>NC_067495.1:122119760-122788785 GCF_947179515.1 Apodemus sylvaticus
GATTTCCCCTTTTCTAGCCCCCCCACTCCCCGAAAGTCCCGTCAGCCCCCCTTCTCTTCCCCTGTCCTCCCACCCACCCCCTTCCCACTTCCCCGTTCTGGTTTTGCTGAATACTGTTTCACTGAGTCTTTCCAGAACCAGGGACCACTCCTCCTTTCTTCTTGTACCTCATTTGATGTGTGGATTATGTTTTGGGTATTCCAGTTTTCTAGGTTAATATCCACTTATTAGTGAGTGCATACCATGATTCACCTTTTGAGTCTGGGTTACCTCACTGAGTATGATATTCTCTAGCTCCATCCATTTGCCTAAGAATTTCATGAATTCGTTGTTTCTAATGGCTGAATAGTACTCCATTGTGTAGATATACCACATTTTTTGCATCCACTCTTCTGTTGAGGGATACCTGGGTTCTTTCCAGCATCTGGCAATTATAAATAGGGCTGCTATGAACATAGTAGAACATGTATCCTTATTACCTGGTGGGGAGTCTTCTGGGTATATGCCCAGGAGTGGTATAGCAGGATCTTCTGGAAGTGAGGTGCCCAGTTTTCTGAGGAACCGCCAGACTGATTTCCAGAGTGGTTGTACCAATTTGCAACCCCACCAGCAGTGGAGGAGTGTTCCTCTTTCTCCACACCCTCTCCAACACCTGCTGTCTCCTGAATTTTTAATCTTAGCCATTCTGACTGGTGTAAGATGAAATCTTAGGGTTGTTTTGATTTGCATTTCCCTAATGACTAATGAAGTTGAGCATTTTTTAAGATGCTTCTCCGCCATCCGAAGTTCTTCAGGTGAGAATTCTTTGTTTAACTCTGTACCCCATTTTTTAATAGGGTTGTTTGGTTTTCTGGAGTCTAATGCGAATTGATCCATCCTTGTCTCCTTGTACTAAGCTCAAATCCAAATGGATCAAGTACCTCCACATAAAGCCAGACACTCTGAAGCTAATAGAAAAGAAACTGGGGAAGACCCTTGAGGACATCGGTACAGGGAGAAAGTTTCTGAACAGAACACCAATAGCGTATGCTCTAAGAGCAAGAATTGACAAATGGGACCTCATAAAATTACAAAGTTTCTGTAAGGCAAAGGACACCATCAAGAGGACAAATCGGCAACCAACAAATTGGGAAAAGATCTTCACCAATCCTACATCAGATAGAGGGCTAATATCCAATATATATAAAGAACTCAAGAAGTTAGACCCTTTCATCTGTTTTGATGCAAATAAGCATGGTAATGTCTATGCCTCATGTTGAAAACAGTGAAGATCCAAAGATGGAAAGTGTGGTCCATGAGTTAATCCCCAGATAACTGCTCACTGATTAGAAAATTTTAGTGGCATTCATATGAATAAAGAATCAACTACTATTTTTGAACCTCCATACATTTTTCTGTTATTCTGTAATACAAGGCAGAATTGTAACTAATGCATCATAATGTTGCTATGACCGAAATCCCTCACTGACTGACTTGACACTATACATCATATTGCAGCATCATGGCATTAACTATATCTCTAAAGAAAACTATAGTTCAGCTGTCCATATGTCTGTTTTTAAATTAGATGGTCTTCACTTGGGAGTAAAGAATTGTACTTCATTGTCTTTTGATCCAATACAACTAGTTTAGAATTTTATATGTAGTAGGTCTTCCAGATATGCATATAAAAGGATACTCCTTTCTCAATTTAAAAATATCAATGTATTTTTCCACATACATTATTTTATAGCTAGTCTCTATGTAAACATGTGCATTTAAATAAGTTGATTTAAATGAGGACAATTCATTTATTTATGAAATAATATTGAACAGAAAATTTAGGGTAGATATAGTCTAGATCATGGTAACAATTTGCTATATAAGGAAGATGATAAGTAAAATTAATTAAACTTATCTTAAAGACAAAAATTTGTTCATAAAATGATTTTAATATTTTCTATGAAAGTACCTAATGTGTTAATGCTTGTGTGTGTGTATGTGAATTTGATGTGGTTGTAATCACAAATTTATTGTAGATAATTCAATTTTTAACTTGAATTAGAAATATACCTCTGGGTATAGAAATTGCAGAAAGATCATCTATAGGAAAAAATCTCATTTGTCTAAGAAATGGAGAAACACATGTCTCAGGGAGTTCAAGAGTGAGAGAAATAGAACTCTTAATACCACTTTACATGACCCTTTGTTATTTGGTTCCATGTCTCCTCCCCCCCAGCAACTAGTTGGCTGGCGAGCACCCAACTCTTCCAATGGCTACCTCCGGCCTTTGTTCTGTGAACAATAAGGCTCCACACCTCGGCTATCGACACCGCCCCCAAGCTGGCGTTTACCTGAGCCGCCAGGCTGAAGGCAGACGACCCGCTGAGACTTGGAGCCAGAGAATTCACAGCACCGCCTTTGAAGCTACCGACTTCTGGGGGGTTGGCCGATCCCCCAAATGACTATATAACCTGTCTTAAATTTATTAAAACCAGTCTTGACCGGAATCCCCGCCTTGACTCAAATCTCTTTTGTCTCTGTCCCTGTTACCCCCAAAATTCTCTCAACAGGTAACCCGGTTCACATGTAGCTGCTGGCGGCTACAGTTCCATAAACAATCTATTATATAAAATTGCTAAAGAGAAGACTAGCAGATGTAAAACATTATATGCACAGTATATGTTTGGGTTATATTAAGTATAAAGTGGGTGTGTATGGACTAATTTCTTGAGACTCTTATAAATGTTGGAAAACCCAAGTGATGAGAATGCTTTAATTGAGTTCTATCATATTATGTTCATCTATAGACAACAAGATTGGGGTGGACTTGGTGCAGGTTGGGATGGGAACAAGAGGAATCAGGTGGGAGGTGAGAATGATGGAGGGAGAGAATCCTTGGAGAGGTGGTTGGAGTTGGGGGCTTTAGTGTGCAATGTAGAAATCTAGCGTGGTGGAACCTGCATTATTGACTTTAGTGAAGTTTTCTAGTAATGGGGTATAGAGAGTCCAAACTGGCCATCTTCTGTAAGCAGGCTAGGGTCCCAGAAGGGAGAATGGGACATCAACTCAACCACAAAACTTTTGACCTACAATTAGTCCTTCTTGCAACATATCCTGCAGCAATGGAGGCAAACAACTTGAGCCCACTCCTGACACTGCCTGGAACATTCCAGGGACTACACAAAAGACCCAACACAGAGAACCAGGATAGAAACAAATATGACTGGCAAAAAAAAGGAAAAAAAAAGAAAAATGGAAAAAAAGGTCAATGGAATGATTCCTAATGATATTCTGCTATACTCATAGATTGATGTCTAGCCTAACTGCAATCATCACAATTGATGGGAACAGAGGTAGAGACTCATAGCAAAACTCTAGGGAGAGCCAGGGAAATCCCACAGAGGAGGGGGAGGGAGGATTGTTGAACTCAGAGCAATAGAGGATATCATAACAAGGCTCATGAAATCAGCTAAGCAGGACTTATAGGGACTCACAGAGAGCATGAACATGTTTGAAACAGCAAACATAAACCTTATATAGATCTGAGCTAGATTATCTGCACATACTTAATGGTCCTGCAGCTTGGTGGGTTTGTAGTACTCCAATGGGAGATTTGCTTATACTTGGGACAATTTTCCTCCTACAGGCTTCTCTTGTCCAGCCTTAGTATGTGACTTGTGCCTAGTCTTATTGGGTCTTATTATGCCATGTTCAGTAAATATTCCTGGGAGGTCTGTTTTTTTTTTTTTTTTTTTTTTCAGAAAGGAAATGAAGGAGGAGCGATTCTTAGTAATCGGAGTTAGAGAGAGGACCTGATAGGGATAGAAGGAGAAGAATCTGCAGTTAGGATGTAACATATGAGAGAATAATTAAAGAAAAAACTCAAAAGCAATAACATCAACATAATCCTCCTCCTCTCCTCCCTTCCCCCCTCCTCTTCCTTCTCCTCCTCCTCCTCCTCATCAACAACAACAACAAAATGGCCCATAGGTACTGGAGAATGACTAAAAGTAGTAGGTTGGTGAGGAATCAAAACTCGTAAGGCAAGGGTGAGTTTCCAGTTCATGGTTGTTTCATTTTATTTTTTTAAACATAATGTATAAAGCAGCCAGAAATTCCTTAAGGTGGCAAATATCCTAGCAGGAAATTACAATATCTCTAGTTCAACCATGGGATAGAGTTTAGGTAGGCAACTATAAGCCGAAGGAAAGTAAATGGTTTATCCTCAGACGTACATGAATAGAGAAGGTACACTGAAGATTTAGTGTAGATTTCATTCCAAAAACTCTTGCTGAGAATAACAAAAACAAAACTGAGTTTTGAGCTGTTATGCCAGAACCAAAGTCTGATACTCAAGCCCAAAAATTTTAACCTCTTTCTAAATCAAACAAAAATCAAGCACAATGGCACACAGCTGTAAAATAGATCCTACAGTGCAGAAATAATCAATGTCCAAAATATATTCCTAAATTGCAGCATACAAAAATCAAGGAAAATTATGATTTGCTTAAAGGGAAAAGGACAATCTGTTGAGATGAATCCAATAATATCTCAGATATTAGAATTAGCATACCAGGACTTTAAAGCAGACTACAAGGGCATCTTGTTTCAGGCATTTTGGCTAAGTCCACTTTCCTTTTTCCCAACAACTGCATGTAGTGCAGAGTTAAAGCTTTTTGGCAGCTATGTGATTATTCCTTTATTTTGAGACACAAGTATCATGGCATTAGGTTCTTGATCCAAACTTTACTAATATGATAATCTTTCCTGGCATTTCAGAATCAGGGTTGAGTCATAGATTGAATTGTGCTTTACAGTTAAATGCCACGCCCATTCAAAATCAGAAGCGCGGCTCTTTCTGATCATGCGAAGTGAGAATCAAACAGCCCGTCTGTAGGGCTAAGGAGACAAACATACACAAAGAAACTTGCAACATAATTGACACCATGGGGATTAGTGAGTTCTTTCCTGTTCCTTAGGTCAAGACCTCAATAGATATTATAACAATTAATTTCATTATGAGATATTGTCATATTTTTTAAGAAAATACTTTGTTTTATTTTTACTTTTGTGTATACTTATACATGTGTGTATAGTACATGCAGAGATGAGAAGATGGTTCCAGATATCCTAGTGGCACTTTGAGGTGCCTGATATGTGCTAGGAACTGAAATTTTCTTTGCAAGAGCAGTACAGTCTTTTAACTGTGAAGCCATCTTGCCAGACTCCTGCTAGATCCTTGTAGTAAATTTGGTACCCTATGTATTTCATTGATATTTTTGTAACTTACCATATTATTTATATAGTAATCTATATTTATATTCTTCAGTCTATTTAGAAGGTTTTAGGTAGGTTAACGGTTGGAAGACTATGCTTTAGGAGGCCATGAGTCAAGTTGGAAGATGGATAGATAGAGGGGTAGAAGTGATGTAAATGCAGTACTTAAATATGAAATACTCAAACAATATTTATATTTTCAAAAGTAAAGGCCATTGATTCAGAATGAAATAATGGACATTACAATATACATTTGAATGAAAGATCTATTCTACATAATATTCTATAAGTGAGTTGTGACATATTTTAGGAGAAACCAGTCACATCTGATTAAATTGACTGGTTAATAGCTCTAGAAGTTTGTAGAAATTTGCCCTACCTAACATGTAGGACACAGAAAGTGGGAAAAGCAGAAAAATGTTATCATTATTTTGGCTTCTTTTTTTGTTTAGTTCAGTGGTTCTTAATCTGTAGGTGGTGACTCCTTTAGGAAATAGATCTTGTTACAGGTGTCCCACATTAGATATCCTGTATATCAGATATGTATATCATGTTCATAACAGAACTATAATTATAAAATAACAACAAAAATAATTTGTTGTTATATGTCACCACAATATGAAGAACTGTATCATAAGGTTGTGGCAAGGTTATGAACTACTGATCTAGTTAAAGGGATCCCTTGACTAAAGAATTAATGTATCTGACATAGGGTTAGGAATATTTCATATCACATTATCAGAATTCTATCTTCCAGCAGACATCTTTGTGCTCATATCTATCCTTGTCTAGGAAACTTCTGCTTATCAATTGATTTTGCATGTAGCTCCCCAATAATATATTCAGTCAATCAAGGAAGATTTTGTATGCTAGAGGTACTATGCAGTTAAAAGTCTATGGGAATCGTGAGAGATCACTTTATAACAGGATATAACATTTATTAGAAATACAAATAGGTCTTATTGAAAAAGTTGACACTGCATTTTATGTGGATAATTACAACACTTTTGCTCAAAGCAAAGCAATGAAACTATTACAATGCTAAGCTATGCATTTTCCACAATTTTGAACTTATAATTTAAAATATCATTACATTTGCTTACCTTTATATTGACTTTAAATGTTTTCAAGTCTGATGTGTAAGCATCTATATCAACTTTAAAAAATTAACTTTCTATATTTGTATACATTTTATGCAAGTATATGATAAAATAGAATATTGCACACATTATTTTTGTGTGATAATGTCATGAATAATGTTTCCTTTTGTCACTAATTTTAACATATGTGGTTCATCTAAAAGTTTGTTTCGAGTTTTTTTAAACTCAAAAATATATCTAAGCATAATTTGAATTTCATAGTTTAAAGCTATGTTCCTTAGAGATGGTCACTTGTATTTCTTATAAATTTATGAATGTCTTATGAGTTCAAGATAAGGTAGACCTTTTGCAATCAATAAACTCTTTATTCTATAATAAAACAGAATGTGCTTGAAGTATCAAATAGAACAGAATAATGGTTTATTAAAACACAGGATAGCACCACTCCTGAGGGACACTGACTTCTGAACTAGTTTTCTAGACAATGGTTCTGTTTTGTGGTTTCTGTGAGAGATATCTCAGATGGTGTTATTTCAGCTTAAATGCAAATAACATACTTTACTCAACAGTGTTTCCTGTTGATTTGAATAGTCAATGAATGTTTAGAATACTTTGTAATACCTTCCTATGGTTTGGTTTAGGTTGCAACTGTATATAAATCTTGAATTTTCTTAAGAGTGTAACAGGTTGGAAAGAAGAAAACAAAAAGAATCTAGTTAAAAAATGAGGCTGGAGAGATGGTTCACATTTTAAGAGCACTGGTTCTTAAGAGCTCACATCTGTCTGCAAGTCCAGTTCAGGAACTTATGACACCCTGACACAGAAATACCTGAAGGTCAAACATCAATAGAAAAATTTTTTTAAAGGAGTGTATTAGGTCAAAGTCAAAAATACACAGGCAGAAATGTACTAAAACTTTTCCACAGGAAGCTGAAGAATAAACCTTATAATAAATTTTAATTTAAGCATATTATACATCATCTATGCATTATTTTGAGACAAGAAGTAAAAATGCTTTATGTATACTACCTTAACTGTGTTCAGTAATGAGTAAGAGTTGTTATTTGCAAAGTAATTCAAGTGGATACATGAGAATTTGCTTCTGTCATTATGTCTTCAGACATGTGCTCTAAGAATTAGTAGTATTCTGTCACGTTGTATTTTAGCTAAAAAGCAAATTACAGTAAGTTTTTTCATACAGTCTACTTTTTATATACTATACCTCCAAATACATATCCAAACCAATATATGTTTATAAAATATAACTTCAATGAGTTACTGAATAGGAAGTCAGCATTTAAATTAGTATTTTTCAAGCATTTGTGAAATTGTTAAATTAGCACTATGCTAAGATTGAACAATCTTCAAAAATATCTATCTGAATGAAAGATTGACAGGGATTTAATATGAATATTCAAATACTATAAAACAAAATTGAAAGACGGAAAGAATAACAGGTCAATGGAGGCTTGATGTTGTAGTGGATAATTACTGTGGTTTAACAATGAACAAATTTTATATATAAGCAAGCAGTTTTATGGACAAAAGCTATTTCAGAATCCTTTCTTTTCCACTGCAGCTGTGCAAGACTGGGGCCTTTATGCACT
Source organism: Apodemus sylvaticus (assembly GCF_947179515.1). Taxonomy (NCBI): domain Eukaryota; kingdom Metazoa; phylum Chordata; class Mammalia; order Rodentia; family Muridae; genus Apodemus; species Apodemus sylvaticus. The sequence goes on from NC_067495.1 coordinate 122,127,727, forward strand.
ATTTCATCATGCCTGGGATAAGGCTGATGAGGCTGTACTTCTCACTGAGTGTCTATGGGCAGTTAATGAGTACTTGGGGACTGCCTGAAATTTTCCTCAGTGGTGTGGCAATTAGTACATTGCTTATGTTCTGGTAAATAACCTGCCACTCATGCTTATAAGAGATTATAATTAAATCAGTGTGTTAAAAAAGCAGGCATTGAAATAGGCTTGTTGGAAAAAAGAAGCAGTCCGGTGGGAGAAAGAGGAAATGAGTGAGGTCTTTGGGTTTGTTAAAATTCTCTATACTCAGTATAGTATATGAAATAGTTAAAGAATTTTAAAACAAAGCTAGTTCATAAAGTACTTCAAACACATGATCATATTCTCAAATCTATGAAGAATATTACTTCTCCAGTAACCTTGTGGTTTGCATTTATGTAAGAAAAAAATAGAGTGAAAGAAAGAAAGAAAAATTAATGGGAAATAGGCAAATCAAACATGATAGCTTTCAAATTGAACTGAACAAAAGATAATTTGGTTGAGGGTTGAAATTTTCTATGTCCTTCAGCAAAGAAGTAAAACTCATAAACATAAGAAAATACTTAATATCGGCTAAAATAATTTCATGATTTCATCATGTTTGTGTGTGTGTGTGTGTGTGTGTGTGAGTGCATATGTGTTTAACCAAACAACAAGCAATGCCCATAACAGAGATAAAGAATAAGTGAATAAATAATCCACCTATTTTACTTAGGCTTCCACTGTGAGAATAATAATTTGTCAGTGTGTACAGGACCACATTAAAGTTCTAAATTAGCATTGGTCCTTGTTGTAAAATTTAGGCAAGCAGAAAAGTTCAGCTACATTAGCCCATATTAATTGCCATAATGACTTGCTTCTAGGTAACCTGATTTATTCTAAATAAATCAAATTGTACTGAAAACACACAATTAATGAATTCACCCGTGATTTCATATAAATGTGAGTTTGTATATATTTCCTTTCATCAAATATAAACTTTCATTCTTATTTTTGCCTTACTCTACCCATATATGACTATACATTTTAATTTTAGTCATTTCTGAGGATGCAAAGACGAAACAACATAGCCTGTCTTATTCTTTGTGGCCAATTTTTTTTGTTGTTGTTGTTCACTTGATATTTGATCATAAAATAAAAGCCTAAAGGTAAATGGTACTAGATTCTTACGTACAAAACATTTCACTATGGATTAGTTTCTTTAAAATTAAACTATATATGAAAAAGAAATAATTTCAAGAGGGCCACTTCATGATTAAGTTTTATTTTCTTTCAGCCTATTAATATGAACACACACACACACACACACATCCACACACACCCATCTTTTCCATTATCTCATCTTAAGCAGTTTTACAAATCAAACAATACTCACACTCATGCTGTCACTGATAATGGGTCTCATGTCAAAGCAAAAGAGCAGAGAGGACCTGATAATAAGTGCAATTAGCAAACATCAAAAATGTAGATCAAAGTGGATTTTCCAACTTTTCTATAGGCAGCCACTTTACAGCATTTCATATCATGTGGACCTGATGGGATATATTAATTTTCTCCATTAGAAGAATGACATGATTGGCATGTTTCAGTTGGAAGCTGCTGATAAGTAGAGTTATTATTTTTGCCTTGTTTTCATGATTTACATATATGTGAGTATAAGTGTACACGTGCATGCATGTATATACTCCCATGCTTGCAAGAATATACATCACATGAGTTTAGTTCCAGGGCTGATAGAAAACCTTCAGGGAGGTATTAACCTCAATATGAAGGATGGATCAAGGCAAGGTATTATTTCTTTCAGATAGTCCAATATTTCCTCTGTCTGGGGAACACATGACCTATCTTTGGGGAGACTGAATTATCTCAGATGGAACCTAGGAATATATTAGAAACTTGCCAACCTGAATCATTTCAATAATTCACATAACCTCATTTCCATCATTATGCCTATCTTCTCCACCTTCCTTTTTCAACTCTTCTCTGAAGCAATTCTCTATGGTAGAATTTGCATTTTGTTTTTATGCCAAATGTTGAGTACAGATTCTATGTTAGGTATTTCATATTCAATTCCCAGAATCTGAACTTTTTCTGAAAGATTTTCCTTTTCTTGGGTAGTACGTTAAAAACATACCAGTGACATGGGAATTAGTACTCTGACAACAGATTTCAATTGAAGTATTGTTCACAATGGAAGTAAAGAAAATGTTTTGTTTTTATTTTGCAAATATAAGTCCTGAAATGACAAGCATTTTCAGTAATGAATTCTTTAGAGTCATAAGTTTATGCCACTTCTCAGCCAAATAATAATGAGGGAAAATATTTTCCTTATTTGCTATGAAAATTTTGAACATATTTGTTAAAATGGAAGAAAATAGACCATTTGCAAAAGGAAAAAGGGCAAGCCCATATGCACAATGACAGATGGGACCTAGTCATGAAAATAGAAATGCCTGCCTTGATTTCAAAAGAAAACCATTTCAAAAAGGCAAAGAACTTTAAAAATAGTGATTTAAAAAGCATTTCTCAACACAAAATTTAAAGAAATTTTAAGTTTTTTAGGATATAAAATAACCATTATTTGAAACTTCAAAAGATATAATTTTGGTTTGTTTCACCAACTCCTGTCCATCAAAAATGCCCTTTATTTCATTATAGTAAGGAACTTCTGGCCTTGTTAGAAAATAGGTTAGTCTGTAAACATTGTTTCAATTCATTCCTAAGCTAAGCCACACAATTTAGACATGTAACATATAGACTAGTCAATGAACACACTTCATTTTTCTGTGTGAGGTAAGTGTGCTCTTATCTTAGAAAAGCTGCTGGTGTTGTACCCTAGCAGTTAGATATAAGGTTCTGGAGAACATATAGATGAAAGATTTGAAAAGAAAAAATCCCATCAATAAATTATAGTCAATATCACTGGCTCAGAAATGGGGAGTGCTTTCTGTAATTATTGGTAAATACTGTTCCTTAAACAATTTTTAAAGGACAAAGACATGAAAAAGAAAACGAAAATAAAACTAAATGGAAAAAATGAAAGACTGTATAAGACTATATATGACTATTGTGTTAATATTATAGTTTCCACATAACATATGCCATTTATGGAATAATAATATGAATATTAACATTAATGTCTGTGGCAAAACCCTACATGCTAAAATATAATAATGCACTTACACATGTTATATCATATTAATGTACAGGTTATGTCATAATAATATATATAGTATTTAAGACTGTTAGGACTGTACTGACAAAGGTTACTATAAGTTGACTGGTCAGGCCAAAATCAAAATACACCATTTAATACCTGTAACAAACATTTCTTAGCTTTCTGCAAACAACCAGATAAATTAGGTCATTTTATGTATTTAAAGCTGTGACCCTCCCTCTTACTATATAATTGTTAAACAATTATTAATGAAATTATACTCAGAGAAATCTACAGGTAAATATGATAGTTAGTAGACCTGTCTCTCTGCAAAATTTAAAAATTATTTAGTTTCATTCCTAGTATATCTCTCCCTCCATGTTTAGTTTTCTTGCTATTAGTTTTCTCTTCTCCCAAGTAGTTACTTTGGACTGTAGATTCCACATGAATCTGCTTTCTTACTTTGTTTTAAATAAAGTTTTTATTTTATGTATGTGAATGTTTTTCCTCCATGTTTGTATGTATAACCAAATATAGGATTGATGCCCACAAATGTCAGAAGAGGGGATGGATACTCTCAAGTTGGAGTTATGGATGGTTATGAGCTACCATATGGGTTCTGGGAACCTAGCCTGAGTCCTTTGTAAGAACAAATCATTGAGCAATCCCTCAAGTCCTCATTCTGCTTTCTTAATTAGACCTATATAATCCTCATGTCTTTTGCAATTCCTGCTTTATTTCAGCAATGACAACTTATCCTCTGGCACATACTTTCAAGGAACTCTTAGGAGACAACATCTGATAAGATGGAACTCCACATAGGCAGACACTGGGAAAAGAACCATCAATGCTTGAAGACTGGCAATATCAGGAACTATTGTGACTCTACATGCTGTTTTCTGTTGATTCCTTTCAATTTCTTGAATGTTGCTGCCTTTTGTGCTTAAGTTCACATATGCAGCTGGAATTCAACATATAGCAGTCAAAGTAGTATACAGGCATACTTTCAGCATAAAACATTTTTTATTGATTAGATTACATTTGTTCTCTGACATTTTCATGCACATAAAAAAGGCATTGTAATTATTTTGGCCTTTTACCCTTCACAGCTCCACCTTCTCTCTACAAAGCCCTCTATGCATGATAAAGCCACTGCAATCTTGAACACACAGCAGTTGTAGCTACCTGCATTGAGAATGTACAAGACTGGCTTGGTCAACAATCATGTATAGATGGAGAAGGCTCATGGGAACTTATTTCATCCTGCTGAATTACAGGCTGCTGAAAGATTTTTAGAAAGAAGTATTATCTTGTTATAATGTCCACTTCTGAGCCCACCGAGTTCCAAAAGATAGCCCTAAAACCCACTGAGGATCAGATTCTCCTTGTCAAACTCAGTTGGTCATAAAATATGCCTCTTAATTCCTCTATTTTCACCATGCTTCTTTCCTCTCATAAACTCAGTGGGGGTACAATGAGGTATTCAGTTGGTTCAGCAGAGAAATGGAGCTTTTCTTATTGCTTACATGAATGAGATCCATTATCAAATCCCATTGAATGTCTCTTTAAATATATCTTGTCTCTATCCAACTCTATTCCCCCTCTTATATGTATATTGTAATAGTTCATTTTCTGTTCTCTTTAATTCAAATATTACTCATCTAATCTATTTTCTATATAATAAAAAGCAGCATAAGAACATTTCAAAAATTATTAGTTCTGTCAAGATGGAAATAAGAATCAGAAGTTTAGATCCCTCACTGCCATAGAAAAGATAAAAAACCAAAACCCAAGATGAAAATAGAAATTAGAAGGTTTGATTCCACACCCCCACAAAATAGATTAAAACAAAAATCCAAATGGTTATTATTCAGTAAGTTTATTCAGATAAGCATGCAGTAAAATAGTAAAAATAAAACTGGAAAATGAAAGAACACGCGACTTTTAATGATCTGACAGGAGAGGAAGTACCTGGTATTGAGTGCCCATTACCCAAGTATAGATCAGTTAAATTTTGAAAAACATGGAGCACATATTATTCTTATCATACATACATACCTAATTTTGTCAGTACATTTGCCAAATACATGAAACAGGAGCAAGGCAACACAGTTTTTAAAACACATAAAGATGGGATGATATGACCACAATGGGGAAAAAACCTACAGATTATACAAAAAAGAACTTCTGAAATTGTGGAAGTGCTTAGAAACTAAACAACATGCTCTAGAACAAACAAATAAAAGAAGAAATAAAAAAGTAAAATTAAATTCTTTTCAAAATGATTGAAAATATAAATACAGCACTCTAAAAGTAAGCAAAGCAGTATTAAGGGAAGTTTATTGCAATAAAGATAAGAATGCTATCAAATAAATAATCTAGTCCAAATAATTGTAGCCTAAGAAACTAGAAAAGAAATAACAACCAAAATCCAAAATCAGTGAAAGAAATAATATAGGTCAAGGCAGAAGTAAATGAAATGTAGAGTCAAAGACCAATTAAATAACCAGTGGGCATTTTAAAAACCAAGCTGAAAATGAACATTTTCAAATTTAACCACAAAAAGATTAAAGTCCTAAATGCATGAAATCTACGATGATGACAGAGGCATTACAACCCAGTACCTAAAAGAATAGTTTTTGAGTAACTGTAAATCAACCTATGAGAAAGTCTGTAAGCAAGGTATACATCAGGAGTTACAGAACTTAACAAAACTGAACCATAAAGGTATAGAAAATTGAAACATAACTAAAAATAGTGAGGAGATTGACACAGTGCTAAAGTCCAGATGGCTTCATAACCGAGTTCTACCAACATTTCATCTGAGAACTAAGACTAATTCTCAAAGTATTAAAAATTAAAATCAGGAATTCCTTTGTCTGTGATTCAGTATTATTAAATCCTCAAATCAGAAAAGGACAGTATTAAAAGATACAAGTACTGGGTTCTGATCACAGAAAAATAGGTAAGTCCTCACTGGGCATAGTGGCTGGCCTCTACTTTCTGGAGGTGGTTACTCAAACTATTAGCAAGCTCTAGATTCAAATGAAAGATCTTGCCTTAGTGAGTAACGTGGAGAGTGACTGAGGATGACTCCCAATGCCAATCTTGGGCCTCTCCAGGTAAATGTATGTGTATGCATATCTATACCCACATACATGCTAATACACGGCACACACATAAAATAAACAAATGCTACAAATAATACTGCTTATGAACATAGATGTATATATTTTAAACAAATCATTAATAATTATGCCTAATAGCACATCAAAAAATCATTCAGAGCCAGTAGTAGTGGCACATATCTATAATTGTAGTACCCCAGGGATGGAGGCAGGAGGATGAGCAGTTTCAGGTCATTCTTAGTGAGTTTAAAGCCACCCTGGACTACAGGAAATCCTGCCTCACTAAACAACAAAAAGATTGTCAGATCATTCTTTTAACATGCTAACATAAGATTTAATTTAGGTCAACACACAGTAAGTAAACATATTGAAATTAATAAATCATATCAGTAGAATAAAGGGTCTCAATTATAGAATAATAACATTTACAAAAAAATCTGTGAAATTGACCAATACCTCTTAATAATAAAATCTCTGTACAAATTAAGTGCAGATAGAATAATTTATGACAGCCTATGTCTGACATCATATAAAGAATGAAGTAAATGTGCTTTTTTAATTTCTAAGTTCTGGAGAAATGCAAGGGCATCCACCCACACCATTCACTGTCAACATAGCACTGCAATATTATACAGTAATTAGGACAGCGAGAGTGATGTGAGGCATGAAAATACAAAACAAAGAAGTCAAATTATTCACATTTTCCTTGTATAGAAAAAGTTAAATACTACATTAAAATACTATTAGGAATGGGGAATAAATTCAGAGAATCTGCAAAGATTTTAAAAATTCAAAAAAAAGTCAGTATTTTACACACTAGTAATATACTTGCTCAGAAGGAAGCCGTGAAATCAAGCCCACTTAAAACAGCTAAAAATAAAAAATACCTTATAAAAAGGCAAGCCAGGGAATAAATGGCCCTTACAATGAAAATTGCAAAATTCCAATGAAACAAATAAAAGATAGAATAACTGAAGGAATTCCAAACCTTACAATATGAAGAATTGATATTATTAATATTAAACTATCTATGAAGGGCTGAAAAGATCACTCTGTGGTTAGGAACACTGGTCGTTTTGTAGAGGACCCAGGGTTGATTTCCAAAACCTACATGGTATACAACTATTTGTAACTCCAGTCCCATGGTGTGTGGTACTACCTTCTGTCCTCCACAGGTACTAGTCATGCATGTGGTATACAGACAGGTCAAACACACATATGCATTTAATTAATTTAAAATATTCATTAGTACCCAAAGCAATCTACTGATTTGATGCAGTTTCCACTACAATAACATTGACAATTCTTCACATAACTAAAAAAAACTATCCAAAAATATACAAAATAGGAAAATCTCAAGTTATAAAATCAGTACAAAGATGAAAATATCTCAACATCTGCTCTCAAGACTATTATATTACAGCACTATAGTATGGAAATGATATTAAGCCACTAGAAATAAATGTCCATATTTATAGCTAACTAATTCTCAAGAGAAAGAAAAAACATATATCTGAGAAGGAACAGCTCAATAAATAATACTCTGTATTTACATGTATAAAGAATGGATTAATGATATAAATATTAGATATCAAACCATGAAATGGCTAGAAGAAAACATAAAAAATATGCTAAAATGTAAATACAGGCAAAAATTTTGTATAAGACCACTCCAAAATAGCACCACCAATAAAACTAGATTGCTGATAGTCGATGATTCAGAAATCATACTTTTGAGTGTATATCCATGAATGAAATGAACAAACCAAAGATACACTTTCATCCTCAGGGAAGTGAGTAGCCTGCATGCAGTCATTCCTGTTTCCGGTTTGGGCATGTGTGAGCAGCTGCCTCACATCTCTGTTGCCATGACTTCTCTTCAGTATTACTTCCAATGTTTGGTATATAGTAGGTATTCAATAAACATACATGGATGATTGAACAAAGATTAGTTTCAATGGTTAATGAATGAGTTTTCTGTCAAACGATACCTTTTATCTTATCAAGTTAAAAGCTAGAGAAACTTCTAATTGCTACAACATATATGACTAACCCATTATCTAAAAATAGCCACAGTAAAGTAATTTTTGTGTGGCATTTTGATGACACATCTGCCCTACAATACCTACCATTATCATAAAATGCCTTTACTTTAAGCCTCCTCTCAGTGTAAATGGTTTAGTCATTTCTCTTACAGATAAAGAGAAAAAAATACTCTCAGAGATTTAGTAGGTTATTGTGTTATTTGTCTTCTTTCCTCTTTTGGGGTAGTGGTTTTGTGTACTGTCTTCCCTATGTGATGTTTAAACTTCTCTTAGGCCATATAAACGAGTTTAAAATGAAAGGCAAAAACACAATAGCTCCAGACTCCAATTTGCTTTTAGAATGTGATTCAGAAGATAACCTCACAGGAAGAATTCAAAAAGTATAACTTGATTGTAGGCATTTTCTTTTTAAAGATTAATAATGATTTCTTGGTTCTATTTCATCCTAATAACACTCTAATGATGTCAATTAAAAGTCACTCTCATCCACCCTCAAGGACTTAGCAAATCTTTCCTTCAAAAGCACTTTATGAGCTTTAGTTTTGATCCAGTTAATGACAGTCCAAGAGAATTATTTGTCTTTTTATAAAAAAAAAATGATGAAGAAAAGAAGATAGCCACTTCACCTCCAGACTTCCTACTGAAGCCCAAGGAGACTATGGCAATCTTATTTTTGTTATCTTTGTAGTACTATAATTGCTCTGTGTGCGAAAGAAGTAATTTCTTCTGAGTAACTCATATCCCCAACTCCTTTAAGTGCTTTTCATCTCAGATTAAATATTAATTTGAAGTGCATCTGTGCTTATTTAGTGCAATAGGTACTGCTCACACTCTGTGGTAACACACATTTTCATTTTGTAGCACATGGTGATATGTACTTCATTGCTTTTCCACCAGGGATCACTAGTTTGGAATGGAAAATCGACCCTACTGAACTTTGCATGATGTTTTATGCATTTCTCTATCCAAGTCAATTTATAAAGCCAGGACTTCTCAACTTTAAAATTCAGGACAATTGCTCTACTTCCTTCTTGAAAAACTAAGCACTGTCACCATATTGAGGTTAGTATCAGACATTAGATTTTGATAATATTGCACTCTTCTAGAAAGACTGAATTATCCTACTAAATATAAGAGAGTGATACATCTATACAACTTATCAATGTACATTTTCTGGAGTGCTAAATAAAAATGTTAGTTATTTAAACCTCAGCTGTAAGGTTTACATAAGAAGAACTTTGATATTCATGGTTATAAATGACTTTGTTGAGAAAAAGAGATAATTTCATCAATTTTGGATGATAATGATATACAACTGAATTTTATATTGACATTTAAAAGATCCATTTGACTACAATGACTATTTCTAGATTTCTGCTCACTTCTCTCCTGTGAAAATCTCATAAGAATATGGGACATTAGTTTAATTTGACTCAATTCATCTTTGAAGTGAAAGAAGCAGTTATTTCCTATTCTCTGCCTACTAATTCATCAATTGACTTCTGAAAAGACAACATAAACCCCCTTTGGCTCCATTTAAGGACTAGGCCTGATTTGAAAAGAAGGCCATAGGTACCAGCTCCAGGAACAAACCATAAAATCCAGAAGCAAGGTCATAAAACCCACTCCCAAAGAACAGCCTGGGAATAACCCCAAAATGAGGAAATATCTTAACTCAGGATGGGCTACCTGTGCTGGGAATCCCTGTCTCATCCTGTGGCTAAAAGGTCATTACATAGAAATGGAGATCACTGACAACCTGTGTACTCCTAGCACCCACCAATGAAATTTTAGATTACTTCTTCTAGAGAGTTACTCAAGTTCCCTATAAGAAGGTCTGTGTCTTTGTCTTGGATTGCTATTTTGGAGATTTGTTGACTCCCACATACTGATGCTTCTACAAAATTAAAGCTGTTTGTCTTCGCATACTGAGTCTGGGGTCTTCCTTCAGCAATGTTCAGACTCTTACACTTCTATTCTTAGTTTCAACCAGAAATGGGTAAGACCTGTATTTATTTTATTGCATAAAGGGGACAGTAAATTCTTTCAACATTAAACTGCTATGTTTTGTAGCTCATGTGTATTGCATATGATACTAAATCATATACTTAAGGAAGTAATGTGACTGAATTGGTTAGGTAGATCTGGCTTCCTTTCATCTGATGTATAGACAGGGACTGATGGTTCTTTTAATGCTTTCCTATATTATGGTGGTTCCTTGGACCTGACCATGACCAATTCTGAATTTCTTTAACTCTTGATTTTTCATTTACTCACCATTTCTAGAAAGTTGTTAATTCATATATAACAGCACCTTGATACATAGGAGGATTAAAAGACTGAAATTTCAGAAATTCCTATTAATCCCTGGAGTTTCTCTCTTGGAATATAGGAGAGAATGCTGTGATTTACCTATGAATCTGTTTATATAACAACAGACTTGGCTACTGTTTGATGCAGTATAGAATTATTTACTTGTTTTAATGATATCTGAGTAACCAATAAAGTGAGATATAAAATTGTGAGTCTAAGTCGACCTATTACACTATATTTAAAATATTGTATTCACAAGATGGCTGATGATAAAGAGGTACTTATGGACAAGTTGCATTTGTGAATAAAATGGATTTATATTATTAGTAGATAACAGGGTTGATATTCCTTTGTTCTTATCCCCTAAGGCAACCACTACTTTGAAGTAGGCATGTTAAATAGCTAGTTTAATATTAGCAGGATCAGAAAACTTTAAGGCAGGGCCCTTCCATCATAGTGAACAATTTGTAAATCCAAATCCTGAGTCAGAGAAATGGGACCTAAGTCACATCTGTGGTCCTAAGAGGAGATGTGTCATCCGGAACTGCTTGGAAGGTTATTAATTGATAACTATCTAAACCTGGGTCCAGTAGCCCAGAACTATACAGGATAATTATCTAACAAGAGACTTTCAGATAAAGATCAAGGACATAGCACTGCCTCTTTCTAGAAGCATGAATGCAAGTAGGGCCCGTCAATCACCTGGACAGCAAAATGTCCCTCAGGAAAGTTGTCTGTTCCAGAGATGGTAAAAATAGTTTAAAGCCTACTTAAAATGGAAGTCTGCACAATGGTCCCTTAGCCCATTGCCCACTCTCTCCCCTTGAGTATGCACTTTATACAGCAGTCTCTTTAGTCATTGTTCACTCTCATCTCTTGAGAGTGCTCCTGCTTTACACTATAACAAACTCTGAACTTTGTGTGTCTTTTTGATTTCTTTAGAAAGAGATCACAAAGGTTTGAGAGTTAAGGAGAGGCTGGACGGAGGTCTTGATGACCGGTATGCATTTCTGACTTTTAGTTTTGGAATGGCACTCCAACTTTTGCTTGTTTTCAGCTGCTTAAACAGTGTTAACTCTTTCTGATATTCTCTTGCCCATTTCTTCACCTGGATAGCATCGGTTCTCCCTTTAGGTTTCCATCTGAGAAGATGTAAATTGATAGAGAGCACCGAAGAACTTCCAGAACAAACTGCATCCATCCTCACCATTTTGTTTCTTAAGAAATTTTATGTAAGGCTTCCCATCAGTTTGTGTACTTATTTCTATGTTGGTGTGTGTGTTTATTGGTGAAACTCACAGGGTAAGAGACCATGTTTGCCTTATTCATAATTTAACTCAAACATGGTTCTTTATATAGAGTAAGTTCAATAAATATTTATTTGTGGGAGAAAAAATAACTATAATTTCCCACGTAATAGTAATTGTAATGCAATTTGACTATGAACCCCATTCTAGCAACATCCTTTCATTTTCCATTCTAATGATAAATATGATAAATATGGCATTCTACTAAGGAAGGCAACTTTGAAATCATGTGTAATTAAGACTACAAGTTACAGTGTATGCCTTATAGGAACGTAAAGCACTAAGATATAGATATTTATAAAATCTTGTAGAGGATATAACAGTGTTCCCACAAATTTTAATGTTTAAAAAAAATCTTAATTGGCAGTAATTGCACTATTTACATGTTAATGATCAACACCTGGCCCCAGCTGGGTATAAAGAGGCTGACAATGTTTTTCTCTCACCTCCCTGGCAAGCAACTAAGCATATGCAATTTTAAAGAGACCTGCTTGCCAGAAATAACACATTCATAATTGGTAGGACAATGTGAAATTAGTTCACACATTTCACCATTCTCAAACAAATGCATAATATTACTCATGTTTAAAAGCTTTATGACTCAAAGAGGACCTTATTTCCTACACTTGGTGATTATTCACAATCATTAAATTATTCCTGTCAATGAATGTGCCAGAAACCAGCTAAATAGAAGCCCAAGTAGTCTCCTGTAATAAGGGACCAGTTCCTGCATTAATCCCTTGAAAAATCAGAGTTTCCTTTGAAGTCATTCAAAATCTATAATTAAATATGGTAATTTCCTGCTTCCTCTATCCTATGATATTTTGAATCACTATAGTTTTGATTGGATTTCCTACTACAACCTCAAAACCAATTAAGAGGTATTGAAAAGTGATTTCCAATAAGAAAGATTTTTGAGTCAAAAAATGATTCTTGCTAGATTTTGGCATATCATTATCTGTGACCTAATAGTTGTTATTAATGCAAGGTGACAAAAAGGGAGAACAAGTCTTAAATTATATTTGGCCCTACAATTATATTTTGCCAGTTGATGGAGGAAAGTTGATAGTGTTATTTCTAAACACAGACAAAGCAACCATTATGTACACATTCTTGCTCAGTCTTCCCAGCATTAAGTAGCAAAAACATTGCTGAGGCAAACAAAGGATTTGAAAGGATCACATTTTCACATTAACTAGGAAGACAAAAGCCTAACAACTTCATTGAGAGATACCAAAAGAAATCAGTTCAGGAAAGAAGGGAGCATATACAGTTAAGGAAATCTATAGAAAACCATGTGAAGGGGGGATGAGAAAGAAGATGCTGTCTGTCATCTACTTTGTGCCAGCAAACATAATACCTACTTTATCTCATTTAAGTTATTCAAAGCCACATTGCTATAGACAGTTGATATGCCAATGTGATTTTCTAACACAGCTACATGTTAGCCTGAAGGAGGGAGAGGTAAAAGATAATGAGAGAAGACTAATATACACAGTGAGACTTTTGTTCAAGTGTGCTGTGCTGATACTACTATAGTAATGGATGTGTTGAGTAATGTGTTGAGAAACATACCACGTAATATCAAATTAACACAAAAGGGAGTGATGGGTGATATGTTTAACCAGGAAATATATTTTAGAAGGGCTAGAAAGGCCATAAATGTAAGCCAGATGAGTTATCAGATAAAATGGCATATCATGTTTTTAGAGACTGATAAAGAAAAGGGAGGTAAGCAAAGAATGGGGCCAGTGATCATGTATAGAGTATGATGAGGAAATGACAACTTCCTCAATGAGCCAGAGTTCAGCAATTTACAGGATATGTATCTCTAGCCTGAGGCAGAGTGTCTATATATTAACTACTGAACAACATCACACTTACATATATATTGTATTTGCACATGTTTAAGGAAACAGAACTCTCACATATTTATAACGGGAAATAGAATCAGTCTGGCTTCTGTGGAAGATAATTTGGCATTATTTGTCAAACATGTCAATATTTATCAAAATTAAAAATGTGTAGATACTTTAGAATCAAATTTACTTCTAAACTGCTGAGGTGAACAATGGGCTACACATGAAATTATTAACTTTATTACATTAAAAATGATAAATGAATTAAACTTTCTGTGGTGCTCATCAAGAAGCTACAAGAGGGGTGTGCTCATGAAGGGGAATATTGGGAAACTGACTTTTCCTTTTCACTGTTTTTCCCAACTATGAAATGAGCAGTTTTTCTCTGCCAGGAATTGCTATCCTGATTCCTGATGTGATGTTTTGTCATGGGTCAAAAACAAAACAAAACAAAACAAAACAAAACAAAAAAAACCCAGACAATGAAGTCTCTAAAACTGTCAGTTAAAAGTTCATTATAGCTATAAATATATTAACAGACATTTTGTTATGGTGAACAAAAGCTAACTATTACAGAGGCACTGGGATATTGTAAACATATTTTAGTATATTTAAGCATTTGGTAATTCAGCAATTGTTGAACACGATGACACAATGGCCTTTAAGATTCTTAGAGGCAGGCATGATAGCTCAGCTAGTAATGAAGCCTGCTGCCAAATCTGAGATCTGAGTTATAGCACTCAGACACATCTGCTAGAGGGAGAGAACTGACTTCCACAAACTGTCTTATCTTCTACATGTGAGTGTATGCTCAACCAAAAAACTTCACAAAATGTAACTTAAAGCAAACAAACAAAGAAACTCAAATTCCGTTTTTTAAAAAAAAGTTTTCTACTTATTTATAACTCACTAAGTACAATTAGCCCTTTCAATATGTACATGGGTTTAAAGTCATCCACCTATGGCTACACCTCTAAAGAAAACAGACTCTTCCTCTTCCGGTAGCACTCAAAAGCCAATAGCTCTTCAGCTAAGGGGTGGATACTTCATTCAGGAATTTTAAATCTCGTGTGTTTATTTCACAAAGTATTCTCACTAAAAGCTTGGTCCAGGCAGTGCTCAGAAATGGGCCTTGGAGAAGGGGTGGGATCGTGAGGGCTCTCAAATCATTGATGAATCAACACAGGGATGGCATCAGAAATCAATGTCATTTGAGAAGTTGGTAGAAAGGTTAGGAAATAGGGCTTGCTAGAAGTAGGTTTCTGGGCAAAAGACTTTTTAGGTGTCTTTCTATCTCCTTGCTCCTGTCTTTCATAAGTGAGTTGCATTGCCCCAGAAAATGCCTTGTTCCATGATGTTCAGCCTTGTTTCAGTCTTAGAGCAATAGTGCTGAGGTCTCAGAAACGGTGAGCCAAGCTATTTTTTTTTTCTTTCTTCAAACTTCTCCTTACAGATATTTTTCAAAGTGATGAACTATCTAACTCAAAACTTGGTATAACAGAAATGGAGCCATTTATTACTGTGCTGACCTGGTGATATAGTTTAAAAATGTTTCAAAATCTTTGGTGGGAAGAGTTTGGGAAAGTGCAGAAAAGCAAACTAGAGAAGGTCTAGAATGCTGCAACTAGAGATTTCTGGGCTAATCTGTTGGGAGCTCATACCAGGATACTAATACATATACATACAGTAAATAATCATCTTGAGATGGATTAAATATCACTTAAGCATTTTACACTCTGGTCTACATTCTATCAATAGCTTCACCTCTCTCTCTCTCTCTCTCTCTCTCTCTCTCTCTCTCTCTCTCTCGCTCTTTCTCCTTTCCCCTCCCTCCCTCCCTTCCCCCCTCTATTTTTCTTCTAAATTGTTACTACTACCACACCCATTTGGTGCTTATTTGTTTTTAGATCCACCATTCACATTTATCCCTCCCTTGGTCCTTCCCTCATTCTTAGGTTACCATGTTAGTGGGTTCTTCCCTTCCTTCACCCTAAAATCATCGGTGCCTTCCTGTCATGGCTTTAGTCAGATAGCATCTGCCATGTTCAGCTGCTTTATGTTTCCATAATCTGTGTGACAAAGATCCAATATAAACATCTTCGTTATAATTTCTATTATGCCTTTTCTGTTTGGATTCCAAATGATGCAGGCAAGCAACAAAGAGCTGTGATTAAAGGTAAAAGAGAAGAAAGGTCTGATTGGCACTGATTGTCAGGAATGATTCCTGCTTGGGACTTGCCTTATTTAACTGAATCCTATGGGCTTGAGCTGAAACTGAAAATAACTTCCAATGCCAGGTCTATGGTAAACAAGTCTTAAAAGGATTTAACATTTTCACTAAATCAAGCAAGGAAATAAATTATTTCTGTCATGATGGTATATACTCAATGTTTCCATCAGCAAGTGCCTGCAAACTATTAATTAAATGTCTCAAATAGGCCTAACCAGTTCTGAAAGTAAATGCAGGCATCAGTAGTAATGCATAATCAATTGAACGTATTTATGACTGTTCCCTCATTATTTCCTAATGAGGAGTTCAAGAAGCTATGCATGGTTGTAGATAGCTGGCAAGCTACTACATCAATACATTGGGTCTGTCAAAGTCAGATAGGGGGGGTTATAAATGCTTATTTGTACATTTCCTGAAGTCAATGTACACAGAAAAAAGAGTTTGCACTGTATCATACATCCCATCCCATCCCATAAGCTGACTGCAAATATATCAGGGAACAAGACTCTGAAAGTTAGTGTTCTTCCAAATTCATAAAGGAAATATTCTGTTTGGTACCATGAATGAAAACATTGAAGAAACTTCCATAAGACCTAAACAACTTCGTGAAAGCTGGGTGTTTTTATTCCAACACTGATTTCATTATACTGCAAAAGATAATGTTCTAATTGGGACTTTCCATAATTCTAGATATTAAATTTTAAATGACTATTGTCCTTTGAATTAGTTGCCAAGAAAGTTATGGGCAGCAACTAAATAGAATCTTTCTTTTAAAACACCACCAGTATTTTAGATATAATTTTCAATAATAAAAGAATCTCTGTTAATTAACAAAACACTTTAGGAATGCAAAGAAAATTTTATATAAGCACTGCACTTAGGGAAATAAAGCTGATTTAAGGCACTATGAATGCTTAGTTTACTTTGAGGTTAAGCTCATCTGAAAAATGAAGAAAAGTATTTTCTCATATTGTAAATGTGCTAGAGAAGAAAAATTAGGTTTATAGTTTTTAACAAAACAGGACACATTTTTGTTTCTTACCAAGTATTTGGAGATTTTTCTATTCTCTCTCTCTCTCTCTCTCTCTCTCTCTCTCTCTCTCTCTCTCTCTCTCTCTCTAAGTCAGTATGTTTTCTCACAGCAATAAGAAGTAACTGAGACAGTGGTACTATTTGAGAGAAACTTTACATTCCCTATCTTGTTGAACTGTGAAACAAAGCTTCCTCTATTTTCAGTCACCTTTTATAAAGGAGGTACTAAAAGTAAATAAAAGATTTGAGATCTTACGAAACTTGCCCAAAGCATACAGTCACTTAAAGAATCATTATTCTCATGTCCTTTCATCCTCTGAAGCCATTTCTCCCTGGAAATCACGTTATTGTCTCCCTATGGACTATCTACAAGCAAATGGGGAGAACTGGATGGGGAAAACAAGATTACATGCCCTAAGACTACAACGAGATAGCTCCATCTGTACCCGAAGAAAGAAGAAAAAACATTTAGAGAATGTTATGGAATTATTTGTGTATTTTATCTAATGAAGAACCCCTATGGGCTCTCTTTTTGTTCAGGAGAGCCTGTGATTTTTTTTTAAATGCAGTTTGAAAAGGTTAAAATCGGGCCACGGATATAGCTTAATGGTAAGAGTACATGCCTAGCCATACAAAAAGAGCTTAAAATAAAAAATAATTGAAGTACAATTTTATATTAATAAGAAAACCAACAAATAAGCTAAATCTATTTTCTTATTATATTAATGAAAGTCTCACTATTTAGCTTGCGTTTCTCATAGATTTATAGGATAAGTAAATGCAATAACAGAAATAAAAAGTGTGGAACAGTGCTTCCTTTACAAAGTCCTCAGATTATGTGTTGTAACTCTTTTTCACAGATTTATACAACTATGGTCTAGACATTACTCTATGATTGGGAGAAAAAGGAGAGAGGGAGGGAGGAAGAGAGAGAAAGAGAAAAGGGGGGTTGTGAAATTTATCTTTTTGGTTAATAAAAAGTGATGTGGCTTTTGTAGTTGTTATTTTCATTTTTTATCATTTTCATCAATATCTTCATCAAATATCATTTATCAGCATTCAGGAATGCACTAACTCTGAACTTCCTATCTTCCTTCAGTATCATGCTGGACATCCATGAGAGGAGGGCCCTTGGACCTGTGAAGGTTTATTGCACTAGTATAGGAGAATGCCAGGATAGCGTAGGGGCAGTGGGTATATTAGTGATCAGGGGGAGGGAGGATGGGATAGGGGACACAAGGAAATGGGATAACACTTGGAATGTAAATAAAGAAAAGATCTAGTAAAAATAAGGAGTACTTACAGTGTGATAAGATTAAAAGATATGCTATAATTTTATCAGGATGAGCATATAGAAATCCCCTCTGTCTAAAATACTGCAGCTTGTTTAGGAAACTTAAAAGCAATCTAAAACTCTGTATTTTGAAATACACATTTTCATAATTTGGTCTATATGAAATGAAAATAGTTCTACTAGCTTTCCCTTGTCACTTTATTGTCAAGGATATTTATCAAAGAAAATTCAGTTCAGGAACATGTACTGGTTTGATTATTCACTGTTTTATAACCTATCTCATCATAGTCTGGAATAGCTAAGGATAAGTATGTGGGCATTACTTATTTAAGGAAGTTTACTTAGATCTGCAGTGAGGTGGGCCTTAGAGATGGTGTTCTATTTTAGAGAAGAGTAACAGTACTGTCTTCAACTGGACACAGTAGCACATCCTTATAATCTCAGCACTGGGATGGTGGAGGCTGGGGAATCAAGAATTCAAGATGCGTCACAGCTTCCTTGTGACTTAGAGAATAGCCTGGGCTACATAAGACCATCTCAACAACCCAAACCAATCAAGACTATATTGGGTTGAAACTATTTGTAAAACAGAAACTTCACTGCTTAGAATGGTACATTTCAATGTCAGATTATTAGGATGTACCGATGGCATAGTGATAACACACTAGGTGGTGATAATAACATACACTGATGGAGAGACTATTTACTACCATACAAAATGTACTCCTCTATTATTAGATAGTCAGAGTTACAATACAATAATATGACTGCTCTAGTAGAATTCATATCCCCGAGTACTGGTTCATATATGGATCATCTGCTCTCTACTTAAGTACTCACAAAATAATATAAAAGACATGATTTCATGACCTAGCATAGTCATAAACTGTATGCAGTGGGTGTGTTTGCTCTGTACACCTTCTATAGAATATTACATGAGAGTGCACTAATATTGTGTTTTGGGTCATATTGTTACAGTGAGTAAACCTTTTGCAACATAATAAATCGAGCCAATACTTAAGTACTTAAGACTGTTTAAGATGTTTTTGTTTATAACATGGATGCTCATGGCATCAATTGATTTGTGCCAAAGCATTGTTCATATTTTATTTTATAACTTATATAAAACTTTCCCACATAACACTTTCTGATATGCCTCCAAATTTCTATCATGTTATACCTTGTTTGCTTCTTGCTCACAGGACTTCTTATTTTTCAGAATCACATCAGAGTTTTGTCTGTGTATGTCTTACCTCTTCAAGCAGAGCAAACTCCATGAGTATTGAGTTCATATCTTAGGCTCCTGTGTACCTTCTACAATTCCGATGTAGGATCTCTCTCCTAAAGTGCTTTTTGACTGAATGAAGGACTGAAACATCTGAGCTGCATGTTACTTGTCTTTAATATGCTGTTGTAACCTTATGAGCCTGGGGCAAGTACACATTTGTTATAGGCAATAGAGATCAAAAAGAGTGTAGGTCTCAGGATTGATGTTAAAAAACTGAACTCATGGTAGCTGTTTTCTACAATGTGCTGTCTCATACCTTATGCTGTCCTCTGTTTCTAAAATTCTATAACACAGAAGAATGTACAGGAAGATAATGGATGGTAGCTAATACAAAAGAATATATATTTATAAGTCAACTGTGAGAAAGTGCCCACTGTCAATAGCTTTGTGTCCTACCATAAAGGCTTTATAGAATAGCATACTAATGGACCAAGCACTACTTGAGTGGTACCTACATTGTTACATTAAGATTTTTCTGATACTTGACATGTCACCCCAATTCTAAAATGTGCTCTAGCTCTATATTGACATATTGTATAAGAGAGTGCACTAGCACTTGACAAAACTAGAAATTTGCCTGAAATTTTCAAAGAAATTGTTTAGATGGGCAAACAGCAAGGAAAATAATTGCTTTAGGCAATGGTGACCTCTAAGATATGTTTTAAAAACAATTCTCCTTATAGATTCTCACATAGGACCTTTGGCTGAGATAATTTTCCTGTCAAGAACGAAAAAAAATCAATGAAAAATTGAGAGAATGGGGCAGAGCAGTTTATGATATGTTTTTCTTTTTTATCATTATTCATTAATATAGCTCAATTATTTGTGCTAATCAAAGGAGAAACTTAAGAAAAAAAATCAGATACTTGGAAATTGTGTTTTATCAGTAGCCTGAAAAAGAAGCATTCAAATACACTATTTTTGTACAGTAATTTTTCTTAATTTTCTAGAAATATTTTATCAAAGTAATACGTTCCTATAGTATTTACTTTCATTTTTGTTGTATCAGAATACCCTACAAAAATAATTTAAGGAATATGTTACTTTATTTTATATGTCAATTATATAGGACACCAAGACAGTGCAAGGTACAGAACCATTTGACAATATTTGATATCAGAATTTTATATCAGATTTATAAAAAAAATGGTACTTTGAGTGTTTCAATCAAATTTTGCATCCCCTCCTCTAATTCTTCCAAAATCTACTCTCCATACCTTACTCACCCAATTTTTATCTTTTTTGTAATTTTCTCTAAGGGCAATTTGTGCTGCCCAAGCATTCTTGGATGTGTGGTCTTCAGCTGGAGTATGTGGTCAACTTATGAGGGGCTACATTCTTAAAGGAAGCTGTCTCTCTCTTTTCCAGAAGCTAAAAATAGCCATTAGCTGCATAGGTAATAGTGAGATTGTGCACATAACTGCACACTCCATACCAGATTTGGTCTGATTTAAGCTTTCATAGGTTTTTGCGTGGTATTACAATCACTGCAGGTTCATATGTGTGGCTGCCATGCTGCCACTATGCCCAGAAGATGCTTCCTTGTAATTGCCTACTGCCTTTGATTTTCATACTCCTTATACTACCTCTGCCTTAATGATCCCTGAGCCTTGGACTGAAAATAGAAGTATCTCAGGGAAGGGTTGAGGGGCACATTGATCTTACCGGTCTATGTGGAAAGGATAGAAAAAAATCAAAATACTTTCCTTATATAGATAAATTCTTATAATTTAAAAAAATGAAGACTAGATGCAATCATAGTAGGTATAGTGTTCTTCTTCTTGTTGATTTAAAACATTTTTTAAAGAAATGATCATCATGTAGATGCTATTTTATTGTAATGTATTTACTGCTTAATGTAGAAATGTCATTTATACATCTTTGAATGATGAATTATATTGTAGGATATGGCTATTCCGTGATTTATTGAGTCAAAACAACATTATCAGCTTCCCTTCTATATTTCTATTCATACATTTGTGTTTATTCCATTTATGCCTACATGAGACTGAAGATATGGCTCAAAGGTTTGTAGCACTGGCTGCTATTCAAGAGGACCTGAGTTCAATTTGCAGTACCACATGGCAGCTCACAACCATCTATAATGGGATCTGATGCCCTTTTCTGGTATGCAGGTGTGCATGCAGATAAAACATCCATATTTGTGAAATATACAAATAAATTTTGATTTATGCCTACCTATGCAAAGTTTAGAAATATGTTTATCACATTTTATGAGAAATTTGTGTTTCTGTCAAACTCTTGCTAAAAGGTTTTTGGAAGAGGAAAAAAGAGAAGAAAGAGGAAAAGTAGAAAAATGTTTTTGATAAATTAAATGTTAGCTTGTCTAATGTTACATAGCTGATTGAAGATAGTACTAAAACTTGAAAACAAGTCTGCTTAGTTTGTACTCCATGGTTTAACCAGTGTAAAGGTATTCTAAATATATATAATAATAATACATGTATACAATAAAACATTAGATCACAAGCCATTTCTCAGGTACTAGTACTAGTGTGAAATTTTCCCTTTTTACATATTAAGGTCAGAGTCATATTCTTTTTAAGGGTAGAACTTTTCCCAACTTGGGGATTTCTAGATATAACTTAATCTCCCTTTTCAACTCTTGCCTTTCCTAATGTAAATTTCAAGAAACTGACAATGATTCTTTCTTCAATTTAGAAAAGGTATTTCAACTACACAAAAAGGATAAAATTAGGTAATAAGAAAGAGGTGGGTAAAGAAAATATTAGTATCCTAGGCATAATTGTGGATAAAATAGTAGTCTATTAGTGAAAACTGACAAATACTGTCTCATATCTGACTTTCCATACTGACTCCTATGGACTTTCTTTGTTGACTTCTAAGTGAAAAGTGAGCAGACAGTAGCAAAGCACAGTGACACAAGGTGACATTTTTAACACCACTACACCCACCACACAGCCCTTACTGTGTGTGCATGGACTCTAAAATCCTTAAAAATATAAAAATGTAGCAAATGAAGCACTAATTAAGCAACAACTTTTTTTTTCCTTTTAATCTGCCTGAATTTCTCCTGTTTTTAGTCTTTGCTTTAAATGACATAAAATGTGACTTAGGGTTAAGCTTTTTTACATGAACCAGTGTTTAGTAATTCTCATTGCTAAAGGGTGAAGGAAGCTTTACTTATATTGTAAGAGCGCAAAGCTCAGACTACGGCCCTTAATCTGCCATAGTTGTTTTTCTGGAAATTAATTTGCAACTATATTACAGATATTTAAGAACATTCATTCTCTTTGACCTGTTATTTTATTTCTGTAGAGCTTGATAACAATTGGTGCCTTAATTTAGAATTATGCAGAGTGCTGAAAATTGAAGACACCTTACAAATCCATCAGACGGGGGACATTGATGTAAATTACAGATCATAACAGAACCATTACAAGGATTGTCACAAAATTATTTACTGGTTTTATAACTCATATATGACTCTGTTAAGCAAATGACAAGATGTACTAGGACATAAATAATGTGACCCAAATTATGCAAAACATAAAAAGCATGTCAGTAACTATGTGAAATGGTTACTAGCTATTCTTCAAATTTTACCTCCTTTAAGTTTTATATGCTTATGTATTTTCAAAAATACTAATTTATGCTTTTAACTTTTCAATGTGATTATCTAGTTTCTGCAAAATAAGGAAAAACACCCTTTAATGGTATTTTATAACTTTTATTAATAGAATCTATATTTATAAAGATACATTTGGCTCACTGACATATTCTTCGGTCTTTTCTTACATTATTGGTGTTTACAAAAAGCAAAACAAATCTGTGTGTTCTCTTTGAACTGTGGAGTCCTTACAAGAATAAAAGAAGTCATGAAGGGTGAATATGTTAATATGGTAAGTAGATTTATTTATTCATTTTTGTCAAACTCTTTTATTTGTTTTTTCTTTTCCTTTCTTTTTTCTTTCTTTTAATTTCAGGATGAGAAACTTGGGAATTATTCACTTTTGTAGAATTATGAATACTGTTTAACAAATGGCATTCTTACACTGAACCTGAAAGGGGCTAAAAATACCTTCATTTGAAAGATAAGTGAACCTGAAGAGATCCTTAAAGAACATTTGGTTCAAACCCTAAATAAAACAGATAATTGGCTTAGATCCAAGGTTTGTATCCTTCCTAGCAAATTATTTTCACATTATTTTTATTATATATGTATGAATGAATATTCACATGAATATGTGTATGTGAATGTTATGTATATGTTTGTATGTATGAAGCCTTGGTTATAGGATTTGTGCCAAAGTCAATGAAAAAATACTTCCTGGTCCTGAAAGATATGTCAAATTTGAGAAGCAGCATGTTTTTTTTATTATAAGAAGAGCATATTTACAATGCTAACTTAGAAGTTCATGGTCTTATCATATTTTAAAAAATCAACATATAAATTCAAATATCTTTTATCTGAGTTTATTCTTCACAGGTTTTACCATTCCATGAAAAAACTCATTTATTTGAAATAGTGTTATACCATGACCAAAAGAAGCAAACTATTAATAACATTACAGACCAATTTTTAAAATTCATATATTTCAACAAAAAGGTACTTTTAAATTATAGAGGGCCACAATAATACAATAGGCAGATAAGAGAAAGAAAATAGGAAATTCAATCTTATGATAAAATGGTAGGAGTCAT
The DNA here is from genome assembly GCF_947179515.1 of Apodemus sylvaticus. Classification (NCBI taxonomy): domain Eukaryota; kingdom Metazoa; phylum Chordata; class Mammalia; order Rodentia; family Muridae; genus Apodemus; species Apodemus sylvaticus. Next base: position 122,152,087 of record NC_067495.1, read on the forward strand.
GATCAGAAAAGAATGCAATAGACCTTGAAACTCAATCTAGTAAAATCAAGTTAAAAATGGGCTTTAATTAACAATCATTTATGCCTATTTTCCAATGATGTTCTATTTTGAGTCTTGAATTATCTCACCTTAGGCTTGTTTCTTATAACATCCTAATCATTATTTTACTCTGATATTAATAGCTAAATGTATATAGTAGTGAAACAATATGTTGGAATATTATCCTTTTGAAACAGATTTTTCAAAATAACTCTTTAATCTGCTAAGCATTGCAGATACACCCGACTTTTACTACTATGGATATTTTATACTTTTATGTACAACTAAATAAGACATAAATTTAGTTCTCAATGGGGATTTTCAATTCAATTGAGAGTTCAGTCGAGAACTCTCTAAGGAAAAAAAAAAAAGATGTACATTGCACCTGCCCTTTTATCAAAATGACCGGAACAGTATGTTTTTACTACAACTTACTTCTGACATTTATCAGTTGCTTTTATTTGTTTTTCTGCCAACCTTCACCTTGTCAGTAGGACCTCAGCATGATGGCAACAGCAGCTCATACCAATTAGACCCCTTTCAACGAAGCTGTTATTTTTTAAAACTATATATTTAAATAGACAAAAACAGTAAGGATTCTTATCACAGAGACCAATGATAAGAGAGGAACTCATTATGTATATACCTGAACCTCTCTTTATTATGAAATAAATGATTTTTGACTGAAAAATAAAAAAAAATTACAAATGAAGAAGCCATAAAATGCACCCTGAGTGTAAGTTTCTTTAGTAGTTTCAAATACATTTATATTTTGTTTGAAACAATACTGAGGATTAGAGAATATTTCCAAGGCTTGACTAACAAGGGATAGAATTCAAATTTTTATGAATTATTATGAAAATAGTAGATAGGAAATTTCTGTCCTGAGGATTACATCCACACTCTTCCCACACACAAATGTTCCTTTGGGGAGGTGGAAACCCAAATGTCTCCATTGTCATTTATTTAACAATGCAGCTATGTAGTTTCCTACCCTGGGCTAACAGCCAGAAGAAGATTATGGTAAAAATAATCACCATTGCAACATTAAGGAAATTATGAACTTGACACTACGATTCAGGACTTACTTCTTTCCCACTAAATAAGATACTATGTTTTAAATTTTTTGAATAGATAGAGGTGATGAGAGATTTTCTGTTAAAACTGTTAGGCATTCAACTATTTAAAGTAAATTTAGTTCTGATGAAAGATGCAAGCTTGACAGCCATGGAAAATGAAGGAAGTATTGTTTATTCACAGAGCATGTCATCTTAAAACAAGGAACCATCTTGTATGATTAAGAGGGTCAGACCCTATTGCTTAATATTCATTGAGAGTACACACATACTGGATGATGGAAAGATTTGTATGAGACACACTCAGTGTCCTCTAGGTATTCCATTTTTAAATAATCATATTATTTGTCTGAGGGGCATAATACACAAGACTAGCAGCTGCTACTTTAAAAGGAATCAGTTGACAAAGCTTTTAGGTGAGAAATTTCAAAGGGGCAAAAATATGAGTTTGGCTTGGATTATTTTATGGTTTCCTGAAAGTGTTCTCTCCCTGTAAACTCAAAGTTCTGATTGTTTATGTTCATGTTTAAAAGACACTTTATTATGTTATAATCTGTGGGAAAATGTATTACAAACTCTATTTCCGTTATACCTCCCCTATCCTAGCTATCTTATACAATAGCCATTTGCTGTGTTATGTTCAGATTAAAAAAAAAAAAACAACCTGCGCATGTTGGGGGACATTTTTTCTGTGACATGCTGATTATAGAAGCATTTGATGCTTAGGATATCTATGAAGCTATGTGGTCCTGATTTGGTATGATTTAAAAATGAGTACAGGAAATTGAATAACTTCCAAAGGATTGCTGGCATTAGACAATTGGATATGTATGATATATGTTTTAAAGGAATAACAGAGCCAGAACTGGAGAACTGAGGATAGCCTTATCTGAAACCAATTATCTGCTTTGCTCTGGCTCAGCCATCATGAGATCTCTCAATAATAGCTGAAGGAACTATGTTCATGAACACTGAGTATTAGTGGTCCGCACTGGAGACCAGTTTATAAAAATATGACAGAGGTCAGAGGTACGGTTTCCCCACTATATTCATATATATATATATATATATATATATATATATATATATATATATATATATAAACAAAAAGGCTGAGAAAAAATAAAGGTTGTTGGAGTCAAAAAAAAAAAAAAAGAATATCTTAAGGCCCTGAGGTTGGAGCAGTTCCCTAGGCATCTTCTTTCCCCCCACTGCCTTACCTCAAGGCTCTTAGCTACATCGAAATTATTAGGAATACCTAGCTGAGTTCAGAGATTCATTGTAATTCTATCTCATAGATTCCAATGAATATCCAAGCATGTGTGTGGGGTGAGAAAGGGTAGTCAATGACCCTTGGAAATTTGGAAGTAGCCTCCTTTGCATTCACTAGGAAACAGAAGGCTGAAACTTGAACAAACTTTAAAGCAACACAAACGTGTCACATAACGAACTTCTTGTGCTGTTCACCCCACAGTCCAGAGGGAAAAGCAAATTGTCATGCTATTAAAAGATGACGAAGAAAATTGTTGGAATTTTATTTAAATCAGAACAGTATTAAAAGTATCCAAAACCTTGGGAGGGCTTTCATGTATGTGCTACTGCTGTTTGAAAACAATAAAACTCAAAGTTGATATCCCAAGAAATAAGAAGTAAAGACACTAGCATCAAACTTCAAAAAGATGGACATCTATTGCATTATTAAAACTGTACCCACTGTGAAGTCATCTGAGTATACCCAGGAGAAAAAAAGAAACCTTAAAATAGGTCATCTGGCAGCAGTCAATGACTCTCTGCCCTCTCTAAATATATGTTTGTCTCAGAGAAATATTTCAGTGGCTAGCACTTTGTCATGGGGCTCACTTCTCATTACCATTTCAAATGCACTTTCTCTGCTCTAAGGTACCTCTCTGCTGCTCCAGGGCTTTGCCAAGACACTAAAAAGTTTAGTCTCCATGCATAATATACAACACAAGTTGCTAGTATGAATTTTTAACAGTGTTTTGCTTTATCACCTCTTAGTCCCTCAAGATCCAAGAAGTAAAGTCTTATTTATTTACTTCTTTACTCTCCCCTCTTTTTACAATGCAATTCTTCCCATTGCCCTGGGTGCATATTCTTAATGACTAGCTTAAACAAAATTAGGACCAATGAAAACATGGTCATCTTAAGACAACTGTCAAATCAGAAATAACTGTCTGAGTGCAAATTTCATCAGAGGCAACATAGAGAAATACATATTGTTAAGGGAGACATAATTACACCTGAAGAGAGCAGCACTATGTAGTGCTCAATATAGGATCAATTTCTTAGCTGCAAAAATTATTAGTCATAACAATGAGGGGGATAATAATGGTCTCTGGAGTCCTCCTGCCCCTGCCGATGTTGACCTCAGATGTTCCAGCTTACAGCTGTCCTGCTTAAGTTTTATGTGCTTGTTTTCCTTTTCCATAAAATGGGAATGATAATATTACCAATTTCATCTAAGGATTATAGATACATAAGGAAAACTTGGGAAATGGTGTCTAGCAGATATCTTACAATGAACATATTATTAATAATAATTATTATTACTGCTAAAATATAACACAATGATTGAACTGAGTTGGATACAAAGCACATTGCAGGTGACTGTGATAACAATGCATTGTAGACACATGAAATTTGCAAAAACTTAAATATACATAAGATAGCAAAATATTAATAAGGGCACCAAATAAGCTCAAAGGAAATTATATGTTCTGTGTGACTGACTAAAATTAGCAAGAACAACAGCTAAAGGTTACTTAAACATTGCATGCTAAGTTGCCATGTATAAGAAAGATCTAGAAGTGTTAGCAACAGTTTTGAAGTGGCAGAACTATGAGTGCTTCACAAATGATCTCCAGCAGTCTAAAGAAATTTTTCATGGAAAACCACCACCATACTTTGCAGAGTGGTTCTGCCCAGGAGGATAAGGAGTTGAATGAACCACAAGCTAACCTTTGAGCAACAGTGCTTAAGTTTATGCTAGAGGGTGTTGAAATCAATAGTGCGGGGGATGAACACAATGGACTCTATAGGCCATTTCAGATTGAGAGTGCGTTGATACAGCACTCAGTATTTCTCATATTTTTATGATATCATTAGTATCTTCAAAACTTTATATTATTACTCAGTTAAAATATATGAAGAGTAACTCTTCACTTACAGATGAGTATATTTCTATTTTATAAATTATAAATATATTTTGATATATTTTTGTAGTAATAGTGACGGAACTTACCACCGGATGCACACTAGGTAAGCATTGTAGCAGCCAATTATATCCCAGATCTTATCTGTCCAGTCCTGTTCCACTTTTCTTTATTCCCTGTCCTTCTCTACTTACAGTTAGATCCAGTATTCCTATTTTTAAATCATATGCCCAATATCAAAATACAAATGAGAGCATATATCCTCCTATGATCAAACCACTTGATCAAAGCATTCACACCAAGTACTGAGTCTCATAACTGTAGAGCCAGAAAAGTTAACATTGCTAAGAGCCAGTGAATATTATTGGTGAAATTAAATATGATTTCTGGGGGACTCCAAAGTCTATTGTGTTATCGCAGGGTCTCTGTATCATCACTTCATGAGTCTTCAACTCATTTTCTTTCATAGTTTTAGTCCAAAACCCATATTTGAACCAATAAAATAACCTCTGAAATGGCTGTCTTTTCTCTAGATGTACCCATACTTCAATCTTTATTTTTGTAGTTGCTAGACTGAGCTTTTGTTATGCAAATAGATCACTTCAATTGCCTGCTCCCCACTACCTTTGGAATAAAATCTGCTACAGAAGGCCTATTGTAAAGAAGCCCCTTTCTTCTCTAGCCTCATTTACACTGTTACTCAGGCACCTTTCTCTTTGGTTAAACTGAACAAGCCTTAGTTTCACCAATAACTCCATAATCTGTCATGCTTCTGATTTTTTCCTTATGTGAATCTCATTTGCTGAAATATCTGATCTGTCCAGTCAGAAACCTGAGCCCATAGGAGCTACTTAGTGAATATCTTTTGCCTGAAACAACAATGGTGAACATTCTTCCCTTTGCAAAATTAAAGGATTGAGGTGAACATGAGTAAATACAGTAATCCGGTATGCTAAAAGTGCTATAAAAGATGCATTTGGGGCTTTTATGTTTCTACAAAGCGTTTTCTCGGCCTTGACCTTTCATCTATGAAATGTTGCCCAGTGAGCAGATCATAATTATGAAATATGATGTTTATGTATTAGGTAGTATAATCCTTGCCATATTCATTAAATATACATTAGTTGATATTTATAAATGTTTTATATATATATTACAAAATGTTCAAATACACTTCTGCCCTATGAATGAATTCATTACCATATTCTTCTCTAGTTTTATTAACCTCTTAGCCTAAGTGGTCATCTTTTCCATCCTTTGGGGAGCAACAGGACACATTCTCCACATTAGCTTCTAGGAGGTCACTGGGTTGTTTCCAGTTAATCTGGTCACCGAGACTTGGCACAGAGTTACCTTCATAAATGATTCAAGTTAATGGGAAATATTAAAATTAAAGAAATAACGGCAAAATCTGGGCCCCTACAAGTGAGAAATGATCACTGGAATATCTTTCCTCAGGGGAATCATCCCATTTAACCATTTGTTAAAAGTAGCTGTGAGAGCATTGTTGTTTAGTATCTAATACGTATTTGGGGAAGTGAGGCAGAGTTGGGTTTAAAATATGAAAATATATACAATGAGCTATGTAAACTGTCATATGACTTTCCATGCAGTAATTTTAGCACAATCATAAGTAACTTTGTGGCATTGCAATAAAGGCAACAGATTTACTTATAAATCTGTGTTATAAAATTGAGGATATGCAAAGAAATTTTATATTAATAATTTTTACTTAAGCTATGCTACACATGTACTTACATAACATTTGTGACCAATCAGGAAAATAATAATAATAATAATTATTATTATTATTATTGTTATTATATTGCTTTTACTAATGCTCTGACTATCATTTATTTCTAGGGCCAAAACAATACTTATTGTGATTAATTTTTTAACCTCTCTCCAACCTTCCTTAAAATCTTTAACTCAAAACTTTATAGTTTCCCTTCCTTTCTTCTACCACTCCCCTTCTTCCTGTACTCTTCACTTGAGAACTCTTTACTGCTTTGTCCCTTCACCATTTGTAGAACAAGCACAGTATAGTGTTGGATCTTTCTTAGTAGTGAAGTCATTTCCTTGTATTTTTCTAACCCTGTGTATCCAAACTCAGGAAAATGTATAATGTTTGGTAATGTAGTCTACGTTACTTTTTTTCCTGGTAGTTGTTTTACAAACTCACAGAAGTAGACATCTTCCCTGATGTCTCGATTTAACAATTCTATGTGTTATGTTGCACCCTCAAATGAGAACTAAAAATGTCAAAAACAACAACAAAAATCCCAAAACAGCTTTTGCTAATAATAAAAATAACCCAGACTCAAAAGATGAATCATGGTATGCACTCACTAATAAGTGGATATTAACCTAGAAAACTGGAATACCCAAAACATAATCCACACATCAAATGAGGTACACGAAGAACAGAGGAGTGGCCCCTTGTTCTGGAAAGACTCAGTGAAGCAGTATAGAACAAAGTCAGAACAGGGAAGTGGGAAGGGTTGGGTGGGAAAACAGGGGGAGGGAAGGGGACTGATGGGACTTTCGGGGAGTGGGAGTCCAGAAAAGGGGAAATCATTTGAAATGTAAATAAAAATATCAATAAATTTAAAAAAAAGAAAAAAATTAAAAATCTTTGTACTTAAAGATTTTGTAGCAGATACATCCAGATCTTTCTCTTGTATTTAATATTTATTAGATATTTTCTTTATTTACATTTTAAATGTTTTCCCCTTTCCTTTTTCCCCTCCGAAAAGCCACTATCCTTTCCTCCTGTTCCTCTGCTCACCAACCCACCCACTCCTGCTTTCCTGACATGATATTTCCCTACACTGGGGCATTGAGCTTTCACACGACCAAGGGCTTCTCCTCTCATTGATGTCCAATAAGTCCATCCTCTGCTACATATGCAGCTGGAGCCATGGGTCACGCCATGTGTACTCTTTGGTTGATGGTTTAGTCCCTGGGTACTCAGGGGGTACTAGTTGGTTCATATTGTTGTTCCTTCTATGGGGCTACAATCCCCTTCAGCTCCTTGGGTCCTTTCTCTAGCTCCTCCACTGGGAACCCTGTGCTCAGTCCAAGGTATGGCTGTGAGCATCCACCTCTGGATGCATCTATTTGTCAGGTACTGGCAGAGCCTCTCAGGAGACAGCATATTGAAGCTCAAATAAATGAAACGACTTCCTTAAGAAAATCGAGCGTATCCTCATGGCCTCCTAGGTAATTACTATTTGATCACAGTTTTCTCCTTGCTTTGGAATTCTGAGTTGGTTACTTACTCTAATTCATATTTAGTCTATTTATTTTGGACTTGCTGTGGATTGTAATTCTTCCTCTACTGATACTAGTTTGCCAATTGTATGACTTGCAAGCTCAATAGGTTACTTTCGGCTTCAGTCTACTAAAGTTATTAATTCCAGACCGAGCTCTAAGTTTTGCCATCCAGTCACAATAACGTGCACCTTGCTTTCTATATTATTACTAGATCAATTGGTTTAGTATCTCTAGAATTTATAAAATCGAGTTTGCAAAATACTACTTGCTTACTATATGTAAAAAGGTGAATATGGCTTTATGGGTAGAGGGAGCACATGCAGAAATGTTCTCTAGTAAAAATTAATGAAGTGTAAAATGGTTTAGATTCTTTCAAACTGTATAAATGCTGCCTGTAAACATAGCAGAATAGCATCCACAAATCCTAAGCAATCACATTTGAGTGAATGTGGCATGTCTTCCATTATATCTGAGTTATCTGCTAGGACAAAGTTTGGCAAAGGGAATTATTGAAACTCATAACGATGAACTGTGAACAAAGGAAAAATATTTTCAATTTAACACTAGCTTAATTATAGTTTAGTAAAGGAGAAGAGCTACAAAGAGTTTTTACAACTTCCAGATATGGATATTAACTGCTACCAAGTTAGGAGACAAAAACAAAAGCACATTAATGTATATTGGAGAAATATGCTTTCTGATATTATTCACAAGCAGACAATACACAACTCACAATGAAATAGAAAAGAATAAAAGATGAGCTCTGATGCTTCAAACATGTCTCAAAGATATCCACCTTTTTAAGCTTTGAGAAAAAGATCAGTTATCTGGCTACATAGTGAGATTTTTACCATTAGATGAAAACACAGGCTTCCCATAAACATACAATCCAAGTTAAACAAATCCAGCTTCTAGGTAGTCGCTAACTCTGGACATAAAATGTGAGGGGTGGGAAAATCTTTATCAGGTTTTAAAAATTTTGTTTCATTAACACAAAAAATATAAAGTTTGAAAAGCAAAGCAAAAAAATGTATATAAAGTAAACATGGCAAAATGGTGACACAGATTTTATTCTAGTTACAGGACCAAAAATGCCATGATTTCTGCACTTTGGGAACTATGTTTAAAAGGTTTCATACAGACAAAACTGAAGGTGTTTATGTGAGTGTGTGTGTGTGTGTGTGTGTGTGTGTAATGGATCAGCATACCCCAATATACAAAATTATAAAGGAAAGTTGTTGATTAGTATCATTTTTAACTCTGTTCACCAAATAAAAAATATTATCAGTTATATATTAAAGTGCTATATTTGAAACAGGGAAATGGAATGAATATCTTTACAACTTTTTTTTCCTAAATAAAGTACTTCAGTGACTGCTTCAGGTATGGACAAAATAAAACAGTCTTTTAAGTCATCTGGCCTATGTCATTCAGATCCAATCAACCTCAATCCATTCTGTCAAGTGATTGGACCTTATCTCTTTGGTACATCACAAGTGAAGGAGGTCCTGCTGTTTTTAGTTCTGATTATAGTAAATCCTTAATGGCAGAGAGCTGAGTGACAGGAGTGGATAGAATACAGGATTGCAGCCTTGAGAATTCAATCTCTGGCAATGACTTCTTATAAGGTGGATGTGTGGTTTGACCTCTCAAGACCTCTTTCCTTACATTGTTCAAATAAGGTTAATAATATCGACCAACAGATACAACTTTTAAAATATACTTCTGTTCTTGATGCATACTATTATATAAATATAAGGTGCTACAGAACACCCTTATAAATAATAATGATGCCACTGGAACCTGTACTTGCATTTGGGATTCTGATCAAAAAGTTATTTGAGAAAGTATGCAGACTGACTTGTTAATATTGAATGTTTTGAGCCTATAACAATTCACAATGATGATCAGTAATAAACATGAAAGAAACTTTAAAAAATCAGTCATTTATTTAACTCTCAGAATAAATGAATGACTGAGGATGTAGCTCTGTGAAACAGTGCTACTGTAGCATGCACTAAGCACTAGCTTAATTCTCAGCATCGTCAACAAGAAAGCTATAAAAATAATAGAACAATCTTCATTAGCCAGGCATGGTAGTGTGTAATCCCAGTTACAGGGGAGGCTGAAAGGAGAGGATTACAAATTACAAGCTAATCTTGGTAAGACCCTGCCTTGAACAACAACAACAAAAAAGATCTCAATAAAAATTAGGAGTATAAATTTGTTTAGATGGAACATTAATTTTTGTTGGTGCTATGACAAAATAGCTATGAACAAAGTGATTTATGGAAGGAAGGGTTCATTTTGTTCTCAATTGTTGAGAACAGCCCCTGGTGATATCATGGGGAAATTCATGGATCCAGGAATGTGAGAATGATTCTCACTCAGCCTCTATAGTCAGGACGGAGAAAAGAGAAAAGGAATGAATAGAAGAATATTGCTGCTCAGTTGGCTTTGCTCATTTATTCAGTGCACAAACTTGGACCATGGATGGGTTTTTATCTCCTTAGTTAAAATTTTTCTAGAAACATTCTCACAAGTTTAATCAAATTGATATTTCCATGGTGATTCTAGACTCATTCAAGTGGACAATGAATATTAACCATGGTTAATAGGAGTAAATTCTCCAATTCACAATGGTGTATAACTGTACAAGATTTAAAAAAAAGAGGGAATACCATACGGTTTAAAAATTCAGCAAGTACACATAGTACAATGTTTTTGAGATGCTCTGCATTCTAAAACATCACGTGCTAATCAGAACATAATTGCCTATTTGATGACCCCAAGCAAAAATCTAGAGGCTTAATAATAATACAATTTGACAAAGGAGAGCAAGAATGCTTGGCTATTTATTTATACATGCACAGACATGCATATAATTTTCTAATAAATAATTATCCTTATTATAGTTTTATAATGCATGGCTATACATTATAATTTTAGTTAGGTAATAACATGTTATAGCAAAGTGAATATGCCACTTTAACATTTACTTTTCTAGAGCAAAAAAGGAATACTGTTAGATTATGTTTTGCTGTACTTATTTCAATTTAATTTACAGTTTTTGTTGATCAAAATAGGAACATAGTTACCATGGAAAAGATTCTTCTATGCTCAAAATTACCTCCAGAGATTTTATACCTGGGAGCTCAGAAGAGTAAAAACCCTGCCATTCATCCACATGTGTGTGTGTGTGTGCATATATATATATATGTATATATATATATATGTATACATATATGTATATATATACATGCAAAATGTCTGCAAGAAAAATAATGAGTAAATAGAAATTATTACATGTCTTTAATCCTCACCTAAGATGGGTGAAGAACATTTCCCCCATCATACATTTCTCTGTTGATAGAAAATGCACACACACACACACACACACACACGGGGAGAGAGAGAGAGAGAGAGAGAGAGAGAGAGAGAGAGAGAGAGCTATATGAGCACAGCATCTTTTGTCCTTTTGGCACAAGAAAGTCAAAAATAGAGGCTCAAATAAATAAGCAATAGAGTTTAAACTAAAACTAAACTCAGCTACAATATTGAGAGAGTTTGGGTTCTGTAAACTAAAGCAAGGACTCCTATGAAGCAAAAAGGCTTCCTCAGCAAGCAACATGTGTTCCCTGTTATTAAGAAAGAATGGACAAAAGATAGCACAGAGGAGTACCAATCATGAACAATTGCTTTTTGTCCCATTTCTGGTAACCTAAGGCTTCTCAAAAGCTATGCATGCAGAGCATAGGTTATGACCTATCTTGGTAAGCAGGTGAGTAATCTAGGTCTCTCTCTCTCTCTCTCTCTCTCTCTCTCTCTCTCTCTCTCTCTCTCTCTCTCTCTCTCTCTCGTGTGTGCACATGTGTCTATATTACTACATATTTTATTTGCATGTGTGCATATGTGTGTATATCACTACATATTTTATTTACCATGTAGACTTCCAAACAGTTGTCTGTTTACTGAATAAGACATTATAATGTTAACATTTTCTTGCTACTAAGACTATCAAAAGTTATATAAAATCCTGCAATATTTATATCCTTTGCTCTGATTGTTAATTTTGATTGAATTGACAGATAGCTAGGAGATTAATAAGGTTCATTTATGGACATCTGTGTGGGTGTAAGGGAGATGATATTGAGTATATTAATAACTTTTGAATGGTATCTATGTTGCTATTTTTGTCAACAAAAAGTGTGACTCACCTTGAAATCAATGTGGAGAAGAACACGTCATATTAATCAAGGAAAAATACAGCACAATGACGTCTTAGTTCTGAATATCTATGCTCCAAATACAAGTGTACCCACATTCATAAAATATACATTACTAAAGCTTAAATCACACATCAAATTCCACATGTTAATCATGGGAGACTTCAACAACCCACTTCCACCAAAATAACAAAAACCTCACCTAAATGTAATTATCCACAAAATGTCCCACATTTCCATATCCCAGAATAGGGCTTCTATACATAAATTTTGAAGAGGACAAAACCTACAGCATTGTACTGGCTGGATTTGTGTGTCAACTTTACACAGGCTGGAGTAATCACAGAGAAAGGAGCTTCAGTTGGGGAAGTGCCTCCATGAGATCCAGCTGTGGGGCATTTTCTCAATTAGTGATCACGGGGGTCTTGTGGGTGGTGCCATCCCTGGACTGGTAGTGTTGGGTTCTATAAGAGAGCAGGCTGAGCAAGCCAGGGGAAGCAAGCCAGTAAGAAACATCCCTCCATGGCCTCTGTATCAGCTCCTGTTTCCTGACCTGCTTGAGTTCCAGTCCTGACTTCCTTTAGTGATGAACAACAATCTGGAAAGTGTAAGCTGAATAAACCCTTTCCTCCCTAACTTGCTTCTCAGCCATGATGTTTGTGCAGGAACAGAAACCCCGACTAAGACAAGCATTCTCCTTTCACTTAACTAATTATCAAAGATTTCTAGGACAGAGGCCAGAACACCAAGGAACTATATTCCCCCCAAAGAGAAACCACGTTTTCCTTGGGCCTATCAAACTGTACAGACTCTTGACACTATTACTTAGAGTCATTCCATTAAGATCTTCCTGTAGTAAGTAGTACAATTTCTGAAACTGTATTACCTATTTTGTGATAGCCAAACTTTTGTTTTTCTCTCACCCATGCAGATTCCCACAGTAATAAAAGCCTAAAATGCAAGGATTGTCTCATTTGGGGTTATCAGTTTTCTTCTCATCAAAACTTGAAAGAAATAGATTATGGTAGGCATTCCAATTGCCATCCTGCAATTACATAGCACCTTTAATAAACAACCTTCTTTGTTTTTAACTTGAAGTACTCTTTTGCTTTTCAAATGAGACAATGTTTTAAATTCAATGTGTGTTGTCACTATATCTCCAGGCCCAGGACAAGTTCATTACCTTCCTAAGCAGGTTTACCACACATTCTGCTTCTTGAGAACCAGTTGTCCCTTGTTATCATTTCCTTTTTCATTACCCTTTCATACCATACCTCCTGACTGCACCCTCCCCTCCCTCCCACACCCCTACTCCAACCTTCCTTCTCTCTTAGAACCAGTTGCTTTCACTGGCCTATGAAATGCTTTCATTGCTTGAGAGGATAAGGAATTTGGTTTTCCACTCCATTTAGAATCTACAAGTAAATTAACTACAGCTCACTGCTGTTTCCTCCTTGATCCCCTTATTCCTTTCACTTCTGCCTTTCTGCCATTTTTGCCTCATTTCACAAGACTGTTGTTGGTTCTTCAAGTATCTTTCACAATGCACTGACTTTGAGTAAAACTGATGAATTTATTTTCTCCTATTTCATGAAATATGGGATGCAATTCATACATTTTTTAGCACTTTCAGCAAAAAAAATCACTCTTGCTTTAAAGGTGGTGACTAAACTTGATTCTATTTCTTGCTTATAAAACATCAGTTGATTTAACAGTTCTTAATAGTTATCTTGCCTTCCAAAACAGGGACACTTGGTACTTGTGGGTCTATTCATTAAGATGTCTACCTTGCTTAGTGAGACTCTTGTTTTCATTTTGTAGTGGTGTTTAACATATTTGGGACTCTCTATTTTATGCTTCCTTCCTCCTTGCGTGATGTAGTGATGCAAGGAACAGAAGAAGCATTACATGATTCATTACTATTAACAGGCAGAGTAGAATCAAGAAACTCATCTTTGTCAACTCAGATTTCTTGTTCTGCTCTTAGGGAAACACATTATGCACCCAAGAGCTCTCATAACTTTCTCTCTGGATACTGAGCTCATAAGAAGAGAAATCTTGCTTCAATGCAGTGCTCAGTGGAATCATTATTTAGAACTAGGAAAATGTCTTTTACTGCCATAACAGGCTTATATAATCCTTTTTCTAAGTTACATTAGGAAACATTTTTCCAAGGCACAACAATAAGTATTTTTATGATCATAGTATCTTAGTATTTTTGAAATACATTCTTGATGATCATTTCCAGTGTACCTAATTACTTAACCTAGGTATCTGCTGCCTGACAAATAGGAACAAAATGGTCCCAATTTATTCTCAAGCATTTAAAATGCTCAGGATAGCCAACATTCAGTGTTGGATTATAAAGAGAAAGGTACTATTATCTTGGTTTTGATGGACTGTGCAGTTGAATAGAATGAAAGTATTCAAGGGGAAAGGGTGATTATTTTTATGTTCTGTACTGAGTACAACCAGTGAAAGACTAAGGCTTTTAACCATAGTTCCTTCTCCAGAACCAATAATTCATGTTGACAAATAATGTCACCAATAGTAAATCTTTGGTAAATATAAATAAAATTTTGCTTAAGGCAAACCATGTTCTTCATCAGGACCTGTGAGAATAGGTTATGTTCCAGTTAGTTTTGTACATTTAGCAAGCTGACTACAGATTTGATGCAGATGGTGCTCATTTTAATACATTTATATTGCATCCCTCGCCATATTGTCAAATACAACTGTTTTAAAAATAAGTTTTAAAAGCAACCTGTGTCAAGATTGCCTATGTGGCTTGATAAATGGCAGAACTATGAACTTCACAAGATATCATTAAAATCTAGAATCTTTGAGGCTGTCTTCTGAAAAAAAATCTGTGTATGACAAGTTGCTCAGGTGACTGGTAGAGCCCACTACTATTATAGCATCACTGTATACTTGAAGAGGTGCTGCAAATATAGAAGTAAATTTATTTATTATAAATTTTAAAAAAGTACATTTTATCTTGATTTTAAAATAATGCTTTGGGGGCTCATGCAGAGGGCCAGTTTTGGTTTCCAGAACCTACTTGAAAGTTTAGAACCATCTGTAACTCCAGATGCATTCCCCTACATGGGGGTACTGAGCCTTCCCAGGACCAAGGGCCTCTCCTTCCTCTGAGCATCATTTGTTTAACCCTGGGTTCAAAACCCAACAATAACCTGCCTAGTCCAAATTTGCTGTTTGTGTATATCTATTTTCAGGACTGAACACTCTGTATTTGACAACTATCAGGGGGTTTATCCCTGGGGAAAGCTAATTCTTCTCCCAGCCCTCAGTGCTAGAATCCTAATCAGATTTGCAGGGCTAGAAATGTCATGAATCTTAGAAAAGAATGGACTGGGTTTATTTTACTAGACCCACATAATTCCGTATTACATTAGAAATTTTACCTTTGTATCTACAGTACAGTGTAGTGAGCATCCTTTTCATAGATGTCTCTATTTATAACAATGGATACCAACAGAGAAAAGCACAATTGGATACAATGCAGAGATTGGCAGATTGTGGGGAAATGAATCCCAATAGATGCATGTATATCAAAGATCCTAAATGTGTGGCTCGGGGAACACTGCAAAAGACGGGGTAGGAAGAGTTAGAATGCCAGGAAGTCTTCTGTGAACCATTCTCTTTTAGAAAGAGACTATATAGAAATGACTGGAATAATGGCAGTATCAATTCATATTAATGAGAACATTTTTCACAGGATCCCATTTTTCATGCTTTTCACTACTTCACAGAGATAGATTAGAAGTCACAATTCACCTGGAGCATGGTGTGTTCACATTTAATACCCCCAGGTCATCTGGGAATCAAGGCAAAGCTTTATTCAAACTCACTATCTTGGGTAGGCATAGATTTTGTATTTCTCTGTCTTGCTGTGTCTTTCTGTCTCCCTCGGTGTCTATGTCTTCTCCCTCCCTTTTTACCCCCAATCTGTGTGCGTGCGTGTGTGTGTGTGTGTGTGTGTGTGTGTGTACATATGACTGTATTTGCAAGGGAATGAGGAAACACAGGTATCACTGCACCATTGTGTATATACAGAGGTCAGAAGTCAACGTTGGGTATTGCCTTCACTTTCTTCTTTGGTTCACAATCTTTGTTCTTATGTGTACATCAGACTAGTTGGCCTGCAAGCTTTGAAATGTTCTCATGTATTACTTCCTCTATTGTCCCAGAAGCTCTGAGATTACAGATGTGTGTTACCGTTAGCTTTACATGAATTCTGAGGATTTCATTAAATGACCTTGATAGTCAGATCTTGTATTTCTAAGGTGTTCCAGGGTTGGTGGATAACCCTTTCAGTATCTAGTGACACATAATATATGAGATCCTTCTTTGTCTGTATTAATTTATTAATGAATATAATAATTAATATATTAATACAACTTTAGGTCATATTTATTTGCAGGAAAGTTACATTATGTAGCATTATTGTCTCTGCTGTATGAATGTCCTATATTCAGAGTATCACATGAATTATTTAATCCGACATAAGAAACATAGAGTAGTTTACTATGCCTTGAATTGCATAGGTCATGATATTATTGATCACAAGATAGAGTTGGGACCTTCTAGTTGAGAAAGGAAAATACCCTGGAATATATGACATTTGTATAATATATGTTGCTTCCAAGTTGGTGCTTGAATGTATATGGAAACATGTGTTGTCAACATCCTAAGAGAAAGTAGAATGAAATCTGGATCTAAAGGATTCATAAAGGTATAGTAGGGTAGTGAGGATAAGGGTGAATAGATGAAGGGAAATGAGAATAGAATTCTCATTTCAGGTAAAGCAAAATGATCATACAAATTCTACAAGTAACAAAAATTTTGTGTTAATATACACTCACCTATGTGCTTCAGACTTTGTAAAAGTAATATATATGTTCTTCTTTTTCATGGATGAAGTAGCATAGGACATTTAAAAATATATGCCCTGTGTCCTACTAAGTCCTACCCACAATGTAGAAGGGAAAAGTATCCTTTAGTACTTTTGTCTGCTAGGAAATTGCTGACCTGCTTTTTTGATTGTGAAGAAAAATGACATCAGTGGGTGTCAAGTGGCAGGTGGTGACTATTGTTTCCTTAAAGACAACATAGGAAACTCTGAAAATTTATTTCCCAATAAACTTGGCTTTCTGAGGTAAGCCACAAAATAGTGCCATACAATAAAAGCATAAGGAACAAGGATATTTCCAATTGCCATTAAATATAATCCAAGTGATATGATTCACTGTGGCTCAGGTGCAGGTTTCGTATCAATACAATTTATAAGGGTTCAACATCCAAAACTATACTTCTGTGTGACAATGATTTCCTTTTTTATTTTGTTTTTCCTTAAGTTCGCTACAATTTTCAATCACAGTTTTCAGTACATCACCTGGATGAAGGTGACCCCAGAGTACTTTGTTATCTATTTCCTGTGGTATCCTTAGATTATCTTTCATAAAAACATTTAATAATGATAACAGGATTATGACTTAATTCAAAGAAGAGGGTTTATCAAATTCTATCTTCTGAGGTTTGTATTTCATTAAACATAAATAAAATAACCTTTTGAAAATAGAGATGTGGTTATTGAGAATTATATTCTCCTACACATTACATAATTAAATCCACTGTCTTTAAATTATTTAACTTTCATGGCATGTGTCTATAAGTACATCTGCCCATAGCTTACCAGCTCATTATACTTAAAATTTTCAAATATAATTGAAGCTGTAGAATAAATTAATTTTAAGAAATGAATTGAAAGCAATGATGTGAAATGATGGTAAATGCTGAAAAATCTGTATAATTTGATACTGCTACTGCTAAGGGCAACATATCAAATCCTAATATAAGAGAAGGCTAGTATTATTAACTAAAAGAATTCTCAGTACAAATAAATTTGGGAAGCTTTGTGTTAATCATATTTGAGAAGACTTTCATTGTTAAATGAAAATACTGATGTTAACAATCACCAAGAAGAGAAAGGGTAAATAAAGCTTCTAAACACATTTGTTGTTCTGTTTTTGTTTGTTTGTTTGAAGAATATAGTTTAAAAATAGCCACCTACTAGAAAATAACTTGGGAGATCAAATATACTTCAAATAATAATTTACTTATAAAACATAAGAAATGGTATACATTTTGTTTAACTTTGACTGTGAAAGTTGCTTATGCACAAAATAATCCTTCAAAATATTGTTAGAAAACGCTGTATAATCAGCAGCTTTATGCATTAGAAGCACAGTGTGACTGTAATTTCTTCACTGGAGTTGTAATTCAGGGTGATTAGACCAATTGGACTAAGCCAAGATTTCCACTTTACATGATCGATCCACAAATTATAGACATAATTAATTGAAAGTGTTTGTGCATTACAGAAAGCATGGAGTAAGGCTTATTTGATTGTTGTCTTCTCCCTATGTATTCTTATTCAAAAGAGAAAAAAGTTAGAAGCAATATAGGAATCAGAAATTGGAGAAAATTGAGTATTTTAGTAGCATTCATAATTAGTTTCACATGGATGAACAAGATATGTGGGTATGAACAAATCATGATGTTTGGATATCAGCCTTGAGGTTCTGAGTAATTTTTGTAATTATAAAATTAAAAAAATTTCCATGGAGTTCCAGCAATGCCATCCAAAAATAGCATTTGACATTATTATATATTATCAAAGCAATTCTCTTTCTTTTGGGGGGAGGGTAGCAATAAGTTGTGACATTTTTATGTGATAGATCTTAGGAAGCTTTTTAGTAGTCTAGTAGACAACCTAGTTTATAGATCTATTTTACTTGTTTTAAGAGGCCTCTAATCATATAATCATATGTGATTTAGAGATGGCTTTGAAGAAGAACTCTTAGAGTCACTGAATTAATAACATGCATTACTAGCATTCCATGATATTTTTTAAGAGTTCCAGAATGTTCATTCTATAAATATGCTATGGTCTTTCTCACACTTATTCCTTCCCTCTATGTAATTTAAGTATGTGGGCTGAATTAGAAAGAGTGCTCGCATTTTATACAGCATGAGAAATGGCATCCCTTTGAAAGTGTTTTTCTTTCAAACATTTAATAAAGCCAAATTTTCTGTGGTTAACTAATGCTTTCCAGTGTGTTTGCTGTCTTATTCTCTCTATCTTGCCCTGGCTTTTTAGCGCTCTGTCTCTGTCTCTTTTACTCTGTCTTTCTGTCTCACTCTTTTCTATTTCTCTTTCATTATCATGTTTACTAACTTTTATTTTTGTCTCCCCACTTGATTTCTGTTGGGAACCAGAGAGCTTGGCTCAATGCCTCCAGCTGAGCTGTTTGCACAGGTTTCTTGAGAGCAAAACATCCCATGGCTTAGCTTGATTCCTGCCTTCCTGCCTGGTGTGGTAGGGACTTCCCAGGTGCCTGACCTATGACTATAATTGTTTTCTCCTGTTCCCTTCCCTGGCCTCTAGTATATATATATTGCTGGTCTCTCAGTAAAGCTTTCGCATTCTTCTTGCAGAATGACCCATGTCTGTGTTTTTTGTTAATCCCCCAGGCCTACGCCCGATACTCGGTACCGTGGTGGCGCAGGCACTGTCAGGTTTCTAATAGTAAAGCATTTTAGGGGTGAAAATATAGGGAGAAAAAGCACTCATCCATAATATGGTCGGTAGGTTTTCAAATATAAATCATTTTTGGCAGTTATTGTAACAACATCTAAATATTAGATATTTTTTGTTCACTTTTTTATCTAAATAATACTTGTGTATATCTTTCTACTTGTTAGTTTTACTTTAAGGGAAAGTATTTGTACAAGATAATCCCCCACAGGTACATAAATACCCATGCACATAAAATTCATTAAAGTAAAAATAAGTTAAGAATCATTCAATGGTCCATACAAATAGAGAGCTATCAAGTAATAGACTGGGATCTACAAAAAGTGATGTAGAAGTTACTCCCCCCACCCCCAAAGCAAGGTCTGATAAGCATAGCTATAGAGCAACATATAGAGTATAATCCCATTTTCATTATTAAACTATTGCAGAAAAATAGTGTTACCTCTGATAACTTCTGGATAGAGGAATGTGCTATGGCAGGTAAGATTTGAGAAGAAAGAACAGTTGTATTCTAGACTGGTCTAAAATTGTTTTTATACTAAGCTTTTGACCATGAATTACTTGGAAAACTTTTATTTTTCGAGTGAGACCCTCCTTCAATAATCTGTAAAGTTAGATTCTAAAAGTATACACTTAGGAACATAAAATATGAAACATTTGGCATTCTGTTCACTTAGGCATCTTAAGTAACTATCGAAAGGATAATACTCATCACCCCATTTAGGCTTTAGGCTAGTGAATTGTGTCTGATTTTTTTGAATACTGCAAAACATGGATCTTCAGAGGGTTCCTTTTTTATGCCATTATACTATTGTTAATTTATGGGTAGAGGTAATATGTTACTCACTCATAATTAATAGTAAATGGCAAAAGTCATTATTCGTGCATATTATTCTACATAACTATATGACTAATTTTTCTTAGCATATAATTAATTCTCTCTCCCTCTCCCCTCTCTCATCTTTGTTCTGTTTTTAGCCTGTCTTTGTTTTTGTCTCTTTCATCCTGTTTTCTGTCTCTATATATCTGTATGAATTTTTCTATGTCTGTTTGTATCTGTTCTATGTCAGAAATGCTGACTTTGAAGTATATCAGTGAAAACATGCAGAATGTGATATAGCATAGATTAGAGAGCTACTTCTAATACCTGATAGTGACACTTGGCTAATGGCAAGAAAAAAAATAGGAATTCAGTATTAAAATTAAATGAATGGAATTCTGCCACCAGCCACAGACACATTAAAGAGAAAGAAAAGAGCCCAGTGCCAGTTGTTATCATCATTTCATTCTAGTTGAAACTCCAAGCAGAGAACTCAGTTTTATGTGTTCAGACCCTGAACTTAGAATAACTGAAGAATAATAAATGATGTGGTTTTAACTTCTTAACTTGTAGTAATTTTCTATATAGCAATACTAAACTCATAATTCATATGTTTATCTAATATTGTACTCTTTCATGGAAGAAAGGAGAAAGTATGTAAGATATTCAGCTGTGTAGATACGTCAGGATTAATAGTCAGAGACTGTGCTTAATAGGTTGTAAAAACTGAACAATAAGAAATCTAAATTTTGAAATCTCAATTCCTTTTCTGATAACACTTTAAAAATCACAGATGAGAAGTTGAAAAACTAGCCATTCATGCAAAGGTAATAATTTAAAAGTTACTTTTCTTCTCACCCAATATATTATATTTTACAATACTCTTTTTCTTCAAGACAAACAAAACAAAACAGCAAAAAGATAAAAAACAAAGAAACCTCAGTTTGATGGCTTGGCTGGAATGTGGTTGATTTTCACACAGAATTTATATTTTAACATTCACACAACCTCTTTTTTAAATTATATCCTAGTACAGTAGTATTTCTAACCAAAGTTAGTGGGCAGTCCTATTCCTTATAATCTCCTCAGTGACTTTTTAAAGTTCATACAGGTTTTCTTTTAAGGGATGTGAACTCTACAATACTAAAAAGCCAGAAGCACAGAGATTCACACTAGAATACACCACAATCAATGTGATCATCGATAGGCAAGTTGAGATAAACATCATACTGACAGGATATGTAGCCGAAGAAGGCCAGAGGAAGAATGACTCAATTTTATTTTTCCCATGGGCAAAGGCAGAAGCAGTGTCATCATGAACAAATTAAAGGCCCACCACAAAACATTTGTACAATGTGCCATGCCAGAAATCAAAGGGCAAACCACTAATCTCAACAGATGATAATTAGAAAAGAAACAGTACAGAAAAAGCAAGAGCAGTGTGACAAAGAGACATTAGGAAATATCACTACCAACTGTGTTGACTCTTTTAGAATGTGCATGTTGGCTGATTTTATAGGTTGTGATTTTTCTTACCACAGGCGTTTAAATTGCCATTCAAACACTAGGAGAGCCAAGTTTAATTAATGTAAACTTCTGAATAAAGAGACAACGAGAGAGAATAATAAAAAAAAAAAAAACTTATAGTGCTACAGCTACGACTAGCTGCTCAAGCTGCAGAAGCACATGCAAGTTGCTTTTATCCCGCTTCACTCTAATAGGTGAAACTTGTTGCCACATTTCAAAAAACAAATTCTGCAATTTAAATTATGTTCTATCTTTTTTTTTTTCAGTTTTTTTCCCCCATCGGATAGAATCAGAACATTCTTTAAATTGGACCTTATCATCTAAAGGAACTGAGTAGATTCCAAGAGCAATCCTTTAAAATGAGTTAAGCAGAGGAGTATAAGGAGGTGCAATCTCTGTGGACATCAGAACACTTTAACTGTAGGTGTGGTAATTGTAGGATGAGAATACATACAAAAGCAAGGATGATAGGTCAAAAATGTTTATTATCTAAGGGGTGTAATATATATATATAATATTATTTATACATATATATGTATAATATATATTTATGTATATATATATATAACAGAATAATAGAATAATAACTTGATAACAAGGGGAACCTACTATCAAGTTCAGATCTCCTAGTACCAACACATACTATGTGGTTCAGTCTGATTTTTTAAATATTATCCCAAAACATGATCTTCAAGTGAAATGATAGTTCTTTGCTACTTTATTTTCAAATCTACATTCATCTTTCACTGCCACATTTTTGTTAAATGTTAACTGTCCATACTCATACTCAAGAAGCAAATATAGTTTGCTTTCATTATTCTTAGGTCATTTTAGTCATATTTTGGGTAGCTTCTCATATGCTTTGTCTCCACAGTTTGGGCATTCTTGCCTGCTAGTTTATAATCTGGAAGAAAAGACAGACATCTAACAACATTACTAAGACATAATATACACATAGCTTTGTAGAGATGTGTAATACAAAGTGCTTGATGGTTAAGGATGCGGTTACTTGCTGTGTGGATACCTGAAGAATGTCTATAGCATTGGTGTTGAATTGGCTTGAAATAGTCTTAGAAGATTTCCAAGAAGTATGGGAGAGAGAACTGACATTTTGGTAAAATTAGCCATGATATTTAATTGAGAAATTGGTGTACTTGGGGATCAAATAAGGAGGTGAATATGCCTGTTGAGTTTCAGAGAAAGAAGGCAGGTCTAGGTTAGATTTGATGACATGTTGGACCTGAGCAAGTAGCCTAACAGTCATGGCAACTGGCAAGAGAACAATTTGTATTACTGTTTCAGGTAAAATATTAAATATTTGAAAATTGAATTTGTGAAGGCATGAAGATATAAAACCCACGAAGATTACTATTATCACACTCTATGTGTAAAATCAGGATGTGTAGATGAAAAAAGAGAAGTGGGAATGGCAGAGAAAGAAATGGATGCTTCAGAAATGGAATTTGATGATTTCTGAGAACTCAGCATACAAGGGAAAGCAGGAGAGAAGAAACACCCTAGAACATGTTTTAAATGTCTGTGGTATAGAAATTATAGGAAATGTTGGTGCCACTGATACAAGACATTCAGAGGAAATAAGGATATTGAATTGGTGTTATATTTGAAGAAGCTATGCATTCTCTACAAGATCTACATGATCTGTTATAGAAACCATTTTGGCTAAAAGTTGTCACTTGAGCTCTACGTTAGGAATTCATTGCAGTGCTTAGAAATATAACACAGACAAAAATTCTCAGAGAAATATTTATAAATAGAGGAAAAATTACTTAGAGACCATTCCCTTGAGAAGATTAAAGTATCCTTTGAAAGTAGACTGGACTGATAAAGAGGTGCCAAGGAGGAGTCAGAAAAACTCAAGAGCTCAAAAATTTTTTCTTAATGGAATGGTTAACCAATCACACCAATACTTAAGCTAAGTTAAATCCAGAATATAGTCCTGATGCACACGTTCTTTATAACTGAATTAGAATAATAAAAAATAGGACACAACTTACAGTTCATTCATTAATTTTATTCAGTAAATATTTTTCTATTATATTATGTCAAATATAGTTTCAATTAATGAAGATTCACATGCAAAACCCTGCCCTGTGGAATTTTTATTCTACTGGGGAAGGGAAATAATGACTAAGAAAACTAAGCCAGCCGGTTTAGACTGTGACAAAGACCAAAAAGAAAAAAGAAAGCAAGAAATTAGAGCTGCTAGTAATTATGTAGCTAGGGTATATGAGGTTGTAATGTTCAATAATATGATTATAGGAATCCTTACATATTTAAGTCACATTTAAATAAAGAAGTGAAAGGGAACAATTCTTAAAGTATGAGAATGGAGTGATCACAGAGGAAGTATTTATAAGGCAGTGGAAGGCCTATTGCAGTGCACAGAAAGGTTCAAAGGAAGAATTGGCATTTAAAAGGGATAACGATACTGGGATACAGGGATTCTAACTGTAGAATGTTTTATAAAATAAAATGCAAAATTACAAGTATGTTAACAATGGGATGACAGAAATTAAGGAAACATTTTTTATTGGAGACCTATGTTTTCTGTATGAGTTAGGATGCACCGCTCTGTGAGGGTGTGATTAGAATAAGTCTTTCTGCCAGAACCCCAGCCAAGAAGGAAGAATGAAGCTAGGGTGGGAAAAAGGCAACAGTTTTAAGACTATGATAAAATTAGCTATTGTAAATTTTCTTAGGCACCAATGAAACATATGGTTTGTTTGGGAGAAATTGTCAGCATAAAGGGAAAAAAGCATATGTCAAACACCAAGTAACACTGATCCATAATTGACAAGACAATGTAATATAAAGCTATCAACATATTCATGGGTGAAATAGGATTAATCAAAAAATATGACAAGGTCTAAAAGACAAGGGGAAGCTGTGACCCTATGAAGATTTTGATAAAAGTAGAAGTGAACTAGTGAGAACAGAGCAGCAGCAGTAAAAGTAAGGTAAAGAGGTGGAGCTAAATGCTCTGATTACTTTTGCCCTGACCAATGTGGAGACGACTTACCTGCAGAGAAACACAGGCCATTTATTTCTGGTTGATATTGCTGATATAAGAAAAGTAGATTTATCAGGACACTGCTACCAAGGGCCATGCAGGAGGAAGGACAAATGGCTTTAGAACTCATGGAATGCATCCCACGGGTTACCACAGCCACCTGGGTGTGCCTTGGTGTGGCACAGCCTTGAGAACCACATGTCCTGAAGACTTGAGGTTTTATGGAGTTCCATTCTACTTGCTGCCCTTACATCCCTCTTAATCTAAGAATTGTATGAAAACTCTAAGGGGGGCTTCCAGTCCTCTGGTACTGGGCAGTACCTCTGACACAATAATAATGCTTGATCTCTTTCAAGCATTGCTGCTGAAGAAGATTATGATTAAATCACCAAGAACTTAGAGATGTAGTTTGTCAATAATGACCACCACCCTTAGATAATATTTCAAAAAATACAGTTGAAATGTTTTAACTACTGGCTCTGGTGTAGAGAACCTTAGGGAACAATGTGAACTCAGAAAGCACGCTCTTATCAGTTAAGCTGGGGACCCTTTATGGTCAGGGAGCAAGAACAAAGGCAGCCCTGGTGACTGGTGACGACTGATTCCTTATACCCATGTCCACCCTCAGCTTCCTGATAAGATTTAGTAAGAACTGCTGATGAGTAAATATACATTCTAAGGTTTTAAGGTAGATATGACTGATTTTTATATAAAAGTTTAGATTTGTGATTCTTCTAAGATTCTCATAAGAACACTTTTAAAGATAAATAATAAAATAATCACTCCTTTCTTTGTGACCACAAATTGCTGCCTGCCAGTAAGAGAAACTGGCTGAGAAAACCACCGTGCTTGATTTTGTCTTGTTAATCCATAGCAAGTTGTTTGGTTATGAGGGAATGTGTATACATCTGTGTATAGGCTTGTTTGCATGTATGTATGTGTATATGCATGTGTGTATGTATGTATGTATATATGTATGTTTGTGTGTATGAAGTTTTTGAAGTCTACATTTTGTTTCATCCACTCACTGTATGTGTGTGTACGAGAGAGAGAGAGAGAGAGAGAGAGAGAGAGAGAGAGAGAGAGAGAGAGAGAGAAGAGAGAGAGAGAGAGAGAGAGAGAGAGAGAGAGAGAGAAAGAGAGAGAGAGAGAGAGAGAGTTTTCTCATTTTTGCTGAACCCAAAGAGTTAAAAGACTTCATAGGTTTTTTTCCCCTGCTAACCACAGTGAGTATCAGCCCCAATAAACTGAGAGATTTATTCTCTCAGAAAAATTCTGCTGAGTAACTTCTTTAAGTGTTGACTGCCTTTGGCAGCAGCCCTTGTAGGTATCTGGATCCACTCCCATCAGTAGCTCTAAGCACTGACCCCTAATGGCTGCCTGTCTCAGTTTACCCTCTGGTGTCAAGGCTGGCCTTTGGTACACTGCAAATAAGGATGAGACAAAAAAACAAGAACATAAAGTATTCATTGTCCTTATCTTAAAACTTTAGGATATCATGCAAATTATAAAAGAGGAGTGAGTTGGAAGTTGAATCAGGTGAGTGACAGTTCAGTTGAGTAGAATTTAGTTGTGTTCAGTTGAGTGAGAGCAGTGAATAGTGCAGTTAGTTTCTGGCAGTTCAGAGAAGTTAATTTGACTCAGTTGGCTTGGAGAGGAGTATGAGCGGAACAGCTGAGTTGAACCAGCCAGCCAGAGTTCAGAAAGAGCTAGGAAGGGTGAGCTTGTTCAACAGTCATCCTCCAAGTTAACAATTACATCTGGTGAATAAAAGTTCTTTTTACATAATTTGTGATATAATATGAAAAAGTTATTTTTCTTATCCACCTCTGTGTCTCTACCCCTAAACTAGCCTTATTTTTATTCCCTTTACCCCATTTCCTAGCTTCTGATAACCATTATTGTTTTCTTTTTTTATTTTTATTTTCTATTTGTTTACATTCCAAAAGATTTCCCCTTTCTCAGATCCCCCTTCCCCATATGTGAGGGGAGTTTGGGCAGAGTGATAGATAGATAGTTTATACACCTCATTTAATCAGCTCTTCATAGTAGATTCAAGTAGAAGACACCAGGCCAAGGCAATATTTCCACATAATTGAATTTTTTTTGGGTCATAATGAAACAATTTTTGAAATGATGTGTTAGGTAATAGGGGAGGGAAAGAGGGACATTTATTTGCTTCAGTGTCACTTACTTCAAGTAAAAAAATACTGCAAGTTGTAGAGGTGCTCAAAGTTCAGTTCCTCTCTTCTTCCATTCTTCAAACTTAGTCAAGGAAATATGCCTAATGATTAATTTAGGTCACCAGTCCTTTGTCCATGGCAAGTGCTTGATAAAAGTTTTGTTGAATAAATCCCAGTGTTGAAACAAATTCTAACTAACAGTTTTACATCATTTTTTAAATGCACCATTTCTACTTTTTATATTGAAGATTCCTCATGAATTTAGTTACCATTCTAATTCCTGGAATAAAGAAATTGCTCTCATAGATCATTAGATGATCTTGTTCTTATAGAACTCTTATACTGCCTGATATTTTCCACTAACTTATATTTATATCTCTTTAAGTGTGGTTCATATTTATCAATCTCAACTGGTGAATTTGATGACCAAAACTGATTGTCTAGACAATTGGGAGAAAGTATTGTCATTATTATGTCAATAATAATATTATGAAAATAATGTTATTATTATTATTATAATAGACCTAGGCGTACAGACTTTGGCTTACAATGCTACAAGAATTATTATTTTTTAATTATATGTTTGGGGAAAATTCATACATATTTTTTAAATCATCACTAGGTATAACCAATCAAGCTTCTAACTAGGAGACTTACAACCACATGTGGTTTTAATTCTTATGTCTCTCATTCATTCCAATTTTCCTACATAAAAACTATCTTGGTTTTGGGAGTTGTAAGGTATTTAATATAATAAGAGATTCCACAAGAGAAAAATGGTGCTTCATATGTTGTTTGTAATAAAGCAAATATTTGATTTTACTCCTTCAAAAGATTCTTTTCTCTTACTTTATTGATGTAATGCCACTAAGTTTTAGAGGAAAGTTGTGTAACATATCTAGGACTACGGGAGAATAAGGTTGTAACATTTAATAGTCACAATTGTATGCCTGTTACAATGTTTGTACTTTTAGAAAGTAGTTTTTCAAAGAAATCCACCTCTGTAAGACAATAATAGTGTGTATAACTTAATTTCTCAGTTAAAATCCTCTTCCTGTAAATATATTTACAAATTCTACCTTCATTTTACCTTTTGGGTAGAGGTTCCTGGGAATGTATATATTTTCCTAGTTTGAATGAGCAAATAAACCTACTGAGACTTCACTTTGGTAATGGAGTACAATAAATAGGAACTATTTCTTACTATTAAATATGCATATATTTCCTAAGAACACCAAAGTATTTTGGGCTGATATCTTTATTACCATGATAATAACTGTGGAGATGTAATTGTAATAGTATAAAATCCTAGGTTTTTAAAAAATATGAGGGATAAATATAGGTAGTAATTTAAATACTGTTCATAATACAGTGCCTTGAGAAATGACCCTGCCTGGAGCAAGCACTTGGTTTTCTCATGTCCATGTCCCTCTTGGGTTAATTAAAAATGCTATTTTATCACATCCATCTGGGAAGATGTGACATTTAACACAACTACTTTATTTAACAGAAAAGATGAACAAGTAGCTGCCCGAAAATTTCTGCTACATCTTTTACTTATTTGTGTTTCATGTTTATAACTATGAATAAGAGTAGAATGGGGAGAAATAAAATCATAATTAGGAAGGAAACAGTGTGAACATACATTTCATTCAAAATAAAATTTCTTCCCCTACAAACATGGAACAAATTTGGAATGGAATTAGAGCTAGAACCCATCTTATGTAACCCCAATAATTAAAAAAAAGCTCATGTTTTGGCTATTATAAGATTATGGACGGGGTTATTATTCATGCTAAATATAACCAGATTTCATAAAATACTCCTGTATATATTGTTCTCTTCTACTATATAAAACTTTGGAATTACAGGCATACCATACCTTAGGAAGGTTTCCCATGCACATAAGAGACACTTGAATCTCAAGAGAACATTTTTCAATTGACATTCCTCTTCTTAAACAAGCTGACAAGTAGCCAAGTATACCATGATAAGGTGGGCATCGAAGATATAAGACTTGTAAACATTATTGGAGAATGATTTTTCTGGAGCAAAACAAAAATTGAACTGGCCTAAAAAGGGACAGAGCCATAGCAGTGAAGAAAAAGCTGCAGTCTTTTCTCATCCATATCAGGCTTGTGTAATAAATTACTTGCGTATCTCTCATCGTGTCAGGAGAAAACGATGTTTAGATTAAACCTTGCTAAGGCCTAAAAGGATAATTTGTCAGTATTTTCCAGTTTACTACCAATGCAGTATTGATTTGCTAGAGCCCTTCTTTCTATTTTATTTACACTAATTCAATCTGGAACAACTGAAACTCAACTTGTAGGAAAACAAGATGTTTCTTTATTTTAAGTCTCATGGGTCCAAAGGTATAAGGTCCAAGAAAATATGTCCAAATTATTCATTCAAGTTCTTGTGAGGAAAGACTAGTCCTTACTTTGGAGGCAAACTGTTAACAGAAAAGCACTTTTCTGCTGAGATTTACCTTGGGCTAATTTCTTTCCTTTTATGTCTTTAAAATACATATAATTATAGTTCTTAGGAGAACATGATAAAAAGTGTTCCAAATGCCTGCCCAATTTAGCAGACTTGTGACTGTACATGTAGACAGCTGTTTGAAAATGCGATGTAAGGCAGAAATATCTTGATAAACCTTATTGTGGCTTAACCTGTTAAAAATGACAACATCCAGTTGGCTACACAAGTGTCAAAACTTTGGAATAAAACCACACCTAAATCAAAGGAGAAAATATTTTCTAAATTCTTCCTATTCCTTAAAGTATTCAAATGAACAGAGAGTAACCTAGAAATCAAAACTTCAAGGAAAGCAGTGAAGTGTTAAAATAATTTATGTGTATGCGCTGAGGGAAGTAATTACTTATATCAAATACTTAATCCAGGAAACTAGTGCTGTCTGTTTCTTTTCCTTCTCATGACTTTTACTGCTGTGTGGGCCATTTTATTTTATTGTTTCTATTTATTGCCACTTGAGATAGTTTAGTGTCATTATTTTTTGACGTCATATAACTATGTAAAACTGTTAAGAATGTCATGATTTTATGGATTTATAATTCCTGTAAGGCTGAATGTCTGGGTTTCATTTTCTACACTTTTCAACTTTCATGGAAATTTCCTCAAATTCTGACATGATTTGGGACTACCAAATCTCATAATAACATATTTTTAGTCTTTATTATCCTATATTTTTTTCTTGCAAAGGAATATTGCTTGACAACTTTGACTAGACTGATCAATTCTAACTGAATCTTATTGTAACCAATTAATTGATGTGCTATTTGATAAAAATATGACTACATATTCATAAACAAAAGGTTCAATAGTTTCCACAGGGATTATCAGGCAATTCAGTCACATAACACATCATTTAGAAAGTATCTTAAATGAATCAACTTTTTGACAATTTTGATTTACTTGCTTATTTCATAAATTGCTCACAAAAATGCATGTACTTATTTATGAAAAATCAATTTGTATTCCTTGTTTGTTAACTTTAAACTCTGATCAGGTGAAGGCCATAAAGGCGGCTCATTCTGTGAAGGTGCTTGCCAGGCAAGACAGATAAGCAGAGTTTGATCTTCAAAACCCACATAAACATGGAGAGAAAGAATTTATTTTAATACACCCTGCATTTCCCAGAAACAATGAAAATAAAGGGTAAATTACCTCAGAAAAACTGATTTTGCATTTATAAACATCAAAACAAATGAAAAGTATTTAAGCACAAATTTCTAGTTGATAGTGGCCATAAAATAGAACGACAAAAATTGAAGGTGTCAACTATGTGAATGACAGAAATTATACTTAAAATATGCCACTTAGCATAATAGGTGTTTGTTCATGGAAACATGGTTATGTGTATGTTTCTAAAATTGTAAAATGACAAATACATATTGTTGGTCTCAAAGGAAAATAGCATGGTACCTATTACATGGGGGCTTTCACATTTACAACTGTCTCTTTTTGTTGTTTTGCAACTGCTAATTTTGGCAGAAAATTTAGGAAAGTAGAATTGCTTGTCCACTGGATTATAATGCTGCCATGCCCTGCTTCTTATGAGAGATAGAAACTTATCTACAAAAATAGCTTTCTCAAGGAAACAAACAAGCATGGTTCTCATTTCATGAAGAAAATCAAAATAAGCAGGTAGCTTAACAGTGTATCAAAGAACTGATTAGGACATAAATGTATTATTTAATATATTTGTTTATACAAACGCACACACATACACAGACACAGACACACACACACACGGACACCCACGTGGACACACACAAGAAAGAGAAAAAGAGATGGGGGAACTAAACTGGGCGCTATCACAAAAGGAATGTTTTATACCTTTCCCCACTCAAAAGAATTTTTGTATACTACTTTAAGACATTCAAAACACCCCTGTAAACAGACATTGTTGACTATGTCCTAAAGTATTCCAGAGAACAGGTAATTTGAAATAATTTCTCTGTGACATATTAATTTCATTCATTTAAAATAACATAAGCTAAAAATTATCAGCCTATAATATGAAGCTTAAAGGGGACAAAAATATAGAGGAAAACCCCACTGTCTCCAGGATCTACCTCCTAGCCATGTAATAATATCTCCACAAATATAATAATAATTATTAATTTATTTTTTTATATTCTTCTCTCATATATTATATCCTGACTGCAATTCCCCTCCCTCCAACTCTTCCCAGTTCCTCTACTCACTTCCCCTTTCTTCCAGATCCAGTACCCTTCATTTCCCTTTCAGAAAACAGCATGCCTCCCAGGGATATTAACTGAAATTGCCATAAAAAGTTCCAATAATACTAGGGACATACCCGCACATCAAGGCTGGGCAAAACAATCACGTAGATGGAAAGGGTCCTACAAGTAGGCAAAAGACTCATGGACAGCTCATTAGGAGTCCCACAAGAACACTACGCTATGCAACCATAACATATATGCAAAGGATCTAGCACAGACACATTCAGGCTACCTTGACAATCTCTGTAAGCCTCTATGAGCAATGCTTTGGTGATTCTATGGGCCGTGTTGCTACAATTCTTCCTTCCCAACTTCTGTAGGGTTCTGGGACCTCTGCCTATTGTTTGGCTTGTGAGTCTCTATTTCCTCTCATCAGTACCTGGATGAAGTCTCTGTGATGATGATTCAGCTATGGCCATACTACCCCGAATGTGCCTAATTTTGTCTATTCATTTAATCTGAATAGTTTCAAAGCAATATATATATGTGTGTGTGTGTGTGTGTGTGGGTGTGGGTGTGTGGGTGTGTACAGTTAGATTAAAACCACATAAAATATACAATACTATGTATTGTGATTTTTTTAAACTGTAGATTGTTATTTATCAGTGAGGTAGGAAATAAATTTACTAGATCATAATGAACACTATGAAAATTAGAAAAGAACAGAATAAAATATGTCAAAGTACCTTTCATGTTCATAGGAAAGGTAGTTGTTTTTACAAAAAAAAAAAAAAACTGTTCCTGATTTTTATCTTTAAATTCACTGTGAGCTAAGTTACAACATAAAATATATTCCTTATTGGGAGTCACAGACAATAATACATCAAAACACACGAGATTCAAATACTGTGGTTTTCTTTAATGATGGAAAGATTATTCTACTTCATTAGATATAAAATTATTTCACCTCGCTTGTGTTAAATATGTTAAAAAATATTCCTGATTGGTAAAAGGTGACAAAAAGTAATGTTGTAACTATGGGTGGATCATATAGGTGTGCTTAATTTTTTTTAATATTTATAACTATATACACAGTCTGAGAGTAGTAAGACCTCTGTCCAAATGCCTCTGAGTCATTTTCCTTCTCTGTTTGCATGTGTCTTACTATTTCTAAAGCTGGAGAATATTGCAGAACATGAATAGCCTATATATGCAGGTGACTTCTTGTTGATAAATATTTTGATTAGTATTCGTGGATTTTCAATATTTCAAACAATGCTTCTCTCATCGGGATATCCTAATACAAATCACTGTATGATCACCCAAGAGTTAAAGGAAACAAGTCATGAACTGAAATTACAACATCAGTGGAGATGTAGACTCAGTTTTGTGAGATATTATCAAATTGTCTCTCATTTTTGTTTGGTTATAATCCTGTAATCAATGTTTGATATTAACTTTTCCAAAAAGTATATATTATCAAATGTTAATTACTGCAAAGATTCTAGGCAATAATTTCATACTTCACACTGCATTTTTTACTTATTTTTCAGATTTTATTTTAATTACACTTCCTCTTTCCTTTTCCTCCCTGAACCCTCCTTCCACATATGCCTCTTCACTCTTTCCTTTGCAAATTCCTGACTCCTCTTTTTCACTAATTGATTATATATATGTACATATAATTCCTAAATATAACCTCTTGGGTCCATATAATTCTACATATGTTTTCAGGGCTGACCACTGGGAAATGGACAGCTAACTAATTAGTGTGCTCTTACCTGGGGAGAACCACTGTTCCTGTTTCTACCGTTACTTAGTAGCATGGAGTTCATATTATATTTTTAATACAAATTTATCTGACACATGTAGATAAATATTTTGTTCATATTTTAAAAACACTCACATTATCTTTAATTTGGTCTACATTTATATCTGAATGTTTTTACTTTGTTGTTAGATTATTTCCTTACTAATTATAAGTAGAAAAATGAGCAGACATATCACCAAATAATTGAGAAGAGATGCAAAATGTGTCATTGACATATTAAAAGATTCCTAAGCTCAGTTACAAATGAAATAATAATAGCATAATAACATTTTATATATGTTAGGATAATATGTATTATAAACGTTTTTTCATCGTTGCCAGCCTTGATGAGAATATGAGAAAATAGATATTCTTCATAAAGCATTAGTAGAAAAATAAACTGACTCTTTTTTAAAGAGAAAATTTGGTGATAGCTGTAGGAAACATTAAATGGCTATTACCTCAGCCTATCAATCATTACCAATTATAAGAAATTATTCAACAGGTATGTAAAAAGATGTGTATGTAAGGAATAAGTAACAGCAAAATTTTTTTGAAAAAATAAACTGATGGACACCTTGCGATAGCTAAATAGAAAAGTGATACCTCTGTGACTGGATCTCATGCACCTAACAGTGAGGAACAACAAATAAAGGATAATATGTAAGATGTCTAAACTAGAAAAGGTTACTAAACTTTTTGTTTCACGGATTCTATCTGTACTTATACTGATAATGTGGAAATGGTCACCATGCGAGTGGCACCTGAAGGGTGAAGATGAGAATAGTTTACTTTTTTAAAAACTTAGTCCTCTTACAGTATCAATTTTAAACCATCAGTTGATCTTACTTTACTCCTGAAATATACTAAATATTATATATATACATATATATATAATAAATATAATAAAGGTTTTTCTGTTTGAAAATATGCATTTTTCTATTTACCTTGACAATAGCTTAATGTTCAATTATCATTAGAATGGTTTTCAATTTGCAGAGTATCACAGTCACCACAGAAATATAGGACTCACATAAAGTCATCCAAATGACTTACACACTTCCTCTGACGATGTAATTCTCCAAATGAGCTGTTACAAAAGTCAACTGCACTGCCTCATACATGCGTAATGGTTCCAACAGAGCCATTAGGGTGCCAAAGCTATTACCAAATCATTGCATTGTTTCACACACTTCCTTTAACTTTCAGATGGTTCCTAAGGAACTGTTTTCACTGCTATAGAAGTGTCCTGTATAACTTATATCACCAGGGGAAAACATGAAATGCACAGGCAAGAAGTGTAAAAGAAACAAATCCCTTCTAGTAAATGTGCGTGAATGATCCCACATAGTCAAATATCAGAAGGGTAGCTCCTCATTTGGGCATAAGTATTACATATCATTTAAAGACCTCCAGGTGTTCATCTAGGCATTTTTGTCTCACAACTCCAGATGTTCCTGTGAAGCAATTTGGGTCCTCAAAATGGGACATACAAGGCTATACTAGAACAGTATTTATTGGCTGTGTATGCTATGTTGTCAGCTTCTGCATGTGAAAGGTAGAAGTAAACAGGGAGGTGTTATAGATTTCATTTGCTCTGATGGAATTTTGTCAGATCTTCCCTTGTCTATAAAGTTGTTGAATAGCATAGAAAGAACCTAACCATTCAACAATGATGAAAATCAGCATGACTTCTGAGGAACTAAGACTCTACCTCTGTCTTAAACATCTACTATATGTCAATGGGAAATAACAGTGGCCTTAACTAGCTAAAATCACATCACTGTATTTCCTCTAATACTGTGCTTAGTAGAAAAAAATATTTTTCAACTATTAAAATGATGTATTAGTTAAAGTAAGAGAAATACAAGGATTTTTACTTTTTTTTTTAAATGAGCAGAAATTAGGATACAAAGATCAAGAATTTCTTGAGGATGCCAGATATTCCACATTGGCTAATTGTATTATTCCTGATAATAAAAATGTCACCCATATCCTCTATCCCACAACTTAGGCATAGTAAATGAATAGTGATAAACTTTATTCATGCCTAACATGCACTGAATATATAATTATAGAAGTCACAATATAAAGTGATATATATATATATATATATGTTCATATGCTACATGCATACACACACACACACAATAAAATTGGTAATGTTTCTGTTTTATAGAACAAAAAACTGGGGTTTGGGAAGTTTTAATTATTCATCCAATGGCTAGTAGTCAGGAATTTGAAAAGTAAATACCAAGAATGGACTATTATAAAAATAAAACTTCTTGTTAATAAGCCAAATAGAAAGAGTCAGAAATCATATTTGTTAATTTTAATAAAGTATGAAGTTATACTTACCTATAGATTTAATGATGATACGTCTATTCAAAAATGCTCATTAACAATTACTTGCTGCCAATGTATTAACTACTAGAGATTCTTGAAAAATGAATATTATGTATAATCCCCAACCTCAAGGCATTTCTAGACTGGTAGTAAATATTAATGCCCAATTAATTAAGAGGATTTATTATAAGTGAGAAAACCAATTTGAGCTACATTAAACAGAAAATAACCACAAGAAGGGGCTAAATAGAAAGAACTGTTAAGTCATTTGCTTTTGAACATTGGTCCATGTTATTTAGTCATACCTGTGCAGGTTGACTAATGTCTAAATATTTATCCCAAAGAAAGGAATTAAGACCCTATAAGTAAAGGACACAGTCAATAAGATAAATTGGCAACCTACATACTGGGTAAAAATATCTACACTAACCCCACATCTGATAGAGGGCTAATATCCAAAATATATAAAGAATTCAAGAAGCTAAACACACACACACACACACACACACACACACACACACACACGCCAAACAACCCAATAAAAAAAATGGGGTTTAGAACTAAACCAAGAATTGACAACAGCAGAATCTCGAGTGTCTGAGAAGCTCCTCGAGAGATGTGCAAAGAGCTTAGAGATCAGAAGAATGCAAATCAAAACCACCCTAAGATTCCACCTTCCACCAATCAGAATGGCTAAGATCAAAACCTCAGAGGACAGCACAGGTTGGTGAGGATGTGGAGAAAGAGAAACACTACTCCATTGCTGGTGGGATTGCAAACTGATACAACCACTCTGCAAATCAATCTGGAGGTTCCTCAAAAATTGGAAATATATCTACCCAGCAATACCACTCTTGGGAATTTACCCAAATAATGCCTCACCATTCCACAGGGGTATATGTTCCATTATATTCATAGTGGCCTTGTTTGTGAGAGCCAGAAGTTGGAAATGACTCAGATGTCCCACAATAGAAGAATGGATATAGAAAATGTGGTTCATTTACACAATGGAATAATAATCAGCTATTAAGAACGAGGACATTCTGAGTTTTGCAGGCAAATGGATGAAACTAGAAAATATCATCCTGAGTGAGGTAACTCAGACCCAAAAGGACATGTATGGTATGTACTCACTAATAAGTGGCTATTAGAAAAAAACAACAAAAAACAAAAAAACAGTACAGAAAACAATACAGAATACACAAGAATATCCACAGAACTCAAAAAAAATTCAGCAAGCTGAAGGGCCCAAGGGAGGATGCCTCAGTCCCATTTGGGAGGGAGAAGAAAGCAACCATAAGGGGGAATGGAGGGAGGAACCTGGGAAGGAAAGGGGCACTGGATGGGGAATGGGGAACATGATCTGGTATTAGGTGGGGGAAAAGGACTGAAGCCCTGAGGTCCAGCAGAAAGACTGGAAACAGGCAACCTCTGGAGGTAGGATGTTGAGGGGACCCCCCAGAATACACCAGAGACCTGGGAGGTGAGAGACTCTCAGGACTCAAAGGAAGGGACCTCAGATGAAATTCCTGACATTAGGGAGAGGGAACTTAGAGAGCCCACCTCCAGCAGAAAGACAGGGCATCAAATGGAGGGATGGGGTTGCCATCTCACAGTCAAAGATTCTGACCCATAAATTGTTCCTGTCTGAAAGAACTGCAGGATTGAAAATGGAGAAGACCCTGAGGGAAAAAAGGTCCAGTGACAGGCCCAAACTTAGATCCAGCTCAAGGGAGGCTCCAAGGCCTGTCACTATTACTGAGGCTTTGGAGTGATTACAAAAAGGGACCTAGCATGACTGCCCTATGAAAGACCCAACAAGCAGCTGAAAGAGTCAGATGCAGGTATTTGCACCCAACCAACAGACAGAAGGTGCTGGCCCACACGGTTGAATTAGGGGAATGCTGGAAGAAGCTAAGGACAGTGACCCTGTAGGAGGACCAGCAGTTTCAATTAACCTAGGACACCCCCCCCCAAGATCTCAGACACTGCATCACCTGTATGCCTCTCTAATAAATCCGTTATGAATATATGGATGTTCATTCTATCAGTTCTGTATCTTTATAGAATCGGTGACTAATACAGATAGTAATATCAGAAAGGATTCTACTGAAACAGAATTGCAAGGATTATTTGGGGGGAGGGTTGGTTAAATTTATTTTGTTAGTTTTTGAGGCAGGATCTTACTATGCTGTCTTGGCTGGTTTGGAGCTGACTCTAATCCAGGCTGGCCTTGAACTTATAGAAATCTACCAGCCTCTTTTTTTTTTTTTTTAAAGTATCTGGAACTGACTTTCTAATCTACTGATACCTATAGTTACTGAAGGCTCTTCTCAATAGCATGGAGAACATTAAATATCCATGGTATTAAACTTATCAAGCTAAGGTCATTTGATCTATCCATTTTAAGAAATAGCAAATTTAGTGACTCTATACACAACAACTTTGACAATTGGTAGAAAACTAAGGAAAAGAATGATGCTATCTGGTTGCTTGTAACTTCTCTGGATAATTTGGAAAAGGATAAAATGAACTTCTTGATAAAATTAACCAACTTCTAATATCTCAGCATACAGTAACAAGTGAATGAACTCAGTGCCACAATTAATTGGTTGACTGCAGATGAATACAAATAAGCTAACATTTTATGAGCAGGCTGTGGAAGCGCATCTTCTCCTTAGCAACCATGGAGGTCAAGTTATCGAAAATCAAACCCAAATCCTCAGTATATGATTATTTGCATACAATGAAAATTTAAGTCCCAGCCTCAGAGCGTGTTAGTGGTGAAATAAGTACACAGACTGGTAAGGATCCTAAAACTGTGAACTGAGAGATGTAGGACAATCCATCTCAATGTGAGGGCATTGAACTCTCCTATTCTGAAGTATTTAGCTTCCCTGATCAATAATTCTTCACCCTTAGAATAGAATATTTCTCTACTATCATCTACTGCAGTGTTCTCCTCTCTGCATTTGTTGAGTAAATTAATCCTTCACTGTCTGTGGAACTAACAATGACGTTCTTCTGTGAAGGAGGTGGCAGGCAAAACAATATTGATGTCACTCAGTGCCCACCAATAGTGCTTCTAGACCTATAACCCCATTCAAGGATAAAGATGCCCTTAGAAGAAAGGTAAGAAATATAGTCCATATGCCAGGTGGTAGTAGCACACGCCTTTAATCCCAGCACTTGGGAAGCAGAGGCAGGTAGATTTCTGAGTTTGAGGACAGCCTGGTCTACAGAGTGAGTTCCAGGACAGCCAGGGCTACACAGAGAAACCCTGTCTCGAAAAACCAAAAAATAAATAAATAAATAAATAAATAAATAAATAAATAAATAAAAATAAATAAATAAATAAAAAATAAAAATAAAGAAAAGAAATATAGTCCATGAAAATGTGCAATATACCATTAAAGAACCTAATGAGTTTGCTAATTCATTGAAGCAAAAGTCTGGGGAATATGTGTGGGATTGGGTTTTAAGGGTGTATAATCATCGTAGATGGAATATAAAACTGGAACAGACTGAGTTTTCTGATGTGGGAGCACTGAGTGCAGATTTTAGGTTTAGTATGAAAGTTTGCACAGCTAAAATTTGTCATAAGATGGCCTATTGAAAAGAAGATGAAGATGTTTTACATCACTTGCTTTAGTGCTGACAAAAGGATTTTAAGATTCAGGGAGCCTGAGATGCTACAGAGGGTACTCTGGGCAAAACCTAATCCTCCATAGTGGGAAGGCCCAGATGTGACCTTCACTAATCCTATAACATGAAAAATGCTGAAAGGGGCACCAGCACACTTGAAGATATTCCTTTCTTGTGCCAGACCTTAGGGTTGTAAATACCACAGCTCAATTGTATGAATTAAATGCAGGGTTCAGGTGGCAACACTGAATAACCAAGGACAATGATAAGCATTGTTACAGCAATGGAAGCACAGGTGAAGCAATGTCAATAATGGCCTGACCTCTAACAGTCAGCAGAAGCAAAGTACTTTTTTATGGTTGCAAGTCTCATATGGAATTCTGACACTGACTCTTAATGGGTTGTGTTTATAGAAATATAACATGAAGAAGCCTGCTATATTGTATATGATTAGTATAAGCAGATACATTATTGAACAAATCCAAGAAAGGCTACATTGGATAGTGGCAATATGAAATCTTGGTTCCTGAAACAATTTCTAGACTTGAACCTATTTGCAAATCCTAGGTCCCTTGAAGGGATGTCAAAGGTCCTCTGAGGAAGGGCCTTGAAGAAACACCAAAGAGTTTTATGGTTAGTTTTCTTCAATCCTTCTGCAGAGGGACACATGACCTTTTACACGGGCCACTCTACACTGGAAAAAGGAAATAATCAGACGTTCCAGGGTCTATGGGATACTGGTTCTCGGACAATAATTGGTACTGTTTATGGAAGAGACACAAAAGGAAATGTGGCCCATCAATTAAAGTAGGGGTTTATGGAGATCAGATGACAAGGTTTTTTGCTAAAGTCTTACAGCAGGCCCAGTTAATCCCAAAACTCATTGTGTGATTATTTCTTTATTTCTAGAATGTGTAATTGGGGAATATGTACTTAGAAGTTGGCAGAATTCCTATATTGGTTTTGTGAGGACTATTATGGTTGGCAAAAGCCAGTGTAAGTCACTGAAGTTCTTGCTACTAGTGAAAATAGAGAACAAAAGACAACTATCACATTCTAGGAGGGATTGCAGAGGTTAGTACTACTGTTAAGGAGTTGAAAGATGCAGAGGTTGTGGTTTGTACCCCATCTCCCTTTAAAAGTCCTATTTAGACTGCACAGAAGACAGATGGATTTTGGAGAATGGCAGTTGACTATTGCAAAATTAATCAAGTAGTGACACCAATTGCAGCTTATATACCAGATGTGGTATCTTTACTTGAGTAGATTAACACATCTCCTGGTACATGGTATGTAGCTACTACTTTAACATCTGCCTCTTTTGTTGATACCTGTCCATAAGGACCACAAGAAGCAATTTACCTTCAGCTGGCAAGGCCAACAGTATGCTTTTACAAGTTTATCTCAAGGGCATATTAACTCTCCAGCAATGTGTCATAACTTAGTTTGAAAGGATCTTGATCATCTGTCTCTCCTGAAAAATATCACATTGATCCACTACATTGAAAAATTAGGCTGATTGGATCATGAGAGCAGGATGTACAAACCACATTGGATTTGTTGGTAACACATATAGATTCTAAGGATGGGAAATATATTCAAACAAAATTCAAGGATAGAACTTCAATGAAATTCCTAGGAGTCCACTATGTGGGGCACAGATATTCTATGTAAACTAAATTATAAATTATTGTACCTGGCCACTCCCACCATCAAGAGGAAGGCTTATTTGGACTGCAGGAGCATCATATTCCTTACTGGAATATGTTATATAAGAGCACAGATTTCCAACTGGCCTCTTTGAACTTATGATGACCATTAGCCAATAGGCTAAGATAAGAGTAATAGTATTTTAAGAGGTAATTGGTCCAAACTGCCATTGCTACATTTCTCAATAAAGGAGGTAAGAAAGATTATGCCTGGAATGCAGGAGATCCAATAGGGTATCTCCTGTTGTTACCATGTCCTGTGGTTAAAGTTAATGTGGAACTACAAGTCAGTTCAAGTGGGATGAAAAAGGGGACAGATCCTTCAGGAATAAAACTATGAGTCACTCTTCCTAGAAAAGAACTAAGATTAGCTAAGTTGGTTTCTGAGGTTGGAAGAAATACAGAAGGTGTAGTAGAAGAAAAAAGTTATAAATATCAGATAATGTCATGTGATCGGTTGTAGAAATACATGACTTTGTTTTTGTTTCCATTTGGAAATTAAGCATGATTAAGGAGATGCACTTGTATGAAACTTCGCAAGGGGTGCACAAAAGATTAATAATATTAGTTTTTAACTTCACTACATCCAGAATCAACTAAAATCCAAACAGAGCAGCACAACTGTGAGGGGCTTTCTTGATTACATCATTTGATTTGGGAAGATTGAACTTAAATCTGGGCCATGTTTTCAAGGGACAGGGCATATAAAATGACATGGAAGCAAGCTTTTGATTTTGGTCTGCTTGGCCCAACTCTCACTGATAAATTCACCAATCCTGTTGCTGAGGCAATCCTTCAGTGGTATTAATACCTACTTCTTCAGGATTCCAACACAGACTGAAGACTCACAGCTCTCGAGGAATCATCCAGTACTCCAGTACTGGTTTGAGACTGCTGAGACAGGGTTAACAACTAACTATCAGATTCCTGGCCTTTGAGTCAAGAGGTAATCTTTGTTGGAATAGCCATTTATAACAGCCTATATACTATTCTAAATCCCATGTTTAACAGATGGATAGTCATTATATAAACTCAGTTCCTTTAGAAAGCATTGGCTAATACAAAATAGTATTGTCATATTATACAAATTGATGAGGAGATCATTTATTAGAAACAAAGCTGCACTTTAGGTAACCATAGGCCTGACTCAATGCAGCATTTCTATCCTTCAAAGAGTGGCAAAAGATCATAGATAATTCATGAAAATATTTATCTCTTACTTTAATGCCCCCACTTGGAACATGACATGATTCTCATTTATTGACTCTGTAATTATGCTCTAGTTCCCGTGACTAGGTATTGAAGAATAATGGAGAATAGGGCAGACCACACTTCTATCTAGTCTAGTGCTTACCCACACCTTTTGGGGGAGTATGAAAATCTGGGACTCTATGACTTAGATATACAACACATAGTTGAGATGGACTGTGAGAAGACTATAATGAAAGAAGCATGATATAAAACTGTTATTCAGGTCCCAGGAGTAAGCTAACTATTAAATCTGCATTTCTCCTTCATAGAAAATTAAGTATTAATAAATTTTGAAGGATTGTCTTAGGACAAGTGGGAAGGATTTAAAAACAAATAATATTCTGGTAGTTCTGTGAAAAACTAGAAAACATATATATTTTTATTACCTGTAAGTTTCCATTCCTGCTTCAAATATTCCAGTAGTGAAGTAGAGTTTAGTAAAATTTTCAGATTTTGTAACATGCTATAGGTTTAAATTAGATTTAGAACAACAAAACAGGGTTAATAGTACTAAAGCATTTTTTAATGCTTGGTCTATGGATGAAATGAAAGAAATCAGTCTTCATAGTCAAAATTCAGGAAATCCAAGTAGAACAACGAAGTGCCACTAAGTCATACTGTCTACTTGTTGGATGGACAGAATTGTATGCATCTTTTTTTTTTTTTTTGGATTTTTTGGAATTTTTTTTTTTGAGACAGGGTTTCTCTGTGTAGCCCTGGCTGTCCTGGAACTCACTCTGTAGTAGACCAGGCTGGCCTCGAACTCAGAAATCTGCCTGCCTCTGCCTCCCAGAGTCCTGGGATTACAGGAGTGCACCACCACCGCCCGGCTTAATTGTAAACATCTTTGATAGCACTTCTTAAAATCTTCTATGGTTGTATAACTCACCCAAATTAACAATTTCACTTATTTGAGCTTGTATTTCTCATTCACAGCAGTGAGACTTAACTTATCCTAAAGTTTTTCCTAATATTACACCCATAATATTGAAAAAGTATCATCAATAATTGAAAAAAAAACAGAAAGTATAGGAAGGCAGAAAGAAAATAAAATGTCACCGACATTAATTTTATCACAGGGATAAGATGGCATAGAATCTGAACTACTGAAAACTATTAAATCAAAAATATTTTAAGCATTTTTATGTTTCAAATATAGAATGTATAAATTCAAGTTAATGAGTTAATGAGATAGCTAGCCTGCTAGGCATGTTTTCATGAATGGATGATATCAGTGGGA
The DNA here is from genome assembly GCF_947179515.1 of Apodemus sylvaticus. Lineage (NCBI taxonomy): Eukaryota > Metazoa > Chordata > Mammalia > Rodentia > Muridae > Apodemus > Apodemus sylvaticus. Next base: position 122,195,772 of record NC_067495.1, read on the forward strand.
AATAAACAGCTCCATTTGCATGCAAACACAAAGTTAAATGAGTTGAAAATGATTTTTTCTTTGAATTAACATGCATTTGGGGAAAAAAGAAAAATCATTCACGTTCTTGTTTTTTTCTAAAAAAAAAGTATTAAAAACAGGCCATTCCTAGTTATTATCAATAACAAGAAATGTCCCCTTACTGAAGAATAACAAAAATAAAACTTCATAAAATGATGAACTACCATATGCTTTTTTTTTCTTTGAGCTTTTGGAGTTATTTGCAATTGATGACATGAATAGAATGGGATTATAAGGCTAAGAGAGGAACATCTGGAGAAAAGGACCAAGGCCATCTGCTAGAGAGCACGGCAAAGTTATGAAAGCATCAGATATATGCCGTTAAAGCTAAAGTCATTCTAAATTCTAAACAAAGTAGCAGCAAAGCAACAACAAGAAGATAAATGTGTGTTGTCCCTAACTTTCAGCTTCTCTTCAGAAGTGAAAAAGACACAAGCAAGGCAGTATGTGACCACTCAACTAATCTCTGACAATCCCAGCATTCAGCCTTATGTGTTACTTGTTAGTCTGTCAGGGTCTATTTTGTGGACTAGGCTCTTGTCATGATTGATTGAGTTAAAAACAACTTGTCCTCGAGTATTTGGAAACACTTGCCTTGAGCAGAATCAGCTGGAGCCTCCATGTCACAACAAACAGGAGAGAATTTAAAACCTGTAAGATGAAATGTTTTATTAATTAATCTTTGCCCATGTTGCTGGAGATTCGTCAAATTTCAACATGAACTCTTCATCGAGATTTTTAAAACATAACAGCATTATTGAAAAAAATAAACTCTATGTACCCTTATATTCCTCCACTAAAACAAAGATTTGGTAGTATTGAGTCATAAAAAAATTTCAATTTTACTTAATTCTACAATTTTCAACACTCCTAAAAGAAACTTTCCATTGACAATCATATAGAGTTAGAAAAATGATAAAGTCTAGAATGGAAAATTATTTATTGGTGAATGTTTCAACTGAATTTATTATCTGTAATTCTTTATGTGAGGGATTCTAAGCAGCATGGCAAAGATGAAGATATTACAGAGAGACAATTGTGTCTTTCAAGCTGACTTTCAACTACTGAAATGCTAGAAGAAGGGACAGGCACCAACCAGAGGAGGAACTTTTGTCTCCCAGACGGGGATTTCAAAAGGCTCAGAGGATTGGCCCATAGCACAGAATATGATCTTTACATTTAAATTCTATTCATACAGGTATACATTGAATATAGGGTATATTTTCTACTATCCTCTTTTCTCAATGTAGCGCTTCCTGTCCCTTTGTTTCCCTAGAAAAATATATTTGTTTTCATTTCATATACACATACATCATTTTATGCGATTGTATAAACTCTAGGAACCTCAAATGAGAGAAAACAGAGTATTTGTCATTTTGAAATTTGTTGAACGGAAATCCATCAGTACAATCCACTACATAAACAAACTCAAAGAAAAAAACCACATGGTCATATCATTGGAATCTGAAAAAGCATTTGACAAAATTCAGCATCCTTTCATGCTTAAAGTCTTGGAAAGAACAGGAATTCAAGGCCCATACCTAAACATAGTAACAGCAATATACAGCAAACCGGTAGCCAGCATCAAACTAAATGGAGAGAAACTTGAAGCAATCCCACTAAAATCAGGGACTAGACAGGGCTGCCCCCTTTCTCCTTATCTTTTCAATATTGTACTTGAGGTACTAGCTCGGGCAATTCGACAACATAAGGAGGTCAAAGGGATACAAATTGGAAACGAAGAAGTCAAACTATCATTATCTGCAGAAGATATGATTGTCTACCTAAGTGACCCAAAAAACTCCACTAGAGAACTCCTACACCTGATAAGTTCAGCAAAGTGGCAGGTTATAAAATCAACTCAAGCAAATCAGTAGCCTTCCTATACTCAAAGGATAAGCAGGCTGAGAAAGAAATTAGGGAAATGACACCCTTCACAATAGCCACAAACAGTATAAAGTACCTTGGGGTGACTCTTACCAAACATGTGAAAGATCTGTATGACAAGAACTTCAAGACTATGAAGAAGGAAGTGGAAGAAGACCTCAAAAAATGGAAAAATCTCCCATGCTCATGGATTGGCAGGATTAATATAGTTAAAATGGCCATTTTGCCAAAAGCAATATACAGATTCAATGCAATACCCATCAAAATCCCAACTCAATTCTTCACAGAGTTAGAAAGAGCAATCCTCAAATTCATCTGGAATAACAAAAAACACAGGATAGCTAAAAATATTCTCAACAATAAAAGAAATTCTGGGGGTATCAGTATCACTCAAGGAATACTATACAGAGCAATAGTGTTAAAAACTGCATAGTATTTGTACAGTGACAAGCAGGCAGGTTAATGGAACAGGACTGAAGATCCAGAAATGAACCCACACACTTATGGCCACTTGATCCTCGACAAAAGGGCAGAAAACATCCAATGGAAAAAAAAAATAGCCTTTTCAACAAATGGTGCTGGTTCAACTGGAGGTCAGCATGCAGAAGAATGGGAATTGATCCATCCTTGTCTCCTTGTACTAAGCTCAACTCCAAACGGATCAAAGACCTCCACATAAAGCCAGACACTCTGAAGCTAATAGAAAAGAAACTGGGGAAGACCCTTGAGGACATCGATACAGGGGGAAAGTTCCTGAACAGAACACCAATAGCTTATGCTCTAAGATCAAGAATTGACAAATGGGACCTCATAAAATTACAAAGTTTCTGTAAGGCAAAGGACACCATCAAAAGGGCAAATCGGCAACCTACAAATTGGGAAAAGATCTTCACCAACCGTACATCAGATAGAGGGCTAATATCCAAGATATATAAAGAACTCAAGAAGTTAGACTCCAGAAAACCAGATAACCCTATTAAAAAATGGGGTACAGAGTTAAACAAAGAATTTTCACCTGAAGAATTTCGGATGGCGGAGAAGCATCTTAAAAAATGCTCAACTTCATTAGTCATTAGGGAAATGCAAATCAAAACAACCCTGAGATTTCACCTATACCAGTCAGAATGGCTAAGATTAAAAATTCAGGAGACAGCAGATGTTGGCAAGGATGTGGAGAAAGAGGAACACTCCTCCACTGCTGGTGGGGTTGCAAATTGGTACAACCACTCTGGAAATCTGTCTGGGGGTTCCTCCGAAAACTGGGCACCTCACTTCCAGAAGATCCTGCTATACCACTCCTGGGCATATACCCAGAGGATTCCCCACCATGTAATAAGGATACATGCTCTACTATGTTCACAGCAGCCCTATTTATAATTGCCAGATGCTGGAAAGAACTCAGGTATCCCTCAACAGAAGAGTGGATGCAAAAAATGTGGTATATCTACACAATGGAGTACTATTCAGCCATTAGAAACAATGAATTCATGAAATTCTTAGGCAAATGGATGGAGCTAGAGAACATCATACTAAGTGAGGTAACCCAGACTCAAAAGATGAATCATGGTATGCACTCACTAATAAGTGGTTGTTAACCTAGAAAACTAGAATACCCAAAACATAATCCACACATCAAATGAGGTACAAGAAGAATGGAGGAGTGGCCCCTTGTTCTGGAAAGACTCAGTGAAGCAGTATAGGGCAAAACCAGAACAGGGAAATGGGAAGGGTTGGGTAGAAAAACAGGGGGAGGGAAGGGGGCTGATGGGACTTTCAGGGAGTGGGGGTCTAGAAAAGTGGAAATCATTTGAAATGTAAATAAAAATATATCGAATAAAAAAGAAGTTTGTTGAATTCACATATTATGCTAGCATGAATATGGGTGATAAAGAACTCATATCAAATTTTGACAAAGAAAATGATGGATAGACTAGATTAATTTGATTAATATTCATTTAATGTGCCTATTATGAAATTATTTTTTTGGTTAGAGGCAGAAGAACATACATTCAATAAGCCAGTCCTTTCCTCAAAACTCAAAAAGAGAAAACATTTCATTTTCTAAAATGTATAAGGAAATAATATATAATTACAACATAATGATATTGCTGTTAGTACTTATTGTCTGGCAAATGATTGGTGTCTTTAAAATAATTGTGTTTGTGAAATAATTTCAGTTTAATGTGGTTAATGTGAATCTGTTTATAAACTTAGCAAGTTAATTTGGATCAAAATAGAGAGTCCCTACAGAGAATATGCATGCTATATAATTGTTCATCTCCTTGTTCATACACTGATGTAAAGCTAAAATACATGAAATGAGTACTTCCTATAATAAATCCCACTGGGGTAGCTCTGGAAAATAAAAATGAAAATAAAAGGTGAGTAATGAATAAGACATCCACAATATTGCTGACTACATGAGATAATTTCTCTTGAGGGTTTCCCAGAAATGAAGACTATTTTGTGTCGTTATAAATAAATGTGTCTATTTGCTAGATACTTAAGTATCTTCCTTGTTCCTGGGACCCTGCTATTTTGTATTTGTATTCTGCATGCTGAATGAAAGATGGGCCAATTCCAGAAGTGATAACAAAGCAAAACTGCAGATGTAGTTTTCTTACCATTTTCCCCATCAGACTTGCGTTCATGATCAGTGTCAGTCAAGGACAATGCAGAGTTGGCCCTGCTGGACAGACAGGAACTATGTTCTGACTTCATGCCTCTTATCCACATTCTCAGTGCATGGTCAGGTGATGCTGCACCTTCTGTCTCTGTGTCCGCATCAGATCCCATTTCTAGCTGGTAGCCATGGCGAGAAACACTGTGCATGTCTGTCTGGTAGCCAGAGCACAAAGGAGGAGGTGTTTCACAGAATTCTATCTCTGGAAAGAAAAAAGTTCAGATAAAAAAATATATTTAAAAAAACCCACTGACTTTCACTTTTCTGTCCTCATGTTTCCCCTTCCCCATTGCTAGTAATTATGAGTTTTTGCAAAGTTAGAATTCTGGCCTTTTATTTCTGGTAGTTAGGAGTCTGTGCTTATTTTGCACTTCTGTTACTTAAAATTATGCTCCTGTTGATTCTTACAATGTTCTGGGGTAAAATGCATTCTCAAAATAGCTTATAGCTACAATTTTTTGGTTGCACAAAATATAACGAAATAAGCAAGTACAATAAGTATAAAGTGTAGAGAGATGTCCTCTAAAGCATTTTTTTCTAGAACAATTATGTGACCTACACAGCACACCTATGCTTAAAATAACAAAATGATTTGTTTTTCTGAATATGTCATATATATTATATGTAATCTAATAAGTAATATAAAACTGAGAAAAACAATACATTCAAATAGATTTTTCAAATATGCTAAACTCTAAAATCACGAGTAACTAATGTAATTTTCACTATCTTCAAATGAGTTTAAGGCATACTTTTGCCAATTATTTGGTTTTGTTTTTAAAGCTGGAGGAGGCTTGCATTGGAGCTTAAAAGAAAAATTCCAGGGTGCACAAGCAATAACAACACCAAACAGCCTGGAGCAGGAGAGAGAAGAGGAAGAGGAAGAAGAAGAGGTGGAAGGAAAAAGCCATGCCCTTTGATTTAGGCCTGCAGGAAGTGCCACAAGCCAGGGAGGGGGACTTCAGAGGAAGAATAAGGAAGCTCAAAGTGTTAGGGTAGACAGAACAGAGATAGAAAAACAGTTATGGCTTTTTGGATAATTCAGAGAAGAAAGTCAACTTAGGAAACTGATTAGCTCTAGTTCTAGAAAAGACTGAAAGGGTGGATGAGGAGAGAAAGCACATTATTATTATTATTATTATTATTATTATTATTATTATTATTTGGTTTTTTGCGTCAGGGTTTCTCTGTGTAGTCCTGGCTGTCCTGGAACTCACTCTGTAGACCAGGCTGGCCTTGAACTCAGAAATCTGCCTGCCTCTGCCTCCCAAGTGCTGGGATTACAGGCGTGCGCCCCCACTGCCTGGCTGAAAGCACATTATTTAAGGGCTAATTCTTTCTTTGCTCTTTAAATAAGCAAACATGAAAAACATACAAGTTAGGTATTGCACCCCGGTAGTGCTTCATGCTTTCAATTTTCTCCCTTTCCTTCCAAATTTTAGAATTTGAAACAGAACCTTAGTAATCCTGTCATTTTATACCTAACCCTCAGGAGACTGGAAGCCCCAGGGAGTTTAGAGGTCTGGTGGGGTGGGGGATGGGGAGGAGGTATGAGGTGTGGAAAAGTCACAGAGTGTAGTAGGGATAGGGGTGTGGGGGTAGGGGAGTGAGGGGGGGGAAGTGCGGGTGGGGAATAAAATCTGGAGTTTAAAATCAAAAAAGAAAGAGAAAAGAAAAAGGATATACTGAATATTAAAAGTTCTTCTTCCAAAAACACAGAGTAGTTGAGAAAATAAAATCCAGTGTGCTGATGGCATTTTTCCACGAGCTTACATCAAATAGCAAAAGCCTCTGTATTTATTTATTTATTTATGTAGTTGGCTACAGTACCCAAGGTGAGCATTATTTCTGCTAGACTCCAGTGATGCCCCAGTAACCTACTGCATGAATATCTGGCATTCTGTCTTAAAGTCAATTTATATTCAATTACAGCAAGGTGTCAAAAAGGGGGAAAGATGCTTTAACAATCCCTAATAATTTAATGAAAAATGACCACATGCCAAGATATATCATCTGAAATGTCCGTGTAATACTTAGATAAGGTAATCCGGGGGTGTAGTACACTATATAGGATTTTCTCAGACTGACATCAGAGACAGGGTATGCCAATTGGCCTGGAAAGGGCTTAACTGACTGTATCTAATCCATAGCGCATATCAATAAAATGCAAACTCTAACATGAATTCAATTCTTTGAATACAGAAAATGTCTTATACAGAAAATTATAAGATTATACCTGATCTTATATCATGTACTAGAGAAAATTAAGAATTCAAATTTATTTGTCATAGTAACTATTTCTGGGATACATAAACAAACAAACAAAAACTAAATGCAGGTTTTAGAAGTCAATGGGTAATACTTGTTTAGAAGTTCTTATGTCTCTAGGACTGTGCTTTGTGAAAGTCAATAATAATTAACCCTTTCAGAGTTAGAAATTACTTCTCAGAATGCTACTGTTTGAGTTCACTGATTAGTTTCTTTCAAAATAACAATTGTAGTTTTCTACTAGAATCTATGTCAAGTCTAAAGAAATGTTATTTTAAAGATATGTGGGATTTCACTTATCAAACACAAAATCTTATTAAATAATGCTTTTTTTCTGAAATAAAGTTTGAAAGTTCATTTTACTCAATGCAAATCTTAGAACTTTTGGAATATTTGTATGCTAATTTCACTGTGATTTTTTTACTGACTACTACAATGGTGGTGCTGCTACAGCCATGTGCTAATAAACATATCAGCCTACACCTGCAAGAAAAGAATGTTACATAATCTTTTATTATTATTGTTTTATTTTCTATATTATTTGTTTATATTCCAAATGATTTCCCCTTTCCTGTTTGCCCCCTCCCCAGAAGTCCCATAAGACCTCTTCCCTCCCCGCTTCCCAAATCAACCCCCTCCCACTTCTCTGTCCTGGTACTCCCCTACATTGCTGCATCAAGCCTTTCCAGGACCAGGACTCTCTCCTTCCTTCTCCTTGGGAATCATTTGATACGTGAATTGTGTCTTGGGTATTCAGAGCAAATCAAAACAACCCTGAGATTTCACCTCACACCAGTCAGAATGGCTAAGGTTAAAAACTCAGGAGACAGCAGGTGTTGGTGAGGATGTGGAGAAAGAGGAACACTCCCTCCACTGCTGGTGGGGTTGCAAGTTGGTACAACCACTCTGGAAATCAGTCTGGAGGTTCCTCAGAAAACTGGACATGACACTTCCAGAGGATCCTGCTATACCTCTCCTGGGCATATACCCAGAGGATTCCCCGGCATGCAATAAGGACACATGCTCCACTATGTTCATAGCAGCCTTATTTATAATAGCCAGAAGCTGGAAAGAACCCAGGTATCCCTCAATAGAGGAATGGATACAGAAAATGTGGTATATTTATACAATGGAATACTACTCAGCTATTAAAATCAATGATTTCATGAAATTCTTAGGCAAATGTTTGGAACTGGAAAATATCATCCTAAGTGAGGTAACCCAATCACAAAAGAACACACATGGAATGCAGTAACTGATAAGTGGATATTAGCCCAGAAGCTCTGAATACCCAAGTTACATAGTGTTTTAAACACAATTTCATTCCTTCCCCAAGAATACCAGGTCTCAAAATTGCCTGCCTCAGAATCTCCTGCAAGGCTTGTTAAAACATAGATTGCTTACCCTCACTCCCACCGAACCCTCTGGTTTAATATCTAAAACATCTGCTATGCAGTTGGATTACACAGTTTGCATTTAAAAGGCCTTTAAGGTGAGGCTTATAGTCATCATAGGAAACTTCTGCCCTAGAGATTTCTCTGAAATAGGTGAAAGAGAGCAGTGAATCTACAACTATGGCACTACCACAGATTTTGTTGTGCCTGCTTGAATTCTGGAGACAAAGAAAGAAAATATCTGCTCTGAATGGCTGTGAAGTACCTCCATATATTTTTCATAGATTTACGGAACTAATTAGGAAACTTAGTTCCCCCTGCCCAAAATTGGCGTATATTTAGTTTCACTCAAGTGATAGCACATGAGATGTGAGTTTCCACAGATTTTTTAATATGCATATCAGAGTCATGGCATTTATTGAAAACGGATGAGCAAATACAAATAAATAGATGACCATTTGCCATTCTAGATTAATGAAACACTGGAATAAGATTTTTTTCCCGGGGGGGCATTGACATGTATAGCTAGACTCCATTTTTTGTTGAAGAGATTTATTTTCCAACTCAAAAGGAAATTTGAGCATTGATTTCTTCCTTCAAAGTAAATGTCATTTAAGATTATCAAAACTTGCACAGGATAACCAATTTCTTTTCTGTTCGAATTATATGTCATTTTGAAAGCAAAAACTAAATCGTAAGTATTGTAAATTAAGAAAGTTAGACAACCTAAACTCAGAAAGATACATGCAAGATTTGAGTTTTCTTTTTATGAAGTGTTAAAGGAGAGAAAGTTAGAGGGTGTGTGAAGAATCAGAGAAAGATAGAAATATTTTACTTATCACTCTAAGTGATGTTCATCTTACTTTCCTTTCTTGAAGTCAATGTTATCATTGCAGAATATTTTCTTAAATACACAAAAGTCTGCATTCTGCTTAAAATTCCCATAGGATATATTATTTAACAAGCACTTTGATGTACCCTTAGTGGTTGTTTTTAGCCTTACACATATAACCTTGTTACCTAAAATGCTTCACATTCCCTAGAGGAGATAAAGTTCAACTGGGCTTCTTATAGATCTGCTCTTAACAAAGAGCTATCTACAAAAGAAATAAATGTATACTCTTAGAACACCTATGGTTCACATGAATAGACTGGTAACATGAGAAACTAAACTTCAAGAATGAAATGGTGTATAGATGTTCAAGTAAGGGTCTGCAGTCCCATGAAAATGTTTCTAATTTTTATTCTCAGAAAAATGTATTTTATGGTCTTTCAAGAGATTACAAGAGTGAAAGTGTACATTTTAAAGCAGATAATAGGTTTGAGGAGACATTTCACAATAAATGATATAAGAATGGCTAATAAATGAATAAAAAGATTATTACTGCTTAGTTATTAGGACAATACAAACTAAAACTACAATGTGATGCAACCACATTGTCTAGTATAGACAAACACACAAATGGACAAACAAAAATTTAAACAACAAAGGAAATTCATTAGTGGTTTGGTGTTCTATTGTTAAGAAGAGATATCATGACTAAGATACTCATATGAAAGAACATATTTCTTTGGGAGCTTGTATTCAGCATTATCATCATGGCAGGGAGCATGGTGATAGGCAGGCTTTAGTCATAGAGAAGTGGCTAAGAGATATACCTTGATCCACAAGCAGTGAAAAGGAGAGAGACACTCGGTCTGGCATGGGCTTTAGAAACTTCAAAACCCACCTCCAGTGACACACTTCTTCCAACAAGTTGACAGTCAACAGGAACACACCCCCTAATCTTTTTAATCTTTGCAAACTGTTTCACAGTCTGGTGCCTAAGTATTCAAATATATGAGACCAGAAGGGCCATTTTTAAAAAGAATCACACTCATCAAGTGCTAAGAATTATAGAAAGTTACAAGTCTTATACACTGAGGACAAAAATAAAATGGTATGCTACTTTCACATTTAGTCTAGTAGTTTTCCATTGATTAGATTTGTACTAACCAGGAGCGAAGTTGTACTCCTTGACACTTATCACAGAGAAATTTTAACTTTGGTTCAAATTAAAATTTTATATGCATTTGTTTATTGGTGATTCAGTTTTATAATAGCTAAAAAGTAAAAAGGATGCAACTGTCTCTAAAGAGGTAAGTGAATAAACCAACTGTAATATAATCTACACAGCGAAATATTAATCACTTTTAATAAAGGAAGGGATTTTTGATGTGCAACAAATAGATTAACAATCCAAAAAAGTACACCAAGTTAAAAAAAAAAGCAGATAATAATCTATATCCTGTGTTCCCTATTGTTAAATGTCTAAAAGTATGTAAATGAATATTCGTTGATTATTTTTCTGCTACTGTGATAAATGCCATGACATAAAGCAACTTCAGAAAGAAAGGGTTTATCTCAAATGACACTTCCATGTCACAATTCATTATTCCGAGAAGGCAGGGTAAACATGTGAAGCAGGAACTGTGGGGAAGGGTGGAGCTTGCTAGCTCACTTACTCTGAGGACTGGACTTAGGTAGCTTTTTCTATAGAGCCTAGACTGACCAGTCAAGGGATGGTGCTTCCCACAGTGAGCAGAGCCCTCTCACAATCAATCAACAGTGAAGAGAATTCCCTATAGGCAGGGTCATAGAAGAATCTGATTTTAGTGATCCCTTAATTGAAATTCCTTCTTCTCTGATGACTTTTGGTTGTTTCATGATGATCATTATAAATTAACCAGGGGAGATAACAATTTCAGAAATAGTAAAGTGTACTTTGGGCACAGTTGATTCAGTATATTTTCACTATACTTCTATACAGTTTTTCTGATGAGATGGCATATCAAAAGTAATAAAGATACTGAAGGGATTTTAAGCCAATCCATCTTCACAGATGAAGCCAAGAGTATCAGATCTGGAAGCAGTTGAACATGAAAAGAATATTCTTTTACTTATATCTAAGCCAAGAGGCCATCAAGGTTAATGGATGCATGATATTTTAGTGATCTTCTAGGGCTCAATATTTTCATAGAAACATTAAATGAGTCAAATTTAGATAAAAATAGAGAGGGAGGTTGGGGAGGGAATCGTTGGGGAAGGGGGCTTTGGGGAGGGGAAAATTGGGAAAGGTTTTACCATTGGCAATGTAAATGAAGATACTCAATAAAAAAAAAAGAAAAAAAAAAGAAAATAGGATGGAATTGATCACTACTTAGTCTTCCACAGCTATATGAGCATCCAGTAGTTGAGGATCATCAGACTAGCTTGAAATATCTTGATATATTAGATTACCCTATTGATGAGAAGAAATGAATTACTTAAATATTGAGGTGCTGAATAAATTGATGTACAGTACTTTCTATCTAAATGCAGATGTTGATTTCTAGGTGGCAAGTCTGGCAAAGTCATTCATCAGAACTAGAACAGGACAGTAATGATATTTACATCACCATTGTTATAGACTTACTATTTCTAAACTTTTGAAAGGTTCAAGGATTTATTATCCTTAAAATTGTACCCATCGATATTCCAAGAATCTTCAAGGTAGCACAACCTAGACAAATACTGGGAGGTCAAGGACTATGGTTATTTTAGCTATGATTTGAAATATAGGGATTTAACATATAAAGAGTATAGATTACTTCCAAAATAATGGATAGTGATAAATTATTGTTTTTAATTTTTGTGTCATGAAACAAAATTTAATAGAATTACATAGAAATAAAAGTTAATTATTTATGTAGTTTTAAAAAATAAGTCACTTGAGGAAATTCAGATTCAGTTGTAAAAATACATATCTAAAGGACAACTTGTTCTACACTTCTTTAATTATAGTCTGAAACAATTAGTACAAAATGTTACTGGTCAACAATCAAACAGAAAATGTTTTGTGATGAATAAGCATACATAGATGCTAAATAATTTCTTGTGTTATCATTAGAAATCTCAGGGCCTTAAAAGAATTGATGTAACCTGAGTAATCAGTGAGAATCTCAAAATTACTAACAAATATAATATTTAAAATATTAAATGTAAAAAAGCAACGATATAAATGCTTACTCAGTAAACATAAAATTAGCAGTTTACAATCAGGCTATCACAAGCAGGACTCCATTATAATGAATCCACACAATTGAAAACTATTATTGACCACTTAATAATCCATTACTGGTTTTAGGGACTATGCAATGGTTTATTCCAGGTTCTAGTAAGAAATACAAAGAAAGTAATTAGCAATCCTCAATATGAGACAAATAATTTTCACTCCTGGAAATCATCTTCTGTTTCTCAGCTTGGGGGCTTTCAGAAGAAAATGATATCACATTTTCAAACAAATCCGTTCATGCGTCTATGCTCCTACACAGCTTCACTGAATACCCACTCAATTTCAAGTCAAGAAAATAAAACCAAGCAGTCTTCCTCGGTTTTTCCTACTCTTAAAGGATTAGTCCAATTTTTAATTTCCTTTTCTCTTTATGAAAAACCTTTATCAAGTGTTTGCTGCTATGCAAGTTAGTGAACAGAGTGAGTTTGCAACTCTGCGTCATGTCCTTTGAAAAGTTCCACAGAGAGTCTTTTTAAAGGCCCTAGTGATAACAAAGTAATAAAGGGACATCATGCAAACTTGACCTTTAGTTTCAGGGTGAGGGCACATCAGCCTTTTTCGGGTATAGGATGGAGAGAGGGGGTGTTCCAAAAGTGTAGGATTGGACTATGTGGTTATCAGAGAATATAAATAAAATAACCAAGTTTCCTGCAGCCTCTTCACATTTCCAAGTGCTGATTACGCCTTATTTCACTTTCAAGATCTCTCCATCTGTTTGTTATACTGAAAAGGACACTAGCAAATCCCTGTAGGGTTTAAACCCAGAAATATAAACAGTTATCATTTGGAACAAACTGCTATTGCTTACCTGGCAACATGCCAGAACATAGTTAAAAAATCAGGCGAAGGCCAAAAAGAATGTTCTCAGAAGTACAGGGAAAACACTAGTCTGTAAAATAACAGCCCATATCGAAAAAGCCCAGCAAATAATTGCATCAAGTCAAATGCAAGAGTGTTGAGATAGGAGTTTGGAGGAAATTTAAACAAACTGATTACACTTAGTGATAGACCAAAATAGTCATCAGTCTAAAGAGAATAAAGATATTTCATGTGGGAGTAAGCAAATGATAACTATTTCCTCAACTAATTTTCACCTTAGAGATAATCTTTTTTTTTGAATGTATTCACATAAAATACCACAACTTGCTTAGAAGCTACTGTAACAGCTCCTGATAGAGCAAAAAGGCGAGATACCTGCTGTACAGCCTTATGACAAAAGCCTGGAAAAGAAATCTGGGACCCTAAAAGAGAGTGGGATGTCCTAGACTACAGCAGAGATTTGATCAATGAAAACTTGCACACACTGCCTTTATTTCAACATTTTGAACAAGACAGGGACTTCCTGGCTTAAATGAGAAATTTTCAGGGCTACTGAACACTGCAAATACGTGGTGTTCAATGGCCCTAAAAATTTCTCATTTCGTACCTGTGTTGGTCCAATTTTCTGGCTACTCATAACACTTTGGTGCCGCATCCTTAGTGTTCACTGTAGTCTTCCAGGTATCATTGTGCATTTCCATTGTGCTCACTAAGCATGGGGAGCAGCTGTTTGCTCATCATGTTCTGTTTGTGTGTGTCTGAAAATTTTAAACTACATTAATCTACTGTACAACTCCATGTAGAGGACTGACACTGGTAATGATACTTGCGAGAGCTTCACACACATACTCATAAAGGCAAACAATATGAATTCTGAAATGTTTTTCAGCTCTCTGATAGCATTTGTTTTGTGATGAATGAGTGAGATGTCAAGATAGCTGAGTCAATGCCCACTAGGAGCTACTGAATAAACTACATTCCACTCTATTGAGGGTTACTATATTTATTATTACTAACACCTTTCAAAGACACCGTGTTTGCCTCTGTGGTGCCAAACACCTAAGATACTTTTTTTTTGATTTCTCACATATCTGATACACATATGCATATGCATTCTGTCTCAGCATTCTCTTAAATTCCTCAGTCCCAGTAATTTTACCTTTAATACTAGCATTTCAAACCTCTGACATGAAAAATATACATGATTGTATATTTTTCTCATGATTTATATCATATATTGTCTCTTGAACTAGACTGTTGCCTCCTATACAGTAAATTATATTACAAATTTTTGGCATCTCTCAATCACCCTGAGTGAGGTAAACCAGACCCCAAAGAACATGCATGGTATGTACTCACTGATAAGTGGATATTAGCCCAAGTACTGAATAGCACGGCCCCTAAGAAGTTAAACAAGCAGGAAGATCTGAGCAAGTCTGCTTAAATCTCCTCTGGAAATCAGTCTGGCGGTTCCTCTGAAAACTGGGCACCTCACTTCCAGAAGATCCTGCTATACCACTCCTGGGCATATACCCAGAGGATTCCCCACCATGTAATAAGGATACATGCTCTACTATGTTCATAGCAGCCCTATTTATAATTGCCAGATGCTGGAAAGAACCCAGGTATCCCTCAACAGAAGAGTGGATGCTAAAAATGTGGTATATATATACACAATGGAGTACTATTCAGCCATTAGAAACAATGAATTCATGAAATTCTTAGGCAAATGGATGGAGCTGGAGAACATCATACTAAGTGAGGTAACCCAGACTCAAAAGGTGAATCATGGTATGCACTCACTAATAAGTGGATATTAACCTAGAAAACTGGAATACCCAAAACATAATCCATACATCAAATGAGGTACAAGAAGAAAGGAGGAGTGGCCTCTGGTTCTGGAAAGACTCAGTGAAGCAGTATTCGGCAAAACCAGAACGGGGAAGTGGGAAGGGGTGGGTGGGAGGACAGGGGAAGAGAAGGGGGCTTACGGGACTTTCGGGGAGTGGGGGGCTAGAAAAGGGGAAATCATTTGAAATGTAAATAAATTATATCGAATAAAAAAATAAAAAAAAAGAAGGGGGAACAAAATAATCATGGGAGATAGAGGGAGCAGGGACCTGGGTGGGAGAGGGAAAGGGAAGGGGGAAAGGGGAAAGGGGAAAGGGGAAAGGGGGCAAGGTCAGGTATGGGGAGTAGGGAATCAGCTAAAGGCCCAGAGGGCCAGGAGAATGAATGGAGATATGCAGCTACCTGGGGTGGGGGGTGGAGGAACCTCAAGAAAGTCCCAGTGACCTGGGATAGGGGAGGCTCCCAGGACTCAATGTGGGGCACTTTACACAAAATGCAGAACAGTGGGGATATGGAAGATAAAGAGACTACCTCCAATAATCAGACAGAACCCCCATCAATCCACCTACAAAACTTTATAGCCCAAATTTCTCCTGTCTAAAAGAAATGCAGGGACAAAAATGGAGCAGAGACAGAAGGAATGGCTGGCCAGTGACCACCCCAACCTGGACAGGAATCCATCCCTGACACTCTTACCAATGCTATCTTATGCTTGCAGACAGGAGGCTTAGCATGGCTATCCTCTGAGAGGTTTTACCAGCAGCTGACTGAGACTGATGCAGATATTTACAGCCAAGCATTGAAGGAATGTTGGGAAACACTGTGGAAGAGTTAGGTGAAGGATTGAAGGAACTGAAGGGGATAGTAACACAATAGGAAGAACAACAGTGTCAACTAACCTGGACCCCTGGGAACTCTTAGAGTCTGAGTCATAAATCCAAGAGCACCCAAAGGCTGGCCCGAGGCCCCCAGCACTTATGTAGAAAAGTGCTGTCTTATCTGGCCTCAGTGGAAGAGGATGTGTCTAATCCTTCAGAGAAGTGATGCTCCAGGGTAAGGGGATATAAAGGGGCACCCACCCTCTCAGAGGCAAAAGGAAGGGTAATGTGGGGAAGAACTCTGCAAGGGGCAACTGGGAGGGTGGGCAACATCTGGCATGTAAATTAAATTAATTAATTTAAAAAGTTGTGTGCTGTTAGACCAACAAAAATACATTTTAAGTACTCACACTATAATAAGGGCCCTGGGAATGAGGATTGTTTCAATTAATGGCATGGTTGAGACTGAAACGTGTTTATCGGCCAAAGTTCAAACAGACAAGAAGCTTATCTCCTAGCTTCATAGAGAAATCTATATATTCAGATTTCCTGGCTTTATTTCATCTTTTTTTATAAATTGTAACAGCTCTAGGTAAAGTAGACACAAATAAAGAATTTATCTCCCTAGTTTTAGTTCCAAGTGTAAGTAAATAATTTAATAATTTATATATCATGTCATTTTCTCTTAGTCAATGTGACTTTTTAGAACTACAACTGGGCTTTATGTCCAGGGATTGAGGTATCAATATTACAAACATAAAAATACTAACTATATAGGCTTATAGACATTTTAATTTGCTTACATGTAACAATTATCTCACTCTGAATATAAATAGCAAGACAAGTATATCAAGGACTTCCTCATGTATATACATAAATATATATAATAAACAGAAAAAGATAATGTGAACTGTTGTATGATCTTTACATAACTTTATAAGCAAGATCACTTCACATCTCAAAAAAATTCTAGGCAATGAATTATTAAATATCAAAAATTTTAAGTCAAATGTAAATATGGAAGAACTCTTAAAAGGGTTAATATAATGACTATGATCATAATTCATACCAAATGGAAATGCATAACAAAAAAAGCTTAGTAATGCCAGGCGGTGATGGTGTACACCTTTAATCCCAGCACTTGGGAGGCAGAGGCAGGTGGATTTCTGAGTTTGAGGCCAGCCTGGTCTACAGAGTGAGTTCTAGGACAGCCAGGGCTACACAGAGAAACCCTGTCTCGAAAAAAACAAAAAACAAAAAACAAAAACAAAAAAAGCTTAGTAATTCAATTAGGAAGCTATTACACTAAATTGTCTATGAATTTCCAATAACTGATGCTCTGCAAATTTGGCAAGAAGGAAAGGACTATCTATGGATTGAGGGAAATAAACAATTTATAACAATACTAGACTAATGTAGAGTAAGCCTTTTGGATAATTTGATGGAGACAGTCTCAAAGGAATGTCATTTGTTATAATGAGTTGCCAAATGATTTCTTAGGTAAGTTCTTTAGAAATACACCCTAGATATATACCTTAGAAATACATATAGAGTATAGTACTGGAGGGAATCACTGAAATCAGTTAAAAAGACTGAGTAAAAGACATTTAAGTTTTTCTTAAAATAGGAACTTCTTTTGTCTTGCTTGTTTGTCAGTTTCATAGGATATAATATACAGAGATCACCTTGCCAATGAGTTTATAAAGTATCATGTTGAGTAGTTCTTATGGTGTTACTCTCTAAGTAAATAAAAGTTGAGTAAATAACTATTTGGACATTCGTCGAAAATTTTTACATTTGAACCCCCTTCAACATAAAACATTAAATTATGACTAGAACTTCAACTTTTCTGTCAGCAAAAGTGGACAAACAGTATATTCTTAGGTTTGTTCCAGCACTTGTTCAAATAATTTGGTAATAGTGTATTTGGCCCAGTTGACTGATTATATTTTTAACAGGGGGAGGGAAGAGGGCTTATGGGACTTTCGGGGAGTGGGGAGCCAGAAAAGGGGTTTGAAATGTAAATAAAAAAATATATCGAATAAAAAAAAGTCACCTTATCTACCAGACTACTAAATCAATGGACATAAGAAATTGTAATCTCTCAGAAAACCTTATGTCCTGAGAAGAAATGCCTAGGACATCCAGAATGGAAATTCTTCTCTCCAGGAGCTTTACAATGTTATCAAGAGAGAGGAAGGTCAATAGTCAATAGTCATTAGTCACAACTGACCTTGACTTCTAAGATGTAAATGTCCAGAGCCTGCTCTACATCCTTTGCCCTTACTACAGGACACAGATTAAAGTCAGGAGGGAGGGAGTGAATATCTTTGTTCCTATTCCTTATGATGGCACATCGATCTTTACCTTTTTACTAATTAATTTGACTGCTCTAATTGGTTTATGGAGGACAGGTAGGCAGTTATAGCTTCTTGGGGGCACAGATTGTGTGTTGGGTAGTTGAAAATGATTCCCTTTCAGTTTCATTACCATGGTTTTTAAGGTAGGTTGAAAGCAAATTTGGTTTTAGGATTAGTTAGATCTTCATATCCATTTAAATGTTTACTTGGAATATAATAGGATGTTCTACTCATCAATATTTACCAGAGAGAAATGAAATTGCATATGAATAGAATGATGTATATTTCAATGCTTATTGCAGGCTTGTTTTGGAGAGATGAAAGAAGGAAACAACGAAAAAAGCCATCAACAGAGGAAATTCAAACTGTATGCATCCACATAGTTGAATAGTACTAAGACATAAAAGGGAAGAAAAATTATTTACACATACAACAACAAATAATATTAAATATTTATAGTGGATAAATATGAAAATAATTATCCTGAGTTAAAGAAGCAAACAAAGCCCGACATGGTGCATGACTACAGTTTGCACACTGTGTATATGGAAACAGGGGATCATAAATTTGATGCCAACCTACACTACCAAATGAGGCCATTATATGTGATGGCTAACATAGTCTGTCAATCTGATAGAATTTAGAATGACCAAGAGGCAAAGTTCCAGGTACATTTGTGAGAAACTATTTAGATTAGGATAGAATCTGGGCATGCCTGTGAGGTATTGCCTATACCAGGTTAATGGAAATGGGAAGACCTACCCTGGCCCGTGTCTTGTTCAGAATGAAGTGGAAGAGGCCCACTGAGTGAGAGCATTTATCTTCCACTACTTCTTAACTATGCATGTAATGTGCCTGATACTCAAGCTGCCAGAGCTTACCTGCCATGATGCACTGTACCCTTGAATTTTACACAAAATAAGCCTTTCCTTAAGATTCTTGGATCCTTTCTTAAAGTAATGCCTTTATACATTCTCTGAGAATCTCAAACAATGTATTTTGGTCATACTCATTTGAAGGAGGCTTCAAATGTCCCCCAGAATTTTCCTCTAGAGCACTCCCCACACAAGGACACATTATGTTCTCATCTCACCCAACCCTCGTGTGTGTGTGTGTGTGTGTGTGTGTGTGTGTGTGTGTATGTGTGTGTGTGTGTTTGTGTTTGTTTAATGTATTTATTGGATATTTCATTTATTTACATTTTCCCCAGAAACCCCCTATCTCCTCCCACATCTCCCTGCTTCTCTGAGAGTGTTCACCTACCTAACCCCCACCCCACCCCTGCCCACTCCTACGTGTTTTATCAATGTAGTGTGTATAGTTTGTGATAGCTGATGACACCCAGTCATTGGACCTGCCATGGAGTATGATTGATATACAAAATGTTAAACCATTGAAAGAAATTGACATTCTTCCTCCCAGTAGTCATCAAATGTCAATAGCTCTTCAACCATGAATACAAATCCATGCCAGCCTCTCCCTTTCCATGTTTGAATTTTTATCTGGTTGGTAACTGCAGATCTACTGCAATGCTGCATAATTTCTGTGAGTTCATATGTGCATGCAGTTTCTGTTTGCACCTACTTCCTTGTTATACACTACCTCTGGCTCATATAACCTTTTAGTTCCCTCTTTCATGAAGTTCCTTGAGCTTTGGGGGAAGGAATGTGACCAGTAACCAATGGTGGCTCACAACCATTTGTGATGGAATGTGATCTCCTCTTCTCATGTGTCTGAATAGTGGCAGTGTACTAAAACAAAATAAAACAATCTTTACAAAAAGAAGCGTTTTGGTTGGAGAATAGTAGTAGTAGCTTTCCCCTAAGGCTAATAACCTACCTAGCCATATTAGGTTTTTGTCTCTATTAAAAGTGTCAGGAATGGACTTCTTCTCAATAGTGTGGACTTTATAGCCAATCAAAAAGTGGCTGGTTACTCTCAAAACATTTGTGCTATGATTATACTATTCCACAAGTGTGGAATATGTTCTCAGGAAGCTAGCTTATAGTTCACAGTGTTTGGTCAGGTATTTTGTAAATAATACATAGAAGGGTTATATGTGTGAAGCCATCCTTATCTATATATTAGAGCCATATCAAAAACACAGCAAAACAAAAGTAAAAAAATAAGTCAGACAAATATTCAAAATGCTTTAGGATTCTACTTATGAAAAATTATAGAAGATGCAAACTAACCCATGGTGACAGAAAGCAGATTAGTTGTTGTTTGCTTGTGGGTAACTAGAAATCAAAGGGTAAAAAGACAATACAGAATAAAATTTAGGAGGGTGATATTTAGGCTCACTATTTTCAGGATTATGTACATATATCAAATTTATGAAATTTCACCTTTAAATGTACATAATTTATTACATGTCAATTATATTTAACAAAATGGTTTGGAAAACACATGGGGATGATTAAAATATTTTCTGCTTACCTATTTCAAATGTTCTAGTGAAACACTGGGAGCTACACAACAAAGTAACCAAGTTTATAGGACAGGCTAATGGGTTTTGTTTCACAAACTGCCTGGAATGAGAGAAATGACAGATTCCTTTCAACGTTTTTGTCATTTGCTTTCAGTCACTCCAGTGGAATCAGGACAGCTTCAATGCTGTATGCTGAACTGTTAGACTAATGAATGCTACAATGACTAAGAAATTCAGTTTGATCCTCTCTATGACAAAGAGGATTATGGACCCTTGGTGATAAAGTATCATGACGGACCACATAGGTTTAATATCAGTGACTCCATCCACTTTAACGTGTTAGATGCTTTGGTTTTATTATGTAAATAATTTCTCTCAAAATCCTGGTTATTCACTATAGTTATATGCATAACTCTCTCAAAGAAGAATAAAAGAAAGGTTAGCGTTAACTCAGTCAAAATGCAGACCATGCTTAAAACAACCCTGAAAATATACCTTTCTACAACAGGGAGTTAATAATTTTACTGAGACATTTACTACATGGACCAGGCTGGCCTTGAACTCACAGAAATATGCCTACCTCTGCCTCCCATGTGTGGGGATTAAAATTGTGTGCCACTAGTAATGTTTCCTTTGTATATTATTAATTTCTGCAACCTTCTTAATTTTATACATATATGTATATCTCTTAAATGGCAGAGAATTGAACATAAGTCAATAGAATTACACCATTCAATATTAACCAAGGGGAAATAATACACAGCAGACTGCCATAGCGTTCAAACATTTTTATAATTAATATTTGTTTTTTATTTAGAGTATAGTAGATAAGAACAGAAAAAAATGTTTTTGATAATGGTTCTCTACATTATATGCTTACCATTAAAATGTGTATTTAAATAGAAAGGTCACTATTAGCTGTGAAAAATGAGAAATTAATTTACCTTTGTTACAAAAAAAAACATAAGTAAATGAAACACAAAAATTTACTCTAATCATCTGGTGTAGAGTCTCTCAGTTAAATACTTATTCCACAGTTCTTGGCCACAAGTAATTGGAGGTCAAGCTACAAAAGAACACTGTGCCACATATTAGGATAAGAAGAAAATAAATCCAAATGTGTATTCAGGGTTTTCACGTACCAGGTCTTGAAACATATGTTATCTTATTTAATCCTCACAGTATGTTCTCAGAGGAAAGTTGTTATTATTACTCCTGTTTTCCCAAAGAGCAACTGAGGCTCACAAAGAAATGAAATGACTTGTCTAAGGCTGCAAGGATGCTAAATGGCAAAGCTAACTCAGAACAATTTTAGCATCGGCCCCTAATCACCTCACAGAGCATATAAAGTTATAAGTAGCCCATTCAAATTCACAGCCTAGCTCCTGTTTGAGAGATGTGTATGTGGCTGAAGAGAGAACTTCCTGCTTCTTGCTTCCCGGGTTTCATTCAGTTTGCTGCTGTTTCCATCTGCATTTTCACAGCCAGTTGCCAAAATACTTTGAGGGATATGGCAGCCAGAAGACAATGGGCATTTGCTCCATCACTGACAGCCTGAAAAGGGACCCTTAAAGTCTGCATATATTAGCACAGCATTGTTCTCCTAGTTTAATGTATTTTTATACCTCCGCCTGAAATATGATTCCACTTTGTACTAATTCTTCTGGATTCCCATCACTACCATCATGTCACTTTGACTCATTGAAAACAGCAGTGATATTTTAGAGCATATTTTGTGCTTCTAGACAACACAAACAACATCTGTGTCTGCAGGCAGACAAATAAAAGAAAATGTTGGCCTTTCCTGTGTCTAGCTCCCGAGTGAGCACAAAGCAGCTGCCTTGAGGAGAGTTTTGGAATTATTTAACAACCTTAACAATTAGGAGAGGAATATTATTCACTGGGAACTCTGGGGTGGGGTGGGGGATAACATTAGCACATTATTACCCAGTCACAGGGGACAACCAGATCCAAGCATGAGAGCATGTCTTGTTTACAGGATAGGAATATAATCACAGGCTAAATAGTCTAGACCTAAATTTGTGATCTACTTTGTAAGTTTTACACATCTCATAGCATTAAGAGAAGTGATTTGTTTGGAAAATATTCTCAACTTCTGTATTATGTGTTTAGAACCATTTTATATGAAATTTATGAAAGAAGTGTGACATTGAATAAAAGTTATGTTTCTCTTTAGCTCATATGCTAACCTTGGTGCTAACTCTACAAGCAATTTTAACAAAATAAATCTTCTAAACTTCTCATTGCTAGAAATCAAATTCAGACAGAAACAATATTATGCTTTGGAATAGGGACCTTGTAAAGCCCAAAAGTCTTATTAACATAGTCCAAAATTTAATCTAAACAAACAAATTGACATTTTAGACACTTAGGAATGGACAAACTGTACATGATTTCATACTCATTTTCCAGACAGGAACTATGAACAGGTCAAATACTTTATGAAGATTGTTCAAGACTGTGATTGTTGAAGATTTTATATAAGATAGAATGTGAGTCTATGCAAAGCCTGGTTGACTATATTTACTTAGTTCTCAGTCAACACCTTAGGAGAAAAAATTCATAAGTGATTTGATGTTATATTCAGACAACATCTGCTTGGCTAGATTTTCATTTTCAACAGTTACTTGGCTATGTCACTGGTTCCAAGGCTTGCCCATGATGTGTATTGTTCCTATATCCAAGGAATCCAGAATTATAAATCTAACAAATATGACAGAACTGTGAAAGTATTTTTCAAGAGCTGGGAAAAAATGGTAGGTGCTTTAAATCTCAGACACTCAAGAGACTGAAGCTAGCCCAGGTAATGTACTGAGAATACATTTGAAAATCTCAAAAGCAAATCAAAACAACAACAAAAATCTATGAAAGTTTAGTATTAGGATATAGTTCAAAGTTATAATATTTGTGTAGTGTACACAAGATCCTGAGTTTAATGCCTAAAATTTCTAAAGAATTTCTTTAAAATATACTCAGCAGTCTTGGAATTCTGAGGCCATGAATTCTGATCTAGAATGGAAGAAAAATCCATTAAATCAGGGGGGAGAAGGGGACTTACGGGACTTTCGGGGAGTGGGGGGCTAGAAAAGGGGAAATCATTTGAAATGTAAATAAAAAATATATCGAATAAAAAATCAGAAATGTTTATCAAACTCTAATATAATGGCACTTTTTTCAGAAACTAAAGAAAAATTAGACAGCTATTCAGGCCATCACAGAACTCATCCTCTAGTGGGAGTAGATTTATTCTCAGAATCACATACATCTTCATATTGGTCTCTAAATTATCACATGGGTATTATCAGAATTCTTTCAGAAATTCAGAATAAATGTACTATATGCAAGCAGCAACACACAAAAATTTGGTTTCTTCTATACAAATGAACATTACTGAGTAAAAAGCCACATCCATGTCTTCTCTGTATTCTCCATGAAGAGGAATTAAAGACCTTGAAAAGTTGTGCTTAGCCAGGCTGCATTTATCCCTGCATGTCACATTTACTTTATATCCTGAAATGTTTCTTTGGCTAAATAGTTTGGAATTCAATATCCTGAAGGGTACAGCAATAAAGTGATGAAGATGAAAGGGAAACCCCTTCTTCCCAAACTAGATATCTCAAATAATAGATTCAGAGACTGGTTCCTGGCAGAAGTTAGGAAATGGTACTAAGGGGGCAATAAATAGAGGCAGAACACCACACCTTATCTGAAAAAAATAATCAGTGTATCACAATTTCACTTTATAATGCATAATGAATAAATAAAAGATAAAATGAGTTGCATTGTCCGATATAAATATTGAATATTTGATATCAAAATACCAAATCTGAGCTGCATTGTCTAAAACAGTGTTCTTGTTGACATTATAGTTTTAGCATAAGGGTAAAATAATAGAAGATTAAATTTAATTCATCAAGGAAGTAAATTTTTTTCTTAGCCTACATAAAGTTCAAGTGGGTCTTAAGAGAGGTATGGAAGGAAAACTAACTAGAACAGCCATTTTGAATTTGTCTTTTCATATATGTAATTGTTTCAAACAACTGGAGCAGGGGATACTACAAAAGCTGTTGCCTGTGCATTGGATATATTCATCTAGTTGGCCTGCCTGCCTATTCTGGCCTCAGTGGGAAAGCAAGTGCCTCCTCTCACTAAGACTTGAGGTGTCAGGCTAGGGGAAATATCCAGAGGGGTCCCACCTGCTCAGAGCAGAAGGGGAGGGAGGATGGGGGAATGACCTCCTGGTGAGTGGTCAGGAGGGGAGCAGTGAACTGGATGAAATAAAAGAAGTAAAACCAAACAAAAAACAAGCCAACAAAACTAATAAAAAATAAAAATAAATAAAAAGTATTAAAATGTTGTCAATTACACCTACCATATGCTTGCAGACCTTATCAGCTTGATTTCATTAGTAAATACTTCAAAAAAGTAAATAAATAATAAACCTTCGTATATGTTCTTTTGTTTTACTTTGAGTGGTTTATACATCTGTGTATCTGTGTTTATATGTCTGTGTGTATGTGGGTATGTATATGTGTGTGTGTGTGTATGTGTGTGTGTGTGTGTGTTTGCATACATGTGTAGGTGACTGAAAATTCCAAAGGTATCAGATGTCCCAGGGTCAAAGATAAGGAGGGTGTGAAAAGACCAACATGTGTTGGAGAACCAAGCTTGGATTATCTCCTCTACCAGTGAGTGCTCTTATCCATCTAGCCACTTCTTTACTCACCTAACTCTATATTTTTTTAATGCAAACAAAATAAATATTCTTGTTCTTTTGGTGAGGTGGCAGAAAACTACATAGAGTTCAGAGATACACTAGTGTTAGATGTGTAGAAAACCATAAAGCAACATGAAGATATTTGATTTTTTTTTTTTTACTAAGAGCACCCCTATTACTACAAAGTTCATGCTTCATGACCCAAAGTAGATAATTTTCTGTAAATGCTTCAGTCACATAATGACCAATATATGGTACAAACCAACAGAAATTAGTGTTCTTTGTAAATATGACTAATAAACACTAGTACATGCACACATGTGCACGCACACATAAAAACGTGTAAACCAACAAACATTGTCAACTTTACAGTTTAATTTGTAATTTGTGACACACAGGAGACTGACTACAATATAATGTTGTCTAAAACTAGATGCTAAGCTCCAGCCAAGGGTAAAACAAATATGTTAATGCCTGTTCTCAGAAGTAGAGAAAGTAGTAAATATTACTGTATTAAAAAGTACAGAAAAGAGGACATAATTTTCCTACTTGTGACATCAAACAAAGAATTAGCTGTCATATGAAATTATTACAAAATGAGCAATAATAATGACATGAGAGCCAAGCATCAGTTAATCCAATGTTTTATATACATGATGCATTTTGGATTCCTTGCATATTATTTATTATAATGGATTTCTGAAATGACTTTTCAAGATTGGACTGATATTTTAGCAAGTGAAGAACTTATTCTGTACAGATTAGAATACATGGCCATGTTCTTATATCAATTTAGCAGGAGGGATGTTATATTTTCACTTAATAATGGGAAAAAGCATCTCAGCATGGATGACACTAATTGATATGCTACAGTAGACAGCACAAAAGCTCACAGGGACTCAGCCATACAGAAAAAAAAAAACTATAGGCAACTATGCAATGTTGTAATGGGGATACATAGTCATCCTCAGGGAAGAACAAACCAATTGTCCAGTACCAAATGGTCAGCCTTGAAAGCATATACGTACATATATAACAATAAAGAGTAAGAGGTCGTAGGTTTGAAAGAGAGCAGGAGGAATTTGGTGGAGAAAAGAAAATGAGAAAATTGTATTACAATCTCAGAAAATATAAAAATATTAAAAATGATGTCTTTCAGCATACATAGTTTTGTGGTAGTAGTCAAGGTTGCCTTTATCTAATAGGAATCCCTAAATTCAGAAAACATAATTTATACTTATAGAAATATGACACATTTAATATGAAGAGTAGGGGACATGATCAAGACAATAAGCATCTGGGAAAGGATGATCAGGATGGTGGCATCTTGTAGAGGTGATAGATTAAGCAACTAGTGGATGAATGAAAACGTTTGAATAGGCATCAAGAATATTCTGAGTTCTGTTAGTATGCTTTGAGCTTTTATGTGTTGTTTAACTTAGCTATTTTAAAACAGAAAACTATTAAGCTGATATAATTATTTATTCCAAATCTGATTATCCTCTTGGTATTGTTCAGTGAATAGTGACTATACATGCATTGCTTGAGGTTAGCACTTTAGGCATTATCAGTTTCACATTTGACACAACACTAAATCATATCTTTTTCTTTTCCCAGGTGTCTATACCTGTGTGTGGGTCACACATATATGTATACACATACAAGCATGTGTATATGCATATATCTTCTAGAGGACAGAGGGCATTGCGTATCTTCATGGACTGCTTACCATTTTTTTCAAGGAATGAGTTTCTTGCTGAACATGAAGCTCAATGACTAGGCTAGTCTAGCTAGTCACCTTTCCCCAAGAATCACTTACAAGCTTTCTGACTATTAGGATTGCAAGGCATCTGTCATGCCTGCCTGTTATTTATGTTGGTGCTAGGAATCAGAACACTAGTCTTCATGATTGTGCAGCAATAGCTTTATCCATTGAGGTATCTCTCTGCTCTCATATGAATTTGCCTTATAGTTATACCTTAAAGCTATCCAATTCTGGATATTTCTTCCAGAGTTTTAATTGTGACAACCTTCTTTTTATATTACTCTATTTGTGTGTAGTGTTAACTCTTCTCTGCTCTGTCCTTTCTATCAATTTATTTGGATAATGTTATCTTTCAGATTTTAATCCATTTTCTTTATCGTCTAGATCAGATTAAGCTATTTTTTTGTCCAAATCACTAAGCACAATTATAACACGAAAATGACTTATTTAATTGTGCACTGTCATTGTGTATATAGTCCACAAAACAATGTTTGATACACTGAAAAATAAATCAATATTTGGTAGATAAAGAAGTGCTTTGAAAAAGCATTTCAAGCAAAGATCAAATCATAGTACACACACAGGAATGAAGATGCCATACCTGGAGGACTGATTACAGTGTGAATATAGCTATAACACAGGGCTTTTTGCTCAGTAAATATGCTAGGCTAGCTGGTTTAGAGGGTTCATATAAAGGACAAAAATGAAGATAGTATTAGAAAGGATGATTGTGCCAGACTTAAAATATTAAGATGAATATTTCAGAATTTATTGAACTGCAACAGAGCACAATGTAAGCCTTAAGATAATTAAGAACTGCTATGAATACCCACAGATTTTCCAGCTGCCCTTGTATTCTCCACTTCAGGCTGGTGCTTCCAAATATTTATTTCTACTTTAATTATCTTTAAATAATCCCATGTAGGATAACATGCTCCCAATGATTTTCCCCAAATTGTTATTATGTATTTTACAAAGAAGCTCATAACTTGATGCTGAAATCATAGCCACAGTGCTTCTTCAAGTGATCGTTATCTAATTTTGTTTGGGTCAATCTTACTTGCATACATTTTATGGCTCATATGATAACCTGGAAAACTAATGCTAATATGCAGTCATCTTTGTAACAATATTTGGAGGTAGGATCTTCAAGAGATTACTTGGGCCACATAAACTAATTAGTGCCATTATCTTATGAGTTACCTTGAGACTCATAGCAGTGGGGATATGGAACCTATCCCCACTTGGAAAGGGGAGATTGGGGGAGACATTCTGTGATGGAGGTACCAGAGAAGGATAGCATTTGGGATGTAAATTAATAAGTAAATAAGAAAGAATGAAAGCCAAGCAACAACCACCACCACAACTACCAAAATAAATTTATAAAATGTCAGCTTGGGCCCCTTTTCTGTTCTCCCTTTCTCTTTTTGTTTCTATTTCTCTCTCTGCCTTCTTTGTACATTTTTATTTACCATGATTAAGCCTTTGACAACATGACGATGAAACAGGCTTCTTCTCAACGTGTATAAGAGCACAAGTGACTTTCTCTGTTCATTATAATTTATTCATTGATTCATCTAGCTGTCTCATGATTATTAACTGAAATTTGCCAAGGTTTGCTCACGGCCTTGCATGGTAGGAAGGTAATATGGAGGTGGAGATCTCTGTATTTTGACATCAGTTCTTTCTTTAGGAATGAAAAAAAAGAGAGTAAAGGATGCATAAAATTTGTACTCAGATCCAGGCCCTATTGTTGAGTCTGATTTCACATATCAGTTTAATCAGAGAATGCATATATTCATTACTCATAATGCACAGACTAGTTAAAATAAGTTTAATATCTAAGCCTGGACTTTCTATGTAGTATAAGAATTGATGGGTATATGTATATGTAGGAATTAGGAAGGGGCTGGTGAGGAAATGATGCTGCTGAAAAGTTAAAAGAGAGTATTTTGTTTTCTAAGTCAAGAGAGCAAAAGCATTATGGTAGGGATTGAGGTTTAAAATAAAACTCTAAGAAAAATATACTTTTCATTACCTACACAGTTCACTAAGAAATAAAACTAAAAGAATTTAATATAATCACAATTTAAAAACAGAAGGGAGTCAGTTAGCATCTAGTTTGTGTTAGATGTTTTACATCTATTTCCCAGTGTAAAATATAATTATCAAAATCAATTCAGGAAGGTGAGTACTATTCAATTTATAAATAACTCAACATGATCAAGCAAACTGTCAATTCATATAAAATTGACAAAAGCAAGCACATCTGGGATTAGATTGGGGACTGACTTAAACTTTTCTAGGACTTCTATTCTAGCCATATCTATGTTAATCAGCGTCTAGGTATGATCCAGTATTTTAGTGTTCAAGTGATTCTATGCCTAGATAACTTGGCTACACTAATACAGATATACATATTGTATATTGCATATTATATATGCAATATATAATATGTGCATATAATGCTACATAATAAATGCATAATTATCTAACACTCTATAATATATAATATATATGATATATTATAATAAATATACTTTATATTTATTCTGCATCCTGCTATGGATATAGTTTTTTGTTGACATATGTAAATCTATAATGTTCTTTTGAATATTTGTAAAGAATTCCATTTCTTTTTTTTAATATTTTTATTTTCTATATTCTTTGTTTACATTCCAAATGATTTCCCCTTTTGCGGATCCCCCCTCCCCATTTCTTAAGTCATTGAATGATGTCATATTTTGCTTGTTTCAAAATTCGTACTGGTTTAAGAAATGCATTGTTTAATAACATACACATATATCTTTCTGTATTCTTGCTATCATTCTGTAATATAAATTTCTCAAGGTCTGAGTGCTGGGTCAAAATGTATATGCTTTTAATGGAAAGAGAGTTAGTTAAAATTAATATATCCATTCATCTCATCTCAAGTCTTTTAAAATTGTAGATGTTATTAATCACATTTTTTACTTTGTAGTTCACATATATGCATTTATACCTTTTTATTGTAAAACTTTTAGGTGTTCATTGTATTATTAATATATATATATAATTGTTATATGAAATGTGTTACATACATGCACAGTATTTTTATGAACCAAATATTGTCTGCCACCTGGTTGCATTTCTCTTACCATTGTTTGTGGGTTTTTAATTTTAATGTAGTCAAGGGCTTCATATATTTTTCTCTTTTATGTATTTTGGGTTTCATGCTTCACATTAAAATATTACTTTTAAGAAGTACTGCACTTTTAATGTTCCTTAATCCTGTTATCCTTTATTAATGATCAAGTAACACTATGAATTGAGACTTTGTATGACCTTATTGAGAAAGATCAAGACCTTTTCAACATTAAAATCTACAGCTATTTATTATTAGCTTTATCTCAGATAAGTTACTGTGGAAATTTCCAAACGTCTGCATTATACCCATCCAAGCAATTCAGGTGTTTATTATAAGGGCAAATTTCATGAATGACTCCCTCTTTGCTTTCTCCATTAAGATATTCATATGTATTTTAGAATATTTTGATATATTTATGAAGACTAATAAAATTTATAAAAACATACAAACATATAAAGACATATAAAACATATAAAGGGATTCTCCTCTCATTTTTCGAGTTTTAAACTTAATATTTTCTGCTTATATGCATACTCTTATAAAAAGGATGCCTCTACAGGATGACACTTCTACAGGATGGTATGACTCTATATCCTTATTACATTATGAGGGGACATTGTACACTATAAATACACCATTATTTAAGTAATGCCCCTTTTCTAGACTTTCAGGTGGTGTCCTTTTCCATCATTGTGAACTCTACAATCTTAGGTTCATAATATTTCTCACTTTTCTTTCTCATCCGTGAGACCTTCTGAATACTGTTATTTATACTTCTTCTGACCTTCAGCACTATGTTTTTTTTCTGAGAAGTTTAATACATTTACACATAGATCTGTGTTATCCAGTATGGTAGCTGTGAAACTAACATGTGAATACATGAAAGATATTCAGTCTGAACTGAGATGTGATGCACGTACATATATGTAATGGATTTCTAATTTTTAACAAAGAAAGATAATGTATAATATCTAATTTATAAGTTATATTTATTTTATATTGTAATGGCATTTTATATATTTAAATAAATAAGGTTTCTAATCTATTTCATTCATTATTACTTTTTATAGTGTGTTTACTCAAAAAATCTAAAATTAGACATACATCAGCAGCTCTTTCTCATCTGTAGACTACATGTTCTAAGAGCTGCAATTAATAACTCAACCCACAGATAATACATTCGTATATATTATATATATACATATATATATGCCAGTTTTTCTATGCATATATAATTATGAGAGTTAAATATGTATATTAAGCACAATGAAAAATTTATTAGTAATTAATTAGGAATCATGCAATGATGTCCTATAGTAAGAAAGAATTCTTCATTTTTGCTTAGAGGAAAATTCTTACAGCTTCTCTTTGGCATATTTAAAATTAAAGCATCAGTCACTGGTCTTGTACTTTGGGGTCATTATTAAGCTGTGGGTTATCTAAATAAAAGTATTGCAATAACATGACAGCTGATTTGATGAGTAAGTTTGATGCCACATGACCATTATTATACACATCATAGACACAACTGAAAAATGATAATTCATTTCATGAAAAGATGAAGAGGAAGGGAATGAGAGTTCATGACACTCCTCAAATATTGGAACATATTATTTTCTACTTCTGGTACAATACTTGTGGACCATGGTTGACTATGGGTTAAAAGTATCTATGTAAATCTTAGCCAAGCATTCATATAAGTTGTTAACTGTGTTTCCAAATGATGACACTACTCTAGAATATAATAAAATATCTGTCTTGTTTAAAATTTTCTAGCTTTGCATTTTATCCAATGCCAAGTGGATTTTCATTTAAACTTAATTACATTTTGAGAAAGCCAAGTTTATTACTTATTTTTTCAGATCTCATCTTTGGCCTGTATTCCTAGTCAATTATGACTTTTTAAATCAAATTTTGTGTTCATTGGTACATGAGAGAATCATGTTTTTTGAATTTTTCCGTAATCTTCATAAATCCTTCACTGATCATGTAAATAGTGTGTTCACTGGTAAATGGGCTACCACGTGGTTTTTATTTTTCCCCTGGACTGTTGTAGAAACACTTCTATTTTTTCTCTTGTATACATTCCAGGATATAGATAATAAAACTACTAATTTTCATTATTTTTCTTTCTAGAAAGCATGCAAGATTTCCCTCTTTATCTTTGCATGTCAATAGGTTTTCATTGTGTGTTTCAGTGTATAAAAAGGTTTCCTCTCATATTTGTTAAAGATAAGTTTTGTCTATTCTAATCCCACAAGTAAAATTTTGCTCATTTGTCTAAATGTGTTCATTTGTAGCTCTGTGGTCCATGCTTGCCTTGACCTCTCTGAGATCTGCTTGCCTCTGTCTTCTGAGCACTAAGATCAGTGATATGTACCATTATGCTTGGCCACTTTTCTCATCTTCTATTTGTTGACTTCTAGCTTCAGAGAATTGTGTCAGAAAATATTGTGTCAGTCCTTTACATGAGACTTTATTTGAGCTTTCACTGTGGCAAAGCATATATTCATCTTTTAAAAGTGACTCTGAGAAAAAAAACAAACCCAGAAATATTGATTCCCTGAAAACCCACAGGCTACTCCAGCCAGGGAAGCAGATCAGTGTCTTTCTCAGTCATCATCAGGGAAGCTTCCTCCCAAAGCAGATCAGTATAAAAACAGAAGCCCACAGCCAGATATGATATAGAGAGTGAGAGATATTGGAATACACAGCCCTAAATGGGATGCCTCCATCAAATCTTTTTTCTGAGAAGTCAGGGGACCCTGAGAAAGAGGAGACAGAAAGAGTGTAAAAACCAAGGGGATTGAGAACACCAAGAAAACAAGACCCTCTAAATCAAGATGAATAAAGCTCTATGAACACACAGAGACTAAGGCAGCATGCACAGATCAGGCATGGGTGGATATACACCAGACTGGGTCTTACTACTGAAAGGAGAAATGGAATATGCCTTTATTCTGAACCCAGAACGAATCTCCAATTGATAACCACTTGCAAATAAATATTTAGTGTTCTGCACAATTTTAATGAAATGTGGGGAAAATGTAATCAGGATATAATGTGTGGGAAAATCAATTTGTAATGAAAGAAAGGGAAGGTATAAGCAGGATATAGCATGAGAAAAATCAATTTTTAATGAAAGACAAAAGACATTTGTGTATAATTACATAATTTTTATAATTTTATTCCTTTTAATTACATAATTTTATTCATTCATGATTTATAAGGCAGAAATATGTATTGTTATTCACTAATGCAATTTTTATGTGTTTTAAAAAAGACTGCAAATTTGAATGCTAGCAAGGAGAGGTTTTTGAGAGGGTTTCATGAGAGGAAAGGGAAGAGGGAAATGACATAACTATAGCATAATCTCAAAAAATAAATGATTAAAAATTCACACACAGAAAGTCTCACCAATATGCCCAACTGTGAGTTGAACAAGGAGGACACCAAGAGCCATACCATACATTACAAAGACAGCTGTAAGGCCTCAACCCAACACAAAGAACTACAGCTATGAGAGGGAGCCCTCCCCGTGGAAGAGCACACACATTGTCTGTCCAGTGCCAAGCTGTGGGTCCTGAATACATAAGTACAAGAATCATTCTATTGACTCTAAAGATTATATTTGGGGATACATATGCATATACAAACACATATATGTATGCAAAAAAACAATGTAAAAAATAAGTCATGGATTTGAAGGAGAGTGTGCTAGATATGTCAGAGTTTAGAGGAAGAAAGATAAGAGATAAATGTAATTCAAAAACCATCTCAAAAATAAAAATAACACTTCGAGTTTCATACTACAATAAGAAAATATTTGCATTGTTTTGTTTTGGTTTGTGTATGTCTCAAAATTTAAAATAATTGTATTCTTCAAATATCACCATGGTTTTTCATATATCTTAAACATCACTTCAAATAGTACATAAGTTTAATTGGGAAGTTGCTTTAGGGATTATTTTGTTGCTTTTAACCTTGAATGCTACTTTATCTGAAGTTGATCTCTTTATGCAAACCTCTATCTAATGAAAATTTCCTGGCATACTTCTCTCTCCTTTTGTTTTGAAACATTTACATCATTTTGTTTGATGTTTGTATCTAATATGTGTGCTTAACTAAACTTTGCAAATTTGGTGCTTTTATCTGGGAATAAAAATGTCAACCCATTTTCTTTGTTGTGATAAACACATTCTCTTCATCACAGGGTAAAGTCTTATATTAAATATATTTATGGTAGACATAATATAGTCTGCAAAACTTCCATGCCCTAATTCCCACATGTGTACCTGTTAGTATGCATGATAGAGGCAAATGAAGGTTTCAGATGGTATTATGGTTAATAACCAGATGGCCTCGAGACTATGTTAGATCTAATAGTACTATTAACCATAAGTGTCCTTTTAAGTAGATAAGTGGGCAGAATAAAATATTTAGAAAGAATTTGAATTTGGAGGAAGAGTTAAACAGATAAGCAATGACTAGGTTTGCAGATAAGGAAGTCATGATCTGAGTAACTACAATGGCTCTAGAAGCTGGTGGAGAAAAAGGCAATCTTTCTGAAACTTTGATTATGGTCTTCCAAAATGTATGTATTTATTTTAGGGAAAAATTAATTCTCAATACAAGGGAAGAAATTAATATTCTCTTGTTATTTAATCTCATTTCCATTTCCTTAGGTTTTTGAATTGGCTTTTTCTCCATATATTTTCCCCCTGCCATTTGAAAATTCAATGGAATATGTAGTTGATAATGGTTCCTAACCTAATGTAGCAGACCATTCTGTAATAATGCTCCATTCGTCCTTTGAAGGTTCCTTTCTCTTTTGTGTTTTGCCTCCAGGATCCATGAGGTTTTGATTATGGAAGTCAATGCACAAACTCATAGTATAATAAAATCAATAACATTTATGTGTAGGACAATGGATTCAACATTTGTAAGTGGTCTTCCTTTCCAGTAGGACATAATATCACTTATGGGACTCGTAAGCCTTGCTGCAGACTGCATAGGGAAGCATTGGTGGTCAATGCCATTCTTTACTTCATATTGTGTAAGTAGAATCTTACTGTGTTTGTGTGAAATCAAAAAAGGAAAGGGAAAAGAAGAGCCACCAAACAAACTAGATACCCTAGCTATAGAGGTTACACTGCCTCAGGGAAGCTCTCGGGCAGCCACATGAACAGATGACTGGGTCTGTGAGCCGAGGAAGCAACTTGTACCTGTGCTGTTAAACAACTCTAATTCTCTGTAAGTCTAGGTAAAATTCCAGTGTTTATTGTTTTTTTTTTTAAAAAACTCTATGAAACATATAAATATGGAAAGAGAAAGAATGTAACACAGTGCTGGCTAAAACAACTTATATCACAAAATACTAATAAAAAGTTTCATATTATGAAAATAAATTTTAATAATGTGCTTAAGAATAATTATTATTTGAGTGATTTTCTGGAAGGAAAATTTTTTCTATGCCTCCTCAGTATTGTGACTGGTTTTTCTTTCCTAAGCTATATTAAATTAATAAATTAGTTAGATTTTAGAGGCTATAGTGAATTATAGACTTAAGAGAAGTATAGACTTTTAAAGTAGATTGCATGTCTCCATATTGGAAAACTTTAATTGCTATTATGAATTACATATTTCCCACTCAGTGTAACACTTTGTGAAATTTGTCCAGGTTTTCAAATCTATCAGGAATTTGTTCCTCTTTACTGCTGAATAGAATCCTACTATATGAATATTTCAGTTTGTTTATTTCAAACAAATTTTGTTTATTTGTATATTTTACATTTCAAGTGATGGGCACAGTTCTATTTTAGTTTTTAGGTATTATAAAAGAAGCTGTTTACCAATATGCTTTATATGCATACTTGAATGTTACAACATGCTTATCGTGTATTAGTTTTTCCTGCATAAAGACATGAAGTGTGTGTACATGTTTATCTGTGTTGTCATGTGTAGTATTTTAAAATGGGAAAAGAGTTAGTGTGAAGTTTGCATCACTTTCTATGTGATGACTACACCCTACCAAGAGGAAGAAATGAAGATATATATTCATTTAAATGTTGCCAAACAGCCAAATTAGTAGCTAATAAAGTCATATCTCATTCTTAATCTTCAGCACTATACTATAACTTTAGAATTCTCAAAGAATTTTTATACTATGTGGTCTAAAGTTTAACAGATTTTATACCTACCAGACAGACATATAGAAAGAAGTGAATTAAATCAATGACATATGACAAGACACATTGTTAGGACTGCGAACTAGTGACCAAAGAAATGAGTAACATCATCATAGTTAGATCTCTAACTGGGAGGATGATGACCAGTTTCAGTTGGTTACTGACCTGTCTGAACATAGGCTCTAGCCTTCTGATACTTTAGACAAGAATAACATCAACATTTAATATGAAACTCTTACTTTTAAATGTACACAGATTTGGATACAGAGCTTTAAAATTAAATTTGCTAACTAAGTACTAGGTAATCTTGGATAAGTTGTCTACGCTCTCAGAGCCTAGATCATTTCTGAAAACTGAGCATAATAATATACATGTGAAGATAAATTAAGAGATATAAAACAATTTTATGAGGTCCATTTGTCTATTGTTGATCTTAGAGCATAAGCCATTGGTGTTCTGTTTAGGATATTGTCCCCTGTGCCCATGTGCTCAAGGTTCTTCCTCACTTTCTTTTGTATTAGTTTCACTGTATCTGGTTTTATGTGGAGGTCATTGATCTATTTAGAGTTGAGCTTAGTACAAGGAGATAAGAATGGATTGATTTGCATTCTTCTGCATGCTGACCTCCAGTTGACCCAGCACCATTTGTTGAAAATGCTGCCTTTTTCCCACCTGGTGGTTTTAGCTCCTTTGCCAAAGATCAAGTGGCCATAGGTGTATAGGTTCATTTCTGGATCTTCAATTCTATTCAATGATCTTCCTGCCTGTCTCGCAATCAAAAAGAACACACATGGTATGTACTCACTGATAAGGGGATATTTGCCCAAAATCTTGGAATACCCAAGATACAATTCACAGACTACATGAAGCTCAAGAAGAAAGGAGGTCAACTTATGACTGTTTTGGTCCTTCTTAGAAGGGGGAACAAAAATACTCATGGGAGCAAATATGGAGACCAAGTGTGGAGCAGAGACTGAAGGAAAGGCCATGCAGAGACGGACCCACCTGGATATCCATCCCATATACAGTCACCAAACCCAGACACTATTGTGGATGCTAAGAAATACACACTGACAGGAGCCTGATATAGCTCTCTCCTGAGAGGCTCTGTCAGAGCCTGACAAATACAGAGGCAGATGCTTGCAGCCAACCATTGGACTGAGCATGGGGTCCCCAATGGAGGAGTTAGAGAAAGAACAAAAGGAGCCCAAGGAGTTTGCAGTCCCATAGGAGGAACAACATTATCAACCAACCAGACCCGCAGAGCTCCCAGGGACTAAATCACTAACTAAAGAGTACTCATGGAGGGACCCATGACTCCAGCTGCATATGTAGCAGAGAGTGGCGTTCTTGTACATCAATGGGAGGGGAGGTCCTTGGTTCTGTGAAGGCTGGATACCCCAGTGTAGGGAATGCCAGGGTGGGGAGGCAGATGTTGGTGGGTGAGTTGAAGAAAATCCTCATAGAAGCAGCAGCCTGGGGAGACAGGATAGGGGTTTTCCAGGGGGGTGTGTACCGGGAAAGCGGTTAACATATGAAATGTAAATAAAGAATATATACAATATTAATGAAGAGTTATATATCAGATGTGTATTTGGAGTAGTCTGGCAGTAGCAATATGTTAAGTTTTCGCCCACTTAGTTTTGTGTCCCTACGTAGCTAAATTACTCATTTTCAATAGGAGCTCTCCTTGCCTGGATCCATCTTATAACCCAGCTGCTACAAGAATTTAAAATTCATGATGGTATAAAATGTGTATATATTTTTTATTGGTATATTCCCAGTTGTAGACCTAGTACCTGAATAAATACACATTCTAATAAATATGTGCTCTGTAGACTAATGAATTTAGCAAATGATAATACCTCCACTCTATTTTAACAAAAGAACTAATAAAAATGTCCATCAGTCTATCCATCTATTTATCTATTTTCTCTATTTACAACTATCTCTAAATGATCTCAACATTCATAAAGCAAAGTAATTTTGTACCTGAAACTTGGAATCACACCAAATACTTTCTGTATTGTCATTTTATCACATTATTGAAGTATACAATTTTTACATTAATATAAACACCTATTCTGTTTATAAAGACTGTAATCTTTGTAAGATTAGCCTGGTAGCCTCCTCAGAAGAAATACATCTGCTATTCATGCTTCTGCAGAATGGAAGTGGGTTCTCAAAAGCACTTGCAATATTCTTTTGTTTTTTCTAGGTTTTATATCTTGACAAAAATACCTATTACTTTTCAAAAAGATGACTTATATTTATAATATTTTACTTGATACATTCTCAAATATCCATGCATATTTACAGATTTTCAATGAGTCTCACCTCTGGATTATAAAGTTAGATGTAGTTTGCTTTCTCTAACTGTGGAGAAAAGGAGATACTAAATGACAATCAAATCATATGCAGGAATAGTCTTGAATAACCAGCAACATACTGCAGTTCTAGGTTACTCTTTTATAATTATATACCCATCTAATAATTTGTTGCTGAAGCAACTAGTATATCTCACAATCTTGATGGTATCACTCCCTTTACTTCTCATAAATACTCACAGGTCCTAGACCATATTTCTGTTCCTGATTATTGCTTACCCTTTTGTATACTATTAGTTGCGCAACTATTACTTGTCAAAACTTAGTAGGTCATCCAAAATAAACGAAAACTTTTCAGTCCTCAGTGTTAACAATAAGCAAAAGACATATCACTTTACACAAATCCTATGCCCTAATGATGGGGTAGCAGAAAAGACAGCAGTGATAATTCCATGAAGTAAAAATTCTCAATTCTGCATATCTGACAATCTCTTGAAAATGCTAAGGCTTAGATTATTTCAAAGTCGTCAGTGAAGAGTGCTTTTGTTTGTTTATTTGGCTGTGCTGGAAATAGTACTCTTATATTGCATTGTGCTCTTGGAAAATTCCCATAGTGATATACATTCATAGAACCAGGTTTGAAACACTGCTCTACAGAGAAGCTATGATAGAGAAACATGATTAGGAAATACAAAAGAAAAGAAATGAAAGTATCCTATAATGTTCCTTTCCTTTACAGAGTCATCAATTAAACAAGAAGTTTTCAAGAGAGAAATATCTTTCTTGTGTTTTACTTTCTAAACTTTATTAAAACTGTTTTCTTTCCTTAAAGCAAGCAATCCATTTCCTTTGATATCATGATCAAATTTATACTTACAAATTCGATAGAGAAATAATCACTTGGATGAAGCAAATGTGAAACTACTGAAATGTTACACATGAATAATGGGAAACTCATGCCCTGAATTCTCTGCACTGCCTTCCTTGTCTACTTTGTTTTTACTCTGGAAGGTACACATTTTTTTATAGTATCAGATACTTAATGGGTTTGGGGCCATCTGTGTAAATTATTACTTTGTCACCTTATTTATGCACTTCATACCATCTGAAAGTAAAAGTTCCTAAGATGTTGTCAATCCTGGATGGAAAAAATATAAGAAATGTAATAAAAAGGAATTCCAATTTCTTAAGGAATATTTGTACAGGTTAAATCAAATTTGAAAGACAGACATGTTTTCCAATAAAGCAAGTATGTGTTTCTTCCAGCCTTATACTTCACTGTAACAGTAATATAGATCTAGGAGTTCAGGGCACTGGCCATTATGAACTGGGAAAGGAAGATTAAAGTCAGTTACATAATTATCACTATCTGTGTATCTTCATTCTTCTTCTCCACCTATCTGGAATGTCTTATCATTTTCGTCTCCTTAAAATATCCCTTAATCATTATACAATACTTTTATATTACATATAACAATGGCAACTGATTTTTAACATATTTAATTCAAAGTATTTGGCCTGTTTTTGAGGTCTTTGCAAGTATAAATTTATATTCCCATTTAAAATACCAGGTGCTTTTTATTTTTTCACCAAATAGTGTTTCATTCTACCCCAAGTCTCCATCCTATACAGTCTCAAGTTCTTGGCCATCCAGGCAGTATTGGACATGGGCTCTCTCTCACGGAAGAGACTCAAGTTAGACCAGAAATTGGTTGTCCACTACAACAAGTTCTATGCCACCAAAACATCCCGCAGGCAGGACATATTGTAGGTCCAAAGTTTATGGCTAGGTTGGTGTCCACATTTCTATTTCAGTAGCCTGCAGAGTACCTTCCTGTACCAAAGAGATTAGTATGTAGGATTCTTAATGGTATGCTGCTATAATTGTAGACCAGAGACTTGTCCAGTCATCATCAGAGAGGCTTCCTCTGGCAGCAGATGGGAGCAGATGCAGAGACCCACAGTCAGACATTAAACAGAGAGAGAGTCTGAACTGGAGGTTTCCATTGGGTCATTCCCCTAGGAGATCAGGCAGCATCATAGAGAGAGGGAGGAAGGATTATAGGTGTCAGAATTGATGGCATGTACCAGGAGAACATGGATCACTGAATTGACTAACTAGGGCTCACAGAGCTGCAATCAAGGATCCTACATGGGTCTGCACCAGGTTCACTGCATATATGCTATGGATGTTAGCTTGAGGTTCTTGTGGGACCCCTAATAGTAGGAGCAGGTATGTCTCTAATTCTTTTGCCTGCTTTTGAGATTCTTGTTCCTGTTGAGTTGCCTTGTCCAGCCTTGATATGGGGAATTTTGCCTTATCTTAAGTTGTATCTTGCTTTGTTCTGTTTGACTGTGGCCTTTTGGAGGCTTGATTTTTTTAAAGTGAAATGGATGGGGAATGAGTCTGGCTGAGAAGGGAAGGTGGAGGGGACTGGGAAAAGGGAAGGGATGCACTGCATGAGAGAATAATTTGATTTCAATAAAAATTTAAACAATGAGCAGCAGTTTGAGTTCCTATGTAACACACCCACTTTGTAGCTGTCAAAAACAACTAACTAACAAACTAAATAGGGAAGTAAATAAATAAATGCCAGGTTTTGTTGTTTGATTTGTTTGTTTTTATTCTTGTATCTTTCTCAGAATTGTTCTGAATTTGAGAGTATTACTTTTCTTATTCTGTGTCTTTGAAATCTGTGCAAGTTATCTTGTAAGTTCTATGCCTTTATGAAGGAATTCTCAGCATATTGCTTTAATTCATCTCCTCCTTTTCTAGCATTCCAAAATACTTTACTGCCAAAATGCAGTTTGATTTTAAAAATGGTGTTGAACATAAGACATAAAACAAAACCAGTGGTTGATCTGGAGATTCCTTGTCTCAAATTGTCTTGTGTCTTGTCACACATTTTTAATTGCATTTCTTATTTTTATTTAATGTAATTTATATTTTCTCTGTTTTTACTCTATGGGTATATATCATGGCTTCCACTTTAGTGTTTTTAAAGGTTCCTGAGTGTATAAACAGGTAAGCATCTTTTTCTTATGCCTTTTCTTGTGCTCTTTTCCTGTTTGTTTAGTTTGTATTATTCTGATATGTCAGTATGTCTTTTATATTATTATATTATATATATATTTTTAAAAAACTACCCATTAGAAGCTTGTTGGTTTTCTAATGAGAGGCAGAAAGGGGATGGATCAGAATCAGATGGGAGTTGGTGAGCAACTGGGAGAACAGGGAGGGGAAACTGTAATCAGGAAATATGTGAGGTAAAAAAAACTCTTTTCAATAAAATGAAAACATGGCCTTTCCACTGTTGTATTCCTTTAAATATTATAGTCCCACAACATATCCCAATGGATGGTTTATGGCCTTTACATCCTCTCAAAGGCTAACTGTATGCTAGCAACCTGGTAAAGGCATATTAAAATATTCTGACTGTTAAGTGATTGTTGGTGTTCCCTAGTAGACTGGGGTTTGCATACACTAAAAGTTGTGTCAATAGATGCTTTGAAAATACCAGAGAGTATGTCTGCATGAAAATAAGCCTCTGGCATGATTGTGATAACTGTCACTAGAGAATTCACCTGCAGGAAAGAGACCTCAGGCGAATTACTTGGGCTCTAGGAGGCTCTCCAGTCACACTCTCCAACATCACAATTCAACTAAGCCATGGTAATGTGATTACTTGAGTCTCTCAGAGATTTAGTTTTCATCTTTTCCTACCAACTTAGTTTTCCAACGTGTTTTTGGCAGGTTAACTTCCAAAGCCATATATCGGAATCATCACAGATTATAAGTATGTGGAAATTCATAATACTCTGTGTCTTAGATCAATTAGAGAATACAAGTCTAATACACACATTGTTTTTGAGACAAGGAAATCTAAAGGAATTGCACTAGATTCTGTGTGACTTCATCCCATAGTGGAAGATTGAAGACCATGTGATAACA
Organism: Apodemus sylvaticus; assembly: GCF_947179515.1. Classification (NCBI taxonomy): domain Eukaryota; kingdom Metazoa; phylum Chordata; class Mammalia; order Rodentia; family Muridae; genus Apodemus; species Apodemus sylvaticus. The sequence continues at coordinate 122,238,534 of NC_067495.1, forward strand.
TGAAACAAAGAGGAACAAATTCACTTTTCCCTGGTAACTTCATTAGTCCACTCATGAAGACTAAGTGTTTATGTCAGTTTAACCTTTTAATGATTCCACCTCTCTTTATAATTGCAATGTTAATTAAACTTTAACATAAAAGATATTGTTTTGAGAGCTAGAGCTTGAAACTAAGGCCTGGTGTATAGTAGACAAGTATTCTACCACAAAGCCATATTGCCAGTAATTAAGTTTTGAGATGGGATCTTATTGGGTATCTCAGGATGGCTTTGAATTCACTACATAGCCTAAGAAGATCTCAATTTTTCTTGCTTCTACTCTAACCTCCCAATCAGCATTTTAAATAATTCGGAGGAGTACTATTCAACCATTAGAAACAATCAATTCATGAAATTCTTAGGCAAATGGATGGAGCTGGAGAACATCATACTAAGTGAGGTAACCCAGTCTCAAAAGATCAATCGTGGTATGCACTCACTAATAAGTGGATATTAGCCTAGAAAACTGGAATACCCAGAACATAATCCACACATCAAATGAGGTACAAGAAGAATGGAGGAGTGGCCCCTGGTTCTGGAAAGACTCAGTGAAGCAGTATAGGGCAAAACCAGAATAGGGAAGTGGGAAGGGGTGGGTGGGAAAACAGGGGGAGGGAAGGGGGCTTATGGGACTTTCGGGGAGTGGGGGTCTAGAAAAGTGGAAATCATTTGAAATGTAAATAAAAAATATATCGAATAAAAAAAGAAAAAAAAGAAATAATTCTTGCCTGTAAAAACTCTTATTATCAATGTTAAATAGTTTCTTGTGTTATGAATAAGTAATAATAAGTTACTTATTCAGCCCAAAGTTTGTTAGAATATTTTTGTAAGGTAAATTACTCAGGTTTTTGTCTCAATCTCTGGTTTTATTTTTTAAATCAGATTATTCTTTTTGTGTTTTTTATCCACTTAGATTACCCTGAAACTAATTCACAAACTTGAATTCTTAGACCATGTTCTCTCTCTCTCTCTTTCTCTCTCTCTCTCTCTTACACACACACACACACACACACACACACACACACATACACACATATACATGCACACACACACCCTATGTTAGGTGGATAACAATATAGTTTATTAATTATTTGTGGTCTTCCCTCATTGCTTACCAGGTTCATGGTTCTACAATGCCTATTCATTTGAGGACTTAAGTATAGCCTACACTCAATAATTTTAAATATATGCCCTTTGTATCTATTACTCCATCCAGAATGCTTGATTCCCTAAATGTTAGAAAGGCACTCTTGCTTGTTTTGTACTTGATTGCAGGACCATCGTCAAATAGCTGTACAATGTTGTATTTCAGTAAATGTTATTCTAATACTCAAACACATGCCTGAAAGAATCTTTTTCCACGTCTCTCAAATACTTACAATATGCCCAAGTGATTCCCAAAGAGGAACTGGAAAGAGCGAGCAGCAGAGCTTATTAAAAATGATCTAGGCCTGCAATACAATTTCCTCTAGACTGGATTTTTCCTTAGGCTTAGGGCATGAGCTAATTCTCTCAGCTGCTTTAATCACATAGATATTAAACAACATGGGGCATCAAACAGTCTTTTAGAATTATGAGAAATGCATGCTATGAATAGAAACAAAGGCGGATCAAAGCCAAGCCAGTAATGACTGGCAGTCCCAGCAGTGGTGTCTTGATTAAGGGTGGACCTCAAACTCTGCTAGAAAATATGAAAATGGTGAAACCCACGGCTGCCCCAGAAGAAAGCTTTGAAATGCCATCCAAATCAAAGGCTGCTGACTTTTGCTAGGGAATTCAATAGGAAAACATTGTTTATCTTAATTGTAAATAAAAGCTTACAGAAGATACAGTTTTCCCCTAAAATACATCTTTACAAAACATGAAACCAAAGAGGAGGACGAGGAGGAGGAGGATGTGGAGGAGGAGGAGGAGAATAAAGAGGAGGAGAAGGCAACAATAACATCTCTAATATTTATTTCAACAGAATCTTCAGTCCAACCAGGGAGGGTTGACAGCCAAACCTGTTTTTTACCAGAAGAAATGGTGGCCAGGAAAGAAGATGATAGGTAGTAAGAATCTGCCACCTGGAAAATGGAGTTACCTGGGGAGTGACAGCTGCCATAGGAAAAGTAGAACAAACACACCTGCTGTCAGGCACACCTGTTCTTTGCAGGGAGAGGAACCGTGAGGCTGAAACAGCAGAAAATGCCCAAGAGGAAGATAGAATGCCTCTTATAATCCTTAGGTAGTGTCCCTGACTCATCTTCAGCTATTTTCTGTGTATGCAAGACTGCACAGTAGCCATGTAAGTTTCATTTTGAGATATTCAAATTTCATAGTCTCTCAAATCAATTTTCTGGCAGATAAAACAAAATTCCTTAAAGGCTTGAAAAGAAGGGAAGCAAATATTTTCTAAGATCTGCCTCAAATTAAGGTGAGAAATTATCGTGTGCTATGTCAAAATATTAAAGGTCTTGGATCTCAAAAAGCATGAAATTTTCTGGAACTGGAAGTGTAGATAAAGATTTGGAGAACTCAGGCATGATTATCAGGTCCTTCTCACCGAAATTATTTAGCTTTTAAGTATAGATGGTCACTTATGAATGTGCCTTTACTTCCTGTTCTACAACTTTGCTGGTCATTAAGGCTTTGCTTTCAAAAGTTGAAATCTGGGCTTCCACAGTAGCCCAGAGAATACTGCAGTCATGAGAAAATAAATCAGACCAAAAGGGCAAGATAGCTCTGTAACAGATTAGGTATACTAGCTTTGTAAAAGCTCATAACGCCCTACAGGAAAGCCTGCCACCAGCCGATAAGCGAAACTAGAGTTCAATATCAGTGGTAATATTTTGTCCTGCCTTGTAAAAAAAATGATATAGTAAAGGAGGGAACTAATTGAGGCTGTGGCAATAGTGGGATTTTAAATGTAACTTGTACATTGGCTGGAAAAATGGACTTTACAAGTCCAATCATTTCGAGCACCAGCTAAATACTAGGTGTTAGGTATTGTAAGGCAGTCAAGAGGCATCTATTTCAGTACAATTAAAAGTATGTCCGGTCACTTTTAAAGGACCTTATCATTTCATTAGAAGACATATTTTACAACCAATGCTTAAGATAGTAAATAGTGAACTACAGGACTGACCATCAGACAATGAAAACTGCAGTAGCTCACAGAAGAAGTGAACAATATAAGAATATTTGTAGAAACCAGAAGCTGCGAAGGAAAAATTGATTCTGGGGAAAGACTTGAAATAGGCCTTAGAGGTAGATGAGATCTGTAAATGCTAGAAGGAATTGCAGAAAAAAATGTAAATTAGACTTAAGGGAAATATGGGATACCAAACATGACCATTGGCCTGGGTCACCTCACTATGTTTACTCCTGAGTGAACTCCGATATGGAAAGTAAAGTGTGAAGGGATTGAAGAGAAGTGAATTACCACAATTCACAAGGGGGTTTTCAAAGCACACCTATAGTAGACATAGAAAAAATAATTTAAACATTTACTGTAATTAAATTTTAGAAACAGGCTTGAGATCACAGTCAATACTACAATTTTTAAAAATCTCAAAATATGATTATGAATGAATTCCATAATGTTACTACATTTGGTGAAATCATATTCAAACCAGTTGTAAATTCTTTTGAAAAATAATCCCAGGAATAATCTTTAAAGAAAACTGCCCAATTCTAGAGTTCCTTGTCTTAATTATTCTGGTAGTTGAAGTAATAACACACACACACACACACACACACACACACACACAACCTTCTAGTTTCATGCTGCCTTGGAGTAGCAAGATTCATCAGCATTTTGTTTTTTTTTTTTCTTTCCTACTACTTATATCCTCATGAAGGTGTTATGGAGAAGTATGAAAGCCAAAAACTTTAGCCTAAAGACAAGACAAATCAGACACAATACAATCAGAAAAGCCAAGTTAACAACTCAATGTGGTGACCATTTGGTTTAATCACCAAGAATTAGAACATGTCGGAACTGAATAGATGGCTCAATGCTTATAGGAACTTCCTGGTCTTTTGAGGCTGTGAGTTCAGTTTCTAGAAAACCACATGGCCTCTTAGGGCACCTGCTCATGTGTGCACATACTTTCACAGACATTCTCTCTCTCTCTCTCTCTCTTTCTCTCTCTCTCTCTGAGTAGACAGTTACATGTATGCATATACATACAACAAAGTTGAATCTTCAAATTAGAGAGAACGTATTGAAAAGTTTAAAGAGGAAAATAAACACAAAGGTTTGCTGAGGTTGTGCAGAACAATTTGAGTGATTTGTAAATTATAGACAATATTTCATTATTTCAAAATGAAATACTTTAAAAAAAATCAGACATTATTTTTAGTGTGAAAAGACTGTTTAGAATCCTCATTGACATATTAAAAGAACAGAATTTGTTGATGTTTTACATTCTTTCTTATGAATATGCTGACAGTCTTTCTTATAAATATAGTATTGGTAAAAATAAAGATGAACAAACAAAATTAATTTTTAAATTAAAATTTGGAAAGGAAATACTTAAGCAATTTAAAAGAAGTTTTTAAAAAGTACTTTAAAGGCACACATTTGCATTCCTATGATTGCCTATCATTTTATTTACCCAGTTAAAATTCAAGTGCATTTTAGAACTAATTTTTACATATTTTATTTTATAATTTTTATAGCTATGCAACAACACATACATTATTTCGCACAGTTTATTTTCCATATAAACAATTTTACACTATCCCAGACAATTTTACTATTAACAAAGGAATATTTGCATATGGCAAGCATTTCAAAATAACATATATATATATATATATATATATATATATATATAAAATACACTTACAGACATACATAATACATACAAAGTGTCTTTCCCTTTTATATCTGCCTTGAAGTACTTCCATTCTGGAAGTTATAATTAAAATATCAGTATATTTATTCTGTATATATATCCCAAAATATATCTTTTTATATGATTGCATATGTCTTTGTAAGTCTAAGGTGTTCGTATATATGCATATGTTTGTATAAGTAACATTTTCAATGACACTTGGAATCTTATGATATTAACTGTTATGTTTCTTTTATTTGTTGGACAAATGAATAATTTGGATTTGAACCCTCTCCATCATTTTCAAGCAGTCCATACTAACAGAGATTTAAAGCATTACCAGTGTGCCTTTTTCCAATATCTACACATTTGTCCTCCAAAGATACTGTATGGTCTTAAAGCACATGTAAATGCCTGACAATATAGATTTTAATGAAATAAATTTGCAAGTTTTACAAAGTTATTCTGACATTCAGATGAGAGTCTTTTGAACTGGTGTAAAGTACTTCCTACTTCATAACCTTGCCCTATTCTTCTGAAAATGCTGCTGTCATTGGCAGGGCATAATTTGTGACATTTGCAAAAGTTTCAGTTTTCTGATGTTTGACAAAGAAAAAAGGAAGCAGTTTGTTTTTCATTTTGGTGCTAGTTTTGACTTGTGAGTAGTGCTAGAAATGATGGGAACAGAATAGCCAGGACATCTTTACTGGAGAAGATCAAATTCAGTCTAGCAATGGATAAGAACAGTACAAATAAAAGGGCTAGGAGAAAACCAAATAAAATTGAATTTTGAGTTGGTAAGATTTTCATGTTTATTCCCAAACATTGGCATAGCCAAAGGAAGAAAAATAGAGACAGAAATTGTTTAAGAATGTGACTACAACCATTCTTTATTTTGGTTTTTTGGATTTGTTTTTTTCGAGACAGGGTTTCTCTGTATACCCCTAACTGTCCTGGAACTCACTCTGTAGACCAGACTGGCCTCGATCTCAGAAATCCACCTGCCTTTGCCTCCCAGAGTGCTGGGATTACAGGTGTGCACCACCAGTGCCTAGCTACACTATAACCATTCTGTTGATCACTTTTAAGTGTCTCCTTACTTGTGGCAAAAGTCTGCTAAATTCCAGATGCCAATACCAGTTGATGAAAGGTCGCTTCACATTGTTCCTTGCTGATCAAAGTATAGAGTAACTGAGTATTAGAATTAATGACATTTTTCTGGGAATAAAGAAAAACTTGAAAGAGGTAGGTAATGTGGAAGATTAAATAATTGTTTTGGAAGGCCATGTAGTAATTCATTATATAATGGTTGAAAATGAAGTAGAAAAATACTTAAATAATTGAGGGGCAGTACATGCAACTTCTCTTTGAGTCCAATTGGCCACTTTTAATATCCTGGCTACCTTAGTTTTAATATTTATTTCTATAAATATCATAGCCATATTAAATAATTCAAAATATCCTATGTTCAAATGATTAAAATGTTTTTCAAACTTCTGATCTTGTCACATAGATATTATTGGCACAACACTTTTGAACAAATTTAAGTTTTGTATCCTTTTCTTCTCTATGTCTGGAAGTTTGGAACATAATTCATCTGTGCATGTTCCAGGAACGCTTCCTCTCCTCACTCATTTAACTACCTATTTGAGTTAGATACTCTTTGTTCTTATTTTCATAATGTATTACAAACTAACTGCTTTTGCTTTCAAACTCAATTGTAATAAACTGTTTTATTGACTTTGTGCCTTTGTATTATTACTACTTAGCACAATAGCTGCCACACAGCAGAAAGTCAACAAACATTTGTTGAATTAATTAAAGCACGACCACTAAGCCTCTTCTGTCAGTTGTTCTCATGTTGAAACTTTTGAACTTTCTGTCATTGGATGGTAAATATAATGATTTATATTTTCAGTCATTGAATTAGTTTTTCAAAATAAGCACGTTTAAAATAGAACTCTTCATTTCTAGCCTGGAAAATATTCCTTTTCAATCTTCTTCATATCAATCTCCTAGACAGAACCCTGAAACTTGATTCTTTTTTTTTTCCTCGATAAAACACTAACCATGAGCCATATGTATTGGCAAGAAACACAGGAGGTATTCATTCATTCAGTCATTCAGTGACTGATGATTACTACTGAATGATCAATGACCTTGATAACAGAATCTCTATAAAATGTTCTCATAAAATAATTTATCTAATTATAATTGGGATGCAATTGGGTATGGTGTTGCAAGATTATAATCTCAGCAAACAGGAAACAGAGGCAGGAGCATTTTGAATTTGAGGCCAGCCCTGGCTACACAAGTTTAAGGACAATTTGGGCTACAAAGCTAGAAAGATCTCATAAAAATCATAAAATGAAATGAAGCTATCCAGCAATTTCTTCTAATTTTCTACATATTAAAATATTTAAACACATAAACACAAAATCACACAAATGTACACATGCCCCCATACATGCACACACACACAGCATACCACAGACATATAAACACACACACACACACACACACACACACATACATTCCTGTCTCATGTCTCTACATGAAAGGAAATGTCCACAAAATTTATTTTATTACTTGAAGAGCACCTATTTTAAAGCTTAATTAACTTATACTCCTTTAAAATAACCTCTTCCTCTGTCAACCCTGACTTTGATTTTTATCAGCTATGAGAATCATATACTAAGATCTAAAAGTAGATGACTATAATTTGTCCATCTTCGCTCCAATTAATTCAGAAATTGACAATCTCAAATGACAATTAATGGCATTTGTATTCTGAAAATTTCTTTAACCATAGAGTTTAGAAGTTGATCCTTTGGAATATGGTTAGACTAAGACAAAGTTATTTGGCTGGGATCCATGTAATCGAATTGTAGTTTTATAAAATATGAAAGACAAAGAGATAAAAAGAAAAGAGAAACATACGTATGTTGCTAGCTATTGACAGGAGGTTATGCACTGCCTGGGTACTATGTCAACAAGAAACTCATCTCCAAATTATGACTACAGGAGTTGTATATACACCTCCAGAAACATAAGCCAAAAATAAGCTTGTTTTCTTCATAAATAAGTTTTCTTTGTGTTACAATAACAAAAAATAGACTAGTACAGAAAATTTCCTAGACATAGGAATATAGTTAAGATGAGCAAATGATAATGAAAGCAGGGGAATGTGTTAATAGTGAGTAGAATTTCTTTTGGAAAGGCACTATCATACTACATCAAATGCATAGATTCAGTTTAATGTGAGGGTGGTACTAAGCTTAGAACCATACAAAATGTTTGCCTATCCCTTCCACCAGTAGCTCTCTCTCCACGATGCTGATTATAGTATAGAAATAACATGAAGGATTATTTTTCATGCTGCCTCATCTAGCAACTCGATGGACTATGTCATTGCAGTATATTATTTGTTATTGAACTTCCTCATTTTCATTTGCTGAGCTGATTTTTATCAATACCATTACAGCTTCTTTTTATTTATAGCTACTATTAATCTTGACTGTGTATTGTGTTCCTTATAGAGAAGTCTGAAATGATTCTGTAAATATTTTCATTGAATTTTAGCCAAAATATTAAAGACAATACATTTTTGTTGTAATTCTAAGTATGGTAGTGCAAAGAAAAATATAATTTAACTTCAGTTATAAACCAGAACAACACATTATCAATAATAGAAAATAGAAGTAAACTATAAACATATAAATTCCTAGCCATACTTTCATTCTCCTAATAGCATAACAATTAAATAATATATGGCAAGAGATAAAGAGTATTACTTTTTCAAGTTATTCTGCTAAAGGTGGAATTTTCCACATCATTTCAATACCCATTCAGATTATAAGGACAAAATGGTCACTCAATAGTCTTTTCAATAAGAAAAGAATTTAGATGTGCCTTCACTATTTTTTTCTGCCCATGCAATGTTAAGTAGTTGGTTTCTATAAACTGCTTAACATTCAATGGGTTGTTTCCCTATGATATGAACAATGCATAAAATCATTTTTCCACTGAGCAAGTCTCTGGTATAAATAGATCACCACTGCACATTTAGCCTTCACAATAGCCACAGTAAATGACTTGCCTCAAGCAACTCCTTCTACTCACATGTTGGGAGAGGAATGATGTTTAACAAATCTGAATTTGTCATCAAATGGTAATTGTGAAAACATGACAATAATGACAAATATGGTAAAAATGAAAAAGTGGTTTTTGAAATTGCTTCTTCGTATAGAAGATGACTGAGTGTTTTTAGAAATGCTGAAAGTGTAGAAACTGTATTTGTGGATTTCTTGGAGAACATGATCTCTCTCCACAGATTCCTGGCTGAATTGTAAAACTGCAGCATTCTGGTGAGTAATTGTATATACATCAATGCTCAAATGAAGGCATTCTGTAGAAGTTGTATGCACAATAAATCACCATCTGTACTTGGCCCTTGGAGTCTATTTGAATGCCCATTCAGTCCAAGCCGGCTGGCTAGATATGTCATTGATTTTCTTCTTCAGTGCCATCTCTGGGAAAATAGCCAATGTTTAATAATGGAAAAGATCACAATTTTAAAAGGGAATGGTGTGGGGAGGGAGAGTATTTTGAACCCAAATAAGCAAGTTCCTGGAAACTAGGTACACTGACAAGATATTTAGAGTCTGGTTGGAGGTAATAAACATAAAAACATGTATTCATCTGAATAATAGGGCAGTCCACCAACTGTGATTAGAAAGTCTCTCTGCCAGTGTCATTCCTTTATTACTGACTTTCTCTTAGAGTTAAACTGTACTTTTTATCTTTGACAAATACCACAAGACCAACGACCTTTCTTGTCTCTTAGGCTCCTAAGTTTAGCTGTTTCCTATGGTGATCTTGAATCCTGGATCAGCTTCCTATAAGTAGTCACTGAACACTATCTCTGCATCCCCTGACCATCTTTCTACTCAACCTGTGAATCCTCTAATAAGGCTTAGCTTGGTTTGTTTTTTCTTATATTGGGGCTGGGAAGAAAGCCTATATCTCTGCTTTCCTTCATCCAAGATGATGAACTTAGTAGATAGAGGAGTATGTGAGATCTAGCTTCTGCTCACTTTTCTCATTTTATCTCACAGCATTCACTCATTCACTCCATAAATTCTTTTCCCAACAACCATCTCTCTGTTAATTATTAATTATGTCAAGTTCATTTCCTACCCTATGATCTTGCCGTTGCTTTTTTCTCTGCATCAATGACCTTTACTCAAATCTTCAAATAGCTGCATCTTTCTTGTGATCACTCAATATAGACTTATCTGACCAGCCATCCGGAAGTTCACCTCCACTACCTTTTCTTTATAGTAAGAATAATTTATAATGAGAATATATGAATAACAAGAAAGAATTTATTGTTAATCTCATTTCACAAGAGGGCAAACACTCAATACTAGGGACAATAAGTATTTTCATATCACTCTTTCTCCTCTACATTAATATTTGGGACTCTGTAAAGACCAAAGAAACACTTATTGCATGATAAAAGAAACTGTCATCACTGACCAGTTCAAATAGGAAATCTGACATAAGCTTTATTTGTTAATGTTTACTTCACATATGTACAATATTGGTCATGTCTGACTTAACCAGGAGTGACAACTGAGCATAACAAGGACAGTCAATGTCCTGCTCCTGATTTTTATTATTTGGAACAAATAGAACAGACTCCTTCTCTATTAGAGAATGTGCAACTGCAAGAGAAAAATCTTGAGAGTGTTTTTCCACTCATACATTTTACTGTGTGAAAAAAGTTTGTATATAAAAGAAAAGGAAACTTAAATACTAAAATGACTTAAGAATTATGTCGATAGCCTTTGACTTTCTTGATCATTACTATAGTTTGATATTCAGTTTTGCTAACGTTCCCTTACACCAAACCTCTCCACTTTGCTTAAACTAGTTTGAAGATTTTTTTTCCAACAGTGTATCCATGATCCTAACTTGCATGTTAATCTTCTTTTAATCCTTATTTTCACTTAGTTTTTTGTACATAGTGTTTAGTCCTTTTCAATCCTCCAATGTTTGTTAATCTACTCATAACCTTGTAGTTCTGAAGCATGGCAGATATCATAGTATTCTACTTGACATAGTACAGTAGATGGTATGAATATAATAACTCCTACTATACTTGGCTGGAGTTTGAGAAAATAAGGCTCACATCCCTATTTCATCACTATAGACTTTCTGAGAGATTGTTAAATTAGATACCACTTCTCTTTTCTATCCTTTGGTTTGTATATATCACTTCTTTTCCAACATTTTATAGGTATTCATTTACTTGTCCCTCAAATATTTACCTGCTTCCAGTATGAAAAGTAAAGAAATAGGAAAGTATACATGCTGAGGTTTTGGTTTTGTTTTCCATCTGGAAACTCATGTGATTATAAAATTCATTTGTTGAAACTATTTATTTACTATATCTATCCTAAAGCATTTAATTTCTCTTCACTAAATCATCTCAAAAAATCTATGCTTATTTCTTTCTTTTCCCATTCATTCCTCAATCTATCAAACTCTGGTTTATATGTTTATTGGTATACCAATTCATGTTAAAGGGAGCTCCAGATTGGTAAATGCCAAATCTGCATTGACTTTTATCAGTATGAAAAGAGAAAGAGGGAGAAGAGACAAATTGTATTTACCTAAAATTATGTATGTAATTAACTTTTGCCTTCAGCTTATTATGCTCCCTACAAGAGCCATAGACTCCCTAACACAACTCCAAGTACTAGATATGTGCAACTTGTTTGCAACTTGTCTTAGTTAGGGTTTCAATCGCTGAGGGGAGACAACATGACAAAGGCAATTCTTATAAAGGACAATAGTTAATTGGTGCTGGTTTACAGTTTCAGAGGTCCGGTCCATTATCATGATGGCAGGAAGCAGGACAGTATCCAGGCAGGCATGGTGCAGGAAGAGCTGAGAGTTCTACATCTTGATTCAAAGGCAGCCATGAGACTGACTCTTCTGCACTGCATGGAGCTAGAGCATTAGGAGTCCTCCAAGTCCACCTATATTATGATATACTTTCTCCAACAAGGGTATGCTTCCTACACTTGATCTTAGCCAAAAGGCCAAGAAACGTAAGGGTATGCTTCCTAATAGTAGCACTTCCCATGAGCCAACTAACTACCACACAGGCTATTTATCAGTGTAGTCCAATAACTGCCAAAAACAATATAGGCTATTTCTGTTGCCCTTGGTTACTTCTCAGAACTTGAAAATAAGTGCCTAGTACTGAAGATACTAGACAGTTAAGACACAAGATTCAAATAACTCAATATGGTTCTAATCTGAAAACCTTGGCTATGCTTTATATAGAACTATGTAAAATGCCAAAGGAGGGTTAGCAATCAGTAGTCTTATTCAACTGTGATTTTTATGAACTACAATAATAACCAGCATTGAAAGATATTTCTAAATGTTCAATAACTATCAGTCACATGTTAGTGGCAACCAACAACTGTCTAAAGAGACTTAATGGCCACTAAAAGGAGAAAAGTCATGTCTGGTACTAGAAACCTAGACAATTACCCATGGCTAGATAAATCATGGATTCTATTTTAAAAGAAAACAACAACATCAACAACAACAACAGCAAAAACCAAACTTGTTATAATCACTTTATTAGACCAGCATAATTCCTGACCAAACACTAAAGCAGCATTATCCTCATGCATAAGTGTAGCTCTTGCCCTTCATCAAAGTGCTTCTGTTTATGAAATACTTTTAATAACTTATAATTACATATTTCCCCTTCCCTTTCTTCTCTTCTCTCCAAACGCATGCACATATACAAATATAACTTGATGCTTGCTTGATCTGTATAATATTATTTGTGTATATATTTTCAGGAATGATAATATTGTATTGGAAAACCAATTGGCATGTTCTTCCTTGAGGAATATTTTGCCCCAATTTCAGCAGTTCTCAGTTGCTTGTAGTTACTATGTCTATTGAGATATCTTTGTTCAGATCATGTTTAAGCAGACATGTTATTGATGCATTATAGATGTAGCATCTAATATTGTTAGTACACATACAGTCATAGTAACCTCTTATTTTCTGTGGGTTTTTTTTAACAATCATTCTGCTCTCTCTTAGGTTTACAGACTGTGTCACCTGGGACTGGGCTCCACAACTCTGCCCTTTAATATATTGTAGTATTCTGTAATAATCTCTGTATGCTGCAAAAAGGAATGAGGACTACAATTATCTATGGATATAAGAACAGATATATTGAATGTGGTTAGGGATTATGCCAATTTACAAAATTGGTGCTTGTAGGTTTTCCTTCAATATCTATGCCTTTAATAATCCTGAGTAGTTGGTTAGCTTTCCAGTACCAGTCATATTTTCTTTCTTGTTGAACAGATTTTAAATACAATTAGAGAACTCTTGGTTACCTCCAATATATAAGTGTTACTATTGCCATGCTGGACATTGTTGTTGTAGGACAAAGGCATCATAGATGGGTAAAACTGTTGGTTTCTTCTCTCCTTTGTAAGCTTGCATGGTACTTTATATTCCATGAAAAGCCGTCCTTAGAGAGTAGGATTTCAGGTCAGTTACAGCTTTTGTGATCTGTGTCTAAATTGCATTGTTTCTAAGGAAACTTCACTTTACATCAATTGGAGATCATTGCAGAAAAGCACAACTGTCCATAATGCAGAGATTAAGGATTGGGGGAGATCACAGCCCCTGTGGATACACCTACAACACACTTCATGTACATTAAGTTTGAGGAACATGGTAGAAGAAATGATGAAAAGATCATGACAACCAGAGGACCAGGGAACAAGGAAAATCATTGTATGGTTGTGTCTCTAGAAATGACAGGAAAACTATACACATGATATCTGAATGATAGGTCTCTCTAAATGAGACCTGAACATGGACAATATAAACAGACATGCTAATGATGAAAGGGTAAATCTCATGAGGGTTCCATCCTTAGAAAAAGTCATACATACAAATGATTACTGCTGAAAGATGTAGACTAACTTCTCTTAGGGATGAGTGCCATAAGTGATTGTCCAAAAAAAAGTGGCCAGCCCTGAAATCATGCACACACACCATAAATGTTATATGTGAATATTTAAGCATTTAAATATAGGAAATGAGAATAATCAAATAAAACGAGGTTATCAATTTGGAAGGCAAACATTGGGGGCAAAAGGGGGTATTTTAAATGGATAGGATATGGGAAGGATTCAAGTGTGTAATAGCAAGAGGGGATGTAATTATATTTAAGATCAAAAATTTAACAAAAATTCCAGATCTGGTAAGGATATTGAACTGTATTTTTATGAGAACCCCTTATTCTTCTTTTATGATGCTGTTTTCTCTTTACTTCTATAATACTACTTCATTGTCTCTAGTCATATCTCAGTAATTTTCATGCCCTTCACTTTCTGTCAGTCATTTAAGAGATTATATACTTAGACCTTAACAATATATAATTCAATAAAAATCATGTTCTAAGAAAATAGATTTTTTCACAAATACTTTTTTATTGTTCCCCTACCTTGATGTATATGTTTCTCTTATGTTATTGATTAAACAAAGATTAAAATGTGGATCCGTTTTTAGCTCTCACACACAGTCAGCTGCTAAGCCCTGCCAATTCTAATATATGTCTTATGATGTCTCCTCTTATTTATTGACCATTTAATGCAAAAGGTAATCTTCTCATCATCTTTTTGTCTAGATTAGTGTAATATCAATATAAATGGTCATGTTACAAATCATTTTTATTCTTATAGTTTGTGCTCTTGATTGCCAAAAGACTCCAAATTCTGAAACCTTCTTGGCTATGAAAGAATATACTTAACACATACAAAAGTCCACCTTGAACATAGTTTTCCCATGAGGCTCAATATGGATAGTTAAAAACTACCTTTGAGGGAGGCAAAGTGGCTCTGTAGGTAAAGATACTTTATATTAAAGCCTGGCAACATGTCTTCAATCCCTGGGACCCACATGAAGGTAGAAAGTGAGAACCAACTTGGCAAAGGTTAGTTCTGGCTTCTACAGGCATGCTGTGTTATGTATACCTGCATATCATGCAAGCATACAATAATAAATATTTTTCATTAAAATACCTTTGAATATTTTCACAGTTATTTGGCTAAGACTGTAATTAAGTAAAGGAACAGTCTATTAACAGCAACAGGAAGCTACAGAATACCAGTTAGAACATTCATTATCAGAGAGGTGAAAACAACACTGAGGAGAGACAAAAATGTTATATAGAGGAGAATGTAAGTCTTCTTAGATGCCTGGCTACACTTTCTATATTGCTATCATTCACATCTGATATTTTATGGTTAGAATATGATTTAGATGTCATTTCGTACTTTTTTTAAACATGTTTTAATTAAACTATAAATAAATTACTTTTTCCTTTATTTTCATCCCCCAACAACTTCCATGATCATATGATCATTCACTTCTCACATTTATGGTGTTATATATATATATATAAAATCTCAAACAAGTGTGATGAAGAAAAACTGCCAATTTTATTATTTTCATCTCAAATAGATGTCAATTTTGTTATTTTAAAATTTCTGATCTTCAAATAAAGAATTATACAGAAGAATACTAGAAATGTTTATTTCATTTTTAGGACACTAAGGAGGAACCTATAGGAGACAGTGCTGAAAGGGGAATCATCACAGAGACTTTGTTGATTATCTGAGCAAATCTCCCTTTCCATCCTATCTTTTACTTTGGTTCAAAGATTCTCTCCAGGGACAGAAAAGAAAGCTATACATTTCAAATTATTTTTAGGACTTTGATTAACTGTGCCACCAGACCCCAGGTGACTATTAATATACTAGTAAAGGCAGTTAAAAGAAGACCTAAGGTCATCCAGTGAGTGAACGAAGCAAAATTGAAAGCATGAGTCTTGACCCAGTGATATGATCTTTCTAGAAGAACATATGGTAGAGGCAAGCCAAAAGGGAGCAAATGGGAATAAGAGACACTATCTATACAAACTGTTAGAAGACAAGGCTCCTCAGCATGGAATTCAACATTAAATGAAAGGACTTGCGAAGTGAACTTTCAATTCATCCATTCTGTCTCAATAAAGCACAATCATATTATAACACAGCCTGTGATTATAAGACTACAGATGTGCTATAAAGAAAAGCCTGTGTCTTGAAATATAAAAGCTCAGTAAATCAAAAGCAAAAAAAAAAAAAAAAGAATTAAATCTATCAGCTATGCTTTCTAACATAAGCTTTATACAAGGGCACTGCTATATTCAATCTGTGTCTGTGACCAAAAGACAATTGCTTGAATAGTAAATGTTCCATAAATGCTTGTCCAATTGAATTAGCTAATTGGCTGATGTCAATTTTTTAATGTTTAAGGATCACTTGGGATTATAAATTGATTAGCTAACAAGTGCTCTCATCAAAAGAAAACTGGAAGCCTGTGCCATAGCTTACTAGGATTTTTGCAAGAGGAGACAGACGTTCATAGAATGCTGTTAATTATGTTTCCCCTTCTCATGAATTGTTTACTTTTATTATTTACCTATGTCTTGAATGGTATTGAAGCAAACCATGTAAGTCCCTTTGTCAACTGCCAGAAGTATAATTCTCCACAATTAATCAGTAAAAAGAGAATTAAGCATTGCTTCTTTAGAATTAGGAAAAACCTGCTGCTGATAAATTGAATGCATTAAGAAATTAACATACCAGTAAATGATTGATCATTACAATTATATGAATTTGCATTTCTAGAATTCTACTGAAAGAACTTGAAATCCCTCTTCTAAATTATTTTTAGCCACAGTTTCCAGCTGGATAAAGCATATAAGAGATGTGTTTCTTATTATCATAACAAGAATGCCAATAATTTTATAAAATATTCACAACTTGACTTTAAATAAATTAACCCAGTGCATTTTAAAGTTCAAAACTATACTATGTTCTTATCTAATTTGTTATAGAAACTGATGGATAAGCAAGTGACGCCAGCAATGTCAAAGATTTGTAAACTTACAAGGCATAATGATGATGAGGATGATAATAATAAAATATAGAAAAGCAAAGGAAAAATGACTTGATGATCTCAAGCACCTTCATAAATGTATTCAATAAACACATTGTGGAGGAGTCAGTAAAATAGAACAATGTCATCCAAACAATACAATAATCAATCAGCGTCAAGACAAAAATCACTTTTATTTGGTGACAAATAATAGTAATATTTCCTGTTGATAAGAATAATCAGGAGTGATTAAAATCTGATGATGTGCTAGACAATATTATTGTATTCTACTATGTATATACATATACATATACATATACATATACATATACATATACATATACATATACATATACATATACATACATATACATATACATACATATACATACAGATACATATATATACACATATATACATATATATACATATATATACACACACACATACATGCACAGTATCTTCTAAGCATTGTTCTCTTACTGTGACTCACCAAAAAAGAAAACAGACAAAAATATGTTCTCAAATAGCACTTAATATTAGTGGAAAAACAGCAACAAAATGAACATATTAAAAGTATTTTATTATGTAAAAATATATAGTATGCTTTTGAAAGAGTTAACACACATATCACACACATACACACAATAAGCATTAGCAAATATATAAGGCAGAAATGAGAAAAAGTACAATGCTATGTCAAATGGTGAAAAGTAGGACTAATCGTAATGCATCAATTTTCCCATGTGGCCTTGGTTCATATCTATGATACTAGTGCTATTATTTGTAGTGCAGCCATTTACTTCCAAAACACTTTCAGTTTAGTGCACTGACCTATGTCACTGTTAGAGTTCTTGTCTTCTAAGTCCCTAGGTTGTGTCTTCAACATAACATACTAACACTAACAGACACACACACATACACACACACACACACACACACAGAGAGAGAGAGAGAATGCACAAAAACTCCTACTTTAGAAAATAAATAAGATAGATAGATGGTTTTCTAAGCAATATATACTGTAGAGAAAGAAAGAAAAGGAGAGTAGTGTGCACAGATGATAAATTGAAATAGCGTGGTTAGATATGTCTCACTAAGAGGGAAATATATACATAAAATCTGCATCAGGTAAGAGGTAAATGTGAAGAGGAATCATAGTTTAGGTATAGGGATCAGTAACTTCAAAGGCAGAAATACCCTTGCATTTTTTGAGAAACATTATTTAATAGGTATAGCAGGATAGAGGAATCAGAGTCACCAATGGGAAGGGAAACTACCATTATGTAGTATCTTTTATTCTGTGGCTACAGGTTGTCATCAGGGAAGTGACATTATCTATGATACATTTTTAAATTACTAGTCTGGCTATTGTGCATTGAGTAAAACTTTAGGGTTATAATGTAGAATAGAAGCAGGAAGATTAGTTGGAAGTTCCCTGAAAAATCAATATGAGAAATGATGGTGCTCTAGACAAGGGCAATGGCAGAGGAGGTGATGTGAATTAGTCACATTCTGAGTCTGCTTTCAAAGAGGAGGTGACAAGGCGTGCTGATAGGTAAGATTAGGGGTCCTGTCAAGGTTTAAGGACTGGGAGAAAGAGTTGCAAGACTCTGAGGTCAATGAGGTTGGAGGAGGAGGTTCTGAGGGTATAGTCAAGACTTTTGAATAGATTTATGCCTGGGTATCCCAAAATCAATACCAGAGAGAAAGCATTGTGTACACTGAGTTTATTTTGGACACTAATGGCCAAAACAAGAATGAAGAACAAGTAAAATCAAATAGAGAAGTAAGGTAGGTTATTCCCCTGTCTGTTTTTGAGCTGGCCACAGATATGGGAAACAAGAGATAGATGTTGTTGATGCTGCTGTTATAAAATATCCAGAAGAAAAACTGCTCAAACACAGAAGAAATATCCATGAAAGCATTTCTTTCTTTTCTAGGTCAAATTCTATTCAAAGATATGTTTCCTACATATATGTTTTCATGCACCAGAAAAAATGGCTGAGTAGGCTGCTATAGACATTCCTCACACACAAAACAGAATAGACAGCACATAAGAGTTCATTTGCTTCAGATGTGAAGGTGAATTGCTAGTGTATGTTTGTGCACAACTGGTAGCTGTAATAGCAGCTGCAATGACAAAGTAGGATTGAAGAGTATGAGACACAGTATAGTTGTGTAATATGTTACCGTGCACCTAAGGAAATATGAAAAAGAGAAAGCTGGATATAAATATGAATATGAAGAGGGAGGTCAACTTGGGGGATATATTCTCTTTTATTTATTCCTTAATCATTTTTTACAGTCCAGATTTATCCCCGTCCTGGTCCACCCTCCAATTGTTTCACATTCCACACCTCCTCTCCCATCAAAATGGATGCCCCACCACACTCCCTGGGGCCTCAGGTCTCTCAAGGATTAGATGCATCATCTCTAAGTGAGTCCAGACCCACATTGCTCTGCTGTGTATGTGTTGGTAGTCTCATACTAGTGAGTGTATGCTGCCCAGATGGTGGCTCATTGTCTGAGAGATTTCTGTAGTCCAGGTTAGTGGAAACTGATGGACTTCCTATGAGGTTGTCCTCCTCCTCAGATTCTTTTAGCTTTTCCCTAATTCAACCACAGGGAACTCAAACTTCAGTCCATTGGTTGGGTGTAAGTATCTGTATCTGTGTCAGTCAGCTGCTTGTTGGGTCTTTCATAAGCAGTCATGATAGGCCCCTTTTTGTGAGCACACCATAGCATCCAGTAATAGTGTCAGCCCTTGGGGCCTGGTGGATATATTCTTATAGCATATAGTTGATACGGATATTAAACAATTCCTCTAAGGAAATAAAAGTAGCAATGGATGGTAAGAGAAGACTGAGTGCTCAGGTGTTCCTACACTGGTAAGATGTGAGAAAATTAACAAAGGGAAGTGAAAAGGGATAATCACTCCTATAGGAAGACACTGAAAATATGATACTCTGAAGTGAAGGAAAGAAAACACTGCACATCCATGAGTATTATATTCACAATAACTAGGAAGTAAAATCAACTTAAATATAGATAAGGAAAATGCGCTGCATATAGACAATGAAATGTTACTTAGCTGCAAAGAAAAATGCAATCATGAATTTTTATGTAAATGGGAATAACTGGAAAAATCACACTGTATGAGGTAACCTAGACCCAGAATGACAAATGCCACAGGTTTTCTCAGATATGTGAATACTAAATTTTAATTGTTAGGTGTGTATTTAATTGGGTGCATTTGTGGAAGCCAGGAAATTAGAAAAAAGTCATTTAGGATACACCAAAGGAAGTGGATCACAGAACATTGTTAAAATGAAAGTAGAGAGGATAGATAATGGTACTCACTCATAAGTCAATAATAGCCAATAACTTCTGACTACCTCTGATACAGTTCACAAATCATATGAACCTTAACAAGAAGGAAGGCCCGAGGATGGTTACTTCAATCCCACATAGAAGGGGAAACAAAATAATCATAGGAGGCAGAAGGATGAAGGAACCTGAGTGGGAGAGAGGATGGAGAGAAAAAAGGGGAAAAAAAGGTATGGGGGGAGACAGGAGAAAAGCCCAGAGGGACAGGAGAATGAATGAAAATATGCAGTGTTCTCTTTTAATATTTCCCACAACAGTGTGGGGTGTGGGGCAAGGGAAAAACTCTAGAAAGCCCCAGACACCTGGGATGTGAGAGCCTTCCAGGAACCAGTGGGGATGACTTTAGCTGAAATGTCCAAAGGTGGAGAGATGGAACCTGAGGAGACTGCCTCCAGTAGAGAGACATAACCACAAGTTGAAGCAAGGGTTACCCACCCATCTTCTAAATTTTTGACCCAGAATTGTTCCTGTCTAAAGGAAATATGGAGACAAAAATGGAGCCTAGCATGGCTATCCTCTGAGAGACTTTCCCAGCAACTTACTGAGACAGATGCAGATACTTCCAGCCAAGCACTGGGGTGAGGTCAGCGACCCCTATGGAAGAGTTAGGGGAAAGACTGAAGGAGCTGAAGGGGATGGCAACCCCATAGGAAGAACAACAGTACCAACTAACCTGGACCTTTCAGAAACTAAGCCACCAACCAAAGAGCCTATATGGGTTGTTCTGTGGCCCAGGCACATATGAAGCAGAGTACTGCCCTGTCTGGCCTCAGTGGGAGAGGATGGGACTAAATCTGTAGAGACTTGATGCTTCTGGGAAGGGGGTATGCTAGTGGGAGTGGGTGGGGGAGTGCCTTCTCAAAAGCAAAGAGGTGATGAACTCCAGGATGGGGAAACAGGAAGGGGGGTAATAAACAAATAAAATAATTTTAAAAAAGAAAGTTCTATGCAGGATAAGGAAGAAGGGGACAGAGAAGATATGGATATTGGGGTGCAGGTTAACCATAAAAAGGGGTATATGAGAAAGCAAATGGAAATTGTTTTATTTTGTAACTCAAAATATCATTTATAGGTCCATTTGTACATTAACCAGTACATGTCATGAATACATTTTACATAAAAGATATATTGATTTGGTGCAAAATAATATAAACACTTTCTCTTGAACTTGGTTGCATCCCAAAACTCAGAAGACGCTGTTGCTGAAGACACCACAGATGTTGAATAGAGAAGGGATGGAAATTGAGCTGCCACTGAGGACTAACTCTCTCATAGAATCTGAAGGGCTATGCAAGCTGCCAAGGAAGAAAAGCAATAAATACTCTTATGGCGATGTAAAGCCTATGAACAACAACAAACATCAGCATGGCAAAATAAGCTCAAGGGTAATATAGTGGCATTAAGATCTGGGAGTTACTAACAGCTGTCTAATTGCACTTAAAGTTCCATTCAATATAAGGGAATTGATGATTATTACTGTAAACTAAGCTAACAACCTGTGGCTGGTAAGGTCATGGAGCCTCGAGGAGAACTTACTAGTATCATTTTTATCTGTATCTGCAGTTTAAATACCTATCCTTATACTCAGACAAATGTAGTTGTCACCATTATCAGAACAATGTATTCTTTTTCTTTTTGAGCAGACATAGACCATTACAGAATGTCACAACTGATCAAAATACAAAGATCACTGACTACAGTGTACCCAGCATCAGGTGATATATATATGGATCAACTTCTACACCCAAGACCCAAGTAGTGAGGCAGAAGAATGGGGTGAAAGATGAGATAGTATTTTATAGACATAACTGAGAAGTTGCATCCATGAAATCTCAACAATATGGTTGAGACCTGTATAATCCAGACCTGTACAAAGACCAAACTAGGAACATTTCAACGTGGACAAGACCCATAGATGAAGATGTAAAAGCAATCTCATAGAGATTGAAAGAATCACTCTTCTCTAAGAATGATGGCTCTGATGGGTTATCCAGTTTAAATGGTCAGCCCTAAGCACGTGCATACAGAAACATAGAAGTAACACTAAATGAATTTAGTAGGTGGTGTGTTTGTGTATGTGTGTAACACTAATAGACTAAAAAGGAGATATTTGTATATATAATACTTAACAATATATACAAAGCAATAACTAAAGAAGAGGCTATAAAATTTAGAGGAATATAGGGGCACAGACAAAATTGTGTAGGAGAGAAATGGAAATGATGTACAGTATGCTTACATGAAATTCTCAAAAACGACCACTCTGGAAATCAATCTGGAGGTTCCTAAGAAAATTGGAAATAGATCTACCTGAAGACCCAGCAATATAATTCTTGGGAATATATACAAATGATGCCCCACCATGCCACAGGAGCACGTGTTCTACTTTGTTCATAGTGGCCTTTTTTATGATAGCCAGAAAGTGGAAACAACCCAGATGTTCCACAACAGAAGCATGGATATAGAATATGTAGCTCATTTACACAATGGAATACTACTCAGCTATTAAGAAGGAGGATATCCTGAGTTTTGCAGGCAAATGGATGGAACTAGAAAATATCATTCTGAGTGAGGTAACTCAGACCCAAAAGGACATGTATGGTATGTACTCACTAATAACTGGATATTAGCCAAAAAAGTGCTGAATACCCAAGATATAGTCCACAGAACTCAAAAAGGTCAACAAACTGAAGGCCCCCAAGTGAGGATGGCCCAGTCCTACTTGTGACAGAGAAGAAAGCAACCACAAAAAGGGAAGGAGGGACCTTGGAAGGAAAGGAGATGTGGGGCAGAGGAGAGAAAAGGGGAACACAATCAGCTATTGGGTCTGGGAAAAGTATTGAAATTCCCAAGGACCAGTAGAAAGAATGAAAACATGGAACCTTGGGAGGTAGGAGGTTGGGGGACCCTGCAGAATGTACCAGAGACCTGGGAGGGGAGAGACTCTCAGGACTCAACAGGGAGGGACGCTAGATGGACTTGTAGAGTCCATCCCCAGCAGAAAGACAGAGAGCATCAAGTAAGGGATAGGGTTGCCATCCCACAGTCAAAACTCTGACCCATGATTGTTCCTGTCTGAAAGAACTGCAGGGATGAAAACGGAGGGGAACCTGAGGAAAAGAAGGTCCAGCGACAGGCCCAAACTTAGATCCAGCTCAAGGGGAAGCCCTAAGCCCTGGCACTATTACTGAGGCTACCTAGCATGACTGCACTCCGAAAGACCCAACAAGCAGCTGATGCAGATGCAGATATTTGCACCCAACCAATGGACAGAAGCTGGTGACCCCTATGGTTGAATTAGGAAAAGCTGAAAGAAGCTGAGGAGGAGAGAAACCCTGTAGGAGGACCAGCAGTCTCAACTAACCTAGATCCCCCAGATCTCTCAGACAGTGGACCACCAACCAGGCAGCATATACAAGCTGATATGAGGCCCCCAACAGATATACAACAAAGGACTGCTGGGTCTGTGTTTAGTCAGAAAAGATGCACCTAACCCTTAAAAGACTAGAGGTGCCAGGAAATGTGGAGGTCTGGTGGGGTGGGGTGTGAAGGTGGAGACATCCTCGTGGAAACGTGGTGGGCAGGGAGGAAGTATGGGATGTGGAACAGTCAGAGGACAGACCAAGAGGGGAATAAAATTTGGAGTTTAAAATAAATAAATAAAAAATAAAACTGAATAAATAAATAAATAAATATAAAAGCAAAACACTTGGAACTGGCAATCTAAGTGGATTTGAAATAAATTTAAAAAATGGAAAGACAGGAGAGACTAACTCTAAATAATAAACATAGATTTATACGGAAATGGTATGTATTTTTGGTGCACCCTGCCATATGTAAGCATATCACCCAATGAAATCATCTCTGAACCCCAAAAGAAAGAAAATTATGATATTTAGTCTTCAGAACAAATGTTAAAGTCTTAATTGTGTCACAAAGTAGATTTGTCATATTGTTAAAGTTAACCTCCTCCATGGTTCAACTTTGTGACCTGTCCAATGAGGAGAAATAGTGTGCGTGAGTTAGGGTTATATGAAATGTTGGTTTAGGACACCCTTCCTGTGCTACACATGATCTAGTTTTATTCTTCAAAAATGGAAATGATGAGGATGTATTTACTAAAATGTAGTTGCTTACAATGTCCTACTTGGCTGTCTGTGTTGAGTCTAGTATTCTGTTCCTGTCACAGCTTTTTTTTTTTTTTTAAAACTTGGAAAGTTGCTGGGGACTGATTCTTTTTTGGTTCCTTTTGTCTTAGATGCTCAGAAATCACCTACAAAGTTAAGCCTCTTAGGCGGATTAAGTCAATGACAATATTGATTTGGGCATTTCATGAGCTACCAATTCTAGTTATCATAACCTTTCAAGAAAGAGAAGATATGCCCTGGAAGATTAGAAACTCTCTCATTCTTACTCTGAATAGACTTGTGAAATAATCCAGTGATGTATAGTTAGTAATACTATCAGGATCATAAGCAAAAATATTCTGTGTGTATTAAGACTCCATCAAAAGAGTGTGCTGTTGTGAACCAGTGGGACAAAACAGATGTTTACACTATTTTTATCAATTCTTTATCCCCAAAAATATCAACTGACCCATTCAAATAGGAACTTTTAAAAATATATATTCTGATTACATTTATGTCTCTGTCCACTTCTCCTAACTCATCCTCATCCCTCCCCATCAGGATCCATTCCATTTCTGTCTCTCCTTAGAAAAGAACAGACTTCTAAGGTACAACAGCCACACATAAAAGTAAAAGTCATCACTAAAAGAAAAATAATCCAATGTTTATTGTAAAACATGGTTGATAAAAGGCAATATGACAGTCTTTGTTCTCAAAAAACTTGATAGTGCAGGTAAACAAATAATGACAATTTATAGTTATTAGTTCTATGAACTATACCACCACATTGGAGAGGCATTGAACTAAACTGCATGAGAAAAGGGAAGACATTTCCAAGCACACAGGGAACTAGGCAAGGTCTGATAAGGATGTAGCCATATAAAGAGACTAGACAGAGGGGTCTACAAGCAGTGCTTTAGCCAGTGATGAAATGCACATTGTTTTATAACAAACTGTAAGCAGTTTTGAAATGCTATCAGTTCTAGAAATATTAAAGAGCCATGGATGATTATGGCCATAAGGTCAATAAGTATGTGGCTGTATGACATATACCTTATGGGCATGGGGAAGTATGCATACTAGTTTAATTGAGGTATATTAATTTTACCACAAAAGTTGATTTCAGTGCTGTAGCAGAAATTTAAGCTTCAATGGAGTTTTATTTCCAAAGAAAAGTTGGCTCACAAGGAATGATTGATAGAGATACAGCAGTCTCAAAGAACCATGCCTGAAGCAGGTTGGAGAGTAAGAGGAACCAATGGAAAAGATTGTAACGGAAGGAGTGTGTGAGACGTTACTCAATTCAATCCAATCCAATTTCAATTCCAATTAAATTCAATTTATTCAGGAAATCTTACTAAGTGTTGATTCTGTGGTGACACTGTGCTAAGCTAACAAGGAAAAGAGCAATTTCCACGCAAATTCCTGCTACTTCAATATTCCTTATATTATACAACACTGAATAATTCACCATGAAATACAGGAAAGCCAAAGTTTTAACTTTCTGATCCAAATTACTAAATATTTTTAAAATCTCCACCTTGTGAATTATTGACCTATAATGAAGTGTCTAGCTACTACATAGTGTGGGCTTGTTATAGTCCATGTCTTTTAAGGACATGCACTTGAAATGCGTGCTACCTCTGGAAGCTTGGAAAACATTCTAGAAAATGGAAGACAACTTTTTTCTTTGTGTAAGTTATGAGGACATACAAAATGTGTGTATATAAGTTAACATATGCGTGCACCACAAATTACATATGGAGTTTAGAAGACAACTTTGTAAAAATTGTTCACCAGGCTTGCATGGTAAGCATGTTTATGTGATGAGCCATCTGTATATACCAAGAAATCTTCTGGTCACCTTAAAAATCAAACAATATCCTTACCTGAAGCTCCTCAAAACAGTAATTGTGAAATTGAATTTGGGCAAAAATTGTATAAGGAATGAAGATTGTTCCAATATGGTAGGGAGTGAAAAATTAACACAGCATATATGTTATAACAAAAGATTGGTGATTCCATTGAATTAAAATCAAATTCTGTATATATTTTTAGGGGTGCAGACATAGTGTGGTTTTACAAAGATCCTTGATCTTATTGTAATTAACTTTTAAGTGCTTTGAACATTGGTTCTGAATGTGCATGATAAAATTTTTTACACTATGGAATTCTACTCAGCTATTAAAATCAAGGAATTCATGAAATTCTTAGGCAAATGGTTGGAACTGAAAAATATCATCCTATGTGAGGTAACCCAATCACAAAGAGTACACATGGAATACAGTCACTGATAAGTGGATATTAGCCCAGAAGCTCTGAATACCCAAGACACAATTCACATATCAAATGACACCCAAGAAGAAAAAAGGAGAGGTCCTTGGCCCTGGAAAGGCTCAGTGCAGCAGTGTAGGGGTGAACCAGGACAGAGAAGTGGGAAGGGGTTGATTGGTGGTGAACAGGAGGAGGGAAGAGGGCTTATGGGACATTTGAGGAGTGGGGAACCAGGAAAGGGTGAATCATTTGGAATGTAAAAAGAGAATATATCTAATAAAAAAATATTTATCCAGGCTGGAGAGATGGCTCAGCGGTTAAGAACTCTGACTGTGCTTTTCTGTAGGTCCTGAGTTCAATTCCCAGCAACCATATGGTAGCTTACAACCATCTGTAATGGGACCTGATACCCAATTTTGGTGTGTCAGAAGATAGCTACAGTGTATTCATATGCACTAAATAAATATTTAAAAAATATTTATCCATGATCCTTTTTATAGCTTTTGTATTTTTAATATATATTTTAGCAAAGTCTCAATTGATTTTTGTGTAAGATTATGAGACATCTGTTTAGTTTGCTGATATATTTTTCTAATGGTCTTCTTGCCATGTATAGATGCCATGAAATCCTGGATCATATTGAATCCAGAGTCTTTTGTGATTGCCTTCCAATGCTTTTATCAAAGTACACTTTCTAACGAAGTAGCTTCAAAATTTGTATTCAAAATCAAATAGCAATTGTACAACTCATAAACACATGGAACAGTAGCTGTAATTATACCTAAAATATAATCATGTTAGTATATAATAGATCTATAATCCACAGGACTGCAAATATCAGAGAGGGTCATTTAGTTGTGATATTTTCCTTTCTATTTACCCTCAGCAGCTAGAATGAATAAGAATAAAACAGAATGGAAAGCTATTTGTGAGCTTTCAGGCTATGTGCACTGACTTGATTTTTGAATACTATCTAGAGTTTCAGTCTTGTAAAACAGAAGTAAAGACTAGAACATTTGTCCATAGAAATTTAGTCTGAAATTAATTTCACGTCCAGATACATCTTCATATGCTAAAGGCATGAGAAAAATAGAAGACATAGAATGGCTTTGTCAGTGAGTTTTAAACTAAATCTTATTGTGAACTTATGAATATACATTTCAGTTATACAATTACTACATTTAAATTGACTTTGTTATATGAGAACTGATCATGTAATAAGATGATTAAATATTCTTCTTATGTTAGGCCCTGTAGAGAAAATACTCAATGTGCTGCAATACTTTTATGAAGAGTGAAAGCAAAAGTATATAGTGATGATACTTGGGCCTTTTCTTTTGAAATTCTGTAAATAGTGTTAAAATTTAATAAATCTGTTTTTCCAATATATATTGAATGTGTATTATGTGTCAAATATTTTCTCCATTCCCTAATATAAGTTGTAAAAGCGTGATAGGAGGAATGTAGCACCACCTGTGTGCTAGTATTTTTTAAAGAAAATTGATCAAATATGTGCTACCATACATTGGAGTCATGTACTGGCTCTGCCAGTCACACGTGTGGCTTGGAAAGAATACACAGACTGGGTATCTTGGCTGTCTGTTCCAGTTACAGTGCTCCAGGAAACAGATTTATTGCCTTCTTTCCAAAAGGTGGTGTGAAGGAAACCATAGAGAAGCAGACTTTGCCAGCCACTAGTCTTTGGCAAGCAGAGAACTTTAGATGGAAATCTACAACACTAATAGGAGGCGTTAGTATTCCTGTCTGAAGTTCACATGCTGTTCTATAAAGGTTCTGTTTTGTTTTGTCTTTCTTTATGATATACAAGTATGTCTTGCTTAAGAAAACACAATCAATAGAATAAATTAGAGTGTAATTGTATTATGAATTGATTACCCTTGTTGTTCATATATCCATACACAATTAGTGAATATTTGATAGGAATACATGTATCCATATGTATAAAACGTACAACACAGTTATGAACTTCTTGTGACCATTCTCTTTATCAAAGTCACAGATTGCATTTTTTCAATTAGTGAAGGTGATTTTAGACCATATTTATTGAATAATCTGAAACACCATTAGCATTTAGCTTGTTTAGATATCAATGTGATTTTTTTTAAGTATTCATGAGACATTAAACTCGAAGCATTCATGAGAAGATATAATTGGACTCTAGTAGTGAATCTTTGTAAATGTCTCAGCTGCAGCTTAGAAAACGAGTCTTAAGGCTTGAGTGTATCCTTCTTAATTTTTTTGTCTTTGAGCTCATTTCTAACTGCCTTTTATTCCATTACATAAAAGACACAAAGAATCATCTGCTCAAACAGACTCAAGAGTAATAAAATTAAATATTTCATGTGGTACAGGAAGGAGTGGTGCCAAAATAGCACTGCATATGCTTGAGTTTATACTGACGGGACAGCAGAAGCCTCAGATTTTGTTATAAAAGCTTCAAATGAGAATATTTCCAACATTTCAGGGGACTCAAGACTTATCTTCTGTCACCTCTCACCCATTCAGAATTATAATGAGAATGAAAAGTGCTAAAAATAAATAGAAATTATTTGTATTGGTGCCAGTTCTGCCTCACAGATGACCAAAAAAGATGAATAACAGTTTTCTGTCAGGGTGATTTCCTGACAGGACATGTTAGAATACTTCATACTTATGCTACCACAGATATCTAAAAAGCTTTTTTGACTGTTTGAATGAATATCAGGCTAGATTTCAAAATGCCAACTCTGAAGCTTCCTCAAACCTTTATAATAAAAGAGAAGCAGTATGAAATAAGGGTGTAATTTCAGTGCACATCATGAACTAAAACCCATGGTGCCATGGAGGTCCCTGTCATCTACAGAACTAAATCCTTGCCTTTTACCTTGCTGTTTTAGGTTTAGTAATGGCCTCCATCAATAGCCCACTTTTACTTTTTATCTTCTGCAGCGTCTCTGCTTCAACCACACTACCTATTCTGTTTTTCATTCAAATTTTCATCTTATTCTGGTCTCTGGGTCTTTGTCCAAAATACATAATGAATGGGCCCCAAAGGGGGTGCCAGGGTGGGAACAAATATTTTCCCCTCAATCTTCACAGTCTGAGACAAACATCCATTTTGCTCCTTCCCTATAGCTAAAGCAATTCAGCAGAAACCAAATTACATGCCCCAAAAGAGAGTAGTTTTGCTGCCCAGGGGACAGCCATTTATGTGACACTTAGCCAGGGAACCAGTTTTTATCTTCTCAAATTATGTGTATCCTCAAAGGAAATACACAATTCTCCTGAACAAAATTATTTAAGAAACGAACACCAGCATTATCTCCCATATTGGTGTGTAAGTTTTCCTCTGGATTAAATAAGAAACATTAAAAGTTAGGACACAAAATTGAGCAAAGTTGACTGATGGCTAGAGAATGCAATATGAGTTATTTTTTTTTTTAGCTTGAGAGTAAACAGCAAGGCAGAATTAAGAAACTGATGGTTCTTTGCTTTGATATTCAAAGTTATAATTGAACTATATGTTTTTGTTGTTTTCTAAAGTTAATTAAATTCTTTTTTATTGAATATATTCTTCATTTACATTTCAAATCCTCTACATTTTCCCGGTTTTCCCCCTCCCAGAAAACCCCCAACTCATCCTCCCATCCCACCCCCTGCCTCCAAGAATATGCTCCTCCGCCCAACACACTCCCCCCTACTCTGCCTTGATTTTGCCACACTGGGGCATCTATTTAGCTTTCATAGGAACAAAGACATCCCCTCCCACTGATGCCCAACTAGTCATTCCTCTGCCACACTTTTGGCTAGAACCATGTGTACCCTTTGGTTGATTGCTTAGTCCCTGGGAGCCCCAGGGCATCTGGTTAGCCCAATCTGTTGGTTGCCGTTTTGTCCTATTGACAGTGTCCTTTTCCTTACAGAAGCTTCCTTTTGACAAGAATTTCAAGCCTCTGAAGAAAGAAATTGAAGAAGGTCTCAGAAGATGGAAAGATCTCCCATGCTCATGGATTGGCAGGATTAGTACAGTGAAAATTGCCATCTTGCCGAAAGCAATCTACAGATTCAATACAATCCCCATCAAAATTCCAAATCAATTCTTCATAGAGCTCTAAAGAGCAATGTGTCAATTCATTTGCAAAAACAAAAAAATCTAGGATACCAAAAACTATTCTCCACACACACAAAAAAAAGATCTCCTGTAGGAATCACCATCCTTCACCTTAAGCTCTACTACAGAGCAATAGTAATAGAACTGTTTGGTATTGGTACAGAAATAGGCAGGAAGATCAATGGAATAGAATTGAAGACCCAGAAATGAACCCATACACATATGGTCACTTGATATTTAACAAAGGAACTAAAAACATCCAGTGGAAAATAGACAACATTTTTAACAAATGGTGCTGGATCAACTGGAGATCAACATGTAGAAAAATACAAATTGACCCATTCTTGTCTCCTTGTACAAAGCTCAAGTCCAAGTAGATCAAGGACCTTCACATAAAACCAGATATACTGAAGCTTATAGAGGAGAAAGTAGGGGAAGAGCCTTGAACACATGGGCACAGGGGAAACATTTCCTGAATAGAACACTAATGGTTTATGCTATAAGAACAAGAATTGACAAATGGGGCCTCAAAAATTAAAATCTTTATATACAGAAGTACTTCAGTCAAACTTAGCCCAATTAAGTAATCTATGTCATTTGACTTCTATATGGTCCTGAGATGTATCCCTACGGAAAATGAGCATGTGAAATGCTGTCTGAAAGTGTAATAGCTAGGCTGTACCACTACAAACATACAGCATTCATTTTATACTTACAGGTTCTTTTTTGAAACTGCATTTCAAATCCACTTGTACAATATGTTAAATTCTATATCCATCAATATGAATATGTATAAATAGTTATGTAAGGAGATACTAGTTTGTTTTTTAAAACATTTTACTGACCATCTTTATTTTCAAGTTGGTACTTGTGGAAAACTTCCCAGGTGAGGATAACTGTAGAATATCAGGATGACATAATGTCAGGGGAAGGTGAGCTCCAGAGATAGAGTTGCTTGCTTGATAGCTTTGTAGCTCTGCAGACTTGTATCTTCTTCTATTATTAAAGTTTGGAGGACCATAGATATAGAAAGTCTCCAAGGGCTTCCTGAGTCCTATGGAATTTTAGGTAAATATTGTATCTGTATGTATGCTTTCCTTAATAGTGTAAGGGATTTAATGAGATTTTGAAGGCAGTTTTAACACCCCATTCCCCACCACACTGAAGAAATATGAATCTAGGCGTTGAGAAACAGTGAAGGGACATACAAAAATAATATCATTATCAAATCTGTATTCTCAAAAGACCATTGGTAACATTAAGGAAGAGAAGTTGGGTTCCCCAGTACTTAGAATAAAATTTAACATGCAAAATATGTAGCTTATAATCTCTTAAATCAGTTTCACAGATAGGCACTCCCAAAAAATAATAATGGGATTTCCAATCTTGTCTTGGCACTATTTTCTCTTTGGAAAACATCTTTTTAAAATGAAAAAGTCTGCTTAAGCCTTTTACCATAGTGTGGACATATTCTCCTATAGATGAATCTAGAAATATAAAAAAAATATATGTGATGGTCAGTGAGCCCTATTGTGTGCCTCAGCTCTGTTAGGTTCATAATCTGTGTGACTATAAAAATAGGTGCTATTAATAAAAATTGAATCTTAGATATTTGTAAAACTAACCCTCAATATTTGTAAAACTCAACCCTCTATTGATTTAAATAGAAATTCAAAATAAAAATAAATGTCACTATGGCTATTTCCATATATATATATATATATATATACATATATATATATATCCGTATATATATATATATATATATATATATATATATATATATACACATACAGATAGAGTATCCAACATCAATGATCATTATCATTTTCATATATTCATCTTTGATCAGATCTCATTTATGGTATATATATATATGTATATATATATGTGTGTGTGTGTGTGTGTGTGTAACATATATATAATGTATATGTATTATGTAAATGTAAATATACATATATATATTTACATTTACACATTCAGCAGATTACCTCGGCATTTTGTTATCCAATGAAATGGGAACAATAAAATCTGACCTTCTTTAATGTTTGCCATTCTAGTTTGGAATTTACTTTTTTAAAAAAATATTTTTATTTTCTATATTCTTTGTTTACATTCCAAATGATTTCCCCTTTCCCGGATCCCCCCTCCCCATATGTCCCATAAACCTTCTTCTCTCCATCCATTCTCCAATCACCTCCCTCCTTTTTCTCTGTCCTTATATTCCTCTCCAATGCTAGATCAATCCTTTCCAGGATCAGGACCCTCTCCATACTTCTTCATGGGAGTCATTTGTCATAATATTTGTGCCTTGGGTGTTCAGGGCTTCTGGGCTAATTAATATCCACTTATCAGAGATTGCATTCCATGTGTATTCTTTTGTGACTGGGTTACGTCACTTAGGATGATATTTTCCAGATCAAACCATTTGCCTAAAAATTTTGTGAATTCATTGTTTCTAATTGCTGAGTAGTATTCCATTGTGTATATATACCACATGTTCTGTATCCATTCCTCCTTTGAGGGGCATCTGTGTTCTTTCCAGCTTCTGGCTATTATAAATAAGGCTGCTATGAACATAATGGAGCATGTGTCTTTATTGCTTTTATTACATAAGATGCTTTTTATTGCATAAGATGCAAAGAATGTTCCCTTAAGAGACATTAATTCTCATTAAGGGTATGGTCCTTCAGAAGTTCCCCATACTCAAGAAGATGGCCCTATACACATACACATACTAACATTGCTGAGTAGATGCAGCAAGAACAAAACAAAGAAGTATTGTAATTGGGAGTCAAGAGTGGGAAGCAGGAAGGGGTAGAATTTGAACACAGGAAATGGAGGGTGAATTAAACCAAAACCCATTGTATAAATGTATAGGTTTTTAAAAGGAGAAAAGAATAAAATTCTTTCTAACAGCATTCCTGGCATATTTTCTTCCACGGTATTATTATAATAGACATTCAGTTTCATTTATTCTCTTACTCTTTCTTCTGACTTCTCTAAGATCATTGGATATGGTTGGCAGTGGATCTGAATCTCAAATGTTTATTGGGACTCCAAAACCACTGAGGACACTCTTTTCAAATACCTAGGTTTCTCCTGAGTGTTTTGTTTTTGTTTTTGTTTTGTTTTGTTGGGTTTTTTTTTTTTCAGTTTTTTGGATTTTGTTTTTCCAAGACAGGGTTTCTCTGTATAGCCCTGGCAGTCCTGGAGCTCACTCTATATACCAGGCTGGCCTCAAACTCAGAAATCCGCCTGCCTCTGCCTCCCAGAGTGCTGGGATCATAGGCGTGTGCCACCACCGCCCGGCCTGAGTGTTTTTAATATCAGTTCAAATCGGAAACTCTCTGATCTAAAGTTAGCATTAATATGCTCAATCACCCTTTGTCAATTTTTCATCCTACTTTGTAAATTCTGAAGTTTAAAAAAAATTACTTACCCCTTCTTATTGGGAAATCACATCAGTTCGTTTATGCAATATTTGGTATTTATATTCTTCTCTGACATCTCAGGATCACTATTTTTCTGCTCATTGTCTAAATATGAATTTATCATCAAGCTATCCTGTAGGCTCTCATTCTGGTTGTACATATTTTCCTGCATTACTACAACTTCAAGTCTTCAAGTGTGTGTGTGTGTGTGTGTGTGTGTGTGTGTGTGTGTGTGCATGTTTTGATAGAAATTGAATCCACAAGTCACGTTGGGTAACATGGATAGCTTGACAATATAAAATAGACACACATACACAAATACCTACAAACAAACACAACCATTGACTCTTTCTTAAACTTCATCTCTGAAACTTAAGAAATTTTTGTGTTTCTTCCATAATCACTGGCATAATTCGCCAAGTCTAATAAGTATACATTTCTAGTTTCTAAATCCCCCTATATTGTATAATTTACATGTCTACCTTTCCATGTGAACTCTGATTCTTTGTTTTGTTTAGTTTTTGGTTGATGGCAAGGACTATTGGTTGCTCATCAGTAAAATTTTAGAATTTCATAGAGGATTTGCCTCAGTCACATCACAGTCTAGAAATATGTTTCTTTGTTTATAATTCTAGTTGATTGGCATGTGATATATGGTAGACTATGTGATGTTACAGCTGCTCTCGATAGGCAAGGATGTAATGATTGATTATGATTCTATCCTGCCATGGAACAGGTAGAGGGAGCCATGGCACATATGTCAAGGACACTCTGTTCCAATTTCAGATGCTCCATTTGAAAAAAGTGAATATATTTTCACAAGCAATGTTACTACCCAAAAGACAAGAGCCAATTGGAAATGTTCTTAAATAATTGGACTAACTCTCTTTTAGATTCTAAGCTCTTTTACAGCAGCAGTCAATATAACTCTTTATGGTAGAAATTCAGGACAACTATAAGCATAACATGCTCATGGCAGGAAAATCATTATGTGTGATGAAATGCTGTTGAAAATCTCATTTTATAGGTTTTGTTACGATTAATTACTCCTGCCATCTGTGATCTCTTCCCCATAAATATGGATCCTGAGATTAAGAGTACTTTCAAAAATTTTGTAGGAACTGTAATCCATGTCATCTACATATACACAGACCATAGCTCAAACTATGGATAAGTACTTGAAATAAGAACAGAAAAAAGTATGCTTTGCAATTTTGGGATTCTATCTACCCTGTTGAACATAATATGTGGCAACATGGCTTGAACAGTTTCTGCAGTGGGATGAAGCAGCTCATTAACCTGGGTCAAGGAATGGGAAAATAACAGTCATGAAGGTATATTTATTCCAAGGAGAATGTCATCTACTTAGAACTATGGCCCTGGGACATGCTCAATCCTAAATTAGTATTCATATATAAGTAAATAAATTAAAGGCCAGCAGTAGATGATAGATGATTTGCTCTGTAATCACAATATATATAAGTCAGCAGTTTGAATGTTTCAACCAGATAAAATTGTAATCCACCAAACAACCAAGCAACCAAACATCCTATTAAGAGAACAACAAACCACAAAAGAACAGAATATAAAGAGTGAATGTCACCTTTACTGTTTTTAAGAGTGTTTAGTACTTCATGAGCTATAACTGATATTTGCCTCACCTCCTTTTTCCTTCAATGGTCATGTTACTTCATTATTATTTTGAGTAATAATAATATATAATCTTATCCATATTAAAGCCATAGAAAACTTAACACAAGTAAAATACTTTCTTGCATTTACTTTTCCATATTTTCATTCGTAGATTTCTTGGATACTCAAAGCTGCCTTTGGGTGTGGTCGTATTTGGGAGTAATTGCCAGCTATTCTACTTCCAGAAAAAGCTATGCCTTTTATTCAATCTGCCATCAATCATACACTAAGCTTCCTTATAGATATCATGTTAATAAAGAACTAATAAATTAGTATATTATTGTCTATCTTTTCATTCAAAACTTTTGAAAGATTTAAACATCCCAGCAACAACTAGAAACAAGGTTAGAATTCAGAAATCCACATGCACTTGGACAGAAGAGTTGCTGAGGTCACAAATAAAGCTGAAGTAAAGTTAGTTCTGAACTAGAAACACACTAACAACAACAACAACAACAACAACAACAACAACAACAACAAACCACTGATTTCTCTGACAGATTAAGAAAAAGAAACCATTCATGATAAATTATACAGCATAGCATTTATCTTTTACTAATGCTATTCAGAGTGAAAAGGCTTTTAAATACCTTGTCAGCCATTGGCCATTGGAACATAAAGGAGCTGCCAAAATTACAGACAGAAATGAATGGAATCTAAGTAGTTTTAGTTTGACAGTATTTTCACACTTGTCCTTATCATGGCCTCCTGGTGTAGGTGTGAATAGGTAGTGCAGTATAAAAAGAATCATGTTTGTTTTCTTCATTGCTGATCTAAAGCCAAATGACTTTCTGAAAATCTACAGTCCATGTGCTCTCTAAAACATATTACATATGATAAATATATACAATTTTATTTGTCACTCTAAAATATAAGTTGGGCTCAGCTTTACATAGATTAATACAAGTTAAAAATGCTGGCATGCAATTTTGACAGCTAATGATGTTTTCTCTGATTTACAGGTGGTGCTAAAAGAAAATAATAATAATGTAGTTTCTAGACTATACAGAAAAGAACTTTTTTGCTTAATATAGGATAATGCATTTCTCTTCAAAGGGGGCAGACATTTCCTTTCAGTGACTTTATAGGTCAGTAAGAAAGACAATAGCATATAAGATCCCAAGTTTTCAGGCTTTTGGCTTTCTAGACCTTTATATTTTAGCTTAGATAAATCAGTTCACTAAAGAATGGTGCTGGATGAAAATGTAAGCACATTTAAACTGTGTTTATGTCAGTTCACAGATGATAGATTCAGGTTTTTGTCATTTGACTTTCTAGTCCTACCCTATACACTTTCCTTGAATAATATCATCTATCCCTGGGCATAGTTTAGGAACTAATGTGATCTAGCCTGCTTTTATCCTTGGCCTCAATCTATCATGAACTCAAAAGATATATCTTCAACAACCTTTTAGATGATCCATCTGCTATCATGCCAGCATCTTAAACTTACCATCCATTTGTTAGCAAATTGACCAGCATCCTCACAATTTCCAAAACATGAAACTGTAGACTGATTTTGACTCTGCTTTGTTTTGTAAATTCAACCAGCAATCAGTTACCTGAGTCATCTCACTTATATTACAAAAATATTTCTTGAGTGTTTCTTTTCTCTTTTTTAGCTTTTCTTCATGCCATTCTTTGTTTTGTGGTATCTTTGTGACTTCATAGATTCCACACACTCCTATATTCTGTTATTTTCAATTACAGCTACTCTTCTCTTAAACCTTTACAATTCTCTTGTTAAATTTACATTACAAAACTTGAGATCTATGAGTCCATTGTCAAAAAACTATTATCCACAGTGATATCTTAAGACCACCAATGAATGCCTGGAACTTTCAATAATGCTACATCATATATAAACATATTACAAACACACATATAAATTTATATGCATATAGACTCTATTTAATAGAGTTTGATTCGTAAGTAATAAGAGATGGACAACAATAACTAACACTTAACCGAAACAATACTACAACAGATGTATCAGTGAGGTCTATTTGACTGAAAAATTTTCAGTGTGTTATATTCATCATTCTT
This sequence comes from Apodemus sylvaticus, assembly GCF_947179515.1. Taxonomy (NCBI): domain Eukaryota; kingdom Metazoa; phylum Chordata; class Mammalia; order Rodentia; family Muridae; genus Apodemus; species Apodemus sylvaticus. Next base: position 122,276,514 of record NC_067495.1, read on the forward strand.
GTGATGCTCTGAATGATAAAATGAAATGAAGTGAATGACATAGTGATAAATGCTAGACAAGTACTAGATGTGTGGTGTTACATCAGGAGGAGGCTCATCTTTGTGTGGTCTCAAGTAACTGAGGCATGATAGAGTCAATGGCTCGAGGGAAGGCAGTAGATTACATTCATGGTTTGGAATACTTGGTAGATGAAAGAGATTTTGTTTGAATTCCCCCATAGGACACCCTTAGAAGAGTAGTTTAATTATAAATTATCCTTTTGACTATTGTATTATTTCATTGATATTTTTGTCTTTCTGAAAGTCAGACTTTATTGAATAGCGATACATTTCAAAGGTTTAGCAGTTTAAACAATAGCAAACTGTCATTTTACCTTGCTTTCCTCTCTCTGAAGCCCTGCTGAGGTAAATGCAGGTTCTTGTACTACAATCTTCTTAAGTTTGATTTCAAATTTTACTTTTTATTCTTTGAAAAATTCATATATATGTACAATGCATTCTGATTATATTTACCCTCACTCTTTCCCTCCAACTCTGTCTCGGGTATTGTGTTTTTAATTTTTTGAATGGAGCTTAAGGAATGTTAGTGTGCCAGAAATAGTGAATAATTTTCAACATTTTGTTATGTCCAGATTATGCTTCCCATTATAAATGATCCAGGACTAGGAATAAAGCTCACTGATAGTGGACATGCCTACCACTGTTGAATTCTTTTCAAAAGGTGATCCAAGAAGACTAAGCACTATGTTAGTATATGTAGTCTTGATGAACTAAATAATGTTCTAGTCAAGAGACAAGGTAAAACTACAACCTTCAAATATTAATTTTTACAATGAACAGGTTTAAGAGGGAGAAGTTTCTGTTACATTGTTAATAGGGCTTTAACTTTCAACCTTTCATCTTCCAAATACTGTTTTCACTGTTTGATCAGAAGTTTGATCAAAGGTTTGACCATCAGAAACATGATGAATGTCACTCCCAATTTTTTGATTATGTTGCTACATCATTGGAAGATTAATTTGTTTATACTTTTAGAGAGAAAGAGAAAGTAAGAGTCCTTTGCTATGCATTCTACACCCGGCTTTACCATACCCTCTGTATTATAATGATACAGTACTTTGTTCATGTGTTCTACAGTCTTTATGGCTTAGTGCTTCACCAACTCTTTAGTGACAGTTTCCATTGAGCATCTTCTTAGAGACAGCTTAGTTTTCTTGCAAACAAAGCCTGCTGTGAGTGAGTCTGCTTTCATTAGGGTCCTCCCATCTGCTGTAAGTGTAGTGGCCATTCTTATCACCAGAAACAACATGCCCAGCATTTTTTACACTTTTCAGTTCAAAACTATTCCTGAATCTGAATCCCCACTCCTAACTTTTAGCAAATGACTTTGTGTTCCATTTTTGTTTGTTTTCTTATATTGGATATTTTCTTTATTTACATTTCAAATGTTATCCCCTTTCACAGTTTCCCAGCTGGAAACCTACAATCCCATCCACTGTCCCCTGCTTCTTTGAGGGTACTCCCCCACCCACCCACTTACTTCTGCCTCTCCGCCCCAGCATTCCCATACACTGAGGCATTGAGCCTTCACAGGACCAAAGGTCTCTCCTCCCTTTGATGCCTGACAATGCCATCCTCTGCTACATATGAAGCTAAAGCCATGGGTCCCTCCATGTGTACACTTTGCTTGGTGGTTTAGTCCCTGGCAGCTCTGGGTGGTCCAGTTAGTTGATACTGTTGGTCTTCCAGTGGGTTGTAAATGCCTTCAGCTCCTTTGGCCCTTTCTCTAACTCTTCCATTGCCATATATGGGATGGATCCCCAGGTGGGATAGTCTCTGAATGGTCTTTTCTCCAGTCTCTGCTCTATACCTTGTCTCCATATTTCCTCCAGTGAGTATTTTGTTCCCCCTTCTAAGCAGGACTGGAAAAGCATCTACACTTTGGTCTTCCTTCTTCTTGAGATTCATGTGGTCTATGAATTGTATCTTGGGTATTCCAGCTTCCGGGCTAATATCCACTTCTCAGTGAGTTCAGACTGTGTGTGTGTGTGTGTGTGTGTGTGTGTGTGTGTTTGTGATTGGGTTACCTCACTCATGATATTTTCTAGTTCCTTCCATTTGCCTAGGAATTTCCTTAAGTCATTGTTTTTAATAACTGAGTAGTTTTCCATTGTGTAAATGTACCACATTTTTTGCATCCATTCCTCTGTTGAAGGACATCTGGGTTCTTTCCAGGTTCTGGCTCTTATAAATCAGGCTGCTATGAACATAATGGAGCATGTTATCCAATATATACAAAGAACTTAAGAAATTAAGTGTGCTTGTTATATGTTGGAGCTTCTTCTGGGTATATGCCCAGGAGTGGTATAACTGGGTCTTCAGGTAGTACTATGTCCAATTTTCTGAGTAACCACCAGACTGATTTCCAGAGTGATTGTACCAGCTTGCAATTCCATCACTAGTCGAGGAATGTTCCTCTTTCTCCAATCCTTGCCAGCATCTGCTGTCCCCTAAGTTTTTGATCTTTACCATTCTGACTGGTGTGAGGTGAAATCTCAAGGTTGTTTTGATTTGCATTTCCCTGATGACTAAGGATGATGACCATTTCTGTAGGTGCTTCTCAGTTATTCCATATTCCTCACTTCTCGCATTGGAGGGGAATATAAGGACAGAGAAAAAAAGGAGGGAGGTGATTGGAGAATGGATAGAGAGAAGAAGGTTTATGGGACATATGGAGAGGGGGGGATCCAGGAAAGGGGAAATCATTTGGAATAAAAATATTAAAAAAAGAATTCTTTTTTTAGCTCTGGACCCCATTTTTAATAGGGTTATTTTCTTCTCTGGAGTCTAATTTCTTATGTTTTTTTTTTATATATTAGATATTAGCTCTCTATGGGATTTAGGTTTGATAAAGTTATTTTCCCAATTTGTTGGCTGTCAGTTTGTCCTGTTGACAAACTGTCCTTTGTCTTTGTAATTTTATGAAGTCCCATTTTTCAATTCCTTATCTCAGAGCATAAGCTATTGGTGTTCTGTTCAGGAAGTTTTACCCTGTGCCCATGCGTTTGAGGCTCTTCCCCAGTTTGTCTTCTATTAGATTCAGTGTATCCGGTTTTTATGGAGGCCCTTGATGCACTTGGACTTGAGCTTTGTACAGGGAGATAAGAATGGATCGATATGCATTCTTTTACATTCTGACTGCCAGTTGAACCAGCACCATTTGATAATATAAGTCTTCATGTATGTTCAATCCTTTCCGACACAACATGCTCCAAGAGTCAGAACAGATTTTTCTGTTCATATCTTTTACTCACAAAGTTGATATATTTTCTCTCTTTACTAAGCACATACCATGCATCTTGACTGTAACTTATAGAATTTTATGTGTGACTTCAAAATTGAAGTGAATTTATTTTCCTTTATCCACACTTTCATAGATTGGTTTGTACTGTGGTTCTAGCAACCTCAGCATATAATTGTTTCTTTCCTTTTATATCAAGTCCTCTCCCTTCTTCATTTAAAGGATGGTTTTCATTAATTCTTTAATGTGGCATTTGTATTTGACAGCATTCTACTTTTATGCTTTGGAATATTTATTAAGTAGATTACTTGAATACAAGCCCTGTAATACCAAGTACTTTATCTCTTAACTAGAGTTCTATAATAAGTAAAGGGAAGATATCATATATAATACAAATGTACTGAACAAAGCGATGATTCTAACCTTGGGTGGGACACAGATGCTAGTTGGAAAACATAATTAGGCTAGTCAGCATGATTTCTAATTTAAAACGTAAAAATGGTTTATTTCTAAAATTTTCACTTTTATTATTATTTTGTGTACCTTGATTATATAACTGAAAGCCATTGGAAAGTCACGCCATGTGTGCGGAGGCTATTTCCAAAGCACTTATCACAAAATTGCACTGATTAGCTTGTATAGCAATTTTATCCACCACCTATGAGTTTCCAAGAAGCATTAAATTTTCACCTCCAACATAGGACTCAAGGTATGGTTAACATCAAATGCTAAACAAAAGCTGGTTGCTTAAAATACTCTATTGAAAAGAAGTTAGCATGACATTAGCAAAGGAAAAACTGCACTCATCATACATTTCTTTTGATCACCCTGCACAGAAGCAAAATGTGAGGCTGACTTTCTCAATTCAGACTTAGTGTAACATTATTCACACTTTTAAAGTCATAACCATTCTATGAGCCTTTTCCACCACCCACAACTTATAATTATGAATTTGTCTTCTGTAAAGGCAAATTTACTGAGAAAATATTTTAATGGCTCTATGCAGTTTTTAAAGAGAAATAGAGTCTCCAAATATTGTCAAAAATGAAATGTTGCCAAGAGGGAGGTGGTTTCAGCTTGCATAAATGTAAGATATCTTTAGTTGAAGACATGAGAGATTAAAGTGAATCCTTTGAAAAGATGGGTAAAAAAATCTTTCCAGTTATATTGAAATTTAAGTGCATAATACAGTTGATATTACAAGTGTGAATGTGTATTTACATGTCACTATATTTTGTACTATTGACTAAATTTTGAGTTTTTGGAAATGTAAGACTGTAATAATAATTTAGAATGTAGCAAGTTCAATTTGTAATAATGCATTTGACATAGTAATATTTAATAAGCAACTTCTCATACAGAATGTCACATATATTATCAAATAGGAAAGTTGTAGGACACACACACACACACACACACATATATATATAAATTTTTCAGAAAAACAGAGATCAGCAAAGAAACCATGATCCTCATCCTCATTAGGCATACAATATGGAAAGAAAATCTATAGCGAGAATGAGTCATATCACGAAAATATGCCTATACACCATGGAAGAAGAGATCAATCATCTACACAAAGCAAAAGTTTGGTGATAGAGTGACAGCAAGAGTTGAGAGTAAAGGATACTTTTAAGTCATGATATGAATGGTAGTTGAAAAGAGATAAAGGGAGACAGTGAGGATGGGCATTCCCAGAGTCCAAGAGTTTGTATCTGGAGAGATAGCTGGGTGGTAGAGTGTTTATTCCATATGCATAAGACATCCAGCTCTACTTATTACATCTTTTTTTATTTAAATAAAAATATTTATTTTGCTTCCAGGAAATAGGTGACAGCACAGTAAAAGGGTAAAGGGGGATGAAATGAAATACAAGCAGATTAGTTAGATTTATTCTTTTAAATCTCAGGGAGATACACTAAGAATACATTTCAGATATTGAGATCAATTTTGCTGGATGAAGCAATGTGTTACACAGAGAAATTTTGGTGTCTCACTGGAAGAGGGCAAGCATGAACTAGCCAGTGTCTATCAATGTAAATAGGTTTGGAATTGAGGGTGTTAGAATGATTCCCTTTCTTTTTGTTATACAGAATTATGAGTAACTGATATAGTATCAATTTGGAAATGTCCATCAGGCAATTGCATGTTTCAAACTATAATTTATGAATGAGGCTAATGCTGAATGAAAACGTAAATTTGGAAATTTTCCAAAACAAGTGTGATCATTGAATTCATTTGAACAAAAGATTTTGGAGAAATCATACAGGCATCTGAAATCTCCAGTGAGCCTTTTAAAACTGTAAATTGTTAGACAGGTTCTAAACCCAGGTTTTCTAAGATTGGTTGTGAGCATTTGAATTTTTAGTAAATTCTCAGTGATGCTAATACTGAGTCAGGGGTATACAACATGAGGATCACTGTTTCAGATGAATAAAATTGTTTAAAAATAATGTCAGTATGACTTACCCCTAACAAATAATTTGTGCTAATGTCAATACATTTTTCTATATTGTTACTTGAAAAAAATTGAAATCGTATTTCTATCTCCCTAATTTTGTTAGAAACCATTATGCCGTTCATAAATGCGAGACTTCAGAACCCAAAAGCAGATTACAAAATACATCAGTGTTTTCTTTTTCTTTTTTTTTTTTTAAGAAACTCAATGTTCTTCATTACCTTGTAACCTATGCTGCAAAGCCTTTCCACATTCTTTCCACAGACTTCCTAGCCCCTCTGTTGGGTGGTCTCTACTAACCTGTGTCACCTTTTCAGCAGCTGAATATTTCTTGAGACTTCTGTCCCATATGGGCAATGGCTTGAAAAGCACTTAGCTGTTTACTTTACGTCTTACTATAAATTATTTAATCCTTTAGTCTGTAAATGGCTATTTGTAGGATTAGACAAATTCTGAAAGCTCCGATAAGAGGATTGTTGCATCCAAATTCATGCATAATCCGTAAAAAGCACATGGAACCTACAACCTCAGCTGGGTGCGCATGTGGAACAGATTAACTGAGCATATGTAAGCAGTAAGAATTACTAACCAGTTAGCACTGGAAAATTTGTTTTTGATTCATAAGTTTATGTATATAAATATTCACTAATGAAAAGTAACATTAGTTATAAAAATCGAATAAAAATCCTACCTTGAGTAGATTTCTCCACATCTTTCCTCTTTCTACTCTGGCTGTTGTAATTCCTCCTCAGCTCTTGGTTATACTCATGCAGAGTTTCCCTGGAGTTGAATGACTGTCTCGGTTTTCTCCCATCTTCACTCTCATCAGAAGAACTGGTATAAGCTAGATCCATTTCATGCTTGACTTTGGACAGAGGCTGATAAGGTTTGCAGTCTGTTTGCTCCATCTCTGATTAAGCAAGCTGAGTTTCATGAAAAAAGGATAAGGAAGTTCTTTAATGAAAACAGTCCTGGAAGAGAGTGAAAAACATGAGCCTTTTTAGATTTGTCCTTTTGCAAGGAAACACATCTGGCAGATTCACAATTGGCCTGCTAATACTATCAAAGGAATGAAGCAAAAGACAAAGTGGATGACATGAAGCTAGCCAGAGGCAATAATAACACTGTGCTCTACATGCATATATTCTCAAGCATTTAGGACGAAGCTAGAGGTTGTAGCATCAGAAAAAGCTCAAATTAAAAGGATAGCTTACAAAAATAATTGCATTGGAATGCAAACAAAGGGCAATATTTCTTTGGTATGAGAGTGTGCTTTTAATGTTAAAGACTGTGGTTAGATTAGAAAACATTATGGGATTTGGAAGTGACCAGGATTATAAATATTAACCTAAAATAGCTAGCTTACATTTGAAATAAATCTAGTGAGAAAAATATATTCACAACGAATCGTTCTTTGCCTCTGGTTTAATATTACATTTAAGACAAGGACTCTGAAGATGCAAAGGGCTTTGAATGTGGAAAGACAGCTACCAAAGTTCATGAAATAAAGTGTACTTGAGGGGACTGGACTTCTGGTATTTATATTGTGGCTTTTGAGTCTCAGGCCTGCAGAGCATTTTTAATGTCTTAGGTGGTGGTAAATTTTTGTTTGTCATAGGAGTGAGAGGATGTAAACAACATTTTTAGTGACTATACTGGTACAAGAACAGCAGGATCTAAACTGGGTTTGTAAGCAGCAATATAGAGCTTCATGCTAAATCATTAAAACTCCTGTCTTCCTCCCAATGCTGAGCTAGGAACTGCTGAAGCTCTTACGGCTAGTAAAAACATTACCTGCCCTACTTATCGCAGACATTTTGAGATCAAGTGCCATTTAAGATGTCAAAGTCCTCGGGGACATTAAAAGTCCTGCTTTTTTTTTTTTAAGCTTATTTCCTTACATTTATTTTTTTCATCATTTTTGTCCTACCATAAGTCTGCAACTTGTTTCTTTCTTATAATGCTTAAATATGTAGTTTGAAATCAAGTGTTGATTCCTTTGTTTTCTTCATCACTTCACCCAGTTTGTTTATTTGTAGTTTCAGACAGGGTTTCACTTTGTATTGCAATATGGCCTGCAACTCCCTATATATTCCAGGTTGGCTTCAATCATACTGACTCTGTGTCCTGGACTCTCAAGTACTAAGATTTCTGGTGTGAGCTGCCATGCTTGGCCTCCATAGGCATTTTTGAGGAAAAGCCTTAGTGTGTATCCCAAACTCATTTCAAATTTATTATCCTCCAGCCTTAGCACCACAAGGAAAAATATTATGTCTCCTGAATCCCAGGAATCTACCATATCTATTTTCAATGAAGTCTTCTGATATATAAACTGTAGATCTTATACCCTATGTAGTACTGCAGAACTTGGAAACCCTATTGCATTTATGGTAAGCATATAGAAACCAGAAATCCTTCAGTAATGTTCATGGGCAGCTGATGCCAAATTGTTTGTTCTACTTTATAGTATGAACAAAGCATTATATGTTGAAGACTGATTAAACCTAATGTTAAGATACAGGGAGGTAAAACTTGAACCTTCAATCTTCATAGTTACAGCACTTTTTAGTACTAATATAGTCAAATGCCCATTAGAAACTATTAGCCAAATACATAAATACTACAAACATTCTAGGAATATTTCAAGTTTATTTGGGTTACTATCAGAATTGAGCATCATGAGAGAAAAGACAGATACAGTGATTTATTACTTCTTTTATTCTTTGAGATGAATATAGTTATATCATTTCTTCTTTTCCTTTCCTCCTTTCACGTCTTCCCTTTGAAGCCTTATTCCCTTTTGAATTCATGGTCTCTTTACTTCATTAATTGTTGCTGCATGCATATATATGCTTTTCATTCAGCAGCACTTGATTATAGGGTCATTTCATGAATCCATTCTCTCTATAATTTTCTAAGGCATTGTCTAATCAGTTGTATTTTTTCACTATTAGTGCCAGCATAGATCTCTCTGCTGCACTGCAGGTTTGAGTTTCTAACTGGCTGTTGAGGATTTCCATGTAATTATCTATGAAGTCCTCTGAAATTTGGTATGTTTGAAATTAGACATTGTCATTTCTCCAGCGGTAACCAAAGTTAAATCCATCCTTGCTTCCTATCATCCTTTACATCTTACATGCATTCCATTGGTTAGTACATTTATGGCTTCTTTGAAAAAAATACAGAATCTAAACATATTTATTCACTTCCTCAGAAATGCTTTGGATCAAAGGATTTCTAATTAGAGTACTGTGACTTTTCTCCTAATGGGTGTTCTGTTTATACCATTGCAAATGGACAGCAATTTATCATCACTGTAGTCAGAACGTAAGTTTTAATATATATGTATGATGGTTTGAAGAAAAATGGCCACCTATAATATAGATTTGAATGTTTGGTCACCAGTTTATGGTACTATTAGGAAGTATGGCCTTGCTGGAGTAGATGTGGCCTTGTTAGAGGAACTGTGTCCCTGTGGATCTGGATGTAGATCTCTCAGGTCCCACTGTTTCTGCCTGCACACTGCCACATTCCCACCATGACAATAATGACTAAACCTCTGAAAGTATAAGCCAGTCCCAATTAAATGTTTTCCTTTATAAAAGTTGCTATGGTCACAGTATCTCTTCATAGCAATAGAAAATTTACTAAGATGATTTTTCATTTCTCCTATTTTCTGAAGCAGTAATGGTGTGCCATACTCTAAAACAAAGACAAAAGGCTACAGTAGCCTACAAGGGCCTTCGCTTAAAATTTTCAAACTCATTTAGTCTTGTTTTCCTTCTGTTCATGTACTGTAGTTATACTAACGTTCCGTTTCTGAAAACACTAAGCCTTTACCCTGGGGTAACCTGCTTTGAAAAAACTACTTCAGATGAGACTACTAATTTTCCTCTTCTGTCTTTTCAAAAAAAATTATCAATAGATGGAATGATAAATGTTTATTTTTTTCATCGTCTGCCCTACATCAATTGGCATTATCTGTTGTATTTTTTGCTCTATACCTTTGACTAATGGTACATAGCAAACCATTAATCAATACATTTCTAAATCAGTGAATAAATGATTGTTGAACATACTCAAGAGATATTGGAAAGAACGTAGGATTGAATAAAGCATAGACTCCGTTCTTATAGAACTTATAACCCAAGTTAATTAAATGAAGAACTCCAGTATAAAATTAGAATGAAATGACACTATGTCAAATAATATAATTATTGTGCAAAAAGATGAAGATAAAGTGGAAAGATCATAATTGTTTTATATTATATGTTCACCAGCAATTGTGTTACCACCTACCCCTAAAGGTCTGTTGAAACCTATGCTATCAAGCCTATTTTAATTTGTATGTTCTTATGGCATATCCTTTAGCAGTTATACATTTGACTAAATTTTAGGCCTTGAATTTGCTATGAACATTGCAAAATGAGAGCTGTACCAGAAGCAGAATTTCAGAATGTGTTGGCTGATTCTATATCAACTTGACACAATGTAAAGTCATCTGAGAGGAGGGAACCACAATTAACAAAATGCCTCTATAGGATCAGGCTGTAGGCAAGCAAGGTAGTAGGACATTTTCTTAATCAGTGATTGTTTGAGGAGGTCCCAGACCACTGTGGGAGGGAATACCCCTTAGTTGTTGATCCTGTGTTTGATAAGAATGAAAATTGTTACAGCCAAATGAAGCAATCAGAAAGCCATTCCTGTCCTTGGTTTCTTCATCATCTCCTGCATTCAGGTTGTTGCTCTGTTTGCATTCCTGCCTTAAATACCTTTGATGATAAGCTATAATACTCATGTGATATATACGTATAGGGGAAATAAAGAGATATATATCATAATAGTCATAATGTTTCTTATGTGTTTTGGTCATGATGATCCACAGAAATTCTAGTACACAAAGACATTTTCTTTAAAGGTAGAGAGATTTTTTGCACACACCCTGCAAAAACTCCATATCAATAACTTCATTTAATTTTATGCCTACAAACATAAACTCTCACATACATTTTTTTTGCTGCTGTTCACTATGGAATGGGACTACAACAATTTGTATGTGGACCACAATTTTCCACATAAGACCCCCCGATTGCAGAAAACTATCAAGGACTTTATAGACAAAAGAACTTAGTCAGAGAATGTTTTCTATCAATCATCAATTGACTAGGAATCTACACTTATTATAATGACATTCAAATAAAATGCATGAAATTAAAAACTAAAAATATCTCATTTCTAATGTCTAATGTTATATTATGTCAACTATGATTTATCAAGCTATAATCTTATTTAACTTTAAGTACATATATCTTGACATTCGCTTTATTTCAGTGTGTCTATTTGAAACACACAATGAGAGAGTACATATATGAAATGAGAAAGAGACAGAAAGCAACACAGAAAGACATATTTTATATACTGTTATGAGCCACTTTTAAAGTTCAAATCACAGCAATTCCCACCTACAAATCAGGTTGGAATAAGGAATGTCACACCTATTCAATGCTTTTTTGATGATCCTTGAAACCAATCATCCTTTAAAGCAGAATACCAGTAAAAGCTCTTTGACCCATCTGTCATAACATTTTTGTCCTAAAATTTGTCAGTTAATCTAAGAGATATAAGAGAAAAAGTCTAGTCTTTTTCTGTTTGGTTTGTTTCATTTCCTTTGTTTTTTGAAAATAAGATTGATTTCCACAATTGTGTGGGCCGGTGCTTTGAAAATATGTAATTGTGATACTTATCAGAGCTCAAAAATAAGATCTCAAATATGATTAGCAAATAATGTCTTTATGAAAAATTCACAAGTTTCAAATTTAACATTTGAAAAAAGACTGACATTTGAAGTGCAACCAAGTTTTAAAGCAGAGTAATTTCAAAAAGACATTGTTGCAAACCCGGCATGGACAAATGATACTAATTAGGCCATCACTTTTTTTATTTTCATTAAGTCCAATGCTAGGTCAGTCTTATTTAGACATGATGAAGAAATGTTAAACTCTAATCACCAGTCTGTATTTGCTTTCAATGGAACAACTGTCTGGGATGCTCAGTAAACAGCATACTTTCTTGAAAAGGCTAGTTTCTCTAAATATAAAGTGAAGAGACTGAGTTACCTCAGAAATCTCTTCTAGTTCTAAAATTCCCTATTGTCTTTGAAATGAAAGAAAAGCTGAGCTTGATTTGGCACAAAAGAGGAAGTATATTCAATTATTTGTTTGCCTTGTAATCATGCTCTCTCTTTTCTGTCCCCTTCCTCTTATAAAACTGCTTACACACTCCAATATGCTATAGAATATTGGAATATGCTATAGAATATAGAATATTGGAATAAAAGTACCACTTTAAATCCATGCATCCTCGTGCATATGCATAAATTAGTAATCACTTTACTTCCTCTCTATTTTATTATGTTTCTAAATCTCATTTATTTTAAATTATTTGCTTTATTTTTGATATTATATCATTACATCATTTCCCCCTTCTTGTTTCTTCCTCCCAGTAAACACTTCCATAAACTCTCCTAGCTCTTTTTGAAATGGATGGCCTCTTTTAACAGTGTTTACATGCATATATATGTATATACATGTATACATATATGTTAACACATACATAAATGTAGTCTGCTCAGTCTGTTTAATGTTAATTGTATATATACTTTTGCATACATTGGCCTCTCAAGATGAACACTTGTTCCTGGTTTATTTACAGTGTATATTATCTGATTGTACTTGTAGTACCTGTTTATGAGTTGAAGCCTTAAGAAGTCACACTCTAATTGAGAAAACAAGTAAAAGATACATAGAATGCAGCTTAAGGTTAGCAAGCTTTTCATAGCAAAGCACTTACAAGGAAAGTGACCACAAAATACTGAGGGAAGATTCTAGCAAGGGCCATTGAACTCTTTGTGAATATAGCAATACTTTTTCCTCAATAAAATCCTCCTAGATTAATTTAGCTTCACAAATTTAGATTGTGAAATTCTGACTGATTTTTCTCTATCTTTCTTTTTCTTAAAAAGTATCATTAAAATGGGAAAGAGTTGTCGAAGCTGTCTATGACAGTAACATAGTCACCCAGTCTTTAAAGAACTGGAGGAGAAATCTTCATCATTTTACTATATAGAAAGATGACTATAGTCTTTCTGATTTATTTTCTTGACTTTCATGTTTCTCCCCTCCCTTGTGACGTGTTTTTTATACAATTTATATGATAATAACTTTAAATATCACTTCAAAGTGGATGATTCACAATTTGCTTGAGCATTCCCCTGTTGTTGAATATTTACATTTATCCTTCCCAATTTATGAATATTATATCTGGAGCATTATGGAGACACCACAAAAATCTTTTATTATCTTTATTGTTTTGCTAGGTTAGATTCCAGGACTACGAATTGATGAGGTCAAAGTCTTGAATATATTGTTGCTTGGAAAATTATATTGTACACTGCCATTAGCAATGTGTGAGACATTCCTTTTCTTGCACCCTGGCCAATTTTGCATATTGTTTAAATGTGTGTTAAATGAGTAAATTAAAAGTGCCACCTTTTAGTTTGTATTTGCTCATTAATAATACTTTATTTTCTGCACAATTTCTAATTCCATTTCCTCTTCTGTGAGCTCTTTATAGCTTTTGTACTTTTAGTTACTGGGAACTTTTCTTACACTATAAAAGACATTAACCTTTACTCATGCTATGCAACAAATAGCATGACCTTCCGTACTGGATATTTGCTGCAGCTAACTTTCACAGCGAATTCTTTGCCATTTTAACTTTATGGGTTTTTTTTTTTTTTGTAAGCATGAAAGGAGGAAAATATAAGCAATGAGTAGACATAGTTACTTTTGAAAAATATGTCAAACTTGATAAAAGCAAGAACATTTGCAAAAGTAATTTGTTAATATATGATTGCTAAGTGGCTGCTTAATTGACTATATTCAGTTATTCACAAAATGAACTGCATTTTGGCTGAACTCTATATAATAAAAATGACCATTTTCTGTATGGTGATGGCCAAAAGTCATACAGAAAGCCAACAAATTAATTTGATTTTGTCATAGCAATTGCCAGCTTTTTCTCATCTAATAAACACACGAAATTATTTTAGCAAATAAAAAAGAAATAACTATCCAGGTTCTATGATATAGCATGATCATTTTATTTAGAAAATGAAGGATTCTGAAGGCACCTGGTTTTGGGGTAGGAAATCAGCATTTTATATCAAGGAGTGAAATTTCAACTTTGATACGAATTTTATTTACTATATTAGATCATATAGATTCAGTTAATTATTACATTAGAAATTTTAAAATCTTACAATAGAAGAATGCTAAGTAACACCAGAAACAGTTCTTCAAATATGATCTGAGTCATTTGTTGAAACAGTTACAATAGATATTGTCATGGTGCCTTGCCAGGCTAGTTCTTTAGGTCATTTTGAAGGAGAAAATCCAAAGTTCTGTAATTTTACAACTCAATAGTAATATTGCATCTCTTTTCAGATATTCTTGGTCTTTCTTTCTCTGTGTATTTTATTTATTTTCTGTTCGCTTTTGTTAAAACTTCCACTATTTGGGTTAATATGCTTCATATGAGAAACATAGAAAAAGGAAAGACTCTGAATAGGAATGGCTCCACAAAGAAATTCTAAAAAATATTTCAGAAACAGAAGGTTTAATACAATTTAGTATTCTCCATTGTAGTTAAGATAATCTTAACCTTAAATTTACACACACACACACACACACACAAACACACACATCACAAATTTGAATAAAATATCTGTGGACTGACACTATATTATGATTTTGAAAATTTTGTAGTTCATAATGCACCATTAGAGGGAAAGGAAAATGAGTTCCCAAAACATCACTAAGGAAGAACTTTTCAGTAATTGTGTAAATAACTTTCACATTTTTATTTCTTAGTAATTTGCAAGTGATAACTCAACTTTGAGTTGCGGTGACATCTATCTCTATCTCTTCATGTCTTTTGGAACTTTAACAATGCCCCAAAGTAATTCCAAATTATCTGCTTCTTATTACTTTCTTACATTCTCTGTGTTGGATTATGCAGATCATCTAACCACTTAATAGGCAGAGCAATGTTCAAGAAAATTGGAGGTAACTCAATATATAAAAGCTTCTTTTTACTCTTTGAAGAAAAACAATAGCTGCTTATTTCCTAAAGTAAACAATCATATTCAATTCATTTTCTTACAACGAAATCCATTGGGGTTTGTAAATTCATAGTAATTTTAGCATTAACACACTTATCCAAAATGTAGCATCAAACTTAATATAGTATCTTCAAAAGTAGTAGGTTTTAAATGTGGTGTTAGGTAATTTGAGATACCATTTCTGTCCTTAGTTTACGAATAACAAGTATTAATCAACACTCTCTTATTGCTGTCAATCTTCAGCATTAGTTTAACAAAATTGGCACTTTATTAGTAACCCTCTCGAATTTCATGTGTAACAATTGGAAGCAGTTGCATGTTCACTGCTTGCAACTAGAATCTCATTTGCAATTATGCTAAACATTAGACTGTAAAAGATCTAATCAAATTAACATAACATATGCTCCAAAATATAGACCCTTTGGTGATTTGATTGCAGAGGTGGATAGGGAGGTTAATTCTGATCTCTGGGATTTAAACTAAGGAATTTACTGTTGTGGGCAAATGACAACTAAGTCATAGCTGGTAAGTTACTATTAGGAAAATCCCCATAAAATAGTCTTCCAATATAACTTTTAGATAAAGCTGTAGCCTAAAGTATTCTGTTTCTATTTCATATCTATAATGTGGGGGTTAATACCAAATTTTGTTGTTATCATGAAGCTAATGTACAATTATTTCTATCATGAAATTGGAAAATTAGTTGTTTTCCTTAAAAGGAACAAAGTAAAAGACACAATTATCAGTTCATATTGTCTGCTTTCTTATGTATTGTTGCATCTACTACTTAGTATTATATAATTTTGTAAATAGCTAATACTATATCTGGTAAATTATTATTTTTTCAAAATAAAAGACTGAAGACAGTTTTTTTAAATCAATTAACATACACAATCACATTTAATCCTAAAATATTTCATAATGAGATACTTTTTCTCACTTTTACAGGTGAACAAACAAAAGCATAGAATTTTTAACGCATGTTTTCAAGATAATACAGTTAGTAAAGTTAGAATTCAACTCTGACTGGTCCAACTCTAGAGTATTCTTATTCTCTTTGCTGAATAGAGTAACAGAGTTTTGGAAGTTTCAAAGGAAGACACTAGATGCTTAGAAGGTGACCAATTAGCTTCTGGAAACTCTTAAAGGTGAAAGCATTTGGCCTTGATAATCAAACAATGATACTAAACTTTTTGAACAAAATGGCATAATGGCAACTATAAAGCGGCACTCTAAACCTGACTTAATATTTTATGATGATGTGAACAAAATCAGAAAGACAAAATATCCAGGTTATGTGAAGTTATGAGGTGTAAGTCTACCATACCACATCCTGCTTACAAATTTTTGCACTTAGACTGCATGCCCAATTAAATGGAAGCTAGAACTTCCTGCTTCTTTGGGCTAGTTTAATTTGAGTACTTTCTATAACTAGTGTCCTATAATATGTGGAAGTTTCATGGGCTTATGCTTGTGCATACATATGCATGTACATGCATGCACTTACACATATGTACATGTATGTGCGGAAGTCAGAGAACAAAGCACTGTCAATGACTCATCAGTTTGCTATAAACTTGTGTACTATGTCAGACTAAAAGAAAGAAATATGCTAGATTTTCTTCCAACCGGTACACATTAAAGACACAGTACAGACAGAAATATAGTTTTCATCTTTGTGAGTTTCCTTCATGGGGAGCTCTACAAGAGGTGTACCCTACTGGGGATGGGAAACAGCTAAGTACTCGGTAGTTATAAAGCCATGCTTATTGGAGAAGAATCTACAATCACTAATTTACTAAGCTAGCAAAATCTCTAACAATAATCTATCAGCAATTTCCTTTTACCCATAATTAATTGTATCCCTAACCCCTGATCATTATTTTTTGGTTTATTTTGTTTTTTAAGACAGGGTTTATCATGTAGCCATGGCTGTCCTGGAACTCTCTTTGTAGACCAGGCTGGTCTTAAACTTAAAGAGACCCATCTGCCTCTGCCTCCTGAGTGCTGGGCTTAAAAGCTTGTACCACCAGAGCTACCTCTGATTAGCAGTGTTTGTACATACTTTAGGATTTGAACTCAGTTCCTTACGTTTTAGGGCAAATGCTTCATCAAAAGAGCTGCTTTTTGAGTCCTAACTGTGATCTTTTATACCTGGCTTCTGTCACAATACTCTTATTGTTCGTTTATGTTGTAATGCATATCAATAAATAATGTCCTTTTTCTTGATTGGTATAATCCTTTGAAACTGTTTTTTCTCTCCCTTTTTGTTTTGACTTCTGGTATTCATTTTATGCATATATTAACATGTATGGTGCAGTCAACATTTTGCCTGAGCTAATGGGTCTCTGTTTAGTTTTCTTTGATTTATTTCTCTTGTTTCTAGATTAGATAATTTCTATATGTCTATATATCTATGTTTAACTGATTATTTCTTTCACCATATTCAATGGTTTTTTACCTATTTGGTGAATTTTTATTGTAATTATTTGCCTTTTAGTCAGAATTTTCAGCTACTTCTTACCATAGTTTTCACAGTCTTCTGCAAAACATGTTCATTTTGTTATTTTTTCATTGATTACATACTAACCATCATTGCGAATCCTTGTTTGTTAATTGCAATGTTGAAGTATTTAAATATAGCTAGGCTGACTATTTTTGTTGTTCATATTAAGACTGTTTCAAAATTTATTGAATTTATTGTGGCGGTTGGAATAAGACTGACACCCATCAGCTCATATATGTGAATGAACTCCTGAGCCCCACTTGGTGCAATTGTTTGGGAAGGATTTCGAGGTGTGGCCTTGTTAGAGAAGTTGTATCACTGGGAGTGGGCTTTCTTGTTTCAAAAGAATTGGATCATTTGCAGTGTGTGTGTGTGTGTGTGTGTGTGTGTGTCTTTCTGCCTCCAACTTACAGATCAAATGTGCACTCTCAGCTGTTGCTGCTTCCATGGTTTTGGTAGCCATCATGTATGTGTTCTAATACCATAAACCCAAAATTAAATGCTTTGCTTCATTAGTTGCTCTGGTCATGGTACTTTATCACAACAAAAAGTGTTTTAATATTGTGGGACAATAATAGATATCAAATGGAAACTCAGAACAGAAAACAAGAATTAAAGTTATTAATACTAATTTCATGCAGAGAGAGGAAACACTTTCTATTTACATAATTTTCTACAATCAATGTCTGTTAAAGTGTCACCATGAAAAACAGTATGCATTAACATTCAGAGGTGATTATTTCTCTAAAAAGTAAAATACTGAATGGAAACACACAAGATTTCTGTTGTTTTGTGATTATCAATTATTTTTCAATGATATATAGTTATCCATTCTGTATATTAAAGTCATAATTGCATCTTTATCATAATGTCAATTATAATTTTTAAGTGAAAATCTTATTTTACTTTATTATTTTCACATTCCTTTTCATATTTATATCATATCCATATAGATGTGTAAATGTTCAGATTTCTATACTAAAAACATCCAGTTTCCAAGGAATGATAGTCTTTTTTTTTCAAACTATCTACATTCACATATAGTATTATAAATTAAATGCCTGACATCTTTCTGACATAATCATTTATTTTCACTCCCATGTTCAAAAGAAAATACGGAGGTTCAGATATTTGCCAAAGGTCACATAGCAAGATGGTAACAGAACGTGGCTGAGGACAGGTGTCCTTAATTCTCACCGGATGCTATTTTTACAACATGCCTCCTACCACAAATGCTATCAAACTGATTCTACCATTTCTTTATTAGTCAACCTATTTAAACTCACATGAATTCAAAGTCTTTCCATCAATTAAATGTAATATCCATTTTATTTACTTAACTGTACCCAAAAGCCATGTGCAGGAAAGAGGCACTCAGATGAAATAACAGGAGGAAGCAGTAGAATTTTTGTGACATATGGCATGCTTGCTGGTGAAATCAAAGGTATGTTTCATGCCAGCTTTTTGTCTGCAAAGTGTCTTTCATTTCACTAAGAGGTAAACCCCATGCCAAGAAACGCACAACCTCATAGCCTTTCTTTTTGAAGCCTGAACCCATGAGAGGATGGACTTGGCTTGACTTGATGGAACATTGGATGCAATGTGTTTGACCCATTTGTGGGTACCAACTATCCATATTATCCACTGTATGGAAGAAGTGTGAATTGTCATCTGAGTGTCTATCAGATAAGTCTTAGGTTTACCCATGTCAATAAATTATGCTTTTTAAAAAGGAACTCAGCAAATTAAAATAACCTAGGAAAAGAAAAGATAAAAGAGGAAGCAATCATATGTACTAAAAGCATCAAGAAGCAGCAATTTGACTCTTTTTGTACAATAGTATCATTGTCTCCAGGGATATAAACTGTCCAAATGCTATTAGTTTAGGCCAAAGAATTAAGTCTTTGCAACTGAGTCTACCACTTATGGGTCAGAGAAAGCAGTTTCTGGTGAACAGGGAATGAAGGCATTTTTGGAGAAATTATTTTCGTAGAATTTTTAAGAAAATATCAGTTTTGTATTATTACTGCAATCCCTTAACAGAAACTCTCAGGGTCAAACTGTCAACTAGGAATAAAGGGACTCATATTTAAGAAAGGGGTGTGCTGACTGAATATTTCCCAGAAATCTATCTGTCGTTTTGGATGTCTTGGTCTGCCCACATGCTAATGTCATTTTTCTTTTTTACTTAGTAAATCTTATCTTAGGTGTCAAGTCCACTCAAATCCAGACATCTAATGGGAGTGTATGAGGCCTTAAACTTCTACTACCAAAAAAGTACCAGTGTATACCAGAAAACTTTTGGGAGACAGAGGTGTGTTCTACTAATAATTACTCTATTAACTATCTCTATAGAACTGCTCCACATACTCCCCCTCTTTCTTTTTCTTTCTTTCCCTCTCTGTATGTGTGCAAGTGAGTATATAGGTACATGTGTGCCTTGGCATGTGTATAGCAGTCAAGAGACAAACTTAGGTGTTGGTCTGTGCTTTTGTTACATCTTGTTGGAGACCTGGTCTCTAGTCATTAGCAGCTGCATTTACCTTGCTAACTGTCCTATGAGGTACTTTCTCCCTCTATCTTGGTATAAAAACAGTGAGGTCACATAATCATGCTACTGTAAAGACATGGGTTCTGCGAATCTGAACTCAGGTTACCATGCTTGTATAACTTGCCCACTGAGGTATTTCCCCAGTTACTGCTTCCATGTTTATAAAATTAAAACAGGAGCTTAATCACATTATTGATGTGACAATTGACTAAAATATAATTTATACATATTTTATTACTAACAGAAAATATGTATACTATAAAGGTGTTAACAATGGATAAATGAAAGATTCTTAAATGGAATAATAAGTTACAGTACTAATGAAGCTTTGCTAATTTTTCTTATTGCATTTTTAGGAATAAAAACTTTTTAAGACTATAATGGAAAATAAAATGCATAGTATGTAAAACAATTTATACAAAGCTCCTAGACTAATGTAATTTATTGAATTATTACTTGCTGACTCATTGTTGGCCCCTATGGTTGTCATTAATACCAACATGAATGAGGAGTGAAATGATTTGCTTGATCAAGTAACTAGCCCAAACTTGATCAACACATCAACAGAAACAAAAACCTCTTTGACCAAAAACAAATGAATTGAAAAAGTGATCAGTATATTTGATAGGAGATACATATAATCATCTTAAGAAAAGAAGTATTTAGTAATAAACTTAAGGCCATAGATTTGAAAGCGGGCAAGAAAGTAGGTATGGAATGTTTGGAGGGAGGTACTGGAATCAAGAAATTATATTATAATCTCAAAAGAAAAAAAAGGTCGTTTTAAAAAGTTGAATAGCAATCTTCTTCAATAAAAATGTAAAATTTGTTGTAGAATATTATCAGAACACTCTGGCAAGCTTTTTCCGAAGAACTTACTATTGTTAAGTTTCAAACCTGACACAACTGCTTACGTACCTGTTTAGCATATCAAAGTGGGGTTGCCAGGTTTTCCCAGCATCCCTCAGTCACTTCCTCTTACAGGGTGTGGCTGCCATACCCAGCCTCCTACCCTGAAGTCTCTAGGCCAGGGGCTGGCTTGCCCTTCCCCAGAGGCTTTTCCTAATATAATCTATCCATTTTGATTACCTTTTTACCTTTGGCCTCCAGGCTGTAGCACCTGCCTCCTTTCTCTCATCTCTCCCCTCTTTGTTCCCCTCCCTTGCTCTGTATAACTCTAGGGGTCAAAACTACTCTGAATTCTCCCAGATATCCTGTCTCTGTCTATACTCTCCAGTTTCTCTCCAAGAAATCTTTCTCCTCCAACATACATACCCAGGAGCACATTTCCTTTCTTTTTTTTAAAAAATTTTTTTCCTTGAACTACGTTTTTCACAAACATGCACACACATGCTTTTGTGTTTTTTTCATGCACACAGTCACATTCTTTTAAATTCTTCAGAATCCTAGTGGCTTCTTACTGATGCCAAGCAATGAAAGATTCTACTGTAACACCTTCCAAAGATTCTAGAACATTATCTTTTTCCACATTCATTCCTCTCTCTTCACAGCTTACTTGATTTGCCTACATTTCTTCCTTTTTCTCAGGATTCCCAGATGTCTCCCAAGAACTTATTCAAAGAGATAAACAACTAATTGGAATTAAATGTGTTACCTCTCTGAGAAGAACTTAATTGCTGTAGAAGTCAACTTTAAATTCAGTATTTGACTAAATTTTATTGGCTTAAAATATTTGGCCCATATTGACTATTTAAGGGAGATAAATTGTGTTTGGAGAATACTATGAGTTCCTGAATTAAAAATAATCCAATAACTTATAGATCATCACTTGTGGATTTAAAATTCAGTGAAGACACAAATTTGTCTGTTTTAGGGGGATGGGGAGGGTTGAATGGGTAGATTGTATTTTTTTTGTTTATTTTATTTCTTTACATGTCAAATGTTATCCTCCTTCCCAGTTTCTTCTCAGCAAACCCAATATTCCATACCTCTGCCCCTTGCTTCTATAAGGATGTTCCTCCATCCACCCACTCTAGCCTCACCTCCCTAGCATTCCCCTACACTGGGGCATGGAGCCTTCACAGGACCAAGGGCCTCTTCTCTCACTGATGTCCAAAAAGGCCATCCTCTGCTACGTATATAGCTGGAACCATAGACACACCCATGTATATTCTTTGGTGGGTGGTTTAGTGCCTGGGAGCTCTGGGGGATCTGGTTAGTTAATATTGTTGTTCTTCCTATGGGGTTACAAACCACTTCAGCTCCTTCAGTCCTTCCCCTAACTCCTCCATTGCCGTCCAGTCCTAATGCTCAGTCTGATGGTTGGCTGCAAGCATCTGTATCTGTATTTGTCAGGCTCTGGAAGAGCCTCTCAGGGGACAGCCATACCAGGCTCCTGTCAGCAAACACTTCTTGGCATCAGCAGTAGTGTCTGGGTTTGATGTCAGCAGACAGCATGGATCCCTAGGTGGGGCAGTCTTTGGATGACCTTTCCTTCAGCCTCTGCTCCACTCTTTTTCCCTGCATTTCCTTTAGACAGAAACATTTCTGTGTTAATATTTTTGAGATTGGTGGGTGTCCCCATCTTTTAACCAGGGTCCATGCTTATCCATTGGATCTGGCCTCTACAGGTTTTTCTCCCCTTTGTTGGGCATTTCAGCTAATGTTATCCCCATTGGGTCCTGGGAGCCTCTTGTTGACCTGGTATCTTGGACTTTCTAGTGGCTACAGTCAGTTCCCCACATCCCCCCAAAGCTACACATCTCTGTTCAATTCTCCTGGCCCAATTTGTCTTTTTATGGAAGCTAAGAATGATACTTTTCTTTCTTCCACAGCCTTAGAAATAATAAGTGTGACATAATTCGTATTTTGAAAAACTAGTTTAATATTGCCATACAGGTAAAGAATTTAGACTATCCTGTGAAGATGATTGTTAATATATTCAAATAAAATTCTTCTCATGTGATTCAGTGATACAGGTCTAAGGCCCTTTATGCCTCTACATATCCTTAGAAGTCCCTGAAAAGCTTCAGGCTTCAAGTTTCTGAAAGGGAATTGGTATTTCTGGGATTTTCATTTTCTCAGAGTCTTTTTTTGGTGTTTATTTCAAATACAAAGGTAAAGTTTCCCAAAGTAACTGGCTCTTATTTCTCCTTCCTTGACAAAGCATATAAAAAACAGGTGACATTTTATGCTATGCTGTTCTCTCTTCAGGGAATCTGTATTATTTGGTAATTAAGTCATTACCATAATAGATTTTTCTTTTATTTCTTTATGTTCATAAGAGATACTTCTAATGATGATCCCAAAGCAGAGCATAAACTAGAAATAACTTCTAATGTTTCTGGAAAAGACTAATTCATTCATTGTAGATTATTAGTAAATATGCTTTATTTAATTTTCATTCTCTAGAACTGGCACAAAGGATGTTATGCTGTTAAGTAAGGAATACAACTAATAATAACACTACACTTAATTATTAATAAGCTACCACCAAGATCTAGAGCTTCAAATCACCAAATAAGACACCTGTAACTTCGTTTGAGGCACTGTTATATCAAAGTAGTTACTCATGTAAAAGTCTCACTAACACATGGGCGACATCTACTATCCCTAGTGCTAGGTAGTCATTTATATGACTGAGGTATTTTAATATCATATATATATATATATATATATATATATATATATATATATATTGGCAAATATGGTATAAAGTATAATAATTTACAAACTACTTATATAAAATGAAGTGGGTATGGACTAAATTTTAACAATATTTTCAGTACTTTGTATAATATGTAGCTAGGGCACTGAACAATGAATAATATAGACACTAATTAGCTGTATTTGATATTTGAAGCAATATAAAGGTCATAGTTAAAGGGAAAATCCTAAAGTCATCAGACATGGTCTCCTTACAATGTAATCAATATTTGGAAAGAAATCACTGAAGCAAAGAATAATGAGATTGACGAGTCAATACCCTTGACATAGCTATTAAAATCATCACTTATGTATTATTTTAAAACAAAATAAAAATTAAATATGGTCAAGAATATCATGATGTGGTTCCAGTTGTGTGGTGTGTGTGCGTATGTGTGAGTGTGTGTGTGTGTATGTGTGTGTGTGTGTCTATTTGTGTGGAGGAAGGAGAGAAAGAGAGAATCAGAGTACTGAAAATTGTAATTAACTGATAGCCAGAACATAAGTTACAAAAAATGGTTTAAAAGCTAAAATATGAGAGAATATAAGGAAAAATATTCACTGTGATTTATTTGGAATGATAATGATAATGATAACAATAGTTCTACTCAAAATAAGATGTATCCTTTAAGAAATAAAGTATCTGGCTTTCTTTCTCTTGAATTTCTTTTCCCCATGACCTGAAAACCTTTCAGTACGTAAAAATGAAATATTAAGGTATGTATCTGCTTTCGTCAGGCCAGGTATAATGTTATTATGGTGAATATATCTCAACTCCTCACACAAATCTTTCTGAGAATCATGGTCAGGGTGACATATCTCCTCTTAATAAACAAGTAAAATGGAATTGTTACTCACATAAAACATCTAAAATTTATGTTAAAAAATGACAGGACTCTTAACAAGCATAGATGGCTTTTACATGGTCATACTAAACTCTCTTGGAGGCAATTTCTTATGACTATAATAAGAAAACAATGTACTCAACAGCCTTAGAAAAATTATTTTCAGCTTTGATGTTTAGTTTAGTTTAGTTTAGTTTTTTAAACTAGAGCATTAACATGGGCCTTTATTGGTGGTATATCCAATGTAACAAAATTAGAAATTCATGACTTGGTATTACTGCTTTTCATTTTGTAAAAGCTACGTGTCACAGAATATGGCCTGGTGTGGGCTTAGTACACAACACTGCTCTAATACTCTCTTAGTGAATCCTCCCTAGCTCTAGATTCCTTATAAAAATCAGGGTTTTGAGAGGCTTAAATTTTTTAGGCTCTGATACAATTTGCTTCACCTTTAGCATAGAACTTTTTCAGTATGCAAAACTTAATAATCCTATAAGAAAATAAACTAATAATCAGCTTGAGAAATTCTGGTACTCTTTGCAGATGACAAAATCTCTTAGGTTAATCAAATTAAAAATAAATCATATGGCTTTCCACTTTAAGGATAGATTATAATTACATTTTTTATGAATTAATTTTAATTAAGTAATACAGAATAAGGAGAAAGATTAGATGTATTAAAATTATCTCATCATTGAAAGAATTGAAAAATAGAAAAAATACATTGTGTCAAAATAAAGTAATAGTTATAGGTTATTATTGATAGTCACTTAATTAAATTCCATGCCATGACATAAAGTTAGGACAAAGAAAATCAAATTGAGACAGGCTGACTCCCTGACAAACTTCAAAGTCCTAGGAGACTAGGCCTAAGAACTTGGGAAGTCCAGGAAAGTTAGTTATAAAATCCCAGGCTTCAGGCATCTAGTCAGAAACTAGAAAGTGCCCAGCAAACTAGCCTCAAGCAAGGACAACAGGTCAGCAAGTTTCCAAATCTGTTATGCTAGGAACAGGTTTCATTCCCCATCCCCCTTCCCGCCCCCAATGGATTGTCCCTAGAGATGGAGTAAGATAAAGGCCTTCTATCCTGGAATCCCCTAAGGAGCTTTAAATCTAGGCTTCAAGCTCATTTGGTTGTCTGTCATAGTCAGTATCTGATGTTATCATTAATTTGTGATATATTCACCTTCTTTCACAATCTCAGATTCCAGTTATCCAGTCTCATCCCCTGCCCAAGCCCAGTAACAGATGAGTTTCAAAGATCTGTCTTCCATTTCTTCCTCCATTGCCTGTGGACTCTACAGATGTTATCAGACAAACTTCCTTCCCTGTTGTGTAACCTCTCAACATCCTGTCCTTCTAGCCCATCTCCATCCCTGCTTTTCAGCTCCCAATACCTAAAACCAAATTTATAAAAACAAACAAACAAAAAAACCCAGTGGAATAAATAAAACTGATTAAGACAGGGAAGTGGAAATAGAACGAATAAAGAAAAATCTGAGGGAAAACTGGAAGTTAAAAACTTAGAAATTTATTAGGAATATCAGAGCTATGATTTACAAAGAAAATGCAAGAGATGAAAGAGAGAATATCAGACAGTGAAGACAAAATAGAAGAAATAGATATATTGGTTAAAGAAAAAGCATATATATATATATATATATATATATATATATATATATGCACAAAACATCTAGGAAATTTGGGTGTGATGGTTTGAATATGCTCCCCTTATGGAGTGGCACTATTAGAAGGTGTAGTCCTGATGGAGTGGGTTCGGCTTTGTTGGAGTAGTGGTTCACTGTGTTGGGGCTTTTTGTAAAGGGGAAAACAGGAAGGGGATAACATTTGAAATGTAAATAATTAAAATAACTAATAAAAATAGACCCTCATCCTAGCTGCCTGGAAACCAGTATTTTCCTAGCAGCCTTCAGATGAAGATGCAGAACTCTCAGCTCCTCCTGTACTATGCCTGCCTGGATGCTGCCAAGTTCCTGCCTTGATGTCAATGGACTGAACCTCTCTAAATGTATAAGCCAGTCCCAATTAAATGTTTTCCTTATAAAAGCTGACTTGGTCATGGTGTCTGTTCACAGCAGTAAAACCCTAACTAAAGCTGAAATTGGTACCAGGGACTAGGGTATTGCTGTGATAGGCCTGACCATGTTTACATTTGGAACAATGTAGATTTGGAGATTTTGAATTTGGAAAGCAATGGAATGCTTTAAGCAGGGCTTAATGGGTTATCCTAGTAGGACTTTGTTACAGAGAGTGATTTGAAATTTGTGGACCTGGCTGAAGAGGTTTCAGTGGACTATTTCAATATGTGGCCTAGAGACTGGTTTTTTGTTGTTGTTGTTGTTTTGTGGTATTTTGGTGAACAATGTGGCTACTTTTTGCATTTGTCTAAAGAGTCTGCCTGAGTGTAAAGTCAAGAGACTCAGATTAATTGCATTGACGAAGGAAGTCTCAGCAACACCCATCATGGACGGTGTTCTCTGGTTAAGTTTCCAAGAAGAACATTTTAAACAGGTGTAGCAAGCTTAGAGAGGAAAAATATAAAATATACAGTTTAAATATTAAAGGGCCTCCAGAAAGTGGAGTGGAGCTGAATCCTATATTCTAGGAGATAGCAAATTAAGGGAGTAGGACTTTGGGGCAAGATCCCACCCATCTAAGTTTAGATCCAGACATGGTAGGTAGTATAAACCTTCAATCCCAGGAGGCAAGACAAGTAGTTCTCTGTGTTGAAAGCCAGCCTAGTACAGAACAGGTTCTAGATGAAGTAAAGCTTAAGTCTAGGCATGGTAGCACACACCTTTAATCTTAACATTCAGGAGAGGGAGCCATGCAGATCTTTGACTTCAAGGTCAACCTATAGTGCAAGCTACAGGACAGCCAAGCTTAGGCAATGAAGGACTTGGAAAACAAAAAGCTGGTGATAATGTAATAAAAAAAAAAAGAGGGGAGATTTTCCAGCCCCAGCAAGCAGCAGAACTCCACAGCTTTGGCCATGTGGCTCTGCTTTAGAGTCAAGAATAGAAGGGACTACTAGGACAATTGATGCTGGTTAGCTGGGACTGAGAAATTAGTGGGGACTAAAAAGAGACCAGCATGACTGAATGAAATCTTTTGGGAAGTGTTTGCTAAGAGCCCAAAGAAACTGTGTTCTAGAGATAACCAAGGTTGTACCTTGTTCTGCAGTTGTACTTGGTAACATGTCAGAGTCACCCAGGTAGTACTGGTTATGAAGAGATGAAGGGGTCATGGAGAGCAGCAAAGGCTTGGAACTGTTGGTGAAGATGCAGTCTCAGTTGCATTTGATGGCCAAAGACTGAAAGTGTCATGCAAAGGATTTGAGGCTGGGCACTATGAGGAGAACCTATGAGAAGCTATTGGTGAAGCTTAGTTGAAGTAGAAGATCCCAGTGTACTGGAGATGCCAGTACCATTGGATGATCACCAAGAACAGCATTGGCAGTGGAGTGGATTCATCTGAGCTTAGACTGCTATAGAGGGAAGAACTGGAGAAGAAACACCAGCCCTTTAGAGTAGACCAGAAGATCATGTATAGATTCTAGACATTGGAACAAGAAGCTGTAGTGCTGTAGTTGAGGCCTTGGAGACCCCAAGACATTGGAGTTACAAGAGTCTTAGGCTATCTACCGAGGAAAGCTGCTAAAAGGGAGTGGAACCATCCCAGGATAAAGAAGTTTGTTGCAGTCAACAAAGATGAAAAAGGAGTTGGAGATCTACAACACACTAATAAATCTAAGGTTCAGGGAACATGGCTGAAGAGCGGTCATAAAGATTATAAGAGCCAGAAGACCAAGATGTTTACTGCAAGATTCTGTCTTTTATAAAGGACAAGGAAGATGTACTCATGAAATCTCAACATGGTTGCCTAAAGAGGCTCAGACAAAGACAATGGCAGTTCACATGCAGTATAGAAGAGGTAAACAGCGTAAGGTACCACCCATAAAAGAAGTGCTACATGCAATTACCATATTCTGAGAGGCATAATCAGTTTGCTCTAGGGATACATTCCCTGGATAGATCCAATCCATGTGGTCAGTTCTAAATTCAAACACATATGAACAATATTAAATGAGCTCATTAGGCTACTATTTATAAATGTACACACACACACACACACACATACACACACACAAAACAATGGTAATTAAAGAGGCCATTAATTTAAGAAGAGGTGGGTACATGGCCACAGGAGGATTTAAAGGAGGAAAGGGAGGGGGAACGGATATAAATATAGTACTTGTGTTTTAAATCCTCAAGTAATGTCAAATCTCTCTTCAATTCTATACTGATCTAGTGTTTTTCCAAGGAAACCAAAAAATCCAGACCAGCCAAACAATATTTAAAAGACACAATGCTAAAGCAATAATACTGATTTTGAAACTTATTACAAGATGCTAGCAGTTGAAGAAATATGAAATTAATGTGGTAATCAATAAGTTTCTCAATTCAAATTGAAACAATTTCTAAGATCTTTCACAGGAAAAATGTGTAAGCTCCATGAACTATCTTGAGGATACATGAAACATTTATGTGTTAATGTTTCCTGTTCCTACTCTTCCCTTCACAGCTTCTGATCCATAGATTGTGCTGACAAAATACTTGTTGAATAAATGACCATCTTAAACATTCCCAGTATGCCAGTCAGTCATTTGTCAGCTCTCTATATTTTGGGACAAATAACATCATGTAATAACTTCAAATTGTTTCATTGACCTTAAAAGTATATCATTTATGTGACCCGTGAACATGTCTTAGAAAGGTGTGTTTACTGAAACATTAAAAAAAAAACTCAATAATATATTTATTGTAGCTGCCTAAGAAAGAATTGACCAAAATGGATTTCACTGTGGTAAGTTAAATTTAGTTCTGCATGATACACAGGTATAAAATGAAATAGTTCCAATCCTTTCATGAGATGCTCTATTATTTTCTCCATTTGTCAGCCACAAGAGAAAAATTATATTTAATATAGTACATTGTAGGCATCTCAAAATCTTATAAATGTAGATTTTGGATACATTTTTTTCTGCAAAACAACATTAATTCAAATCATAGCTAATTAACCTAATTTCACAGTAGTGTGCATCTTATTAGGCTTAACCATTTGCCTTTGCCCAAGAGGGCTTGAAGTTTTGCTCCAAAGAATCAACAAATCTAATACAAAGCTAAGGAAAGTTCACAACTGATATAACACGCACAGGGAGTCTCTTGAGATTTCCATATTAGCACTTTTCCCCATAACACATCCCAGATTAGCACTTTCTTACCCTCAAGATTCATTTTCTTTTGCCTGAAGGAATTACATCTACAATTGCTCTATTAAAATGCAAATAAGTTATGTAGGTGTGATGACACATTAACATACAGTAATTATTTACTGCTATCATCCTATATCAGGATTAATTTATCAATTGTCCAGCAGAAATAAGGCCTGGAGGGTGTCCAATATAGCAAAATACAATTTATGGTGGCAGTGGCCAGGGATGAGCTCACACATTCATGACTAGATGACACACTGTGACTGGGGCTTGCAGCAGCCTTTACTCCTTCAACCAGCAGCAAACTTCCTGAGTATCTCAGTGTCTTTGATATAGCAGCCACTATGTTAATCATGAAGAGTAAAGGCAAGCAAATTAATTTTTAACATTTCTTAAAAATATAGAGAAATTTTAGATAATGTCCAGAGAGACAGAGACAAAGACAGGGAGGCAGAAAGACAGAGAGACAGAGAGAGAGAGAGAACTCAGAATCACATAAATTAGATTTCCTACCTATAAACTGGTAAAATGAATATACCTTTTTCATGGAATTCATAAGCACTAAACATAAACATGCATGTAAAGTGTCATAAATTGCTTTATAGCAAAATTTATTAAAGAGCTAGGTCTGATACTGACTCCCTAAATACTGCATCTGACTTTGTTTTATGCATGTTTATCCTGGATATTAGGTTTTTAGCTTACTGTTTACTTTTCTAAGAAGAATTATACTCTTTATTTTGTACTGCCAAGACCTTCCATTTTCATGGCCTCTAAAATTTGGCCACTTTTCCTGTGAGCTTTGTCATGGTTTGGATATAAAACTTATCTCATACCGTATCAAAGTGTTATCCCTAGCTAGTGGATCTATTGAGATGTGACTGTATCATGAGGTTTACCCCATTTACTAAAGAATTAATAGTCAAAAGGTCTATCACTTAGTTGGTGGAAGATCATTGCCAAGGAAGAATAATTTTGAAAGGTTTATCTTGTACCCAGTTTCTGTGGTTCCTGGCCAGGCTGAGGGTTGTTTTGTTTTGGTTTTATTTTGTTTCCTGTCATGTGGCTTTTACATTCTGTTTCTGCCTTGCCAGCAAGTAATGGAGCCTGAATAATACTGAAACTATGGATCAAAATAAATCTTTCCTCTTTTCCAAATGACTTTCTTAGAGGTTTTGTCAAAGTAATGGGAAAGTGACTAACATAATATGAGCCTCTTCTCCTGGCTATGCTCTAGTCATAGTGTATAGAGCTAGTAAGTTTGTCCCAGTGATACAAATGAAAATTTTTCTCTTTAATAGAACAAACAATATTTGACTTATCTTCTGTTTATGCCCACTTATGCTATAATGTTTAATACCAAATGTTAATCATATTGCATAGGAAAGAATCTCTTATCACATAAATCATGGAAATGCCAATTCATCTCCCTCACTTTGAAAGAATTTCATGAAAAATATATTTGACTTTAGGCCTTGCTTTTATATATTCATGCATAACAAGCTGTAAAGAAAAAGAATGAACTAGTATTTCATTAAGATTAATTATGGGTATGATGTGGTTGAAATTTTTACCTTTTTTTCTTGAGGTTGTCAATAATTCACTCAGTTGCCATAGTCCATGGACTGAGAAGTCTTGTTTTTCATGCTTCTTACATAAGTAATGTTCAGATATTGTTAACCCTTTATCATCCTTCTTAATATTAAAATTCTGAAACTCATTTTATCCAAAACAATATGCGATTTAAAACCTAAAAAATGTGGGCTATGAGAGTATATTATGGGATGATTGAAACCTTAACTATATAAATATGCATTTATTAAAGAAGGGAAAATTGACAAAACATGTGCTAATTAAAGATGAGAGAAAGCAATTTTGGAAAATACTGGTTAGCAAGGCCAAAGACAAGTATAGTGAGACCAAAAATTTGAGGCTAAATATGGTCAAAATATTAAAAACTTAGAGTAAACAGAGTAGGCTATATTATAGTATTTTACTATATAGTTTAATTTCTGTATGTTCACTACTCATGGATGATGCCTCAAGACAACATGAGAGGCAATATCCATGGTGGAAACAGGATAGAAAATCCCCCTAAAGTAACTTCCCTTCTGCAGCAGTTCAACATTCATACTATATTTGGAGAGTTATATTTAATTATATGTTAGTATAATTATATATATATATATATATATATATATATATGCGTGTGTGTATGTGTGTGTGTGTTTATATATTTTTAGTCTATTGTGCCAGTTAATCCTAGTGATTTAATTTAATAACTCATAATACAATGAATTATTTATATAACTGATCATGTCATGTAATTGACCACATTATTTGGCAAGTTTGTATTGACATGGTTTAAAGATTGTCACACTTGATAACTGAGGTTCAATGGTTTAATACAGCTATAATATCTGAAGGTAGTAGTTACAACTGAGACTCCACATGTCCCAAAGGAAACATTTTCTATGGCTTTTTTTTCACATGAAGTTCTCAATTTCCCGATTGAAAACACTTTTATGATTCATCACCCTAATTTGAAAGTTTTAGAAATTAATGAGTCAAAAAGTCCATAATAGTACCAACCAAACAAATACAACAAAAATAATCACATCTACATTGTTCTCCTGCATCCTGAACCCACCAAAACAAATAATCATTTTCTCTGGTGTTCTATAATTCAAGTTATGACAGATTATCCACTTATTTAAGCCTCAAATGTATGAGTTAGTACTGACAGTTCCTGCCTTCATTACCATGCCTAGATCTAATCTATGCTCTTCTAATTTACATCTTTTCTCTTGAATCTTCCACTTCTTTATTGCCAGCTTCCTATACCTGACTAAAACTGCCACCTTCCTGGCCCACTTCTTGTCTTCTATCTGATTCCTACCCCTTTTCTCCAGGCAGTTTCTGATTGACTCTTCACAATGTTGTCAGAGGGATCTTTCCTGGGTACAAATCTTGATACTTTATTTCCCTGACCACATCTTTTCAAAGGCATCCTACTATATTTTCAGGTTACCATAAAAAAATCTCTAATATCACCTAAAAATCCTATACTACTGTGTAAGTTACTTTTTTGCTGTAAAAATACCTAACCAAACAAATTAAGGATAACGCAGTATATTTTGGGTCATAGTTTGAAAGTGGGATGTTACTGAGGCTACTTTAGACATCTGTTCATATCACATCAGCACTCAGGAAGCAGAGAGATGCTATTTGCTCCATCACTTTATTTTTTTACCACTTTGACCTCCTTTTTGTCTTTAAGAGGCATGTATTTTTTTAATACCACAGACATTCTGTATGCCTTCCTCATCTCTGGAATGTTGTGATCACTCTTTTCTTAATTGTAGCTACAGAGCTAGTAAACTCTCATTTCTTCAGAGAAATGTATCCTGACCTCTCTGTATTGAGCAAATTCTGCCATTACATTTTTACATAAAATACTGCATCTTTCCCTGTTTATACTCATCACAGTGCAATACTGCCATTATGCACACATACTTCTTTGTCATAAGACTGTATGTTCCACTAGGTCAGGTACCCATATATTTGATTTTATACTGCTTACAACTCTCAGTCCTATGCCTTACCTATATGCCAATAATATAATGATTTGATAAATGAATAGATGGATTTTCAGAAGCTCACATAGCCAGCATTCATGTTTCCTGAGCCTAGTAGAGAACTTTTCATTGCACAGTGCTGCTTCTATTTAGGCAAACAGCACAAGATTGGAACATTTAGCAGTTTTGGACTTACAAATGAAACCTTCCACCGTCTGCCAGTTGCTATACATGCCCATGACATTTTCATCAAAGAAAATGTATGAATGCATCAGTACCCCAGTTCCACTATTAGGACAATAAATCACATGCATTAAGGAAGCCACACATAAAGGGTTGGCATCATCACAGTAGTATGCATGTCAATTTTCAAGAGAAGTCCATTTGAACATTAATATGAAAAAATAAATCATAGTGTTGCATGCATTTTTAAAGTCCTTTAGAAAGAACATTTTAGTTTGCTAAGTTGAATTTCAGGATTCATTTAAAAAAAAACAACATCTCTGGAGACTTATTAGAAATAACTATCTACAGGCAAAATTGTTACTTATTTTTGATGAAATAACCATAAAGAGCCTTTTTCTTCCTTGAATAAACTTAAGATTAGATGTGTTCATTTTTATACTTTATAAGCTAAGTATAATAATAAGAAATATGGAATGCTTTTTCTGGAAGAACTACTTCTAGAAGGTTTTTAAACTAGTAAGTAGGATTTTAAAGGTGAAATCTGAGGATTGTGCATAGTATTTAGAAAATACAAGTTGTAATTCTGAAGTGCTATGATCATCAAATAGTTGCTGGCAACTTTCAAAGTCTTTAATCCTTCTTTATATTAACTTTCTGACCTAGCTTTTGTCAAAATACTCTTAAGTCCCTTAACATATTCTCATGGCATACAACTACTATTTCTTGAAGTTGTTGTGTGCTAGAAACAACCACACAGATATTGTTGGGTTCCAAGTAAATCATCGGAAATCATGTGTCTAATATAGCATTCCTAAAATAGATAGTAGAGTTGAAAGTCCAATTTTGGGACCTCCCCCTGCCCACTGCTCTCAAGAATAGCAGCCAGCAACCTGACCGCCTGCCTACTGAAGAACAAGAAGAACCGGTTTCCAGCCTTCAGGGGAGGGGCTTGACCTGACTTTGTATCTTGGGAGAGAGGGATTAAAGATGGAGACTTGAACCAGAAGCCATGCGTTTTTCTGTCTCTCCATGTGTTTTCTCTTGCCCCCGTTCCTATACCCATCTCCTTCCAGAGAACCCACTGTTAGAATGTATGAGCTGGACTTTACACATTTTTATTTTCTGAATTTCAGGATTAGAAATGCAATAACTATTTACAAACCGATTTTATATCAAATCACAAAGGGATTTACTGATTTTAGTACAGCTAGAAGGCAAATACGTTCTTCTCTTTCAAAATGATATAATTCTGATTTCAATAGAAATTCAAATTTATGTCATGTATATTAACTTAGATAGGTAATAAGTTTCTTACCATTGAGGAAACTATACCAAAGTTACAGCAGGTTAAATAAACCTTTCATTAAAGGTCAATAACTTCCGTTTATAAACTTAAAGCAATATGTTGAGCACCATGAAGAATGTATTTCTATAATGTAATGTAGACTTTGTCCATTTGATCATGAAAATCTTGTAGAAATGATCTAGCCAAGGTAAATGGGTGGAGAGTAGAGCTTGACTAAAGTACAAGAAATAAGGTTGATGAGAAAGAAGAATAGATCTGATTTATGAAGCCACTTTCCCATATAGAAAATGTGCTCTGGATTTTATGAAATAAGGCAAATTTGGGATAGTTTATAAAAAGCTTAAATAGTAGAAAACTGTTGGAATTTGAGCCTCTGATGATTGAAACTGTTCTGGAATTCATCAAAAACACAACTTCAATGAGACTGCCATTTGTCTATGATTCCCCCACAAGAACCTCTAATTTCAGCTCTACAAAATGAATGAGCTGAACAAAGGATCAAAATATGGTAAGCATACGTTTTTATTAGATATATTTTTTTATTTACATTTCAAATGATTTCCCCTTTCCTGGTCTCCCCTCCCTGAAAGTCCCATAAGCCCTCTTCCCTCCCCCTTAGAAAGAGGGCCTTTTATTTTTAGGCTGTGACAACTAGATGTTCAATTACAGAAATGAAACCCAATGGTGACAAGATAAACTACAGGACACTGAAACCCAAGTTAAATAAGGTTTCTCCTAAATCTTATGTTATAATTGTTGTCTACAAATATGGATATACTTAGCTATTTGTTTGTTTCATTACTTTTGTGTAATGGAAAATATCTCAAAATAGAACATCATTTTGGAGAGACAAAAGCTCTATGTTTAAGTGCTTTACTTCTACTGGGGACTCTTCACAAATGTTGCCATTAATTTAGATCAAGCGAATGATAAGAATGTGTTTAGAGCACTGTCTATGTTGAATGCCAAGTATTCTCATTCCTGGATATATTCTGTGCTTCTGTGAAGCAATGGCTCTGGCCACCAAAGGGAGACTCAGGAGAAAACATATGGGGCTGTAATTTTCTACTTTAGATCTGATTGATGCCTTGTCCTGTTTTCAGCATAGATACCCAACACCAGGTGAAAAAGAATACAGACTAGATAGTTCAGAGACCTAGGTAAAACCAAGCTGATCTAAATTTTAGAAAATGTAGCAATAAAATGTTTCCTAATGTAATTCTGATGTACTCATATATCAGTGCCTTGCTTGGCCATCATCAGAGAAGCTTCCTACTGAAGCAGATGGGACAGATCCAAAGATCCAGAGTCAGATAATACACACAGAGAGTGTGAGTCCTTCAAATAGACAGTTCTAAATGGGATGTTTATATCAAATTTCCCCCCTCAGGGCTCAGGAAACCCCACACAAAAGGAAACTGAAAGAGTCATAAGAGCCAGAGTATGGGGAACACAATGGAAACCAGGCCTTCTAAATATAGCACGACTGAGGCTTTAATGTACTCAGAGACTGTGGCATTATACACAAGGTCCACACTGGTCTGAGCCAGATGGAGACCCAGCACAGAGAGGAGAAGTGAATCCCTTAATACCCCATCTCTAACTAAGAAGCTATATCTAATGAAAAACTTCTTGGATGGAAAAAATTAGTTTTCTCCAGTGAAGTCTCATTGGTTATAGAAATCACTCCTCAGTGCAGGGCCTATGCCTAGTGGTAGATGGCTAATGTAAAATGAACTCAGTGATGATTTGTCTGGAATTCTTTTTTTTTTTTTTTTTTGCTTACAGGTTATTATTTTCAATTTTGTGTTTCATCTGAGTGAGCAGATGTATGTGTCTCTGTCTGTATGTGTTTCTTGTGCCTTTAATTTGGTTCTCTTTTTTGGATGCTGTTGTTTGTTTTGGCTTATTCAGGTTTGTTTGTTCATTTTAGATGCCTGTTTTTTTTTTTCTAATGAGAGAGGGAGAAAGGAAGAATGCAGATTTGGATGGTCAGGAGATTGGCAGAATCTGGGAGGAGTTGGGAGATCAAAAGCTATGATCAGAATACATCGTATGAAAAAAATCAATTTTCAATAAAAATATAATTAAATTATAAAATCAGAGAAGTATACTTAGAAGTGGATAAAGTTGATTTAGCAAAAATGTGTCTGTAGTCACTGAATTACAAGGCTGGGATCTAAAAAACAAGAAATTCAGCATAGGCGTTGAGAAAAGTATTACACATGAACAGATATTTCCAAGGAACTAAAGAGTGCAATAAGAACAAGCATGCAACGAAAGCTAAGCATGCATGAAGAAGCCATAAGGAAAGCTGCTACTATGTACATAGGTAGATAAAGTAGTTTGCATGGCATCCTTGAGATAGATTATAACCATTTGATTTATGAGAAAAGTGAAGCATAAAGAAAGCATTGAAAGGTAATTTATGTACTCTGCATAAGAAGCTTTAGTGAAGCATGAGTTTACATTCTGGTTGAAACAGTAAGACTTGCACATGCAGCTCAACATAATCATCCTGCTAATATAATAATTATGGGTTCAATTAAGTGACATAGCAGATTCTCCCCATCCTCCCTCTCTCTCTCTATCTTTCTCTCTGTCTCTCTGTCTCTCTCTCTCTTTCTCTCTCTCTCTCTCTGTCTCTCTCTCCCTCTCTCTCCCCCCCCCACCAGAAAACAAACAGGCATCTAAAAGGAACAAACAAACCTGAATTAGTCACAACAGACAACATGCCCCTCCCAAAAGAGCCAAAGAAATGTCACAAGAAACACATACAGACGGAGACACATGCATGTGCACACTCAGCAGTCCCTTTATAGAAGCTCCCATAGACAACCAAAAATTTGTTGCACGGATAAAGGTATTTCCAAAACCCTTAAGTGATTGTTTTCTAAACCAGAAACACATCTTTATCCTATTCAATAGTAGGAAATGTTTCCTCTAGGCTGAATTTAAATTTTGTAATGGTTAAAACAAAGATACAATTGAGTTGGTCAGCTGGAGTTAGTTAATTAGCGAGTTATGCTGGAAAATGTCATTTGAGATTAAAAGCATAAAGTGATATGAAGAAATGAGATGGAAAGTTTCTTTTGAAAGCACCCCCTTCCATCCACCAAATTCTAAAGCAATGTCAAGATAGTTCAGTTTAATACAAGCATGGCTATAAGAAAACATCTAATTTCTATTAATTTGGGTTCTAGTATATATTTATATCAGTATATTGATATTCAAATATAAATGCTTATACAAAAGCCAAAAGTCTTCTTATTTTAAGTTACATGTTTTATGTAAGACAATTAGAGAATACTTGTGCATATAAGATATTCGAGTACAAATAAGTGTTAAATGCTATGGCTATTCATATGTGTGGAGATCAGTGTGGACAACAAAAGGAGGGGAGAAGTGAGCTAGAAGAACAAATTAAAGTCAAACACTTACTATGAAGGGTAGAATCAACTTTAAAAAATATTCTAATTTGAACGTAAAAATGGCCCTCCTACACCCCAGTATTAAACTAAGCATCAACCTAAAACAGTTGTTAACAAAATAGAGCAGGTCAACCGAGTGTAGACAAGCCGGTGGGTCCAGATTCCAGGGGAGGGTATTGCTGAATGACTACCAGCTGAGAAGTTCAAAGATGATCCAAAGTTAGCCTATTATCCCTCCACGGGTGATTTTGTAAGTCTCAAGGATCTGTCAAGGCTCACTAATAAATGTCTTGCTCTGCAAAGGCAATTTAAGAAAAGAAAAGGAAAGGAACATGGATACTTTAAATTCTTTCTCCCTTGGGTTAAAGGCCCTCCCACTGACCTTGCTTTAAAGACAGGGCACATCTGCAAGAACAGAAAAGGGCCATAAGCAGAGAGTAGATAAGCTTTTAGCAATGCCTTATTGTCTTTCAAATGGATGAGCAGGTTTGCTAGTCCAAGTCAGGAAATGCTGAGAGTACTTTCTGCAAAGTAGGCACTTACTAGCTAGTAGAGAATTATTTCTTGCACGAAAATACGCCCTGACAAAATTCCATGGTTTTATTAA
Source organism: Apodemus sylvaticus (assembly GCF_947179515.1). Taxonomy (NCBI): domain Eukaryota; kingdom Metazoa; phylum Chordata; class Mammalia; order Rodentia; family Muridae; genus Apodemus; species Apodemus sylvaticus. Next base: position 122,315,426 of record NC_067495.1, read on the forward strand.
TTAAAAGTAAATATGGGTTTGCACTCTTTTATCTCAAATTTTTAAAATGCACAATAATAACGAATATCATTTTCACAGCACATTGTAAATATTATTACTCACTTCTGGTACTCTCCAAATTTAATATGTGATGGTTTATTATTCATGTGCAGCATAAACTAAGTCGTTGAAATTACAAATTGGCAAGTAGGCTACAAAAATTATGCTTGTCTTCAACATTATGGATTTAATAATTAAAAATACAATCTGACATAGAACAAGGAAAATTGTTGAAACTTAAAAGTTCACCTGAAGCTTACCACTGAGAACACTGGAAACATCTTTTCATTTACATCAAGAGGAAAAACTAGTAAATGAACGAAGTTTACGTGGTTTTATTAGATTTATCTTTCCAGAAATCCTTTAAAAGCATCATATTTTGCAAACGGGTGCATTACAAGTATGAGAGATGACATATTCATGTAACATGAGCTAGATTCTGGCATGAACAGTAGATGCTCCTTTTAACAGCAAAATAGTTATTTTATTTTTTCCCCCTGTGCATAGTGCTAAATTGTTTTGAAAATTCTAGCTCTGTGCCAGTCTGGTTTTTCACTTAAAATGAGAAGTGTTCACGCATATGTTAGACTTGTTGCAACCAAATGCTTTATCCCTGGCCCGTGAGCCCAGACTCTTGCAAGCTATCTTTTGAAATATGGCATTTACCAAATATATTGTGAGCAGCTGACTGCATGAGGCAGAGCTTCCTGTTTCTCACTTTTGAGGCCTCCAGAGGCTTAGGATTCTACAATTCAATTTACTGTAGTTGATGTGCTCCCTTTTCTCCTACTTGTTTCAGTTTGAAATTAGTGTCTTGATTAAATTCTAAAGGCAACTGTGCTAACAATAAGCCTGTCAGGGACTTATCCTGTATAGTAAGGGTCTGGCTACAGACATTCCATTAGTGAATGTATAATTTTACTTTGAGTTTTATGTATTTTCATCTGTCGTCACATTTTAAATTATGCTATTTATTTGAAGGGACTCCATTTTACAGATAAGCTGATGAGGTGAGGGGTTCTAGGGAACAAGTAAAATTAGCAGAAAAAGTGAATTAGCATAAATGTCCCCCAGTTGTGCCTTAGAAATCAATGCACGCCATAGTTGCCTGTTATCTTTTTGGATCTAGCAATGTCCTTTGCAGATGACAGTGCTCCTTGGTGCCTCACTAAATCTGATGCAATTCTTTGAGACAGATGTTAGTACTCAAAACTATTTTGTCAGTTTTCTCATTTGAACAATGAGGTAGCTAAGGTTGCATGACCATTGAGCTTTCCTCCCTTTCTGTGCTTTGGAATATTTTCAGCGTGACAATCAAAGATACATGTCTTGAGAACATTCTCCAGTGTTTGGTGTGTGTGTGTGTGTGTGTTGAAATGCACTACTACTATTGCACCATTAATAGTCAGGTTTCAGAGGGAGGACACAAAAGCAGCTCTTCCATGCCTACCTCCTGTGCTGCTGTGATCTCTCCATTTTTCAAGACCTCTTGCCACTGTGATACAGTTTGCAATGAAGCCTTCATAAGAGCTAACCTGATCTTGGAAACATGACCTTCAAGCACTAGACCTGTGAGATAAATAAACCTCTTTCCTTTTTAACATTATGCCACTTTAGGTATTTTATAACAGTAATAAAAAATGAACAGAACACATTTTGGAAAACCTGTGATTCAGCTCACTTTGAATGTGCTCCATTATTTAATAATTTATAAACATGGAAAATTATACTGAACATATATATGCTAGGTGGTAAGGTAACAAAGATATTTAATATCTTAAGGGTCATAGAAACCTTTTTATGGAGATAAAATATAATCCTTAAAATGATATATAACAATGCCTTCCAGAACAAGGCTATGTACCACAATGAAAGGCATAGAGGAGCATTACAGAATCTGTCCTGCACACTCAGCCATTACTTTGAACAATGAGATTTCACTTTGATTTGGGCTTTTTATAGTAGTTTGTATTACCTGCCCTATATTCACAAATGCATACATACAAGTACATACACGTATATCTACACACATGAACAAATCAGTCAAAAGATGAGGCATCCATCAGCCATGAAAGTTTCTCAATGATTAAATTGATCACCACCAGGGGTTTTATTCCCATTATCCTTCAGACTATAAGTTTTTAGAAAACCAGAGTTACTTAGTCATTGTGTTCCATCTATACTCAATGCCAGAGAAATAGCAGGTACACAACAAACGGTTGTTTAATGAGCAAGCATAGGTTTTACTTGTATAGTGTGTCTTACCTCAGTTCCTATAGAACCTTTTATCTATTCATAACCAAGAGCATTGACAGAAATCTGCATTGTTTCCATATTCGGGAAGCTAGGGTAGGAGGATGGGTTGCTGGCCAGCCAGTTTAGAAAAGTTAACAAGTACCAGGTTCTGTGAGAAAACTTCTCTTAAAAACCAGGGTGAGATTGAACAATTATGAGTCCTACTGAAGTGAAAATTCTGTGTGGCAAATTATATATCATCTGAGTTATTTATAATTTGCTTTAAGATTCTTCTTTGCATATCAGCACTATTATCATTCATATTTCATTAAGTATAGCAATATTATTGTTGACTTTTAATTTATTATTTTTCAGTAGACAATATGTTCATTTTTAGTGCTTTTTGTCATCAATATACAGTTTATCTCTGTTAAAGTTCTTTGAGCAGTGCTGTGGAATACAAAAGGGCATTTCTGGGTTACTTGCTCAAAAGTGATTTTTATTTCTTTATTAAGTTATTTAAATCCTGAAAAAAAAAAAACAGGGTGAAGAATGACTGGAAAAAGACAACCAATTTTGACTTTGACCCATGCATGCATGTGCACATCTGTGCATAAAGGAGCATGCATCATCATTCACACACACACACACACAAGAAACAAAAGAAATTGATGCAAACAGAATCTATGTATATCCCTTTCTATTATAATTACTATATAATGCCTGTCTTTTCTAGTGAAAAAAAAAAATACTTCATAAGTATCTGCCTAACCAAAACATCTGAATTTAGAAAAGTTTTAAAATTCTAAGTAGTTAATATCAGGGCCAAACAGAAGAGTCCTGGAATTGTATATATGAAAGTAATCAATCTTCCCTATCTTCAAAGTCATTCTATCTTCTCCTTAGTTATCTGGGATTACTTCGTTCTTCATCTAAAGCTCAACAATATCAGGGCACCTCTGAATTTCTTGAACCTTAACATTATCACAAACTTGCTTTCGACCTGTCCCTGCATTGACAGCTAAGTTTTCCACTCGGAGTCTCCAAATCAAAATAGTTCCAATATTTTATTGCTATATATTTGACAGACCAAGGCCTTCACAGGTGGGCTTCAGTTAAAATGCTACATAGGGGGAGGGGGGATCCGGGAAAGGGGAAATCATTTGGAATGTAAACAAAGAATATAGAAAATAAAAATATTTAAAAAAGAAATTAAAAAATATAAAGCAAAAGAATAAAATATTCCACTTCCTTGAGTCTTGATTCCTCACTAAAACCTACTGGTGCAAATGCCAGTTAAAGATAGTAGAATATTATATATTTTCACAAATCCAATTTCTTTAATCCTAATCATCTAAAAGAACTTTTCAATGGCCTTGGGAAATTTTTAGTTCTTAATCACTCTGGAATTAGATAAATTCAAGGCAAACACCAGTGTCAACATTAGAAATGGTTAAACCTACCGCAGTTGGCAATGCTGAGAATATATTCTCTATTTTCCAGAAAGATAGTGCCAGTAAATTTCACACGTTAGTTGCCAGGATTAGAAACAGTCTTCTTATGGTAAAAAAAAAAATAAGAAAAGTAGATGAGGAAACTACCTGTGATGCTAAGAATGAAAATGTATTTCTGTGAATATTAGGAACTCCTATCATGTGGTAGCATTAGACATGACAAATCATCAACAAATGGCCTTGTTCATTTAAAGTGTATTAACAAAGGGTTATATAATTTTGAATTTAGGATAAATGTACAATACTAATTATTCAGTTAGAAAAAGTTTTCTAAATTTTTATTTTTGCATCAGTTTGTGCTTACATAGAAATAATTATCATCCTTTCTAAATTGATCAATTAATATAGAATAGTAAGAGATTTTAGAAAGAGCACTGCAGTATACCAAAGTAAGAAAAATATCCCTGCCCACATTCAAATATACACTATACATTTAGAAATGAATAAGCTCCTTAATAACATTAATATGCTAAAGTAGACAGTCAATGTAATATATTTATCAATGTTTTGTAGTACAAAAAAAGCATATAACAGAAATGATTTAATTGTATTACCATGCCTAGAGACAGTTCTGCAGGTTGAAATAACTTAATTAAAATATTTTTAATAAATCTCCAAAATTATTTATGTAATTGGAATTGACTTAGACATTTATGGAATAGTATAGCTGTGTATTTCCAGAAAACAACTCTATATGAGGGAAACTCTACATTTAATGTCAATTATTCTTTCTTATCATCAAGATGAATTTACACAAAGTCCTAATGAAGGAAACAGGTCTTGGTAATTCAAGACCAAGAATGATTACAGACATGGTTAAACCAACTCAAACATAATGGTTGCGATCATGTACTATGTAATTGATTGCATAATATCACATTTTGAATTCTCTGTATATATATATATATATATGTGTGTGTGTGTGTGTGTGTGGGTGTGTGTGTGTGTGTGTGTGTGTAAGACTGTAACACTATTAAATATATGATTTGGCAGATCCAACAGATATTTTCAAAATACTTATTGGTTATTATTGTGTATTATGTAGATCAAATTACTTGTCAACATGTAATGTTTCCTTCTTTCCTTCCTTCCTCCCTCCCTCCCTCCCTCTCTGTCTCCTTTCTTTCTTTCTTTTCTTTCTTTCTTTCTTTCTTTCTTTCTTTCTTTCTTTCTTTCTTTCTTTCTTTCTTTCTTTCTTTCTTTCTTTCTTTCTTTCTTTCTTTCTTCTCTTCCTTCCTTCCTTCCTTCCTTCCTTCCTTCCTTCCTTCCTTCCTTCCTTCCTTCCTTTCTTTCTTTCTTTCTTTCTTTCTTTCTTTCTTTCTTTCTTTCTTTCTTTCTTTCTTTCTTTCTTTCTTTCTTTCTTTCTTTCACAAGGTTTCTCTGTGTAATCTGGGTTGTCTTGGAACTCTCTCCATACATCAGATTGGCATCAAACTCAAAGAGATCCACCTGTTTCTGCCACCCAACTCCGGCGGTATGGACCAAAGGCATCCAAAACATTCAGCATCTCCAGTTATAACCAGAGGAATTGAGAACGAGGCTTCATAAATGCACTTATAACATTTCTTATACTTTGTGCATTTCAATGCTCTTATCCCTGAAGTAGCTTGTACACTCATTAGCTGTTCTGTGAGAAAAATTAGAAAACAAGAATCTCATTGTCTTGAAATAACTTAAAGCAAATTGGGATGGGTATTCAAATGAGATTAACTGCAAAATTAATTTTTGGTGATTATTTTTGACATTTTGTCAAAAATTTTATTGCTGCAGAAATTTTGTTTTAAAACAGACTATACATTTTAAAATGAACCTGATAAATACCTTACTATTTAATTTTAATAGTGATTGCCACTTAATACTTTATCTTGCAATAACCATAAACATAATTTATAATATAACCTCTGAGAAAGATCCTGCTTAACACCTTCTGCTTTTTTTAACCAGTTAATACTAATACTGGGCATTTATTGGCAAATGATATTTTTATATATTTGCACCAAAAACTTTCACTAAATATTTTGTAATTTCCCTCATTTAGAGACTTGTATATGGCTCAGTGATAAAGTGATAAAGTGCACTTAAGTGATATCATTTGATAAACTGAGAAATCATTTTGGTTTGGTATTTATTTGAGGTTGATTAAATCAGAGGCTAAAGATTCTGAGCCACTGTATTCTCCAACTTCAAAAAAAAATCAATGCTTCTTAGTTAATGTGCAGTACACACTGTAACCAGATTAAATGGGTAGACCTTGGCTATCTCCTACAGCTCAGCAAACTTAAACCAGAAGAGAATAATACAATATAAAATATTTTTCTTAAATATTCCTTTGCATGAAGCTAAGCTTATTATTCGTTTGAAAATAAAACATTTATAAGAATAAGTATGTATATCAACACTTCTTCCCCAGGGCTATAATTGCCTTGGTATTTCTCTTCTCACAAAGCCTTATCCCTTTACATCTAATAATTTATCTATCAATAGACACATGGGGCACAGAATTGGACAGCATTGTGGGTTTTAAGAATAATTCAATAAAAATTAAAACGTGTTGTGATTTACAACAAAGTTTATAATCTCATCCTCAATAGCAGAACCAAAGGTGTCTTCACTATTTCAGAATCTCCCTCAGAACAATGGGAATGTTAAAATCTTATTTCCATATTGAAAGTATAAATAGTGATTGCAAAATAATATAATAGTACAATTATCAATTCTAACCAAAGTCTTTTCATATTTGTAGCTGGTCACAAGGAGAGTAGTCTTCTTAGTTACAAAAGACAAACAGCAGGCCGGTTTAGAGGAGAAAGTTGGGACATGCTGTGATTGATTTTTCCCCCTTTGCAAATAAAGAGGAAAATTATTCTCATTTCTATAAAACCAAAACCTAGTTTTCATGAACCAAAACATTTCATTATTACAACAGAATAGAACGCTAGACTTCTTTAATAAAAACATATAATTATTATTTAATATTTATTTCAGAAATACTGATTCAGCAAGATGTTACGGTTTTATTATTTATTTTCATTTTATGGATATGGTTTCTTTGACTATGCATATGCACCACACATTTGTAGTACTGACAAAGATGTCTTTTGATTAACTAGTGAATTGGTGTTTTATTTTCTCTAATTTGTTTTGGCATGGTATAGACCAATATCTGATTCCCAACCACATCCCCTGTTCTAAAGGGATGATTTAAAAAATCCCTACAGTAGTATCATATGGTACATAACTTGGAAATGTATGCTTACTATCACAATATAATTTTATATTTGAAAAATGGTAGATAAAACATTTTCATAAAGAAGCTTCAGAAAATAGCCCTTTCAATGGAGTTCAGGGACATAAGTTTTTATATGTATCAAAAGGAGAGGTGTATTTGAATAAGCTGAAAAGTTTCAGTCCAGCTCCTGAAAGGCTCTGGGGAAGGGTTTCTGTTATTTTTGGAACACTAATCCCCTAACAGGTCATGTATATCACCAGCATTAACAAGTTGCCAAAATAATGTGCTGAAAATTTGCTAACACTCTCTAAACATAACTAAAAGAAAACAGTGAAGAACAAATTTCTGAGAAAGAAATGGGGTATCTATTATTGTTTTTATATGACAAATTATCTTTATTCATCTATTTTATTTTAATTTTTATTTGTGTGTTGTACATGTGTGTATGCACATATCTGTGAAGATTCCAAGCTCTCCATCTTCTATACTGAACTACTGAAGTAGTCTTCTACTTAAGCCAAGACATTGCAGATACAGTTTGTCTGGCTATTCTGTTTGCTTCAGGAATCCTTTGTTTAAGACATTCTTAGTGCTGGAATTACAGGTGCATCTGGCATGCTTACTCAACATTAATGTGTGTTTAGGGGATCTAAACTCCAATCCTCATGACTGTGCAGTAAACACTTTATCCGATGAGCCATTTCCCCAGGATTATGAAAAATAATTTTGCACTGTCTAATTTAGCAAACATTTACTGTATTTGAGTATATTTATCCTGAAAAAGGTTACCCATCTGAAGTTAAAATTCAAATAAAAATACTGCTTGTTTTGTTTTCTTTTATCTAGCAAACATTGAAATGACATGATTTTTATGAAAAAAATCTCTTAGCTTCCATAGCATATTAAAATATTGCTTAATATATAAATATATAAAATAGTGGTTATAACAAATATAATAAATAATTATAATAAATAGCGATTATAATAAATAGACAACATCATTATCTTTAAATGGCGAGCATGCCAACATAGCCTTGTGAATGAAATCTGCTTGTCTATGAGAGTTGATTTTACATATGTCGATATACACCTCATTCTCATGCAAGCATTTCCTAGGCAGTTAGCTTTCAGCTTATGAAACTCTGATGTATCTGTATTACACAAAGTAGTGTCACTCATCTTAGCTTGTCTCTATCTACTCTCTTTTGTTATACAGGTGCACCACTGCCTGAAATTCGTTTTTATGGTAATTACTATTTGTGTCTAACTCATAAAAGTGGGAGGTATAACAACCTGTGTCTATCAGCTGTTGCTGAGCAGATTACTGTTTAGCTAAAAGAGATGAAATCTTGTCATTTGTGACAGCAATGGGAGAAACTAGAGATTTTTATGTTAAATAAAATAAGCCACCCATGAAAGACAAGTTTCTCTGATATGCAGAATATGTCATTGATGTCCTAGAAGTTGTTTGAAGAAGAAATGCTGAGGGAAGTAGAGGGGGTACTGGAAAGGCTGGTCAGTAGGTACTAAGTTGTACTCCCATAGGAGTAAGGCATTGTAGTATTGTGTTATAAAATAGGGTTTCTATAGAGAACAATTGTATAGTTTTTAAAGACTAAGGAAAATGATGCTCATATTTTTAACAATAAATATATGTGAAGAATGTATGAGGATATAATATATAATCTGGTTTATAAATTATGTGATCATATTATATATATATATATATATATATATATATATATATATATATATATATCATGGTATCTCACTGATTTTTATGGTTTTTTCATATCAGTTTAAAATAATTTAAAGTAAAATAATACAAATAAGCAATGAAGTTATTTCATAATAATAGAAAAGAATATAGTTTCAAAATATGTTATTTAATAATATTTTACAATTACATTTATGAAATTTCAAATTATTTCATAATAATAAAAATAAAGTAATAAAATTATTTCACAAGGTATACTGGACTAACTGAACTCATAATGATCTAACTGCCTTTGCCTGCTGAGTGCTGGGATTAAAGATATATCCACCATGCTAACCCATAAAAATATTTCACAGTCCAGGCTTGAAGGTTGCTCAGTAGATAAAAAACTTGCCAGCAAGTATGGACACCAGAGTTTGGTTCTTTTGTGCAAGCCCAAAAGTGGAATGGGCCAGAATCAGAAACAGGGAATTTCCCAGTGTTAGTGATCTTCAGTTTCAGAGACTGGTCCTAACTCATAAGTAAAAAAGTGAATGAAGTAATGAATGAATGGCAGAATGAGTAAATAAATAAATGAATTATAGACTAATGGAGGGAAGCATCTGAAACCAATTTTGGACTTTATTAATTACAAGTGTATATATACATACCCCCTACCAACATATACTACACACATATAAGAATTCATATCACATGTGCAGGCAACACACACACACACACACACACACACACACACACAGTGCAATAAATAATGTAAACTCTAGGCAAGCATCCAAATTATTACTGTTTACACATTACCTTGGTGTGCTTAAAGATTTTGGGAGTATTTGATACATAGTAGAGTTTCATAAATACCCAGTTACAAGTGAATGGATATGCTAACTCTACCAAGCCACATAATTGAGTACATTTTTTATCATGAAAATAGGCTACAGGCCTGTTGTTAATGGGCTCAAATGTCCCTAAAGGTTTTCCCTGGAGGTTTTGTCTAAATGGAAGGCCCAGGTTTATTTTTTCCCCCAGTCAACTGCTTCAATATTCTAGCTAATTCTCCAGGTGAGTAATTAGGATAAAACTTAATTCTTCAGATGAATTCTAAGGAATTGATTATTTCTCTAGAGGCCATTGGGCTGCATTTAAATCACCATTTCACTTTGGACTCTGAATGATCCAATTTACAAATCCCAATGAATCAAATTAACTAGATAACCGCCAAATGTAATCCCATTCAGGGAGTGAAATATCTGGTTTCATTGTCTTCGTTAGCTAAATGAACTCTATTAGTTAAACTTCACTTCCATTTGTATTATTTTAGCACACACTACATTAGAAGCTTTTTACCTTAAAAATACCTGTGATACTGAAATCTCTATTTTTCCCTTTTATTCAAAATCTGATTTTATCCTCCTCTAATTCTGATTTACTTATCTTATCTGGATGTAAATATCACCACACAAATTCATGACATAATTGTAAATAAATTGTCACCATTTTCCATATGATTCGCTGTTGATAAAACAAAATGTAAATTTCCATCACACTGTTTGATGCTATGTAAATTTTAAGGAAGTGAATTTTTTGCTTTAGAGTTGAAAACAGTTTTATGGGAACTGACTTTTTGTCTGTTAAAAATCCATGACAGGGATTACACACTAAATTAAAAACCAATAGTTTTTTTGTTAGAGCTTCTTGTCAAATCCTTGGTGCATCTCTTATAGCATTCCTCTAGTTTTTGCATACAAACTTCTAAAGTTTTATTGCAGTTCCCATTTCTTAAACATCTAGCTTCAGCTATACATGCAGTTTTCTCTGATGTGGACAATTATATTAGGAGTTACTGTTATGTTTTTGTGTGTTATTACCTGTTAATACTATAAGGCCTGTAAGTAAATTGCTCAGGTAGAATAGCACAAGTAGAAGTAGTCACAATTTCCTCTAGCAGAATTCTTTATGAAAACCATTTCATCAATCTCATAAGTCAGGAGTCTGAAAACATTCTTTATTTTTCTGTAAAAAGCCAGACACTACATGTCTTATGCCTTTGTTGAAATAAAACCTCATTTAAGTGAATGAATGTGTCCATGTTGGATTAAGTTTGTTTTTCATAGGCACAGAATCTATACAACTTTTACACTGCACAATTGTCTTTCTTTTTCAAAGATGAAAAACAATCATGCTATGAACCATTCAGAAACAAAGGCTAGGCTATTCCCTTCCATCACTTAAAGGTAAACAAAACCATCACTGTTCCCTCTCATAGTGGATGCCAAATAAGTCCTGAATAAATTGAGGAAATGGTACCTATATCTGGGAGAATTTATGGCTATTTTCTAATTCAGAAAATACTTGTTGAATATTAATTTGACCAGAAATATCTGATGTCAACTCCTTGCATATAATGCCAAGGGCCTTACTGATCATCCAAATATTAGAGTGTTCTTCATTCCAGCAGGTGAAATAATAAGCTTTCCTCAGGAAAGATGATTGTGTTTTAAACCTTATAGACTCTACTCGCTGGCTAAAAGTTTTATATACATGGCTTCTTTGATGAGATTCATATTATAGTTGAAATACAGGGAGAAACTCAGAGAGTTCAGTTGCATTGGGTTATCTCACATCCTGTCTCTATGCAAAGTGGGTGCTACTCAGTAATGAGAATAATTGCTTAGTGTTCAGAAAAATGAAGCTGGAAGCAACAGAAAAGCATCCTGGGGAATATGTTATGAAATACCAGCTGCAGGTTCAGGTTTGCATTATGAAATGGAGGCAAAGTAAGCAAATTACTACTATCATTATAGCTATATCTATGTCTATATCCATATCGGGGAGTGGGGGGGCTAGAAAAGGGGAAATCATTTGAAATGTAAATAAATTATATCGAAAAAAAAACAAACAAACAAAAAAAAAGACAAAAAAAACAGAGAGAGGACAAATAAACAATTCATTTAGAGCAGTGGATGAATACCCTCTGAAATGTCCTGGCCAGCTGTCAGTCAATTGAAACCAAAGTAAAAAGCCTCGCAGATGAGTTAGAAACACTGTAATTCATAAATCCAAACAACTTAGAGGCTCCCAGCCCCAAGTTGTGAACTTAACCAATGTTAAACTCATGAAGCTTGAAGTTAGAGATAAAAGAATCTCAGAGGGCTTGAAATTATTAGCAGAAAAATGCCCGAACTTTGATGATTGAAATTTTGAAATTTTAAGTGGCAATAAAGTAAAAGATGCCAGCACATATGAGTCCCTGAAGAAGTTAAAAAATTTCAAGAGCCTAGACCCTTTAAGAGTGAGTTGACAAGCTGGAATTACCATGAAAAAAAAATCTGTTTCAAGCTCCTGATCCAGGTCACATACTTTAAAGGCTTACAACAGGGATAACAGAGAGGCCCCTGACTCTGACTCTGGTTCTGAAGTCAAAGAACACTACCTGGAGGTTAGCAGAAAGGGAAATGAGGTTGAGGAGTATGATGCAACTAGTGGAAGAGGAGGAAGAGGATGAAGAAGAAGATAGGAAAGAAGATGACTTAAGTGGAGAGGAGAATGAGCGTTATAAGGATGGGGACATGGATGATGAGGAAGATGAAGAATATGCAGTGAAGGAGTCAGGAGATGAGGATGAAGAGGATGACTAAGGAACATTAACTAATTTTGTGAATTTCCTATTGTGATTTGATTGTTTCTAACTATATGTGTGCCCACCTCCTGCCCTCTGGCGAGGATTACTGGAGATTGTGTGGAGGAGGAAGGAGAGGGGGGAAGGAATAAAATATTGTTTTTACTGCTACTCTTTATTTCCTTTTCTTTTTCTTGGTACCTGGAACATCTTTGTCAATGAAATAGCTTAGTACATACCAAGCAAATATTTTTTCTTAGTTTAGGCTTGCCCCTCATTCCCAAAGTTGGTCAGAATATGACTGCCTCCCATCAGTTTATTCACAGCCCCAGGAGCACTGAACCACACCTGCCTTCAATAACTCTAGTTCAGATCCATATGGTCTTGGCTAGAGTCATTCATTACCCTAGTTTGTAAATAGTAACCTGCAGGTTTACATTGGAACTGGCTTGGGGTTATTCTCCAACTCTCATCACCTTCCTGCTCTTCACAGATAATAGTGGGCTTTGCTTTTGCAAAGAAACCTTGTCTCTCTGGTGCTGTGAGCCTTAGACAAAAATGGCAGGCTTAGGAGATACAAGTGAAGTAGATTTGATAGTCATATTAGGAAAAAAAAAAGCACCTTCAAAAAAATAGCCTGTCCTATCTTGTTCTGCAAAATATTAGAGCAATTTGTTCAGCAGATATGACAGGAAGACTCATCTCTAGTACCCCAGCTTGGAACATTTTTTACAAATTCAAGTGCTGGAGGCTCACTGCATGTCTGCTGGGTTTCTTTTTGTTCATTTTTCCCACTTCTTCTGAACATTGGAGCATGGAAAAGGAACGCAAAATTGTATTTTCTTACCTAGTGGGACTCTGATGTGACTTCTGTTCCTCCTACTGAATGCTGTATGCTTTAAGCGTTCCCCTTCTGGACTTAAGAAGTGACATGCTGTTTCCTAACCTGTGTTTCTACAGTACAAAAGAACATCTGCAACATATTTTTTCTCTCACCTCAGGGAACTGCCAAATTTTAAGTTGTATGTCCGATTATCACTGATAAATTTCAATAAATCTTTTTATTAAAAATTTTAATGAAGATTCTAGATGATACAGTAGAACAGGGAAAACAAATCAGGTATAAAATGGAAAAGATTAGACAAAATTTTCACCAATTTCAAATTTTATATTTATATACACAGAAAAATCCTAGAATTAGTACAACCTATTATGATTTAAAAGGAATTTTCACAAGGTCTTAGGAAATAAAATCAATGTGCTAGAATCAATAACAAAAATAACTCAATAGGCAAAGGCCCCAAGATTATATCTATATCTATCTTTTTAACTAAAACGTTAAAAAGAACCTAGAAATAGTTCTTATCAGAGCTAGGCAAACATTTCTAGAATAAGCAAACATTATTGAAAAGCATAAAAGATTTGCATGTAAGGAGAGGTACAATATGTTCATGAACTAAAAGACATAGTATCAAGAAAGTGTGACTATTCAATTTAATCTGATGCAATAGCAAGGATATAAAATACAAACTAAAACACATGTACTGCAAGGACCTTGCTGTAAATGTTATTTATAAAAAATAAAATGAAACAGAATTTTAGAAGGTGACCAAATACTGTGAAGAGTCAATTTTCTATTTTAACATACAGATCTTTGAGAAAGCACTTGGCTTTACAATCAATTGATGGAATACAAATTAAATACTCAAGACCTACAGATGAACTGAGTGACAAAATTTTACCAAATTTTAATAAGGAGAATTAGGAATTTTATATTGTACAAGTAAGCATATAATATTATACTCTCTAGAAAGCAATATATTTAGCAATGGCTTGCAAATTTGGGGAAATTATGCTGTGCAATCCATAAGTTCCTCTTCTAGAGATGTACTTTAAAAATATCTGTCTATCATACACAACAGATTCCCACAAGTCTGTTTGCATTTTGTTCCTAATTCTGCTATCCAGGGAGGGGCTGTGGACACAGAGTGAGTCACATACCCAGGTGACTTCTTGTGAATCAATCCCCTAATGAATAAAGAAGCCAATCACTGGGCAAGTAGGTGGACTTCTGGATTAGATTGAAGAAGAGAAGAAGGAAGCAGGAGAGAGTTAGGTCCTTTTTGGATGGGGGATAGCATGAGAACAAGATGTAGCTAGGTTTCCTGGTTTCAGTGGTGGATCCATCAGGATTCATCACCAGAGGATTTAGATTTAATAAGGCTTTGGAAAATATGATTCTAGTTGTTGCGTCCAGTGATTGAGTTACCATTGTTTCTGAACTAAGTTTGTGTGGTGTTTTCCTTCATGCAGCAGCTTGTCTGGGTTCAAGGGAGAAAGGTATGGAGGCAAAGTGCAGGTTTGCCTGAGGTGCACCACAATGGCTGTTGGGGATTTGAAGCATGGGACCAGCATGGTAACAACCTGCCAGTAGAAACTTAGCAAGCAAGCTAGGTGGAGACTTTTCAGGAGCTCCAGGCCAGAAAGTCACCATTAGATAACAACAGGTCAACCATTGCCTGCCAGTGCATGGCTAGCCTGCCCCACAGGGCAGAGAGTTGCACAAGCATGTAACATGCTGGTTAGTTTTTTTTTTTATTTTTTAATATTTCCCGCAACATGGGTCTGTTTACTCAATCAATGTTTGAAAAATTAAATTTTGGGAGTGGTCTAAATGTCCCTCAATAATGGGAGATTTGTACTTTTGCCCAACATATGGAACCAACTGTGGAACATAATCTCACATATGAAGGGAAATCATTTGAAATGTAAATCATTTGAAATGTAAATAAAGAATATATCTAATAAAAAAATTGAAGAGAAAAAAGGTTCTATGACAAACTATAATAGACAAAATGAAGATGGATTTGCATTTAATGAAAAACTTTATGCATGCTGTTTTATATATATATATATATATATATATACATATTTACATAGCAAATGTGCTGTAATATTTTTATTATTCCCTAAGACTGGCTATGTCTAGAGAAAATTGAGAGCAGTGTGAGAGTAAACATAAAAGATTTTCATTTTTTCTTTTTTTTTATTCTATATATATTTTTATTTACATTTCAAATGATTTCCTCTTTTCTGGCTCCCCACTCCCTGAAAGTCCTATAAGCCCTCTTCCCCGCCCCCCCTGTTCCCCCATCGACCCCTTCCCACTTCCCTGTTCTGATATTGCCCTACACTGCTGCACTGAGCCTTTCCAGAACCAGGGGCCACTCCTCCATTCTTCTTAGACATTTTATCTGTTACATTTTATTTCTGTATAATCTAAAAGATCTATAACATGGTAGATTTTGGAAAAGTGGGGCAAAAATGTTAACAAGTATTGAGAATTTGCTTTATGGAATCTCCATATATTTGAGATATCACTTCATTAAAATAAAAATGGTTTACCTTAGTATTTGGATAATAATGTCATTTGCTTCTTTCAGATTGGCCTGTTAGATTGCTTGATGTTGACTTTCAGGTGTTGTTTGGCCCTTCTGAAGGACTACTTAGTCTTAAACTGTTGAAATTTTACTCTTAGTTCTATGTTCTTTTCCTCATGACTATTTCTTATGTCAGTTGTTAAGAAGAGTTCTAATCTATTCTTAGGTTAAATCTCAACTGGATGAACGAATTGTCCTTTCTTAGAACAAGATTATATTACATCATCTATTTCCAGGAAATAGAAGAAATCTTAATTCTTCTAGCTTTTTTGTTTGTGGAGGGGTGATTGTTGTTGTTTTGAGTCACTGATTCAATTGTTGTTCAAAATGCCTTAGGATAAACTATTTACTGTGATGGTTAGTGTTAACTTACATATTTGACAAAATTTAGTCTCACTCAGTTGATAGGTTCCTGGGGTTGCCTGTGAGAGATTATCTTGAATGAATTAATGGAGATGCCAAGTCCTGACCACTGTGGGCAGTACCATTCTCAGACTAGGATCCTTGACTAGACATATGGAAATGGGAGCTGGAAGGCAGCATTCATGGAACTTTGCTTTCTCACTGTTCGTGTGATGTGACACGCTGCACTGAACTATACATTATATACAGGAGCCAGGCAAAAAGTGTACTTAGTGCTGATGATCAAAATCAGTTAACCAGAATAAGCTACTGATCAGAATTAAGGACAAAGTCCTACTCAGCAAGATAATGTTGGCCATGCCATGATTTGTAATAGAAATGGTTGTTCTCTTTCATCTTCTCATGAAATTTACTATTTTTCTGGATGCAGTGTATATACTATGCAAAAACATACTAATTAAAACACAACAGATGAGACCATCAATCAACATGATTGTATCAATATAATTGTATGATATGTCATCCAGTGGAGGATGCTCTTAGAGATAATCATGAAATGAGCACTATATTAGAAATCAAAGGAGAAGATTAAGCTATGCCCATAGGAGCAGTTAAACTATCTTGGTAAGGCAACTCTCAAATTTGGGGACAAGATAGCATGGCATTTCTGAAAACATAGAAAAGGGTTAAGGAATAAAGATAAGCTTGCTAACACATTAGTAGCAAGCAGCAATCTTTTTCTTGCAAAGATTGGAGCTGGAAAAGTTTTTTTTCATATCATCTTCAAGGTTATAAAAATCATAAATTTCATACATTACAGAATTAAAATTGACTCAACTCGTATATACAACACTTTTGTTAATTTGTAAACAATTTGTATTCATTTGTACCTCTTGTTGGGTTGCAACAATTAAATTAAATGAAAAAATATTTGCCATTATATATGTCATTAGTGACAAAACATCCATGCACTTTGGATACCTAGTATGCATTTCTGAAGAGAACAGAATGTTTTTGGTTTTTTCCTTACATCTGGTCTGTAAGAGACATCATCATTTCCATTACACCTATAGAAATCATAGCCCCCAGAGATAACGTTGCTTGCCAAAAAGTGACATAGCTTGTGTCAAGACCTGGACTAGATACCAAAGCTCTTGCTTCCCTAGACAATATATTACTGAGAAGACTGCCTTGATTGCCTCACAGAAAAGAAGACTGCTTCAGGAAAAGCAGCAAATCTGCATATACCATCCGAGATGCTAGACTTCTGCAATCTGTTTGGTTTTGCACAATTTTTCTGTGTTACAAGCTCTAAGTTAACTATACACCAGAGGAGGCGAGAGAGCAAAAATTGTCATTTGCGAAAGTTGGCATCAATCTGCACTGTGCAACGAATTCTTTCTCAGTGAGTTGAGTTTGCTATAAAGAAGCAAGTTTGACACTGCTGCAATTCTGCAGCTCCCGGGGGAAATAATGAAAAATTTGATCAAAGATTACTACTAGGATAACAGCAGACTCACAAATGAGTGCCACTTCAACAGGGCAGTGGGATCTTCTTTAATAAACAGTAAAGATCCCACTACCTGAAACAAAAAAAAACCTTTTAATATAAGTACACAAAGGCAAATTGATCTAATGACAAAAAATTCACTCACATCTTACTATTGACATTATTTATAAATCCTTAAAATTTAGATATATAGAGGTTAACTTTTGAGATATCTGTCTGAATTCAAGCAATATCTAGTTGACTTAACAGATATTCTAAATTAATCTTTCTGTTTGTTTGGTTGATTTTTATTTTAAGAAAAAGGGAAACATAGTTACTTTGCAAAATGTCTACTATATTTTGTAAGTAAAACGCTAAGTGATCTTCTGATCATCCTAAGTAATCATCCAGCTCAAGCCTCCATGACTTGTCACTTTAAATAGACTGAAGGCTTTCAACGGCAAGAATTCCTCATGGGCCCATTATTAGGAATAATGAGATAATGGATGTAAAATGATTACCAAGTGCCTGACATATGACAAATTAACAACAAATGGATGCTTCTATATTAATATTTTCATCCATTATACTGAAAGACAAGTGTTCCATCTAGCATGTGGTGGTGGCTTTCATATACTATTATTTGAAATATGATTTCAGAGTAGGACATTTAAATTCCTTAAATTAAGAGAAGAAAAAAATAAAATCTACTGGATACCTTAGACAATGGTATAAAAAGGGTATAAAAAGTGGATACAGAAATGATAATTCTTGCTCTAGTTTTCAATTCTAACTCAAATACGATTTCCCAGATCTCTTTGTAGAAATGAATAAAATAACAAGACTACAGTAAGCATCACATGCTTTTGATACTACATTATAAAAAACATTGAGAAACAATTTTCAGCATTATCAAAATTGTAAATAAAACATACCATTGGAATGTATGGAATTAATACTACTATTTTGACTGTTCATACAGTGACTCCCTGAGTCTGTGGCCTGTCCTGACTTATAATGATAGTGACAACTAAATTTGAATCTTTGATGTTGAGAGGCAACTATATTATACTAGAGTTGGGATAATTAGTGAAGAAGTTGGCATAGTGGCATAGTTATCCAAAAATGCAGAGAAGATTTGGCTTCATCAAATCTCTACTCCCTGTTTTACTTGTTAGTATATTTGCAGCAATTCTACTGTGTTGTTACAATCAACTTTATTTTTATGTGAAAATGGCTCTGCAAAATAAAGCATCCACTAGTGCTAATGTTGGCAGTGGAAAAAAAAGTGCTAGATTTTAGTCAGAAAATGGCTTTGTAAATGACTTTTGTCTTGTATTTATAGAATCTCTAATGGTATAAAAAGGGTCTGTTAAATTTGTTAGTTATACTTTCTTGAATTTTATGAGGGGAATTATATGCTAGAGTAATATTTAAGTATGTGAGGAGCCAAGAAGGTCACAGAACCTTTCTCTTGTGAATGGAGAAGGTGGACTCTCATCCCATTATGGCTCTATTTTAGAAACCATAGTATGTCAGAAACAATAGGCTGTTGCTCTTAGTATATAACTTCATAATAAAATACTGCAAAGCTAGTCTATGTGCTATCCTTCATGCTAATCCAGGGAAGGAGGGTTAGTCATCTATTTACAAATAATCAAATCATTATTAAAATTCCTTCAAACAATTAAAATGCATGTTATGTTCAACGAAACTTAAGTTTGTTATTATTTGACATTTTAAAGAGATGGCTTTAATCTTCATTAAATGAACATAAATATATTCTTTACGTTATTGTAAAGATATGCACTAGTTTGCACTAGTTAAAATTTTCTATTTTTACCTTTTATATATTAATGCATTGCTATTGTTAGAGTCATTTTAAGTTGCATTTGTAGCAAGATAATGCATTGCACCTTTAAAATTGTTTATTTTTCACTCAAAGCAATGTCAATGCCTGTTAAAACATTTGTGTTGATTTTTGGCAGCTGAGAATTAAAAATATTTAAGTTGGAGATGCTTATGTGATACTCTGTATTGATTATAGCGAGCCAAGATATATAAAGAATCTCAAAGCGTAAATAGAAAGACAAAGCCTATATGGTGCTCAATTGTAATACATTGTGAGGAAAAAGTTAAGACAGTACATTTATATTCCAATATATTGCAACATCCTGAAAAACACGAAGCACCAATGAGATTATTCTAAAGGCTAGCTGGTGCTTTGGCTTTATGGTGATGGATGCTTACTACTGATAGAGAACCAAAGGATATGAAACTATTCTGGCACTCTATGGCATAAGATAATCTTTATATCTGCCACTAGATCGATGCTGAGAAATAACATGATTTATTTCTCCTCTCAACAGCACCATCAAGCTTCCACTATGTGAAAAATGGCTTAATTTTAATCCAAAGGAGAATTCTTGTACAGTTTCTCAGTCTGGGTTACTCACTTCCTTAAACTACTCCTGGCAGCACTTTGCTGAAGAGATTTGCATAGAAAGACATGGAAGCACAAGGAGTGGTGAAACGGAAAATTCCACTATTCTGTACTTCTGTAGGGAGCAAGAAGTCATCATTAGCACCTATTTAATATATGTGTTTGTCAGCCTTCACCTTCATTCATGAAATAAGATATTTAGTTATGGGCAGGCAAGCTTTACATACCATAGTTTACAGATGAGCATATTTTCCTTTTATTGAAAATAAATTTTTTCTCATACAGTAAGACTACATACAGTTTTCCCTCTGTCAACTCCTCTGAGATTCTCCCTATCTTCTCTCCCATTCAAATCCACACCATTTCTCATTGAAAACAGACAGGTGTCTAAGAACAATAAAAATAAAATAAAATAAAATAAAATAAAACAAAAAAAACCCACACTGGAATAAGGTAAGACAAACAGAAGAAAATTAACCAAATAAAACACATAAGGAATGCATATGGACACAGATACACACACATATTGTGCACACAAGAATCTAATAAAAACAGGAAAAAATCCATAACATATACATAAGGTACCTGTGAGGTTAAAAAATGCCCCAACAAAATATTATGAGACAAAGAACTCCAAAATATGTCTTTGAGTTCATCTTATGTTGGCCTTCTACTGCTGGACATGGGGTTTCTCCTTAAGTATGTTTTGTATCTCCAGTGAGACTCCATTGCCAAGAACTAATTTTTCATTGTTAGTGGTTATCATTTTGAGATAGCATTTGGTTTTGGGATGGGGTTTGGCTCTATTGATCCTACACATGAACATGTTTTAAGTTAGTAACACTGTTCAATCATTTATTTATTCTATAAATGAACATCAAGTAGGTTTAGAAAAACACCCAATTAGCATTTTTAACTCCTTGTTTGCAGTCTATTGGCTTTGCTTGAAATATTTTCTTCATAAGGAAAGCAGGTTTTGTTTATCTCTGGTGACTCGTCTCGGAACAGAGAGCACAGGCATCTCAATATGTATTCCATATCATTAGACAATAAGAAACCAAATAGAATGATTCTAACTTGTGCTGTGACACTAATATGAGGTGCAAGGTACAGATACCCTGTCATTTGGAAGGGATATAGGAGCCTAGAAACACAGTATTTAATCTAAGCTTACAATATATCAAGCATACCTTCTGTTAGCTCTGCTGATAGTCTAAAGCTCAAACTAGACTCCCATTTTTGTTTTGTTTTATGCTCTACTTTTCAGACTACTATACATTACCACCTAAGTAGTTTCATGTGCTGTTATGTAAAGGGATCCTTTCAATTTTAGTCAGTTTCTGTTTTCATTTGAGGCCACTCCCTGAGTTCCGTCTTTGTTTGGAATATTTGTTCTTCAGTTACTTGGAGATGGTTCTCTTGTTCCTCATTAGTCATTACTTAGCCAAGCTGAATATAATTCATCTTTTTAATCTTATAAATTAGTCTCTCTGGACTTTGGGCATGATCTGAGTACTGTGTACTACATTTTTGTAGTTTTTTCCAGACTTTAGTGATTAGGTGCCAAATATTCTACACAGTGGTCTAATTGAATCAAGTGAGAAAGGACTTTGTATTATTTGCATTGACATATGGAACTCCATATTCACAGAAGTACTTCTACAAGAACTGTACTCATTTTTTTAAGACATCTAGTCAGAAATATAGTAAGGCATCCTGGTTGTCCTTTTGTTGTCTATAATTAAGTCTTTTAACTTTATCTTATGTTGTAGTGGTAAGTATATAAGTTTTCACACATGCTAGGCTAGTATTCTGCCACCTACCCTTATTCCTAGGCTAAACTTTATTCTTTTTGACATGTAATAATTGCATTTATTTATGAGGAAAATGCAATAATTTATCACTTCTTAGCCTTTTGGTGAAGATCAAGGGTAAAATGTGAAAATTTGGTGCATATAGATGACATATAAAATCAAATGTCATTTGTTTGTTTTGGAAACCTAACAAATTCCTCCTTGGTAGTTGATTTTTAAAACCCATAAAAACTTTGAACTGTAGTCACTCTACTGTGCAGTAACTATCAGAACTTCCTTCCCCCTATCCTCTGTTGATATGAGAATATATTTTATAGTCTTCATATGAGCAAGATGTCCAGTGTTTTTCTGTACCTGGTTTATATCACTCAGCTTATGTTGTCCAATTCTATTTATGTCACCACGAATGAGAAAATTTGATGCATTTTAATGTTTTTTTTAACACTGGATCATTTATATTTGTTTCATATTTACCTTTTAGCTGACATAAGACACTCTAGTAAGCTATTACTTTAAGGAGTTCTAGCCACTAGCATAATCTTTCTTTGTGTAAAATACTTGGCTGGGCGACTCACTGAGTTGTTTCAATGTTGTTTGATAGGTTTTAGTATCCCTCTATTTTCCAGATTAAACCGATATCATTTAGGGCTATGAGCTAGACACATTCTCCCACATTCCATTTTAAGCTTTGTATATTTGGAAAGGTAGAGTCTGTCACTTGCTTTCATTATCTATAAAAGGTGGAAAATAATAGCCCCAAATGCCACCAATATATCATTAGTATTAAACTGATTATCACTCTGTCATATTTAAATGAGTTGTAATTGTTTATTTATGCTGTGAAGTAATTACTCTTTATAATAGCCCTATAGACACATAACATAGTTCATTTTGAGCTAGCACCTTACACACACACACACACACACACACACTCACACACACACACACACATAAATATTCCACCCCCAGGGCTGCTACAAAATGACTTTAGAAAGAATCAGCTGTATTTGCCTATCATTGGTAAACCATTAGTGTATGTTCTAATTACCTGCTTGTATTTATGAGTAGGCATAAGCATCCAATAAAGAAAAAAATATTGAGTAAATTTTGGGAAATTATGCTTGTACACAAAAAGTCTTAATAACAATGAAGGTAGTCAGATGCCACTATTTCGGGATCAATTAAGACAAAAGAAAATTCCTACTGCCTAAAAGTAGAGTAATTCCAGAATGTAATGCAGTTTATAGCACATACTTACTTTGATCCTAGCTTTCATCTGCCATGCCACAGAATACCATCTGTTTAGAGGGCATTTATTAAAATGTTGAGCTTTCTCTTATTAACCTTGCTCAGTTTAATATATTTCTTGGTAATTCCTATTTAATTGGTATGAAATGTACTATCAGTGATTTAAAATAATTGTAACTATATTTCTCAGGATGCAACGCATAACGACATACCAGATTGTCACAGCACTATCAAAGTTTAATTGATCTAATTTAGATCTCATCTTATCAAACTGTGCATTCTAAGTCTGTCTTCTTTTGACCAAATGATAGCAATCTTGTCACTTGTTTTTATATGTGTTATTAGCATATCAAACCATTCCAATATCAAAGGGATTTGGTTTTGAAAAAAAATTTCTTTCTCCTTCACTGATCAACTACTAAATTATTTCCCAATGAATTTTCTATGTAACAGTGGTTTAACTTTAAAGCTTAAACATCAGGACTTCTCACTCTCATTGTCTCCTACATAATCATTTCCATATCTAACTTTATATATGAAATCATAAATAGGAGCTCGAACAATGTATAAACGTGGATATTTACTTGTTTCTGTAAATTTCAGAGAGGTAAGTTCTTTAGAAGGAAAATCTTGGTCAGGTGAAGATTCAATAGATGCTCCAACAAAGGGAAATCGAGGTGTGGGGAGGTGGAAGTGGGTCGGGTGGAGGGGCATATACTTAGAGGCAGGGGGTGGGAGGAGGGGTTGATGGTTTTTGGGGAGGGGGAAACTGGGAAAGGTTTTACAATTTGAAATGTAATGAAGATTATGTTCAATAAAATAAAAAACAGATATTAAGGAAAAATTTTACAGGTTGCATTTACCTCTTTAGAAATATATGTATGTATATATATATATATATATATATATATATATATATATATATTATATAATATATCATCTTGTGATATGATACATTATATATATATATATATATTACTAAACATTATATATTCCTTAATATTATATGTGTATATCATGCAAACTGAAAAAGAGTATCTATTACAAAAACACATTTGTAAGCCTGGGGTAGACACTACTTATGAGTTATTGTATTTTAAAACATCACTAAATATATGTCATACTATTAGTTCTCCTAATTAATAAAATACATCCTGGTGAATAAGTTTCTCCTTGGATCCAGTACTTTACTGTTCATAATTCTGTTTGTATTCACAGAGTACATCTATTTTGCCATATGCAATATCCTGCCCAAGGATGTTTAAAATATGATCTGAAGGAAAAATTGATACTATTCATCATTTGGAGTTTTGCAATAAAATTTAGGCTCATGACCTCAGTAAGCTGGTTTTCACCAGATATTGCTCTATGTTTTCAGAAAGCAATCTTCTGCTGTTGGGACAATCTGACCTACAATTCATTCTTCTTTCTATTAAAGGGCACTTTACTTTGATACTGTTTTAATGTCATTCAGGGAGTTGTAAAGCACGAATTATCAATAATAAAACACCTCTACCCAATCTTAACACTTGGACATACTTCTGATATTCTCTTAGAAGATGTACAATATGTAAAATGGTTTGTTTATAAATTGTTCTCCTACCATCCCTTCCTGTCTTTTTTTCCTATGATCATAAACTCACTATTCCGCACGGCTGCAGTATTATCACATAGCCACCTGAAACGGAGTATTTCTAGAATAGAAGAAATTCTGCTAAATTTTAAAAAACACACAAATGTAGCTATTGGGAATCATAAAATTGGGCTTATGTTCACATGTTCTTTGCACAATATCTCTGAGACTATCAGTTCATTTCAAAGTCTGTGGAACCTCTGGGCTTTCACAGAACCAATAATGAGCAGAGACTATGAGCCTTAATGTTCTCCTGTTCACACTGAACTTTCATGTGAGATATCATTAGAAGAAAGAACTTTAAAGGAAAACAATCCAAATTTAATTAAAAAGTAGAGATGACCTCAAAGATCCTTTCTAGTTCTTATATTCTATTCCATATAAATATTTAAAAATGGAACACTTTATATTCTCTGTACAGTCTAAGAAGTAAATATGAGTATAGTTGCATTAGATGCCAGCATTATGTTTTGTCCTATTTCTTTTAAGTCTAATGCATCAACTATAGCTAAAAAATGCAATGTAAGATTGGAGGATAAGTACTCTTCAACAAATAGGTTGAGATACCTTTTGAATTATATTATTCATGAGATTATATATTCTCTTTTCATAGTAATGTTGAAGAGAAGTGAATAAAGCATGGATAAACAGTGAGGAGGATGAAGTAGAGAGAAACTAGGAGAATATACCTGAAGAGGACTTAACCAAAAGGGTGAATGTCACACGACTTATGTATATACATCTGGTCAAGCAGAATGTTTTATTAGTTTCAGAGATTCTA
This sequence comes from Apodemus sylvaticus, assembly GCF_947179515.1. Taxonomy (NCBI): domain Eukaryota; kingdom Metazoa; phylum Chordata; class Mammalia; order Rodentia; family Muridae; genus Apodemus; species Apodemus sylvaticus. Next base: position 122,340,984 of record NC_067495.1, read on the forward strand.
TTATTACTTTACTTTTCTCTACATAATAAAACCTCTCAACTCTGAATACATCCTATTCTTAAATTAATGGGCACTTTTAAAATTCAATAGCTTTAAGTATGTCTTCACTAATCTTAAAAGAAAAGGAAACTTCTTGAGAGCTATGATTGATCATTAATTTCTTTTCATCAAATCCTTGGGATTTAAATTAAAAAGCATCAATATATCTTGAAGTGAATGCTAGAAACTAGTGAGGATGATTCTTACTGTTTTGATTGGATATATGAAGAACAGTTAAGTAGATAACTTAGATACTTGTTACTCTACTTTTCCTTTCCACACCTTCTTTCCTAAATTCCTTATCCCATCTGTTGTTTATCTTAGCAGGTGAATAGCAGTACTATCCTTAATATGTTCTTCATGTCTGGCACTATCTCTAATTCTTGAGTGAAATCCATATTTATCTTCTATTTTTAAACCTGTTTTAAAGAAAAAAATACACCTGAAAATACTCTTGATAAATACTCAGAGAAAATGTGTCAGTGGAAGTAATTTTATATCTGAACGATGTTGCAATAATTTCTTACATATAAAGGAGTAAATTAGGCACTGTACTTGGTGAGGTAAAAGCTATTTCAGGAGGAAAAAAAAAACAAGATTTTATGTAGCTACCAAAGTTTAGAGCAAGGGCATTGCCGCGTAAATCTTAGAATATAGTAGATGTTAAATAAGCCTGATAAAAGAAACTTGGTTGATCTCATCTAGTAGAGCTTAACATCAGGGAAAGCACAAACAATATTAGTTAAGAACATTCAAAAACCTTATTAGATACCGAATAAAAGTTAGAGATTAGTATATGTCAAATATCAGATTCAAGCTTAGAACTGAAAAACTGGTTGGTCACACTACTTTAAATTACAGAATGTACTCATAAGAAACTTAAGGGAAAGTAGACGGGGCTGTGGAGAGCGGGAGGGGGGGGAAGAGGAGAGAGTGGGGACGGTGGGGGGGGGGACAGGGGCGAGAGGGGAACATGATCTGACATTGGAAGAGTGAAAAGGACTGAAGCTCTGAGGGCCAGCAAAAAGAATGGCAACAGGCAACCTCCAGAGGAGGTTGGAGGGACCATCCAGAATACATCAGAGACCAGGGAAGTAAGAGACTCTCAGGACTCAAAAGGAGGGAGGGACCTTAGATGAAATGCCCAATCACAGGGAGAGGGAACTTACAGAGCCCACCTCCAGTAGGAAGACAGGGCTTCAAGTGAGGGAGTTGGAGGCCATCCCACAGTCACAACTCTGACCCATAAATGTTCCTGTCTGAAAGAATTACAGGGATGGAAATGGAGAGGAGCCTGAGGAAAAGAAGGTCCTGCGACTGGCTCAAAGTGGGTTCCAGCACAAGGGTAGGTTCCCAAGGCCTGACACTATTACTGAGGCTATGGAGTGCTCACAAAAAGGGACCTAGCGTGACAGCACTGCAGAAGACCCATCAAGCAGGTGAAACAGTCAGATGCAGATATCTGCACCCAACCAATGAACAGAAGCAGGTGACCCCTGCAGGCTGTTGAGTTAGGGAAGGCTGAATGAAACTGAGTCCAACCCTGTTGGAGGACCAGCAGTCTCAATTAATCTGGACCCCCACTCCAGGATCTCAAACACTGAACCATAAAATAGGCAGCATATACCAGCTGATATGAAGTCCCTACCACACAGTCAATAGAGGACTGCCTGATCTATGTTCATTCAGAGACGATGCACCTAACCCTCAAGAGAATGGAGGCCCCAGGGAGTTTAGAGGTCAGGTGGGGTAGGGTTGGAAGTGGGAAATCCACATGGAGACAGGGAAGGGAGGAGGTATGAGATGTTGAACCATCGGAGGGTGAACAGGGGTTGGCAGGGTGGGGAAAAATATAGAGTATATAAAAATAATTAATAAAAAGCATTTTTAAAAAAATAAAGTTACATTTGGCTAGAAAATGTACATTTGTTGGATTTTGACATTTAAATATGGCATAGATATTTTTGAAAGTACAAATGTTTGGAAAAGTATGAAGTCATGACATTCTATGGACTCTCCTTTAATAAAACAAATTGAAAATAGAGATGCATCTATTTAACAAAAGTATTACTTACCAATGACTATATAAGTTCCTGGTTGTGACACAGTCAATGTAGAAAATATTCATATCTGTCTATTAAATTCAAGTGCTATACAAGTGTGTTCTCCTAAGGATTGTAAATTACCTGTACATGAGAATAACACTATTTTTTTTTCATTTTTATTGACTATTTCACTTATTTACATTTCAAATGTTATCCCCCTTCCCAGTTTCCACTCCACAAACCCCCATCCCATCTTCCCTTCCCCTGCCTCTATGAGGGTGCTCTCCCACTTGCCCACCCACTCCTGCCTCAGTGCCCTAGTGATCCCCTATCCTGGGTCATCAAGCCTCCACAGGACCAATGGCCTCTCCTCCCATTGAGGCCAGATAAGAACATCTTCTGCTACATATCCATCTTGAGGGGTGGGTATGCCCTGTGTACTCTTTGGTTGGGGTTTAATCCTTGGAAGCTCTGGGGGGGGGTGCCTAGTTGGTTGATATTTGTTGAAAGACATAATTGTCTTATAGTTTTAACATTATGTTAATATCTAACTAGTGATTCACTTCTCCACACTTATTTCTTATTTACTTTATGAAAATTACCAAAATTAATAATATCCTACAAAATCCCACAGCTTTAGTATGCTGTTTTTTATCTGTTCGTTTTTATTAAGCCATGTCACTCTGTATTAATCTATGAGGAAGTTGGCAGCACATATGCTCTTACAGTTTGTTTCTCCTATATGCCTTACTACTGTACTTATAGCTCATCTGTATTAAATGACATGGAAATTATGAAATCTGCCTTCTTGATTCAGAAAGGATACATATTAGTTTTCAGGGCATGCAAATTTTTTCTCATGGATATTCAAAGCATTATTGTTACCAGTGATGGGGAAAATAATCTTTTCTCAATGATCAAAACAGTGAATTATCACTACTCAGCTTCAGATCCTCCGGGGGTGGGGGCACTATCTAATCTTTCATGTATTTTATGAGTTTAAAGCACACCAATGACTCATTCAGATTAAGCCAAAAATTTTGTTAATTAATTGTAATTAAAAGGACCCCCTACATATGTATTGGTAAACTATTTCTTATTTACCAAACATTTAAGCATATGCTGGCAGGTTTAATCCACATGAAGCAGACCTATTATTTTCGCCCCTTGCACTCCATATACTAGGAGGTATTTGGGAAAAGAAAAATATTGAAAAAGCAACATTAAAATATAAAAGACATTCAAATTTTTCTGATCAGTTTCCAATCATATAAACTAATCTTAGAAGAAGTCCACCACATAAGAAAAGATATTTTCTCATTTCACAAATGCATATAAGAATGAAAAGAATAGGGATAAAAGCTTAGCATTATTATACTGTTTATTTTTACCCAAGTGCATGGATCAAGAAAATGGTAAAGGTCGCTCACCTACAAATAACCTCTTCTATCTTACTCCTGAAGCCAAGCAGGAATCCTACTGGTACAATAGAGCTACCAACCCACCCACAAAACTTATCCTGTCTACAAGAAATGTAGGCACAGGGGATGGAGCAGAGAGTTAAAGAATGGCCAACCAGTAACTGGCTCAACGAGAGACCAATCCCATGGGCAAGCACCAAACAATCCCAGACAAAATTAAGGACACTCTTGTTATGCTTGCATGTAGAGAGGAGCAGGTAGTCCTTTGAGAGGCTCCACCCAGTAGATGACTCAGACAGATGCAGATACCCATAATTAAACAATGCATAGACTTTAGGGAGTCTTAGAGAAGAACAGGAGGCGTTGAAGGAGATATGAAGGAGATAGGAACTCCACAGGAAGACCAACAGAGTCAACTAACCTGGACCCTTAGGGTTCTCAGAGTCTGAACCAACAACCAAAGAACATACACGGGCTGCTCCTAGACTTCCCCCTCATATGTAGCTTGATCTTCATGTGGGTCCTGAACAACTGAAGAAGGGAATATCCCAAAAGCTGTTGCCTATACGTGGGATATGTTCTTCTAGCTGGGCTGTTTTGTCTGGCCTCAGTGGGAGAGGATGTGCCTAGCCTCACAGAGACTTAAAGTGCTGGGGTAGGGGGTAGACAGAGGACTCCTAGCCACTCAAAGGTGAAGGGGCAGGAGATGGGGAAAAGATTGTGGGAGAGGATGACCAGGAAGAGGGCACGGAGGGGATGTAATAAGTGAACAAAAAAATTTAAAAATCCCACAAATAATTCCACTTGGATACATTTTTCAATATTTTTCTAAAAAGAAGCTAACAGATTTGCTTCCACATGGATTTCTTCTCAGTTAATTGAAACTGCCAGATATCTTAGATATCTTGATGAGAACTGATAAATTTGGCTCTTCCCATGCATTTCTAAGGAGAAGAAAAATGTTATTAATTGATACCTACTATTTATCTGTAAATAGCCATATAAATCTCAGTTGTCCTTTGCTACATGTTGGCTAAGCCTAGAGCTCACAACAACCAAAGTTGAGGGAATCAGTCTTCAAATAGGCCAGTTATCTTTTGCCTGATCTCTTGGCCCTAGTGTGTAGTGATCAGCAATATCGTCTCTAAATTCAATAAATTTTGTCTGATCCAAGAAAAATGAGAAAAGCCTTTTTCCAAGTACTATATATAGAAACATACCTCAAGTCACAAAGGAACTGTCAAAATCAACTTCATTTCTAGATAACTCAAGAGACATACTTTGCTGACTGTGGGTCAATGTGGTCATAACTATTTCACACCTAAACCAATGAACTAACTTTCATAATAGCCATGCATATAGAAAGATAAAGATAAATGAATGAGCTGTTATATGAGTGTATGTATGTATGTATGTATGTATGAGTGTATGCATGCATGTGTGCACATGCATGCATGGGATTTAATAAAGAAAAGTTAATGAAATAAGTAAACAGGGCACATCACTTCCTAAGCAATTGGGATACAAATTCTGGGAAAATAAGTATTCAAATGTATGAGAACAGTTCAGGTATGAATGTTGCTTAAAGTGGTAATAATTTTGCATCTCTCTCCAAATTTTTTATTTGAAAATTATTTATTGCATTTATGCAATTCTGCTTGTAAGGGGTCCACAAAATGGGGTTTAAAATTACATATTACAGGAAAAAGCTTCTAGAAATAGCTTCTAAAAGATATTTTAAAAGAAGCATTAGGAAATCTGAATAATTAAATATTTTAAACATTTAGCATGGATTGTAACCATGCAGCAAAACACAGATGTTTAAGGTTTATATAGTAATAACTATATCTATATTGTTTCTCATTTTAGCTCAGAATTGATAATCTGCAGGTATCCATTATAGGAAGTACATATTAGTTAGAATTTATTATCAGACTGTAAGTGTTCACTGTAAATCATCTTTAAAGACCTCGACTGGTTTTATTATTCCACATTTAAAAATAAATCATCAAAATTTTTATGGAAATAGGATGCTTCCCAATATCTGACCATGTTTAATGAGAAGGCACTAATTCATAATTCAAATAATGTAACACTCACAAGCATATTTCAAAAATTAGTGCTAATTAAAACTGAAGGACATTATGTGCACAGTGAATGAGTAGTATCATAGAAAACAGCTCCTAGAAAGATCTTTTCCTCTACTAATTTTTAATTAGCCACTAAAATACATGATATTACACACACACTCTCCTCTCTCTCTCTTCTCCCTCCTCCCCAGTCTTCTCTCAAATAACTTGCTTGCTGTATGGTGAAGTATAGTCAGTTTCATTAATTTAAAGGTGACTTTCTAAATCCAAGTCTCATCCCGAAGCTAGCTTTTATGTTTTCCTTATACTTAATGAGGATTTTAAACCCCACCTTTTAATTTTAGGTTAATTGTAACCCAGGGGACACTAGTTACCTTTTGACACTCCCCCAAATTACTTGTTAACTGGAAGACATACACTCAAACTGAAGTCAAGAGGGTCAGGAGAAAAGCAGTAGCTTCAGGACAAGGAGGCTAGGAAAGGTTTCTGGCAAAGCCACTTAGCAAAGCCATTTAGCTAGAGGGCATTATGTCAATTTTAAAGCCCCAGAAGTGTTCCTGACAGATTATGCAATCTTTCCCAGAAGCAAAACATCCTTTTCACATTTTAAGACTACTCAGCTCCTCATTAAAACTGAGCAGGGGATTCCAAGCAGGACAGATCAAAACCTAGAGAGTTCCTCTTTGCACTTTTAGGTGTATACTGAAACAATACATTTTGAGGTCATTATAGACAAAGAAGTCTATAATTCCCTGGTTCTATAAATGCTAAGAGTTTAAAAAGAGAATGCAGTGATTCAAGTTATGATTGGCTTGTGGAAGAGGAGGGGGAGAGTGTCGATAGCTAAATGTTGCTAAGTATTTTAAAGACAAATTTACTAAGCTATAATTCATATACAATTCATTAGATAGTAGAGATTGTTTGGATGATGACTCAAATGCTCTGAAACCATGGAGATGTGTTCCTATCTGTAAATACACCAAAAACTACTGAATGGACGGTTAATTTACATTAATGAATTGTATGCTGTGATAATTAACTGCCATTAAAATAAAGAAAGGAAGTAATATTGGTTCTGGATCACTATGCAGGATTTTTTTTTTTTTTAATTTTAGGCCCTGGTGCCTTGAATAATACTTTTGCTCTCTTTCAGTTTATGCATATGTAAAGTAGAAAGATTACAGCAAACATGCAGTTGGAGCTGTTGTAAACATCAAATATGATGATACATGAAATTAGCATGGGTATATCTGGAAGCACTGTAAGTAAACAATACAGGTTATTTTCTCTTTCTCATTTATTCTAATCCCACCTTATCGAGATGTAATTTCCATATCATAAAATTGACCCTTTAAAATGTATAATTCAAAGCTTTATTTTATTTCCCAGAATTTTGTAAATGTCATTAGGTTTTAATTCCAGTTCTACGCATTCGTCATTTCCTCTTCCCCTCTAGTTACAACTAATAGTACGCATTATATCTCTAGGAATTTTGCTATTCTAGACATTTTAATGAATAGAATTATACACTATCTGATCTTTTATCTGTGGTAGTTTTCAATTAAATAATGTCTCAAAGCTTTATTTTCAAGTTGCAGCATTTAAAAGTACCCTACTTTTTTTTTTTAGGAATAAATAATTCTCTATTGTACAAATATGTTGTGGGGTTTATCACTAATGTTGTCATGAGCACACTGAATATGTTATCTGTGGATGTGTTTTTAATTTGAATTATACACATAAAAGGAATCAGTGGCTCATATATTAATTATGTATATTTCCTTGTTGGTGAGCAACTGAGAAGCAGTTTTCGTCAATGACCATTGAACATTTTGTCAGCAATGTACATGTGTTTCAATATCTCTAATCCTAACTATCCTTGATATTCCCCTTTATTGTAGCCATACTAGTGAATGTAACATAGATTCTCTTTGTTTCGATTTGCATTTCCTTGATGGCTAATGATATTGATCTCATTTGCTCACTGGTCATTTAGGTGCATTCTTTAGAGAACTTTGGCCCCTTTTATCTTATTTATTTTTTTCATTATTGATGTGCAATCATTATTCATGTACTTTGCCCACAACTCTCTTATAAAATTTGCAAATATTTTCTCTCATTCTATGGGTTGCTGGATGTTGTCTCACTGCTTTCCCCTATGCATTTATTATTAATTATAGAAAGCAAAAGCAAATTCTCATTAGAAGTATCAGTGTAATGACAGTCTTATTCATATTTCCTAGCTGCTTCTTGATGTCTGTAAATGCAGACAATACAACAGATTACTCTAGAATGTGACAGCTGGAGAAGTACAAAATCTTAAAAGTGACAGCAGAAACAACACCAAATGTCAGCTACAAAGCAAAATCTCAGGGGACTTCTAATGTGCTGTTGAAAAAAAACCAATGAAGCTAACAAACCATGCTTAGGAAGATGAACCAAAATCACAGGAAGTCTGGAAAATTCAAATAACTAAGGTCAAACAGTGACTGCACCAAATGGCTCTTTAAATAGTTGGTTTTTAAAAGCAATGCTTTACTTTTTATTGTTCCATAAATTAAAAGAAATGTAGAAAACGAGAACATACAATTAAAGTGGAATGCTGTCCTTTTCAATTAACAAAGTAATTGGATGCAATGAAGAAATTTAATGCATTTGATTTCAACAGAAGATACTCATCGTGGGAGGAGACCAACCCAAATCAGCAAAAACCTTGCATACTTTCTTGGAGGAGAAGACAGAACTCCCTGCATAGTACTACACAATTAAAAAGCCAATTAAGTGAACTGACTTTATTTTTTTATATATATTTTAATTTTAGATTTTGAGAATTTCATACAAATGAACAGAGAAACAATTTGGAGCAATATGAAAAAAACATGTTCATTAATCAAATGAGGATTGCCAATATTATAATATTTTCTAAATTGTTCTATGATAGTGGACAGATCTCTCAAATAAAATACATTATAAAACTTCAGCTCCAAGTACTCTTTCACACAGAGTCCTGCTATCTACCCTTGGTTTTCCTGCAACTTGAAATTCTTTTATTCTCCTGAATGCTATGTTTATAGGCATGCATCACCACACCTAGCTTCTAAATATTTTAAATGAATAAATTTCTCAGGCTTTGCCAGAAACAAACAAAAAAAAAACCCAGAAGTATAGAAATGTTTGTTCCCTCAAGCAAATATTCTAAAAGTGGACTGATTTTAATTAATGTGTTTTACGTTTGCTGACATTTGGTTGACAAATATTCAGAGTATATGTATAATGATATTGATAGCTTAATACATGTACATATTGTGAGAGGAAATAATATCAACATAATTCACATATCTAATACTTCACTTCATGTTAAGTTGAAATTGTAAGCCACTATTTTTACAGGTCTTTTTAAGACTACATGACAAAGTGACATTAGGCTAGTGTGAAAATTTTAGAGAACAATGCTTCAATCATTACTCTGGCCTCATTCTTACATTCTTTGCTTTTGATAAATGTGCAAGGGTGCTTGGAAAACACTTCTGTATCTGTTGACTAGATTTTATGAGCTGTTGCAATTTCCTTCTCATTTTCCTGGCAGATCTTTAGAAAATTCTTGAACCTAACCAGAAAAAAAAGGCTGAATATTTTGAAGACTAAGTTGATTTAATATATTGCAGTAATTTTGAATTTGTGGGGAAAATGAATGAATTAAAAGCTGATTCCCTATATTCATGGCAGCCTTATTTGTGATACCCAGAAGCTAGAAACAACCCAGATATATCACTATGGAAGAATGGATACAGAAAATGTGGATCATTTATACAATGGAATACTACTCAGCTATTAAGAATAAGGAAATCATGAATTTTACAGGCAAATTTATGGAACTAGAAAATATCCTGGGTGAGATAACTCAGATCCAAAAGTACATGCATGGTACATACTCACTAATAAGTGATTATTAGTCAAAAAGTACAGAATACCCAGGATACAATCCATAGAACTCAAGAAGGTTAACAAGCCAAAGGACCCAAGTAAGGATGCCTCAATTCCACTTGGGAGGGAGAAGAAAGCAATCACAGGGGCAGAGAGAGGGAAGGACTGTGGGGTAGAGGGGATGGGTACTGGGGTTGGGGAACAGGACTGAATCTCTGAGGGACAGCAGAAAGAATGGAAACAGGCAGCCTCAGGAGGTAGGAGGTGGGGGAACCCTCTAGAATGTACCAAAGACAAGAGAGATCAGATACTCTCAAGACTCAAAGGGAAGGACCTTAAATGAAATGCTCTGCAGTGGTGGGAAACATAGGGCATCAGGTGGAGGGATGGGGTTGTCAAAAACTCTGACTCATAATTGTTCCTGTCTAAAAGAACTGTAGAGACAAAAATAGAGAAGAGCCTGAGGGAAAAAAGGTCCAGTGACAGGCCCAAATTGGGGTCCATCTCAAAGGAGGCTCCAAGGCCTAACACTATTACTGATACTGTGGTGTACTTATATAGAGGAGTCTAGCATGACTGCCCTCAGAGAGGTCCAACAAACATCTGAAAGAGACAGATGCAGATATTTACACCCAACCAATGGACAGAATCCAGGGACCTCTGTGGTTGAACTAGGGAAAAGTTAGAAGAAGCTGAGGAGGAGGGTGACCCCATAGAAAGAACAGCAGTCTCAACTAACCTAGCCCCTGAGATCTCTTAGACACTGAGCCACAAACCAGACACCACACACCAGCTGATATAAGGTCCCCAACACATATACAGCAGAAGACTGCCTGGTCTTGCTTCAGTGAGAGAAGATGCACTCCTCCACTGCTGGTGGAATTGCAAGCTGATACAACCACTTTGGAAACCAGTGTGGTGGTTCCTCAGAAAATTGGACATAGTACTACCTGTGGACCCAGCTCTACCACTCCTGGGCATATACATATAATAAGGACATATGCTCCACCATGTTCATAGCTGCCTTATTTATAATATCCAGAAGCTGGAAAGAACCCAGATGTCCCTCAACAGAGGAATGAATACAGAATCTGTGATATATATACACAATGGTGTGCTATTTAGCTATTAAAAACAATGAATTCATGAAAGTCTTAGGCAAATGGATGGAACTAGAAAGTGTCATCCTGAACAAGGTAACCCAGTCACAAAAGAACACACATGGTATGCACTCACTGAGAAGTGGATATTAGCCCAGAAGCTCAGAACACCCAAGATACAATTCACAGACCACATGAAGCTCAAGAAGGAATACCAAAGTGTGGGTGTTTCAGTTCTTCTGAGAAAGGGAACAAAATCCTCAAAGGAGTAAATATGTAGATAAAGCGTAGAGCAGATAGTGAAGGAAATGCCACCCAGAGACTGCTCCCCCAAAGATTCATACCATATATTGTTACAAAATCCCAATACTATTGGCATCCGCCAAGAAATGCTTGCTGATAAGAGCCTGATATAGGTGTCCCCCGAGAGGTCCTGCCAGAGCCTTATAAATACAGAGTAGGATGATCGCAGCAGCCAACTATTGCACTAAGGCACAGAGTCCCCAATGGAAAGCTAGAGAAAGGACTGAAGGAGCTGAAGAGGTTTGCAACCCCATAGGAAGAACAACAATATCAACCAAGCAGAACCTCCCAGAGATCCCAGAGACTAAGTCATCAACCAAAGAGTGCACATGTCTCTAGCTGCATTCGTAGCAGATGAATGCCTTGTCAGGCATCAATGGGAAGAGAGGTCCTTGATTCTAGGAAGGCGTGATAGATGCCCCAGTGTAGGGGAATTGAGAGTGGGTTGGTGGGTGGAGAAACACTCTCATAGAAACAGGGTGAAGGAGGATGGGATAGGAGGTTTTCGGGGGGGGGGACAGGGAAAGTGGATAACGGTTAAATGTAAATAATCCAACAAAAAGGAAATAAATTATAAAAGAATGATAATTTAAAAAGTACCTGATTCCCCCTCTCATCCACTGCAGCTACAGACATGCAATATTCATGCTGCCAAGAAAACAGAAGGGGGACCTAGTAGTAAGCTTGATTTCTATAAATTATTACTTTTCTGGTAGCATGTCCAATTTTTAAGTGATCCTGTCTAATGCTAAGCAGTATTCCAAGAGCATTGCATATAGCAGTTGAAGGCATCTTTACAAAAGAAAGTGATGTTATCGGATGTTAACATCATTCTCATTTCATCCTGTGAGAGAAAACTGAGGCACAGAAAGGTTTAGGAATTTATCTAAGTTCTCAAGGCTAGGAAATAAAGGTAGAATTTGCCCCAGACTTTCTGAGTCCACCATTTATGCTTTCATTCGTACACCACTTACTGTGCCAATTTAAAAGTTTCTGTTGCTTCAAAAATATTTTTTTTCCTTAAAAAAGGGTAAAGTTGTGAATGGCATTAATCTGTATAAACTCTATGGATTTAAAATGCCTATAGTTTATTTCTGACATATCTAAATTAATTTCATTTCTATTGCAGTGTAGGACCAAACTAAAAACAAACAAACAAAAAAATCTTATATCACTAGTAGTTACAAACCTATATATAAAGATAAAATCATTTTAAGAAAGAAATGTATTAAATACTCTGAATTTAGAATTATATTGAAGACATGATCACTTACTGACTTATTTTGCTCCATTGATGACTTGGCTTGTAGCAGAAATTCAAGAGGGGTTGAGTTGATTCAAGTCTTCAAAGATTAGACCTTACAATGAAGACATCTTTTAAGAAATGTTTCCTATATATTGACATGAAATTATCCTGAATCCAGAGTATATCAATCAACTAAATGTGACTTGTGTTTTATGGGCTGCATTTTATGTTTTCATCAGCCTTAAAATCTCTATCTATCTCCATTTTCTCATTTTGTGCTGATGACAGTGTTTCTCTATTATCAAGGAAACATAGTTGACCTTCACCCGGACACTTCTGTTCACTGGATGAGAACTTCAGAGTCAAAGTAACACACCTACATATTAAACCTCTTCTTTTCCTCTACCCCGTCTATTTTGCAGCCTATAATATCGAAGAGAAGCATCCATCTTCTGGGATAAATCTGATTTGTTCACATATCACCTTTTAGCCTTGATTTTGATCCCTACTCTTTTTAAATCTTCTATAACTTTACTTTCTGTGACTAATGACATTTCAGAAAATATTTCTTCTGATTTCCAACAACTTTAAATCCCATTCAAGTATCATACCCATGATGCTATATTATGTATTCCACTTAGGATTTCTTTATGACAGTGTTCTCATTTCTATTACTGATTATTCTTGGAGCTAATTTATGTCTTCCATACCAGATGAAACTAAATAGCATAGCAATGTCCTTCTCCCCATCCTTATTTAGGACATAATGGATACTCAGTAATGGCTGAAACAATGACCTCTATGTCTTTCATTGGAAACAGTTTTGGCAAGGACACTCTTCAGTAGAGCAGTAAAAAAAAAAAATACAGAAACTCTGGTCACTATAGTCTAGTGTCAGCTCTGCTGTCACATTGGACACTTCTCTGGGGACACTAAAATGTTCCCCTATAAGAGTAAAATTGCTTTCTGTTGAGAATCATTTTTGCAGATCCACAAACATTCATTCAGCTTTCTTTGTATATGTCACTCTTGCCCTCCTTACATCTCTCAATATAATTTTACTTAGTATGGAAAGTGTCCTCTGCTCTTCAGACTAGATTTAAAGTCTTTGGTGGATTATTTTCTTATAGTATTTGGTAAATATGCGCATACTACTATTTTAATTGTATACCTCACTTTTCTCTGTCTCTTCTAATTCTGTAGAGGAAGAGAAGGGCTCTATCAATTTCATTGGTAGATTCTTATTGCTTTACATTCTAATGGACACATAGTAAGTACTTAGGAATAGCTTCATGTGTCTGTCAGGAGGTGGTGTAAATGGATATGTTTATACGTGGATGATAATGTATTTGGAGGACAGAGGTTAAGGTCTTGTGTCTACTTGTATTGTTCTTCACCTTTGAGACAGGATCTCTCAGTGAAACTGGTGCTCACCAATTGGCAAAAATAGCTGGTCAGAGAGCTCCCAAAATTCTATCTCTACCTCTGCAGCACTAGGATTGCAGGCACCTGCTTCCATGTACATTTTTAATTTGAATTTAGATTCCGTTCCTTACACAAGCACTTGATTGATCCTTCTCTCTATCTGTTTAGAATTGCTTCTTAAATTAATAATATTTATGTGTTCTAGTCTCTTTGTTCATATTTCTAACAATCATCACATGACTATAGGAACTTCTGTATACAAAACGATCCTCCTTCAGAATTTGGAAAGAATATCAATTCAGTTGACTCAGTAAATACACAAAAGCTCGCACATGATAGTCATGTGTTTCTTAAAATACACATATGCTGTCCAAGCAGTCTTTATAATAATTTGCTAAGCAAGTAAAATTACCTGTGGGACCTTTAATTAGTGATAAATAGACCGAATTTAGAGCTAATATTCAGTTAAGCAAAAAAATGTGATGAAGTTGAAACTTTAGCCCCAAGACAAATATTTTTTCATTTGAAAGCTACGTTTAGCTGTGTGCCAGAATATCATGATGTCAGAAAGTTCTAAATTATTACTTAATTTTAAAAAAAAAAACAGTCTACGAATTGTTTATTGGTTTAATTTTCCAAAATAATTGAATATTCAGATATTGTTTTGAGAAAATTTAAATGAACAATTTGGGAAGAAAATCACAAAAATGTACTGTCTTTCACAAGTCTGGTTGAAATATTCTTATTCTTTTATTCAATGGTGGCTTTTGATGCTTTAAAGTGAGCCCAATTTTAAAACTTCAAATTGACAGGGAAGATATCAGAGAATATAAAGGAGACACATGGAGGAGGGGAGGGTACCATTTTTCCGTACATTGTCTTTCATGACATGACCCTTGCAAGGGAAATCTGAAAGGAAAATATGTGAGACTGAAGTTAAGTGGCAAGTGAAATTATTGTGTTTATGGCAACCATAATATGCATGTCACGCTGGAAAGATACAAAATGCATCACCATAAAAGCATGTTTGGTGTTTTCTACAAGTATTTGTGAGGCTTTAGGAAAATACAGTCATTTTCTTCTCTAGTGCCTGTCACTTTTAAAATTGTGAAAATCTCATTTCCAGAAAAAAAAAAGTCAATCATGACATCTATAAAAACGCATATGTATTCAGATAGATGCATATTCAACATTCTGTTTTGCATTGAATATTCAATAAAAAGGTCACATTATATTCATAAATGATTATGCCTACCAAAATTCTATATGATAGTTATTATCCCAAATTTACAAAGAGTAAAGTTAAGCCCAATGAATTTGGGCAACTTGAAGGAGAATTTGCATCTAGCAAGTAACAGAGTTCTAGATTTAATTATATTTGTCCTTAACTTTTTCTTCTAACAGGAGAAGAAATTGAGAAACTTTTAGAATGCTCAATTAATAATATGAAATTCTACTTTTGCAGGAATTCTTTATTTTATTATCTTGATTATAATCTTCCCTTTTTTCAACTTCCATGTTCAAAGGTGCACCTTTTGTGTTCCTATATTCCTGATAGTGACCATGGTGACCGATACCCTGAAGATATTCAACCCATGTTTTGTGAATGAAGAAAATGATTTTTTTCTTTGAGATAGGGTCTCATTTAGCCTTGGCTAACCTAGAGCTCTCTATGTAGATCAGGCTGAGGTCAAATTCATAGAAACCTACCTGTTTGCTTCCTGAGTGTTGAGATTAAAGACAGTAACCAGCATACTCAGCAAGAAAAGACATTTTGTAATGGGAATTCAATAAAACCATTTGAAAATGCCCATCCTACCCATATTTCCTTTGTCCTTGCAATGATAAGATAGTTCCAAAAGGGAAGTGGTTGGTGCCAAGGATCACAGGTAACCTGATAAATGAAGCTTAGGTTGTTTAACAACGGCTTTCATTAGAGGCCTACAACAAAGTATGGGTTTGAACTAAAAGTTAATCAGTAATCAGGTTGTCCTATCCTGTCTCATTTGGAAAAACAATATTGATGGAAACAAGAAGATATTCTAGAGCACTATTTTAATCTTGAATGTCAGAGAGAAAATTATTTTAAACAGTTATTAATAGTTCAAAATATTAGACTCCTCCTAGCATTCTGATGCTTAGAAATGAATGGCTTTTACAATTTCTATCTTTCATGCTGCACACAGTCTCATAATCATGGATTTGTCTTAAGAATGTTGAAGTGCATAGCCCAGGCTGACCTTGAATTTGTGATCCCCTTACCTCTGCCTTCTTCAGCAAATCCTACCTGCCTGGGCCACCACAACTGGAAGAATAAAATATTAACCAACCAGAATCACCATCCCCTCCCAGAACTCCCAGGTACTAAGCCATCAACCAAAGAGTATACATGGAGGGACCCATAGCTCCAGCCGCATATGTAGCAGATGATGGCCTTATAGCACATCAATCAGAGGAAGAGTACCTTGATCCTGTGAAGACTAGATTCCTTAGTGTAGGGGAATGCCAGGGCGGGGAGGCAGGAGTGGGTTGGTGGGTGGGGAAATACCATCGTAGAAGCAGGGGAAGCTGGGATGGGATAGGGGGTTTTATTGGGGAGGTGACCTGAAAAGCGGATAATATTTGAAATATAAATAAAGAAAATAACCAATAAAATAATTATAAAGATAAAAATAGTTATGGGCATAAAAAGTGCAATTAAAAAAGAAAAAAAAAAAGAATATTGAAGTACAATACTGCCCCTACCATTTAGTGTTTTCATATTAAGTTGACGAATTTCTAAAAGAAAATCTATTTGCTACAATTCTTACCTCAACCAGGCAGTACTTCTTGCAGATTATGGTAATTTTTAAATTTCAATTCCAAATTCTTATACTGGTCATCAAAGCTAGTGAAGTTAAAAGCAGATTTTAAGAAAGAAATTCTTGGAAAATTAGTACATAAGAATGACTTAATTAAATAGCTTGAGAAAAGATTTGAAAAAAAATATTTCCAGGTGAAGAGAAAGGTGATTCTGAATACCTTAAGAGATGTGTTGTGCTTCTCTGAAGAGATAAATAAATAGAAATTGAAATATTTGTTCCAGAATGAGATGAATCAGAACTTTATTTTTTTTTATAATTAGAGAGGAGAGAGGAAGGAGGAAGAAAGAGAAAAGAGAGAAAGGGCGCTAGAAAGGTGAAGAGCAAAGAAGTAAGAGAGATGAATAAAGAGCTATTATGTAATGGGTATTTCAAAATCTACAGGAGAAAAATCTCAGTGTTCTTCCTCACATCTAAGACTGTCATTATGCCCTCAGGGTTAACAGAAACATAATCTTGCCCTACATGTGCCACAGTGCTGGCTTACAATGATGCTTCTTAAGCATTTAGAGATGAAAACTAGGGTGAATTTGTAAGGAGAACAGCAGAAGTCTGACATCTAAAAACCAACACAGAAAAATCTGCATGCTCAAATGAACATCACCTTCTTAATTGATTTGGTTCATCACCTTTGGTGTGGTTGCCAGCTATACACATTACGACTCTTTATAATGCTTTTGTGATTACTTGTTGACAATAATCTATAAGGTTTGCTTATAAGATGCTTGTGAAAATGATCATTGTTGCCCTGCTGATTTTGATCAAAGATCATTTTAGATATGTTGAATGCATATACACAACATACCTAATCCCAAATAAAATTTGATTGGTTCCTGAAATCAAACATGTCTTCAGTGAAATAAAAAAAAAAAAACACAGCAGTGTAAGTACTGAATAATTTCTAAGGTCTCAAAACAATACCCCCCCCAAAAAAATCCAACAAATCTGTAGCAAATATATTATTGGGATTAGTGTACAGCCTGAGGTAACTGTTACTAAAGGAAATCTATTTATTTGCATGCATATATTCTTGTAAGGTAAAATATCTTGATATGTATATTATATAATATATATTTATTTTCATGAAGAAGATATAAAATGTGCAAGAAACGGTATATATTTTGAGGCAAATGAGGAGATAAATAGGGCAATTTTATTTATTTATCTTGTTTGTTATAATATGAATTCAATTTTCATACTCATATACCCATATAAAGATATTAATTTATTATGTATGTATCTATGAATGTTCATTGCTTTCACAATAACAAGGGAGGAATGCAGATTTTAAGAACAGAAGAAAGGAGGCTAGCAAGATGGCTCAGCCCTTAAGAACACTGGCTGCTCTTCCAGAGGTCCTGAGCTCAATTCCCAACAACCACATGGTGGCTCATAACCATCTGTAATGACATGTGGCTCACAACCATCTGTAATGAGATGTGATGCCCTCTTCTGTTTTTGCTGAAGACAGTGACAGTGGACTCAAATACATAAATAAATAAATCTTTAAAAAGGAAAGAAAAAATAAACTTAGAGGAAGAAGAAAAGTACCCTGATTCTAGTAACTATTGTTGTATTGTCAGTTGTTTTGAACTTGTATTTACATATTCTACATTGAATCATTTAACCTGTCATTTTGTCTCCATGTTAAAATTGTGTTTTGTAAATGTCCTTTTATAGTATGTGGAAAAGTAATGGAATTAAATTAGCAAATAATGTACACACTATGACAGCTGTTACATTAGGTGTGGTGAGATTGCCTTGGCAAAGGAAAAATTATAAAATCTGGTTAATGTTATCAGGTTTTATTGATCAATCTGTGAACAACTAAAACTAAATAAAGAGCCTTTTATCTAAGAGGAAACCTAAGATTTGAAATTAAGGTCTATCTAATTTTCATGAAGATATAGGTCTGTACAGTGGAAGATTTATATCAGTGGTAATTTGAAGGTTTCCTCGAGAAGAAACATTAAGACTCAAGCAAAAAACAACACACAGTGTGTGATTTCAGCAATGACAATATTTCCCATTGTAGAGAAGAATGGATTTGAAAATAGCAAAATGAATATTTCCAAGAAGCATTCTACCCCAAAGTAGGTTGAGTATGGTAAAAAGATAAAACAGCAGGAATCTTAAAGGGCAACCGGAATGTTGTAAGTACTAAAAATTAACAGAAATATGAAAAAAATGGCATTAGTCAATTAACATAATTCTCATCCATAATCAGCAGCCAAGTTAGAAACTGAAATCTGGAGGGCTTTTTTTAATTTGTCATGGTGACAAAGATGAGGGATTCATAGCATCCAATATTAACAAACATTTTCAAGTACTGTCATCAAGAAAGTAAGTTGCTCCATCTACTATACTTTTATCAAATCCTAAAATGTACATTCTTTTTACTAGAAAACTTTATGAGGAAGAGTATATCCTCCAGATATATTTTGTACTTTCTTGTAAGCAGATATCAAAGAATGTCCATACAGCATTTTTTGCAAGCCCTTGAAAGAACAAATTCCTCAGGAGGGAAATGTTTAAATAGATCTTGATGCATCCACACAAAGGAGCACTAGATAGCTACTCAAAAGAATGGTAAAAATGGATTTATGCTGATACAGGAAGATTCTGAAAACACTTTTGTGTAAAAATACATCATGAGGCAGTGGAGTGTTGGGGAAAGGCATGAAATAGTGACATTGCCTACTAATAGGCAATCAAAAAGGCTGGTGTGATTATAGACTGCAGTGGGAAGGAGAAGGGGACTAAGTTTTTAGTAGATTCTCTTGAACATTATATGAATATTTTCCTGCATATATATTGCTCTTACCATATACTTATTTATATATACTTCCTATACTATCATTGATATATTTATTATGTATAGTTCTTTCATTTTTATATATCCATAGAACCGTGTAGCTATCATCATAAAATTAAAATAAAACAGTTTTTTCATCTAGGGAAAAGGAATATGCCCATTAGCATTCATTCCTAATTTCCCATTTTCATCTCAGAAATCTACTCCAACTTAAAAATAATTTTTCATCTATGGATATAACTGTGTTTTCAAACTTATTACTTTTAAAATCAATAAGTAAAATCATCAATATTTATTATATACTTGATGTTTTGGTATATTGCAATTTTTAAATTAATCTAATTAATTATATATTAGGTTAATTAACATGTGTTATTCTCATAGATATTCATGTGATGAGTAAACTTCAGATTCACTTTCTTACATTCTTCTTATGATAATTTACTCATTTTATATTGCATTGCTTCAATCCCCACACATACTTTCTGGCCCCCCTCACACAGTCTTTTCCTCCATCCCCCCTCCTCTTCTCCTCTGAGTATTCAGGTATCTTCCCACCTCAGTGACCCACTTTCTTACTATGTTTTAAAAATACAATTCATCTTGGACAGGAGTAATCACATTATATTACATAGTAGTTGAACTTTTAAATTTGTCTTTCATGAGGACTTTTGTCCAACATATGTCCAACATCTTTCCAAACTACCTGAACTGCTTCAGCTACTAGTAATAATTCTAACTCTGAGCTTATATCTCTTTTCTGAACTTCTATTGATTTCTCATATTCTGTATAAAATAGAGCAGCACACATTTATTGTTATGTGTCTGGTTTATGTATGTGATTGATACTTTGTATGAATGGCAGCATATAAGATAATGCCATTGTAAATGGAATATGTTACTGAAAATGCTTCCAACTTCAACTCATGTTGTAGTGTGCATAAGAGCCTCTCGCTATGGTTACAATTCATATGTACATATATGCACATATTATATAAATAATAACATATTTTATTTTGTTTATCCATTTAACAGTTGGAGACTTTTAATCACATCTATTTTGCATTAGAAGAAATAGTGATGTTATGAGCAACTGATCACATATGCTTGAATTACTTTTCAAATGAGAGTATTATGTTAAAAAATTAATATAATCAATACAACAATTATAATTTTTTTCTTGACAAAACTTACAAAAGAGTGTAATGGAGCTAAAAAATAAAAATATGTTTCTATTATAGCAAGGCATAGAGCACCATCAATTACTCATAGTATGGAAAATTTCAAAGAAAATTTTAAGGAATTTAATGCAAACACAGTAGTTCTTTTGAAAAAATTTAGTTATTAGTTAACTTTATTTTTATTATGAAATTAACATTTTATTCTATAAAACAGAAAAATGAGATTTTATAACATAAATACAGATTATTTAATAAAAATGTCAATTCTTATTTATACATTTTTTGCTATAACTGATTTTTAATTCATTCTTTGCAGGTTTCATCTATGGAATATAATTTGATAATATGTCCCTTCCTAATTCTCTATAGCACCCTCCCACCACATCTAACTAGTTCATGTTCTTTTCTTTGGGCTAAACTCACTGAATCCAGTTAGTGCTACCATATCTTCATGGGTATAGAGTCGTCCACTGAGGCATGGCTACAAACACCAAGAAAATGGACCATCCTTTCCTTAGCATCCATGAACTGCCAACAGGGCTCCATTAAAAGGTAGAGCATCAGAACCTCATCAGTGTTGGAATAAACTGGCTTGTTTTTACAAAGGTGTTATATAAGTGACAGGTACTCTTAGTTTATGCATTCAACAGCATTGGCATTTCCAGAATATAGCATTGTACAGAATTCTTCTTCATTCTCTGACTTATATATACATTTGTTATATACTCTGTAGTGGTTTGAATGAGTGGACTCCATGCACTCATATATGCATGGTCCTTAATTGGTAGAGCTGTTTTAGGAAGGATTAGGAGTTATGGTTTTATTGGAGAAAGTGTGAGACTAACAGTAGGGTTTGAGGTTTCAAAAGCCCATTTTATTCCAATTGGTGCTTTCTGTCTCTTGCTTGTGGACCTAATGTAAGCGATCAGGCACTGTTCCAACAGCATGCCACCTGCTGCTGCCATTCCCCCCAACATGACCCTCATGGTTTTACCCTCTGCAATTTGAAGCAAGTCACCAATTAAATGCTTCCTTTTATAAGTTACCTTGTTATTTCTTTACAGCAAGAGAAAAGCAACTAAGATATTCATTTTTCCTCAAAACCATCTACTTTTTTCAGTGTAAAGTATCGATAACAATATTACATTATTCCAAGGTTTCAAAGATCAAATTTTCCCTTTCTATTTTTCATTCATGTACCTAGGAGGCAACCTGAAGTCTGAAGAATTAGAACCTGAATAATGCAACACATTCTCACTGTATCAATGTGTGATGGTTCCTGTATGCAGAATTTTGTCTATACTTCAGTGCTCACTTTCAGCTCAAACACAAGTCTAGATAGTACTGTGAAGGACTATTTTAAATAGTATTAAAATTTAAGCCAGTAGCCACTAAGTAAAGCTCATTATCCTCTATAATGTGGGTAAGCCTCATCCAGGCAGTTGGTAGCCTTAAGGAAAAAGACTGAGGTCTTCCAAAGAAAGAATCCTTGCTGAGAGACTGCCTTTAGACTCATGCTGTAACATTCACATTCTTCATGGTTCTTTGCAAAGCTGCCATGCAGATTGCTAGCTTCACAATGCCACAAGTGAGAGAGGAAAATAGAGTCTCACGGTCGCTATAGCATCTCTATGTCTCTCTGTCATATTCTCCGTGGTTAGACAGAAATTCAGGTAAATAAGGTTATGCTGGTTCTTCGTGATGAGAAATCTTAATTTTATAGGGCTTGTTGTAATCAGCTAGGTGACACACTACTTGCCATACGTATGATAGAGTTTCCAGGGAGGTTTATATGGCGAGGGGTTATTAACTCTAAATGCAAATCATACCATACTATAGACTGTTGTACTAGAATGAATAAAATTGGTGAAAAGGGGATGCCAGTAAGCAGTGCCCTCCTGCCCCCCTGTCTGTCTGTCTGTCTGTCTCTCTCCCTCTGTATCTCTCTCCCTCCTTCCCTTCCTTTCTCCCTCCCTCCCCCCCCCCCTGCTTTCTGACTTTGGGTGCAATGCCATTGTTTGCCTCATGGTCCTGCAGTGTCCATTTCTCAGTAGGCTCTACTGTAAATTCAAACCATTCCTTCTTTAAGTTCATTCTTGTCAAGCTTTTAGTAAAAGTGCAAGGAAATCAAGTAATAAACTCTGTTTATATGAAGAGCCCTGACTAATAAAAGCATCAGTCCCTTCTGGTATTGGAAAATGCTTCTCAGGTCATTTCTGTCAAGTGTAATAATTTTATAGTTGAAAAAGTTGACAAGAATTTAAGTGGTATGTATGAATATACAAACAGACCACAATGGAAAGGGGGCAATCTAAGGATTACTTAGGATGACATTTTTTTTTAAAAAAAAAAAGCTTAAAATATTATGGTCATGAAAAGTTTTCCCAGAGCTGTGATCTTACAAAATTTGAAGGGTAAAGCAAAATTATAAAATTATCATTTTAAACATATACAATGTGTTGAAAAACATTCCGTTTCCTAGTTTCCCTAAACTACTTTATAGTATAATTATATGGTTCCTGGAGGCTAGTTATAATTGAATTATAGGGTGTCTTATTCACAGCGTAGCTGGAGAAAAAAATTGCTCAGCTCTGCTTTGCGGTTCTCTAAACACCAGCTAGAATACTCATGAGGCAGCTTATAATTCAATTATAACTCCCCTCTGGAAACCATATAATTATATATAAAAGACCTAAGCCATCATATGTTCTCCAATTATTTTTGTTATGAAAGGATTTGTCTAAAGTCTTATATTAAATTTGAATAGGTACAAGTCACTTTGAACCTCAAGATTTACCCAGATACTAAGATAATAAAGCATATTCACCCAGGTGTAAGGTATAGGAATAAATTTACTTACCCAAAGGGAAATAATGCAGACTATGTATACACTTCTCTGGACACACACACATACATATACACCACATCATATACATTTATACATTAAATCATACATTCATATATACAAACACTGCTATCCACATGAGTAGATTTAAAAACCTGCATAAGAATATTCTTTAGAAATAATAGCTATATTGGAAATAACATTTGAAGCACATTAGTTTTTAAAAAATAGAACAGCAAGCACTGATATTGCTCATATCAGTGTTTTAAAGATGACATAAAAACTATGTGTGTATATGTACAGGCTATATGAAAATAATATAGTGGTTTGGATATATGAGGAGTTTGGTATACTAGTATCAAAAAGGGATAATTTGTGTGTGTGTGTGTGTGTGTGTGTGTGTGTGTGTGTTTGAACTATAAGTATATATACTTATTTCCAAATACCTAATTTATTTTTTAATATTATGCAGGGTTATATAAGGTCTCTTCATACAAATGTACAGCATTTCATGAGATAACTCACCCATATCACATTCTCCTCTGATTTCTTCACCTGTATCTTAGATAAACCCCTCTCTTCCCAGACAGTTCTGTTTCTACTTTCATGTCACCAGTGTATATATTAGATGCTTAAAAATATACAGGACCCACAAACACATTCATCTTTTAACAGACATTACAATAAAATTGTATTTAAATTGCGTATACAGTAACTATGCCTTGAAGCTAAAATCAGACTAGTGCATCATGGCAATTCCTTAAAGGTACAAAATTGTATGACTATTGTAGAATAAGTCATGAAGACAATTGATATTTAACTTTTTCATTGGAAACTTGCTCTTCCTTTCTACCTTATTCATTTATTCATTTGTCAGATAGTCACAGAACACTTGCTAGCATCATGCCTTTCTTCACCACACACAGTTCATTTGAAAATGCATTTAAGCACTAGAAAACACACACACACACATTTCTTCTAGGTGGACAAATCCCATTATCTCATTTGAAAATGAATTGAAATGTCAGCTACTTGTTTAATATTTCACATATTCTCTTTGTTTAGCATTGTGCTATTCAGGAAACAAAGGAGTATCTATAGCAGACCATGCTCTAGCAAACCTTGTGTTTTAGCTGAACAGCTAATGGGAGCTTATAGAGGAAATCCAGAAGTTGACAATGAGATGTGGAGATGATAAGTGTGGTGATATAGAGATAAGATGAGACACAAATCATGCACATTCTCCATGTTTGCTTATGAAATATTATGAGACTATAGTGTGGTTGTTCTAATAATTCACTCTTTTTATATCTAACAAATGTTCTCAGGTAACAGAGTAAAATGTTAAGAATCTAGGCTATGAAGTCACAATGTAGGGCTTTCATTTTCAATGATGACTATGACATTAAAAAAATACTTGACCTCTTTATGCGTCCATGTGATCATATGTAAGATAGAGATAATAATAAAATTGATATCAAAAGAGTTTTATGAAACTCATTGAAAAATTGATATGGGATAAATATTTTGACTAATTTTTGGTACATAGAAAGTATTTAGGATGTTAGCACTTATATTTGTTATTGCCTTATCTACTATCATCATCTTAGTAATATTGGAAGGAAATAGAAGGAAGATTTTCACTAGTTTATGAATCATTTGTTGCTGGAAAGTATTTTATATTTTAAAGGGGATACTAATAGGTAAAAATAATTTCGTATACCTAAGACAAGACCTTGATTGCCTTAACCTAATACAGTGTATTAATGATACGGACTGGAAAAGTGCAGCAGAGGTAGAGGCATTTTATTTAGGGAAAAATTAAAGATAGGTAGATGACAATACTGCTAGAGTCAGTGATATAACAAAAAATTTCAGATGACTCATTGGGTAAATAACTAGATAGCCTTTATTAAACATCTATCTTTTAAGTAAAAAATAGTTACTTTTAGATTAAAAGAATAAATGAGACATCACCAATAATAAACTGAAAGCCAAAATTCATGAAGAATGAATATTAAGTAACATATTTTCTGGCCCTTAGGAAAGAAATCTATGAATATTGACTTATCTTTACACTAGGAAGTCCATGGCACTAAAAATACTTTGAACAAGACAATGGATTAGAGTATGAAAACATCACACTAAGTGAGGTAACCCAGACTCAAAAGATGAATCATGGTATGGACTCACTAATAAGTCCTGGATATTAACCTAGAAAACTGGAATACCCAAAGCATAATCCACACATCAAATGAGGTACAAGAAGAAAGGAGGAGTGGCCCCTTGTTCTGGAAAGACTCAGTGAAACAGTATTCAGCAAAACCAGAACAGGGAAGTTGGGTGGGAAAACAGGGGGAGGAAATGGGGCTGATGGGACTTTCAGGGAGTGGGGGTCTAGAAAAAGGGAAATCATTTGAAGTGTAAATAAAAATATATCGAATAAAAAAAAACAAAAAAAAACAAAAAACAAAAAAAATAAAAATTAAATAGGATAAAAAGTTGGTAGAAGGAAATGACTAGAAATCCTTCACACAGGTGAGGCACTCTCTCTCCCTCTCTCTGTCTACCTCTCCTTCTTCTTCTCCTTCTCCTCCTTCTCCCTCTTTCTCTCCTTCCCTTTCTCTCTGTCTCTCTCTGTCTCTGTCTGTCTCTCTGTCTGTCTCTGTCTGTCTCTGTCTGTCTCTGTCTCTCTGTCTCTGTCTCTGTCTCTCTCTCTCTCTCTCTCTCTCACACACACACACACACACACACACACACACACACACACACACATCCTCCCTACCTCAGCCTTATGAGTAGGAATTTCCAGACTTCAGTGCTAGCCATAATCTTTCCCTACCTAGTGTGGAGCTCTTGGACTAAGGTGAAGTCAATTGTTCTTCCAGATCTACAATTTCCTGAATTAAGAAGGCTACCTACTGAGCAGTGGAGCAGTGGAGCCAACACGCTCTGAGCAGACTTTTGAACCTTGGGGAAAAGGGTCTCAACCCCAACTTTAAGTTCTCAGTCACCCCTTAAAATTTGGACCTAGATCAGTGATCTGTTGTCCTGGTCTCCTTCTTTCTCACCACCTTCCCATCCATCCCGTGCTTCCCTTCCAGGTAATCTGTTTGATGTAACTGTAGGCAGTTACACACACATGATTAATATTGACATAATTAGGTTGAAATATAAATGAATGAACAATAATACCAAAGGAAGTGAAGAAATTTAATCATTGTTTATGGTTCAGAGAGCCTATGAGTTTCTAGTTGTATCTTTGTCTGGTGAGTTGGCAGAATGATGTGGTGGAGGTGATTACTACCCAGGTGACTGGAAAGGTCACCATTGAGATGTAAAAGACATAGTCCTAGTTTCATTCAAACTTCCCCCTAAATACCTAAAGCCTGTTTCTAACTTTACAGTCCTCATCTTCAAAATGTCATTAGGTCAAATATATTCAGAAGACAGTGACTAGCATAATTAAATGTGCCATGTCTGTATGTATTTCATGCCATTTGTCATGAAAGTGCTGTGGAAAAATCACGTAACTGGAATAGATAACTTCCAAAGTTTTTTCTAAACTAAAATTTCCACTTAAAAATTTAGCAAACTGTTAGGAAGTATGATATTCTTGGCCTGGGGAGTGGCACTATGTGGATGTGTGGCCTTGTTGGAGTAGGAGTGTCACTGTGAGTGTGGGCTTAAGACTCTCATCCTAGCTGCCTGGAAGTTAGTTTTCTGCTAGCAGCCTTCAGATGAAGATGTAGGACTCTCAGCTCCCCCTGCACCATGCCTTCCTGATGCCGCCATACATCTACCTTGATGATAATGGACTGAACCTCTGAACATGGAAGCCAGCCCCAGTTAAATGTTGTCCTTACAAGAGTTGCCTTGGTCATGGTGTCTGTTCACAGCAATAAAACCCTAACTAAAACAGTAAACTAAGAGCTATAAGGGAGATCTGGTTTTAAAAAAATACAAAACAAAAAGAAAAACCTTGAAGCAACGAATTCAGGATTGTCATAAAGTAAAGATATCTACATATAACTTCTGCCTACATCAGGTTTCATGTAAAACTCAGTCTGAGACATCTTCCCCAGTTCCATTTCCTACTGGCTTGTATCCCAGAGTCCCTCTCAGCAAGAAGCATGATTCTGAGTAGAGCTACTTATGGTAATGAGCAGAACTGAAAATTAGTAGCTGTTTTACACTTCCTACATTGTTGTTGCCTTCTTACTATCATCAAAGTGGAATCTGCATTAGGGACATCTTGCAGCATTAGAAGGCTTACAGAACAGAGGGAATTTCAAAGATATATAGAAAACGCTGTTAGTTCATTTTCACTGGGCCTCAATATTATCATCTAAAAAAAGGTAGGAGCAAATTAAATGGTCAGAGGTCACTTTCAGACTGAAAATATATTGTAATCCTATCAATATTATATTTTAACATATATTTTATGGTATTTTTCAAGGCAATTAAAAACAGCAATGAATATCAACATTATTTCACATAGTCCACTAAACAGAAGTATTACCAAACTAGATTCAGATAAGTTCAGGAATGCTGGAACAATAGTTGGATTCCCACCTCTGACTATAAAAGAGCATGCTGCTTGACTCTGGGTGAATTTTTATAGGCAGAATTTCTTCATTCTCATTCCTATTTATATATTTTTGCCCAAATGAGTCATTTATTGCAATTTATTGAAATGGAGACATGCTTGGCATTTAAACCCAAACATATATTCTTTGTAGATGGAAGATTTCAGGCACAGAGACTTTATTTTCAGATGTATTTTCTTGAGAAACAGAAGAGAAAGTTCAGATCATGAGTGTTCCCTTTCACCATATGAGAACAGTAGCTTTTCAAGGTATATAAGACATATTAACTACACATTTTATCATATGTTTCCCCAAAATGAGTGAATCTAAGTCAAGTCATCTTGGGGAAAAAAATCCGACTCCTCAAACATTTAATAACAAGTAGGTAGCTTTCCAACCATTTGGGAATAAATAGACCATTTATTCCCAAAGATGATATTAGTGTTCTCATAGATTTCACTCTATTATATTGATTGCAGTCTTGGAGGTGGAACAAATTTTGTCAGAGAATCCAAGGGAAAGAATGCAAATTTGTTGACACAAACAGGTATATGTTATTAATTGAGTGTAATATTTTTTGCCTATTCCTCTCTGTTAAAAAATGTATTACTTTCCATTCATCGTTTAATCATTTTCAGTTTCTTTCCACTCATCATTTAATCCTAATCACTTTCATTCACATCTTCATCTCTTTAGTAACCCATGTTCATTCATCAAAGGTAAGGCTCTTTCAAAGACATCTGGTGAGGTAAAACAAAGTTCTGTCATGGTAGGGCTTGTATTATTATATTTAAGTTTGAAAGATAATTTTTCTAAGTAGTTGCTCCCTTCTCTTTATTGTTGTCATTTGTTGCTTTGTTATTTTGCTTTGTTTTGTAGGAAGGTCTATTTTTGTTTGTTTGTTTTAGCAGGAAGTTTTTATGCTTTCAAACCTTTACCTAGAGAAAATTACTTGTGGTACCCATCTAAACCTTTATACTCTCCTACTTTGGCATCCCATCTTTTGTGGAGAGAATAAAAGTTGGCTTTGAAATAACCTGCAATTTTCTAAAATTTCAGTGAAAAGTTGATTTAGAATTGACCTGCACTGTCTTGAAAGACACATGTTAAAAAGAATGTGAGTAATAACTGTCTGGCATCATACACTGAAACACACAGAATTTTAAATAAAACACTCTGATTTGCATTGTTGGAGAAAGAAATACAAAGTTATAACAAGCAACTGACTTGGAAATAATCAAAACTGTTATTATGATTCACTGCAAATTACAAACTGTCCTGGAAGAAGCCAACTAAAATAAAAAGAGGGAACGATGTGACAATTTTAGGGGTTTCCATTTGTGATTAATTCTGCTTACACCAGTTGCCATAGAGTCTCAGGTGGTCCTTAGGAGTGTACAATACAAAGCTCTCTGATACAAAAATCTCATGCTTACCTGTGACCATACACTGTTGGGCTTATATACCTAATGATCTGCTACAGAGGATAGTATTTATATATAAGCAACAACATGGGTTTGTAACATTTGTTTTGAAAAAGGAAAAGTTTTGTTCTGTATATATTGTTATCTTTTACGGATTAAAAGAATTCAACATTGATAAAAAGACATTTAATCATCTCAGTGACTCCCTCTTTGGTTGATATAGAAAAAGTTTAGAAAGCTAATTAGGAAATAGTAAGGAACAAAAACAGCAAAAAATATCTAAGGTTCTTTTTTATCATAGAATGTTAAATACTGAGAAGAAAGGTATAGAATAGAAGTTTAAGAAATACAGTTACGAATTTAAAAAGGAAGAAGTCATCAAGT
Source organism: Apodemus sylvaticus (assembly GCF_947179515.1). NCBI lineage: Eukaryota > Metazoa > Chordata > Mammalia > Rodentia > Muridae > Apodemus > Apodemus sylvaticus. Next base: position 122,370,676 of record NC_067495.1, read on the forward strand.
TTCTGCAAGGAATCAGGTATCAGCTCAGAAAACTGATGAATAGATCTGATGAACAATAAAATGAAAATGTATAAGTTAAATCTAAGTATAATATTTGGGATATAGTGGTAAGCATGTCTTATAAAATGTTTTTGTAAATATTAAAAATAATATGAGTATCTGTAAAGGGAGTGTATTTTGAGAAGGCAAAATTTTGAGTCAAGTCTAAACAAGTATTTCTTGTCAGTCTTCCATACAAAGCTTATCAAATAGATGTATTTCCTCTTCAGGATTTTTCTTCACTATAAACATTTTAACTTTAGCTCACTCTTTTGCATAGTGTATGATTTCCTTTCACTTGTTTGGTTGATCTCTTCTGGATACTATCATGAAGTCAGCCTATTTTCTGAACAGAAATCTCATATCCCAAACCGAACAAACTACTTCTTCCCCAAAGCAGCCAGATCTCTCTGTTACTAATTAGGATTTTATGTACAGTAAAACGTTAATTAAATGAAGCTCAACTAATGAAACATTTAATTTCATGTTATATACTCAAACTTTTATGAGAAAAAGAAGACTTGTGACTAAGCAAATATCTTGGATTTACTAAAAGAGAAACAATTTCGTCTCTCAAGAAATAATGTGCTGTTATAAAGATTCATCCCACTATCCAACTTTATCTGCACAATAGCAACTGGTTTCAGAATAAAGAACATGAGACCCTGAGAAATACTACAAATACTAAAGTAAAATACAATTATCCTCTCTAAACTGTACTTACCAAGATAATTAAATGACTACAGTTTTATAATACATTTCAATGACAAAGACTGAAATAAAAGATAAATGTGCTACTTAATTTTAAAGTGCCTTAATTAGCATTTGCTTCTCTACATATTATAGTTAATTAAGACTTATCCATGTTACAAATGTATGTTTATCACTGTTATGTGTGAAGAAAAAAAAGAATAGTTTATTTTTACCTCTATAAGTATCACTGATAAGATATCTAGGGGTTTATAAAAAATGATTAAATTAATACAGAAATAGGTAACACTACTAACCTGCTGCAGCAAACTAGTCTTTTCATGTTCAAAGAGTTGTTAGTTCTATATTTATATACTGCTTTTGAGCAATACAAGTGAGATACAAAATTATAACTGATGCATCTATCATATGAATATGTCTTTATTAAACCATAAGAACTAGATTTGATCTTAAAGCTCATAAAGAATATCATTTTTAGATAAATGTACAATGAAAATATTGGACTTTCCATGAGTTCTGTAGTTTTTGTATAATGAACTGGCCTCACAATTTACAAGTTAGTAACAAACATGTTTCTGCTGGAACCCAAAGGTGTTCAGGAATGGTTTTCCTTTTTCACACTATAATTCTCAGAAACAAAGAAGGATGCTTTTCTTCTGTTTTATTGGGAGTGTACCTTGTGTATTCATTTTATATCACTGTTACTCTAAAATCAATCTGATGATGTTTTAAGAGATAATAAATCCAGAACTATAAAGCATAGATTTATCTATCAGTGACAGCATTGCAAGAAGAGACATTTACAGTAATTTGTCAGTAATTTATAAGAGTACTAGTTAGGGGCCAAGACATCAGGAGTTTCTTTGTGTTATCAAATGAAAAACTTCTCAATTTTAAAGGAAGTATAATTCTTGGTAAGTTAATTGCTCACTCAGGGACTATCATTAGGCATGGTTTGAGGGATGTAACGAACAGGAACTATTCAGAAGTTTGGGGAACAAACTGTAAGGCAATATTGTTGAACATTTTAGGTCTAACAGGACTTCTCACCACTCCCACATTTTAGATCTCATTTGATATTTGAATTCCTTTAATGCTATGTCATATGCACATAATAGTGATGTCATGTAATTGAAACTTTATTGGTTAAGGCTGTGGGGATAGGCATTTGCCTTATTACACTGAAAAATTACAGGCTGAGGCTGGTGGATCACCGAGAGTTTAAAGGATGCCTTGGTCTAAATAATGAGTACATAACTCAAAACATCTGAAAGAAACAAGACCACTATTAAAAAACAGCGTCAAATCATAGTCTGAAATAATAAGGCAGAACATTAAACTTAGATTCCCTTCCAAACTCATGGTAAGAGCACAACAGTGAGAATTCATAGGCCACTAGTTTAAAAAAAGGCTCCAAATATTTTAAGTTAAACTTTGTGTATCACATTAAGGAACAAGGATAACTTTTACCAGAAAGAAATTTAGCAATTTATGAAAACATTAAGAATAACAATAAAGAAAAATATATCCCCCTAAACCCATCTCCATTTTAGTTTGTTGGCTGGAATACTGGTGGTGTTTGGAGAAATAAGAAAGATCAAGGAAGAAGTGGTCAAAGACATTCTAAAATTTAATGAATAATCAACTAAAAATATCACATACTTACTTTTCTGAAATGGCCAATCATAAAATGTACCTGTAAAAATAAAAATGCAATTTCAATTTCCTTGATCTTTTATGTTTATATTATCAAAAATGATAGAGCAGCTTTAAAATTTTATAACAGAAAGGTCATCTGAGCAAAAATAGGCTTTCACAAATTTCACCATGAATATTTCTTCACCTTTATAATAAAGGTGATTAAAACTTAAATTAGGAGTAATATGTAATATTTTTCACTTCTGTATCTTACCTATCAATACTGATTTTCCCATGGCATTGTAGGTATGTGGGTAAGAAAATCATCATTCTCAAAATAAATCATAACATGCTAGTGGGCAGGAAGCACTGTCTGCCAAGGTTCCTGTCCAGTTTATCACTTCAAGGTCTACCTAGTGCATTTTTACTTCATTAATCAATGTTTGAACACTTAACAAGTTTATTCCCAGTCAGGGTAAATCACTCCCACACCCTATTACTGCAGGGCTGAGTTGGAGCAGATTATTGCCATGAGAGATTACTGAGATGCTTGACAAATGAGCCTATAATGTTTCATTCTTTCCCTGTCAGGTAAAATTTAGTGGAATTAGGATTGACATCAAAGGCATTTCTGAAAAGGTCATGATCTTATCACATCACTTAGATCAAGCGCTGTAAGGATTTGTTTCAAGATGGGTAGGAAATCTTTACAACTCTAGACAACTTGGATAAGACATTCAGAGGTCCTCCTTACCCCAGTACATCATCGAATCTGTTGGAGAGTTAAAGGGCATAGTGTTGACAGAGCTGCTTGCTTAAATAACTCACAAGATTTGAAGGTTAGTGCTTGTATGATAGTGGATCATCAATTATTTTACACACATGGTTTCACAACACCTAACAATACCCTAAGCACTCCCAGTTATGGTCACTTTGCTATGTCCTAACGAAAATGAAAAACACCTGCCACATCATAGCAAATAAAAGATACCATATCAATATTCTATTACCTAAACACTTCCCGAATTTGCATCTTTGATGGGTAGTGTTTTCCATTCGATGGGATTTGAAGTTATTTTCTCCAGATACACGTGTGAGTAATTATTTAACCTCTTATCATGATTGTTTTATTATTTTTATTTTTTTACATTCCAGTTGTTACCCACTCCCGGTCATAATTTTAAAGAATTATACTATGTTTATTGTGGGGGACGATCATTCTAAGAGTGTGAAGCACCATTCCCTAAGCCAGGATCCTGGATTTCATAAAAAGAGAAAGAGAGCTAAGTATAAGCATCCATCACTGTCTGCTCCCTGATTTTGAATACTATTTAACCAGATTTTTCAAATTCCTGCTTTCTTGACTTCCTGTCATGATGCATTAAAACTTTGAAATGTGAGCCATAGTAAATTATTTTAAAGTGTCTTTTGTGATAATATTTTATCAAACAGGAAAAGAAATCATGCTACATAATGTCTAGTTTCAGCATTAGACAGCTACAGTCAGATAGCCTAATTCCTAGCACCAGTGTGGGGTAGCCCATCACTCTATTATTGATTCATGCTACTTGTCATGCACATTCCACCAGTCCTTTACCAGTGCCAGGTCTGAAGTCAGTGGATTCTAATATTCACATTCCAATAATGGTATTCTTAATATTCACAATCCAATAGTACATATATTTTATACTATAAAACTCTATTAAGTAATCAAATTGATCAAGTTATTTCATTCTCCATTTCAGTATTAATATTATTTCCATATTCTTCCTTCTTCTTTTTGATATTTCCTCACCATGTAGGAGAACCACAGTTCACCATTTCCTACTAAAGGCCCAGTGAGTTGAGAAGACATTTACTGATTGCTTTAAAGATAGTCAAATATACCATTGATAGCATTGTACTATAAGATCACCATCATACAGCACTTGGCACTTTAATTCCATCACGGTTCATTTATTTACCATTTTGAAAAAAAACCTAGAATCACTTAAGAATGGAGTATCAATGAAATATTGTCTAGATTAGAATGGCTGTGCGCTTGTCTTGTAAAGCATTTTCTTATTGGGTTAATTGATACATGAAGAGCCATCCTGTACATGTATAGCCTCATTACATAGCATACAACTGGAATAGAACAAGTGAGTTGATCACCAGCAATAACAGCTGCTTCAAGTCCCTGAAGCCTTGACTTTGCCACTATGATGGGCTATAACCTGGAGCTGTGAGATGTAGCAAGTTCTTTATTTCTAAAGTTGCTTATGTCAGAGTATTTTTCACGACAGAATAGCAAACTCGGAAAAAAAATCATGTACTTTTCTTTATTTTTGAGATTGTATTTAAAGTTCAAAAATTCTCCCTTCCTTTTCCTTCCTGTAAACATTTCCACATACTCCTTCTTTCTCTCCTTCAAATTGATGCCCTCATTTTTATTAATTGTTATTGTATTCATATATATGTGTATACATATATTCCTATATGTAATCTGTTAATTCAATATAATGTCACCTGTATGTATGTTTTCAGGTTGGATCATTTGGAATTGGACAACCAATTGCTGAGCTCTTGACTTATAACTGACACAATATACAATTCACTCACTTGAAATCTATAATTTAATTATGTTTTACACGACTCGTTGAATTGGTCCATGATCACCCCAAATCAATTTTGGAACCTTTGTGCCATTCCCAAAATATCTATTGTGCTCATTTGCTTAACTTCTTATCCCTGCCCGCACTGCAGGCAACCATACATCTGCTTTTGGCATTTATAGTTTTTTTTTCTAGAACATTTCACATGAGCAGGATCATATAATGTCTTTTGCATCTAGAGCTTTTCATTTAGCATAATGTTTTGAAGAATTATTATTTGCTTGGGGGAAAAACAACTTCAGAACATTTTAATATGTGTTAAAGGACTCTTCCATACATTATACACTATTTATGGGATGTGTAAGATTGTGGGTTATTGGAGATGGAGCCTATAAAATGTGTCTAGAGATTACATGCCTTTGGAGCTTATATCCTGCTTCCTGTATACCATGCTTTATGCAGCTACATTCCACTATACACCTCTAACATGATGTACTATAATGCCAAATCCCCAGGAAAAAAAGAAACTATGAACCAAAATAAATCTTCTTCTTCCATTAAGTTTTTATGTCAGATAATAACCATAGCAAAAAACCACACAGATATTTTAGGTGTTAGGAATAATATTGATATAAAAAAATCTGGACATTTTGTTACAAACATGGCTTTATTCCTTTTATGTATATACCTAGAAATATTTGATTAAATTATTTTTTCACATAATAAATTTTTGTTGAACTTTCTCTTATATCAATACATCACACCACAGAAATGTCAATGTTTGAAATCAAACCCAATCTCCTTGACTTCATGGTTTACATCATTTTCACATCCCTGTGCTGTCACTAATCCTTAAAGTCCTATTTCTGTAGGACCACTCTAGGATTCTAAATTGATTTTTCTTAAAAGTTGTCATGTTCCATAAGACCATTAAGTTCCTTATCTATATTTTATTCTTTAAAAATAAATATCTGCAAAAGCTATACCTCCAAAGTGGAGCATGTGTGAGCATGATATGTAGCCATACATAACTAGGTTTAGCACACATGTAATTCCCAAACTTGGGAGGTAGAGCCACATTAAGAGGTTCATCGTTGTCCTCTGCTATCTATGAATTTAAAGCCATCCTGGAATATATGAAACATTGTATGTATTTAATCATCCTTATTCTACAATTAGGTTGTAAACATTTGAAAATTAATATATATAATATATATAGTATATTATATATATTATATATGTCCATAAATGCACTGAAGAAAAGGAGTATAATTGTTTTAAATTTATTATGACTTTTCTAAATCCATAGTATTTTTGCATTTAGTCTTTTAATGTCAACAAAGTGATAGAAATTGAAGATCAAACAAGATATAGTCAGATCATGCCATAACAAATTGCTCTTTTTTCAAAATTTAATTTTTTACACTCCAGATTTTATTACCCTCCCTGTCCACCCTCCCATCCCCCTCCCACCATTTGTCTCCATGTGGATCTCCTCCCAATCCTATCCCAAGTGACCTCTAATCTCCCTGGGGGTCCCAGGTCTCTTGAGGGTTAGGTGTATCTTCACTGACTGAACACAGACCCAGCAGTCCTCTACTGTATGTGTGCTAGGGGCCTCATATCAGCTGGTATATGCTGTCTGTTTGGTGGTCCAGTGTTTGAGAGAACTCAGCTGTCCATATTATTCGAGATTGCTGACCCTGCTATGGGGTCACCCTTCTCCTCAGCCTCTTTCAGCCTTCCCCAGTTCAACAACAGGGTCAGCTGTTTCTGTCCATTGGCTGGATACAAATATCTGCATCCAATTCTTTCAGGTGTGTGTTGGGTCTTCTGGAGTACAGTTCTGTAAGGTCCCTTTTTGTGAGCACTCCATAGCTTCAATAATAGTGTCAGGCCCTGAGACCTCCCCTTGAGTTGGATCCCAATCTGGGCCTGTCTTGGGGCCTTCTTTCCCCTAGCTACTTTCCAATTTCAGACCTGCAAATTTTTCAGACAGAATCAATTATGGGTCAGAGTTGTGACTGGGATGGGGCCCCCTCCCTCATTTGAAGCCCTGTCTTCCTGCTGGAGGTGGGCTCTATAAGTTCCCTTACCACTCACTGTCGGGCATTTCTCTCCCTTTGAGTCCTGAGAGTCTTTCACCTCCCAGGTCTCTGGTGCATTCTGTAGGGTCCCCCCAAACCTCCTCTCTCCTGAAGTTGCCTGTTTCCATTCTTTCTGCTGGCCCTCAGGGCTTCAGTTTTCTCTCATTCAAAACAGATCAGGTTCCCCTCTCTTCCCCTCTCTCCCAACCTGTCTACTTTCCTGCCCAGATCCTTCCCTCCCTCCCAACTTGTGATTGCTTTCTTCTCTCTCCCAAGTAGGACTGAGGTGTCCTCACTTGGGCACTTTAGCTTGTTGACAGTTTGAGTTCTGTGGACTGTATTTTGGATATTCTGTATTGTTTTTGGCTAATATCAACTTATTAGTGAGTATATGCACACATGTCCATCTGGGTCTGAGTTACCTCACTCAGGATGGTATTTTCTAGATCCATCCATTTGCCTGCAAAATTCAGGATGTCCTCATTCTTAATAGCTGAGTAGTATTACATTGTGTAAATGAATCACATTTTCTGTATCCATTCTTCTGTCGTGGGGCATCTGTGTTGTTTCGAGCTTCTGGCTATCACAAATAAGGTTGCTATGAACATAGTGAAATATGTGCCCCTATCATGGTGGGTCATCTTTTGGATGTATTCCGTAGAGTGGTATAGTGGGGGCTGCAGGTAGATCTATTTCCAATTTTCTGAGGAACCTCCAGATTCATTTCCAGTGTGGTTGTACAAGTTTGCAACCCCACCAGCAATGGACAAGTTTTCCTCTTTCCCCCATCCTCTCCAATATGTGTTGTCACCTGAGGTTTTGATCTTTACCATTCTGCTTTGTGTAAGGTGGAATCTCAGGGTCATTTTGATTTGCATTTCTCTGATCACTGAGAACTTTGACTATTTCTTTAGGTGCTTCTCAGCCATTCAAGATTCAGTAATTTTGTGTAGATGGCAGTAATACACCTAGTTAAGTCTTTCACTGCTTTCTGGCTATATTTTACTAACATGATATAAGTGTATAATATTTTTTGTCTTTGTTGTATTCATCATACTTAAAAAAATCATGTATATTCTCTGTATTTAGAAATTCCCCTCATAGGACAACCTGATGCCCTTATTTCCCTGCTTTGGATATACCCTATATATATATTTCTTTATGTCATTAAGTGTGTACTCTCATTTTCTGCAAACCACTTCCTTCTTTAGAGAAAAACATATAAATTTGACTTGTGGGCATTGATACCATCATATTTCAAAAGCAACTGAGAATAATCTCCATTAAATTGATAGAAAATAATGAGCATGAAATTTGATAAGCAGAAAATAATTGAAAAATGGGCAATTCCCCATAATTTTCAGCCAGAAATCGATTTAAACAATTATTTTATTTTTAAATATCATATTATCTTATGTATAGCTTTGAAATTACCTAAAGTAGTATGTTCATTTCATTTAGATAACATTTATACAATTAATAATAGATCCTGTTACCATGGAACCATAACTGAGTATTTTAGCTTTAAGCATTGATTTTTCAGCAATTAAGCCCTTAGCTCTAATGTTTCATTAACAGATTTTTATATGAATGTAATTATTTGGATGAGAATGTTGAAAACATTTCCTAGTTGCAAATGACACTTGAATTGGAAGAACAGCAAAGGCTGAAGGAACTGCAATTAAAACCTAAAAGACAGAATATGATGCAGGTGACTGAATCAATATTAGACAAAATGTTTTCTCATCAGCAAGAAAACTTGAGACTAAGAAAGTATGTTCTCAAATCATCCAACTTGATACTGGTTCTGCTTCTATGATTAACAATTCATCTAATAAATGCTCCATAGTTTCAGGAAAGTGTATTAATGAGTAGGGATGGGGTAAATCCCTTGAAGTTATTTTCCCTGGGCAAATGGAACAAGGGTATTATTAGTGGTTTAATAATCTGCCAATTCTGTGGCCATAGATCACCTGCTGTAATACTGTTTGTGTCCAGGAGTCTCATTATAGTACATCTGGACTTGAATCAGCAGTATTGATCATTTTCTTTGTGTTCTGGACGGCTGCTTCAGAGTAGTACTTACTAATTAAAATGTGATAGCTAGCCTAAGTGTAGAAACAGATGGAGAAAGACAATGTTTTCATATTTGGATTACTCTCGCTGATGGAATGCCATAAATATATTATCATAACTCATACCAATGAAGAAAATGAGGGGAGAATCTGGAGCATGATGACAGAGGATGCATACGGAGTTATGTTGGCAGTGACTAGGCCATTTGAAGCAGATGATCAACTCTTGTGATTCTGGAGGGAGAAGAAGCAGTACGACAAGGAAATGCCAGAAGAGAAAGTCTTTTACAAAGAAGTTTAAGATGTACACTTAGTATCCATCTGTCTAAACAAGGTTTTCAAATTCCAAGTGGTTACATAGCTAGGAAGAAGCAGAACTGTAGTGTGAACCTAATTTAGTTGTTTCAAGTAAGAATTTTGTTTGAATATTTGCAAACTAGATAAAACCAAGGCAATGTTTTTTTTATTGTTGTTTATCAGTTATCAGGTTGAATACTATAATAATCCCCTGAAATATATTACTAAGTCTCTGTGAATTTCAGTTGCTTAATTCATAATGATTGGGGAAATGCTGAGAATTGTACAGTATTTAATATTTTTAAAATAGATACTTAATAAGCAGTGGTTATAATAATTAGAATTAATTATTTCTTGAGTTCTTTGTATATATTGAATATTAGCCCTCTATCAGATGTAGGGTTGGTGAAAATCTTTTCCCAATTTATTGGTTGCTGTTTTGTCCTTTTGACAGTGTCCTTTGCTTTACAGAAACTTTGTAATTTTATGAGGTCCCATTTATCAATTTTTGATCTTAGAGCATAAGCTATTGGTGTTATGTTCAGGAACTTTCCCCCTGTGCCCATGTACTCAAGGGTTTTCCCCAGTTTCTTTTCTATTAGTTTCAGTGTCCAACAAAGAAAGAGAACTTCAGGCCAATTTCCCTTATGAATATCAATGCAAAAATACTTAATAAAATTCTTGCCAACTGAATCCAAGAACACATCAAAACGATCATTCTCCATGATCAAGTAGGCTTCATCCCAGGGATGCAGGGATGGTTCAATATAAGGAAATCCATCAATGCAATCCACTACATAATCAAACTCAAAGAAAAAACCATATGATCATTTCATTAGATACTGAAAAAGCATTTGACGAAATTCAGCATCCTTTCATGCTAAAAGTCTTGGAAAGAACAGGAATTCAAGGCCCATACCTAAACATCATTAAATATACAGCAAACCGGTAGCCAACATCAAACTAAATGGAGAGAAACTTGAAGAAATCCCACTAAAATCAAGGACTAGACAAGGCTGTCCTCTCCCTCCATATCTTTTCAATATAGTACTTGAAGTTCTAGCTAGAGCAATTAGACAACATAAGGATGTCAAGAGGATACAAATTGGAAAGGAAGAAGTCAAATTATCACTATTTGCAGATGACATGATAGTCTCTTTAAGTGACCCGAAAACCTCCACCAGAGAACTCCTACAGCTGATAAACAACTCCTGCAAAGTGGCTGGTTATAAAATCAACTCAAGCAAATCAGTTGCCTTCCTATACTCAAGGGATAAGCAGGCTGAGAAAGAAGTTAGGGAACTGACACCCTTCACAACAGCCATAAACAATATAAAGTATCTTGGTGTGACTAACTAAGCAAGTGAAAGATCTATACAAGAACTTCAGATCTCTCAAGAAGGAAATCGAAAAAGACCTCAGAAAATGGAAAACTCTTCCATGCTTGTGGATTGGTAGGATTAATGTAGTTAAAATGGCCACCTTGCCAAAAGCAATCTACAGATTCAACTCAATCCCCATCAAAATTCCAACTCAGTTCTTCACAGAGTTAGAAAAAGCAATTATCAAATTCATCTAGAATAACAAAAAACCCAGGATAGCTAAAACTATTCTCAGCAACAAAAGAAAGTCTGGGAGAATCAGTGTCCCTGACCTCAAGCAATACTACAGAGCAATAGTGTTAAAAACTGCATGGTATTGGTACAGTGACAGGCAAGTGGACCAATGGAACAGGATTGAAGATCCAGAAATGAATCCATACACCTGTGGTCACTTGATCTTCAACAAAGGAGTGGAAAACATCCAGTGGAAAAAAGATAGCCTTTTCAAGAAATGGTGCTGGGTTAACTGGAGGTCAGCATGCAGAAGAATGCGAATTGATCCATTCTTATCTCCTTGTACTAAGCTCAACTACAAGTGGATCAAGAACCTCCACATAAAACCAGACAATTTCACAACTGAAGTTGTCTGAAGACAACTACAGTGTACTCACATATAATAAGTAAATAAACCTTTTAAAAAAAGAAAATGTGTCACTAAAATAGCTAATAAATTTATCTAAATTAACAAATTAAATTCTGTCTCATTTATAAAAAGGGGATGACAGTGAAAAATCAAAGGAGGAATAGATGAACTTATTACTATTACCAGGAGCATCTGAATATACTGTTTACATTTGTATTTATCAGCATCTTGAGAAAGAAGAGTTTCTTCAATGTAATATGCAGGTCATATTAAAGCAATATATTTGAAGGCCACCTTTTTATCTCAGGACTCACAATGAAAATCTATCTGTATATTACATGTATCTTTGATAAACAATACACACTTTATATTGAACTATTTTATCACCTTGCTCAAATTTCATTTCTAATGCTTAGTTATATTGTGCCATCCACATTTCTCAGATAAACTTTTTTGTTTTGATAATAATTTCTTGACTACATTATTTCTCCTTTGTAATATACATTCAAACACACTGCAATAAAATCCCATTATGTCATTTTTGTGGAGTACAGAAAAGAAAACAACATAAAGGGGGAATGATAAAATTAGGATGAATTGCTCGTTGGAGACTTTACCCTCAAGCTCTCTTTGTAGTGGACAGCTGTGCTTTCACATCTGTTTCAGGACAGCTTTGAAAGAATCATGTCTTTGTTATATTACTGCTTTTAAAATCTACCTACCTATTGTCAAATATTATTTTTAAACATGATGAAATTTGTGACAACTGCCTGTGTTTGAAATGAAAAGCAAAGGTCATTATCACTATCTCATCTTCACACATTCAAAACTCAGATAACTGAATGTCCTAGATCTGCTGTTTTTCATGTTTTCCAGCTTCATACTAGTCCAATTTGAAACCATGTAAAGGAGCATGTGCAAACACAGAATCTAAAGTCCCACCAAAGACCTAGAGAATGAGTATCAGAATGATAATAAGATCCCCTGTAATTTCTTTGCTCATTATAGTTGGGATAGCATTCCTTTCATAATGCCAGAATGACCAGCTAAAGAAATTCTTTTTGTTGTGATAATAATTTCTTGACTACATTATTTCTCCTTTGTAATATCCATTCAAACACACTGCAATAAAATCCCATTATGTCATTTTTGTGGAATGCAGAAAAGAAAACAACAAAAAGGCGAAATGATAAAAATAGAATGAATTGCTCATTGGAGAATTTATCCTCAAGCTCTCTTTGTAGCCCTGTTTATCAGGGCTGCTATGAACATAGTGGAACATGTGTCCTTATTGCACGCCGGGGAATCCTCTGGGTATATGCCCAGGAGTGGTATAGCTGGGTCCTCTGGTAGTATTTTGCCCAGTTTTCCGAGGAATTGCCAGACTGATTTCCAGAGTGGTTGTACCAGCTTGCAATCTCACCAACAGTGGAGGAGTGTTCCTCTTTCTCCACATCCTCATCAGCACCTGCTGTCTCTTGACTTTTTGATATTAGTCATTTTGACCAGTTCGTGAGGTGAAATCTCAGGGTTGTTTTGATTAGCATTTCCCTGATGATTTAGGATGCTGAACATTTCTTTAGGTGCTTCTCAGCCATTTGATACTCCTCAGGTGAAAATTCTTTGTTTAGGCCCTGTACCCCATTTTTAATAGGGTTATTTGTTTCTCAGGAGTCTAACATCTTGAGTTCTTTGTATATATTGGATATTAGCCTTCTTTCAGATGTAGGGTTGGTAAAGATCTTTTCCCAATTTGTTGGTTGCACTTTTGTCCTATTGACAGTATTCTTTGCTTTGCAGAAACTTTGTAATTTTATGAGGTCCCATTTGTCAGTTCTTGATCTTAGGGCATAGACTATTGGTGGTTTGTTCAGGAAATTTTCCACTGTGCCTATTTGTTCAAGGCACACTCTTCCCCAGTTTCTTTTCTATTAATTTCAGTGTGTTTGGTCTTATGTGGACGTCCTTGATCCACTTGGACTTGAGCTTAGTACTAGGGGATAAGAATGGACCAATTTGCATTCTTCTCTATGATAACACCAGTTGAGCCAGCACCATTTTTTGAAAATCCAATCTTTTTTCCACTGGATGGAATTAGATCCTTTGTCAAAGATCAAGTGACCATAGGTGTGTGTGTTCAGGACACAAACTCCACTATGTTCATAGAAGCCCTGTTTATAAACACCAGAAGCTGGAAAGAACCCAGATGTCCCTCAATAGAGGAATGGATACAGAAAAAGTGGTATATATACACACAATGGAGTAGTATTCAGCCATTAAAATCGATGAATTCATGAAATTCTTAGACAAATGGATTGAACTGGAGAATATCATCCTGAGTGAGGTAATCCAATCACAATAGAACACTCATGGTTTGCACTCACTGAGAAGTGGATATTCGCCTAGAAGCTTTGAATACCCAAGACCCAATTCACATATCAAATGATGCCCAAGAAGGAGGAAGAACAAAGTATGGTTACTTGAGTCCTTAGTAGAAAAGGGGGAGAATATCCACAGAAGGAGATACAAAGACAAAAGGTTGTTCAGAGTCTGAGGGAAAGACCATCCAGAGACTACCCTACCCAGGGATGCATCCTATATACAGTTACAAAACTCAGGCACTATTGTGGGTGTCCACAAGTGCTGGCTGACCAGATCTGGATATAGCTATCACCTGGGAGGCTCTGCTACTGCATGATAAATACAGAGGGGGGCACTCTCAGTCAGCCAATGAATTGAGCACAGGCTTCCCAATGGGGGAGCTAGAGAAAGGACCCAAGGAGCTAAAGGGGTTTGCTGTGCCACAGGAGAAACAACAATATGAGTCACCCAAAACTCCGAAAGCTCGCAGGGACAAAACCATCAACCAAAGAGTACACATGGCTCCAGACACATCAGCAGCAGAGAATAGTCTTGCAGACACTAAAGGGAGGAGAGGCCCTTGGTCCTGGAAAGGCCCGATGCCTCAGTGTAGAGGAATACCAGGACAGGGGGCAGGGAAGCAGGGGTGGCTTGATTCTGGAAGGGGAGATGGCTTATGGGATTTTGGGGGAAAGGGGGAACTAGGAAAAGGGACAACATTTGAAATGTAAATAAAGAATATACCTAATTAAAAAAAGAAATTCTTTTATTTTTGTTTGACAGGTGATAGGGATATACAAAAAAGACTTTCCTTACAAGATCATGAACAAGAAACTGATGAAATTAACAACAACAACAAAAAACCAAAACTAAGTAACTATATATAGTTACAAATGGTAGGATGGCTATTATTCATTTGGTGCCATGCATCAAAGGTTTTGTGATCTTCAGTAGTTATTTTCTTACATCCATGCTTATTTCTTATATTTGGTTGCCTCGAGGTGAACATACTGACTTGCTTATTAGTCATTGTGTTTGTATTATTCTTTTATTTACAGAACCCAACATTCTAAGCTATTTTTCTTTGATACACTTTTGTTTTGATTCTGCTTATCAGCAAGAAATTCAAAGTCAAGAGTTTTATGGATATGATTCTCCATTGTGTCTGGGGACTTTTGAAAATTCTGAGCATACCATAAACAGTCAAAGTGAAAAAATCTTGGTGGTAGAACTTTAATGACATATTTGGATTTTTTCCCCAAACTACTACTACTACTACTACTACTATTACTTCTTCTTCTTCTTCTTCTTCTTCTTCTTCTTCTTCTTCTTCTTCTTCTTCTTCTTCTTCTTCTTCTTCTTCTTCTTCTTCTTCCTCTTCCTCTTCCTCTTCCTCTTCCTCTTCCTCTTCCTCTTCCTCTTAATGGCTCACATAGTAAGCATATTTTCAAACTATATATTTTTTTAATATTTTTATTTTCTATATTCTTTGTTTACATTCCAAATGATTTCCCCTTTCCCAGATCCTCCTCCCCATATGTCCCATAAACCTTCTTCTCTCCATCCCTTCTCCAATCACCTCCCTCCTTTTTCTCTGTCCTTATATTCCCTTCCCATGCTAGATCAATCCTTTCCAGGATCAGGACCCTCTCCATACTTCTACGTGGGAGTCATTTGTTATGCAATTTGTGCCTTGGGTATTCAGGGCTTCTGGACTAATTAATATCCACTTATCAGAGATTGCATTCCATGTATATTCTTTTGTGATTGGGTTACCTCACTTAGGATGATATTTTCCAGATCAAACCATTTACCTACAAATTTTGTGAATTCATTGTTTCTAATTGCGAGTAGTATTCCATTGTGTAAATATACCATATTTTCTGAATCCATTCCTCCTTTGAGGGGCATCTGGGTTCTTTCCATATTCTGGCTATTATAAATAAGGCTGCTATGAACATAAAGGAGCATGTGTCTTTATTGCATGCCGGGGAATCCTTTGGGTATATGCCCAGGAGAGGTATAGCAGGGTCCTCTGGAAGTCTCATGTCCAGTTTTCTGAGGACCCTCCAGACTGATTTCCACAGTGGTTGTACCATATTACAGCCCCACCAGCAGTGGAGGAGTGTTCCTCTTTCTCCACATCCTTGCCAACACCTGCTGTCTCCTGAGTTTTTGACCTTAGCCATTCTGACTGGTGTGAGGTGAAATCTCAGGGTTGTTTTGATCTGCATTTCCCTAATGACTAATGATTTTGAGCACTTCTTAAGGTGCCTCTCGGCCATCCGAAATTCTTCAGGTGAAAATTCTTTGTTAAGATCTGTACCCCATTTTTTAATAGGGTTATTTGTTTCTCTGGGGTCTAACTTCTTGAGTTCTTTGTATATATTGGATATTAGCCCTCTATCAGATGTGGGTTGGTAAATATCCTTTCCCAATTTGATGGTTGCCGTTCTGACAGTCACTTTAATGTCATGCCCATGGATCCGTAGCTACTTTTAGTTTCTACTTTTTTCTTGTATAGAAATCTGCAACTGAATATGTCAAAAATTTGTTTCTTCATTCTCTCCCTAAGTGTTTCAACTCTGGTTGTAATATACATATGAAAGTGCTATCATTACTTGCTCAAGTACTGAAACCCAAATCTTTAGTTCATTCTCTCATTCTGCTGTATCACATACTCCCAATCTAGGAAGTTTTGTGGAGTTTATTGTCTAGATAAATTCTGAATCTCCTCACTCATCTTCATATCCACGACTATTTCCCACTTCCACAAGACCATTAGATATATGGACTTTGGCAAGAATCCTTTAACTGGTTTACTTCTCTCCTTCCTGGAGGGGACTGGCTCTTGTATGTCTTTTTGCTAACACACATCCTTATGAACTCACTGTCTGTTCTGATACTCCATGTTTAAGTATCAACCAAGGGAATATTCATTTATCAATCAGTCATAAATGTTCTCCATTCAGATTATATCATTCTTGTTCCTGAATTTTATATTTCTATTAACTTATCAGAGAAAAATCACTTCAAAACCTTGGCTAATATATTGCCTCAACAGTATATCATATCATATCATATTATATATATTTATCTTCATTTTCTTGGTTCAGTTTTTATTGATAGCTTTTATCTCTAACGAATATAGATTTGTGCTTTTAATCATGTGTTGTTTTTCTTTTCCAATTAGACTCCAAGCTCTAAAACAGCAGAAATATGAGTAGTCTACCTCAATATTACATCTCTTGAGTCTAGAACATGATCGAGGATGTAGTAAGTAAACTAAAACTATTTACTGTGTGAATGAATAGTGGTGGGCAACACTTTCATTTTTGGAAACATTCTTGTTCTATTCTAATTCAAGCCAATTGACTATGTGGACACTTGCTCATTTATAAAGCCTATTATAATTTAAAATCTTTCCACGAACATTCATCTCACATTTAGTAATTGCATCAGGTTCTGGTCTTATTTACAGATTACAAAAAGCTGTCATGTTTTAAGTACAAAGAGTACCTAAAATCCTTCTTTCTAATCCTGCTTTTATTCCTAAATTTTTGGAAGCTATATTTAATTTTGGATCGTTATTAATCATGTCTCCTTAAGCCTACATCTCCTGGACTCTGACCTTCCTACCATATCTGAGGCAGCATATTTCACTTTATTTCTATACCTTAGCCTCTGTTCCCTGGTAATGACTATTTAAAAGAAGGAAAAAACACTAGTAATATTATATTATGACAGGACTTTGTCCAAAAGCTGAATGTGCCTGTGAATATAAATGCTTCATATATTTGAATCTGTAATTCATGAGATTACTTGAACTTTTTATTGTGTGAATTTTTCTGTTCATTCTTCTTTCTTTCTATTTTTCTTTCTTTCTTTTTTATTGAAAATAGAGTCTTTTCTCATACACTAATTTTAAAAATTATATTTAAATAAGATTCTCCAAACCATGGCACTCATACATTTCAGATATATTTTGAATATGCCTAATTCAGAAAAGTGTTATTTCTGATAATGGTGAATCATTTAAAGAGATTATAGTATGTAATATATATATACATATATATATATAGTATATAATATGATATATAGTATACACACAACACACACACACACATAGAGAGAGAGAGAGAGAGACAGAGACAGAGAGACTACTAACATGATTCATCTTTGTTCTAGGAAAAAATAACTGGTTAGATCATATGTCCCTATTTAAGTCTCAGAAAACAGGCCATTATAGCCATGCTTCTATTGCTCTGCTAGCCTAGATTTTTGTCCATCACAGCCTACAGAAATAGCTCTCTGGGGTAATCTTTTGTTTTTCATCTCGTCACTAATTTTCTTTATTATAAGGGTAGAGGTGAAGAGGGAAAATTATCAAGCCCATCAGTGAATCCACAGATTGCCTTTCTTATAATGTTGTCAGCTGCTTTAGCTGGATATGAAGCCAAAGTTTCAAACAATGTAGAAGGCTGTGTCTTCTCTCCTTTTCTGACCCACTTTTCCCTTTGTCCATATTCATATTCTTTCTTCAGGAAACACATGCACTCAATTGCTTACACTCAGGCTACCAGGTTCTTTAACTTCTTATGGTACAGCTGTCAACTTGTCAATTTGAAATTCTTTATTGAGCTGTGCTAGATACTAGTGCATAAAACGTGGTTCTTATGTGTGACTTGCTCAGTGTCTCCTGAGAACTAATTCATTCCTCGGTATCTTATGTACTTAGACTGCCAGCTCAGCTGATATTCTATATTCTGTCTGTCCCTCTGGTGGCATTAAGTTTAAAGTACATTTTTATTGAAAGCAACAGTATTTCTTTAGAAATTCTTTGTTGTCCCAAGTTTCCCATACATAATAGTAATAATAATAATATTAGCTATGATTTCTAGACAACTATACACTCTGCATTGAACTAAGTATTTTATACATGGTTTGCCTCTTTATAACAATCAAGTCTCAGAGTGGTAAAGTTGTTTGGTTAAAATTACACAATTATCTAGTAGCAGAAATAATGTGTATATAGTCAGCATATTGCCTAATGATAGATTCTCTATCTTAATTTGAAATGGAAACCATTTTAAATGGCTGAGGGTGGTTTCACCAACCTACATGTAAACTCAACAGGATAGTGGAGTAGTAATTAGAAACATGGGCAAGCAATCAGGAGCAAATTGTGATACATGTTTCAAAGGGAGAGAATTTCTGAAACGTGAATCAATCTTTGCATATACCTACATGTGAGCAGAAGCTGAATGCTTTGTTGGATGTCCTTTCTGAGTTCTTTGCACTGTTAAGTTCTCTAAATGCTTGGCAACTGTGACTTGATACCTGTTTTCAAAAGCACTATTTATTTTCTACACTAAAATTCCCAACATGAAACAAGGAATAGTGACTGTGTAGTTTTGGAAGTTCTGTGACTTCTCATTGATTAATATATTATTTTTTATTTAAATAGATTGAATAATGAAATATTTTGAATATAGAGTTCTACTCAAATAACTGGAATCATGTATGCAATATGATTGTTAATAAGCATACATCATTGTGTTACAATACATGTTGCAAAATGTTGTCAGAGATTCTCTATGCCTATCACTTAAATTTTAACACTAATCAAGGCAATGTAGTAAAGTGTTTATACAAAATCTGATTATTTCTGTAATTTGTAGTCTGATGATATTTGTGTATTTTTATACATATTGTTATTTATGATAATTTCTGCTCCTTAAAAAGCCTAACTGTGATAGGGACTGTCTTGTAACATCTAATATCTATGAATACAATTGGCTCAACATTAAATGTATTTTAATTTGTATTTGTCAAATGCTCACTTTTCTTTTGTGTTGCTTTCCAATACTCTATTCATTTTTACTGATACATAAAGATGTTTATGCATTAAAATTACTAGGTCTCTTAAACTCATGAATTTTCTGAGTTTATTGCTTTCCTTTTCAATCTGCATTGATCCACTCTCATTAGGTAAAAATTCTTGTTACAGATATACTTATGCTTAGACAGTACTTTCTTAGCTTGAATTAAATTTAAATGTTTTGCTCATCTTAATTTAAATATTTCAACTGTTAGTTCTTAAGTCAAAATTTTATTTAGCTACATAGGAGATTAGGACTCTCAATTGTATTCTATGGCATATTCCAACATACAGAGCAGTTTTTCACACATTATTTATTAATTCGGTTGTCCATCATACTTCATTCATCAAAAAGTAATTTTCATGGTTATTTGATTAATTTTACCTCTCCATTCTTACACACTTTTCCAATTATTAAAATTTTAAATGTGCTATTGGTGTTTCTGAAATACATTTTATATGGATAATCTGCTTGTTCTTCTAAAAATCATTATAACATTTTAAAGGAGAACTTTTCTTAATTTTATAAGAAATAAATTAATTTGGAATGTCCTTTGCCTGTAAATTAAATAAACTGGAAATAGTGACATATTAAAAGTTCCATACAAAGCCGGGCATGGTGGCGCATGCCTGTAATCCCAGCACTTGGGAGGCAGAGGCAGGCAGATTTCTGAGTTCGAGGCCAACCTGGTCTACAGAGTGAGTTCCAGGACAGCCAGGGCTATACAGAGAAACCCTGACTCAAAAAAAAAAAAAAAAAAACCCAAAAAGTTCCATACATTCTACAAAGATCACAGTGTACCTTTCTGTTCTAATGTTGTATTTGCTGGTACTTAAAGTATTTTTCAAGTCTATATAAAGAATACATTGTCTTGTTAAAATTTGTCTTACTAATTTGTTGAATATTTTCTCTAATGTATATTTTCTAGCTGGTTACTGCTGGTGCATCAACATAGAATTGAAGCATAGCCCATAGGGACAATATTAGCAGGATTTTAATGAACCAACACAAAGAAGCACCTAACTACTACCATGGAACACACATGCTGGAAGTTTCCTGCCATAGAATGAAAGAGTTATAACATTACACACTACCTATCAAACATGGAGAAATTTAAGGCAATGTTCTCATTCAAAAGTCCTCATTCCCCGATGAGAGACAAACCATTTATCAAGACACAGGAAGAAAGAAAGCAGCTATCATTCAAGTCAAAGCACAGGGACAAAACAATGATTCTGATTAAATTTTCAAAAGAAAATTTGCAGTCTTCAATTGTGTTTGGCAAGTCTATAGCCCAAATGAAATTTCGGAGGAGACATTATATGTCCTTGAAAAGTACATTTATAATGAAAATGCTGACAAGAACTTAGAAGAGAACTTGTAATATCATAAACACTTCTAATGCCACTTAAGTACAAAATAACAAAATGTGGCTATACATGGGCAGAGTATATAAACGGATTAGTGTTTTACTAAAAATAACCATTAGTTATAGTCAATACCCATTATTTCCTTTATTGTATGTTGTACAGAGTACATAATTTACATAGAACTTGAATTATGTAAATCATATTTTATAGCTTAAACAGAAAACAAAGTAAGGATAATAAGATGATATAGTCATACCTCTTCAATAATTAGGTTTATGTTATCTATGAACAATCATGCAGTTAGTATCTATAGAAGAGGACTGTTGATTGAGTTCAGTAAAATCCTTTGAAAACTATAAACTTATGAACACCAGCAGTAATAATTTTAAGATTTGTAACTTGGAAAAGTTTCACTTAGAAAACAGTCAGTGTAAAATACTAGTAAATCTTTATTAAATATGATCTGAAGTTATAGATGAAAGTCTAGTCAAAACACGAGGTTATACTACCTTTCTAAGCCATTAATCAGCTTTTTCTGGCCATTTGTAATCTTCTAGCAGTTTCTATGAAGATTGAGGAGATTAAAATAAAGATGTGGAAATACAAAATAAGCCTTGAGCATCCTTTGTAAATACGCAAATAAAACCTGAAATTCCTATATTGATAAAAGCAAGAATTGGGAGAAAGAGTTCCCACTGACAAAATGTAGAACAAAAAGAAATACAGTGATGTTGGATGATAAGCCAAACTTCAAAATAATTACTCATTGTTCCATATTGATATAAGAGAATGAGGAAGAAATATATGAATGGAAAATATTCTATGGATTAGTCCAAATAATATTCGATGGATTAGTCCAAATAATGTGTGTAAACACAATCCCTTTAAGGAGGTGAGGTAGATCACTCTGTTCTTTATGTATAAAGTATATATGAGACTTCCTTCTAATGAGTTTTCTATAGGAAAGGAGGAAAGGGACGGACCACTTCACTGTGGAGAAATAAGGAAAATCCTACCTCAGTTAGATAGTGTAAGGTCAATATTAATGATGATGGCATGTTGGTAATATTGGCTCTTAATAGGATAATATATAAAAGTCATTTTATATTCTAATCATAAGAGAACAGAAGACAAATCTGAGGATCATTCTTCCAAAGTTCTGTTCAATATTACTCCAAAGTGATTAAACTGCCAAATTCATAGTATGAAGACATCATTGTATTTAAGAAATGCCTAAGGAGACATTACAACAAACTCTAATATGCTATCCTGGAGGGGGTGCTACAACATAAAAAAATGATAATGAATGTGGAACACTTCATAAACTATGGAATTAACAAAAATAAGAATACATTAATATTGATTCATTAATTGGGAGAAGTATATATCATAATTATATGTGATCCCAATAATAAAGAAACCTGTGCAAAGAAGTATAGCTAATCACTCTATAGTTTAATTAATTAAATATTTTATTTATTCTTTGAGAAGTTAACATGACAAATTGTGATTATATTCACTCCTGTTGCCCACTTCCTCCAAGATCCTTTCCCATTTTTCTACCCATCCAACTTTATAGTCTTGGTTTTAAAAAAGGAAAACTTGGAATCTGATGTGTGTTTGCCAACTACACCTGAGCATGGTGCCTGTCCTGTTGTATGTGATACACTCAGTGCTATTTCCTTGAAGAAAACTAACTTTTCTTCTCCTATCAAGTGTCAATTGCAATGGCTTTTTTGGCTATGAGTGGGAATTTTTGTACATTTCTAATTCTCTGTGCTGAGATTGTCTGACTTAAACCTTATGCAGGTCTTTTGCAAGCTATTATAAGTTCATAGGTATATCTGCTTTCTTGTGTTTGGAAAATATTGATTTCTTGAAGTCATCACTAACTCTGGTTCTGAGAAATCATTGTTTCTTGATTAATCACCATGTACTGTAAGAAGTTTCCATACTAATGAGTGATTGATACACTGTTCTAAATGTACAGCAAGATGTAATTAGGAGTCAGGTTATTTCTAGGTTCATTAATATACCACTGAGGTATTATTTTTTAAACTTATTTTGAAATGTAGCAAATTAAGTTGTTACTGGGAAGCAAAAGGAAAATTTGAACTTTTGTGTGAAAAATATAAAAACAGAAAACACCAGATAAACTTTCTCTAACATAAAATAAATTTTAAATTTCAATATTGTACCATATCTCATTATAACAGTAATTGAAACATCTTGAGTAAAATTATAGTTTCAAATACTAGTATACTGGGAAATACTGATAAATGTAGCTTTTTTCCTATCATCACTGGCATAATAAGGTTTCAATAATATTATAAATTAACACAAGGATCACTTTAGTTATTCTGTAAAATAAGATGCTTAAAAGAGATCAAAGTGCAGAACAAATATTTGACTTACAATCTGTGATATGAGGCAAAGATAATAATCACAGGCTTTAAAATTGAATTATCATCTCCTGTATCTGTGCTGGCCTTGAACTCACTATATACATGATAAAGCTGAAGATGATCTTGCACTTTTAATCCTCTCCATGTCCACCTTCCAAGTGCTAGAATAGTCTCAGAACTTTGTGAATGCTAGGCAAGAATTCTTATGGACTGAACTAAGTTTTAATATTCATAGGCTCTCCAGGAAGAAAACATTCAAAATTTGTTCATGTGAGTCTGAAAAAAAATTAAATGCCACATCCATAAAACTTTAAATCATTTGGGGTTTTGATTGTTATGTGACAGGAGGTATTTCTGTTCTGGTCCAGTCTGTTTGGAGTTCTGTAGGCTTCTTGTATATTCATGAGCATCTCTCTCTTTAGGTTAGGGAAGTTTTCTTCCATAATTTTATTGAAGATATTTGCTGGCCCTTTAAGTTGTAAATATTCACTCTCATCTATGCCTATAATCCTTAGGTTTGGTCTTCTCATTGTGTCCTGGATTTCCTGGATATTTTGGGTTACAAGCTTTTTGCATTTTGCATTTTCTTTAACTGTTGAGTCCATGGTTTCTATGGAATCTTCAGCATCTGAGATTCTTTCTTCTATCTCTTGCATTCTGTTGTTGATATTTGCATCTATGGCCCCTGATTTCTTCCCAAGGTTTTCTTTCTCCAAAGTTGTTTCCTTTTGTGATTTCTTAGTTGTTTCTACTTCTGTTTTTAGAACCTGGATGGTTTTGCTCAGTTCCTTCACTTGTTTGTGTTTTCCTGTATTTCTTTGAGAGATTTTTGTGTTACCTCTTTCATGACTTCTGCCTGTTGACTCAATTTCTCCTGCATTTCTTTAAGTGATTTTTGTGTTTTCTCTTTGTTGACTTCTGTCTGTTGACCCATATTCTCCTGAATTTCTTTAAGTGATTTTTGTGATTCTATTGTAAGGGCTTCTATCTTATTCATGTTCCCCTGTATTTCTTTAAGAGATTTATTTATGTCCTTTTTGTGCTCCTCTAAAAGCATCATGACCAGTGATTTTTAAATCCTAATCTTGTTTTTCTGGTGTGTTGGGGTATCCATGTCTTGCTGTTGTTGGGGAATTGGGTTCAGATGCTGCCATATTGCCTTGATTACTGTTAGTAACATTCCTGCATTTGCCTTTTACCATCTGGTTATCTCTGGAGTTAGTTGGTCCGGCTGCCACTGGCTGGGGCTTGGACGTCCTGTGGGCCTGTAAGGCTATTTTCGCACCAATGGATGACTGGGTTTCCCCTGGCACAGATTGCTGATGTGCTGCCGTACTCTTGGGTGCTGTTGGAGCCCTAGTGTGCCTTGTCCCAAGCAATGCTATACTCGGGTTGTCTCTGTGTACCTGGTGTTGCCTAACTGGTCCACCTGGAAGTGAAGATGGTGGATGCTGTGAGGACCCCCTCCAAATGGGGGTAGGGAGATCAAACTGCCCAGGACAGGGCTTGCTGCTGGATTTCAAGTGCTCTGCTGATGCTGGTTCTTGAATGCCCCAGTTCTATCGAATAACCTGCTCATGTCTGTACTCGAGAAAGTATCAGGAAGTAGGATCTTCCCCATGTCAGATGTGGCACAGGTCTACCACATCTGATGGAAAGGGGCAGTGGCGATTAACCTGCTCCTGCTGGTTCTATAGAGAGTATCAGGAAGTGGGATCTTCCCTGTGTCAGATGTGGCACAGGTCTCTGGCTGAGCTGGCTGCTTGGCCACAGGAGCCAAGATGGTGGCGACCTTGGACCAGAGCTCTGTCTAACCATGGGACTCCCTGCAGGTCAGACATTTCCCTGCAGGATATGTGCCCAGACAGCTGTAGAGCTGCCCAGCTCCCGCGCGTGCACAAGGAACCCAGACAGGCTGGGACGCAAGCGATCCCTCACTCAGGTGTTCCCTGCACACCCGGCTGACTTGAACTTATACAAGGAGATAAGAAGAGCCTCAAACAATTATAGATTTAAAATCTTCAGTACCTCTTTGAGTGCTACCACACGGTGATAAAATCTTTGTCTTAAGGACACAAATGAGGAGAAAAATCATTTAATGTTTAGTACTTATGGGATGAGACCAAAAGATAGGAGAATGGATGGAGAAAAGACGACTTATGGGACATATGGGGAGGGGGAACTGGGAACGGGGAAAGCTTTTGGAATGTAAACAAAGAATAAAGAAAATAAAAATATAAAAAAGTATAAAAACAAAAAAAACAAAAAAAATAGAATTACTGAAGACTTGAGTATTTACAATAGCATCTTCAACAAAGACTAAGTATTGGCTGATTAATAAAATGTGGCAATCTGAGAAAAAATAAGAAGAGCCTCAAACATATGGGCACAGGGGAAATTTTTCTGAATGGAACACCAATGACTTATGTTCTAAGATAAACAAGAGACAAATGGGACCTCATAAATTGAAAAGTATCTGTAAGGCAAAGGACACTGTCAATAAGACAATACAGCAATCCATAGACTAGGAAAAGAGTTCAACCAACCCTACATCCAATAGAGTGCTAATATCCAAAATATACAAAGAACTCAAAAAATTAGACTCTAGAGAACCAAATAGCCCTCTTAAAAAATGGGGTACAGAACTAAAAAGAGAATTCTCTGCTGAGAAATATCAAGTGGCTGAGAAGCACTTAAAGAAATGCTCAACATCCTTAGTCATCAGGAATTGCAAATCAGAACAATCCTGAGATTCTATCTCACACCAGTCAGAATGGTTAAGATCAAAAACTCAGGTGACAGCAGGTGCTGGCAAGGATGTGGAGAAAGAATAGCACTCCTCCATTGCTGGTAGGATTGCAAGATGGTAAATCCACTCCGGAAATCAATCTGGTGGTTTCTCAGAAAATTAGACATAATACTACCAGGGGACCCAGGTATAGTGGGGCTAAGAGCAGCCACTATACTACTCAATCTTTCTTAGGAATCTCTGATGGAAGGAGCACAGGGAAGGATACCCACATATTTAAATACTGAGCAAGTCCCTCTTGAAAAAAATACTTATTGGGAGAATTAGACAATAGGAGGTACATCAGGATATCCCAGACAGTGGATATGTGCATGCATATATGTTTCTGTGTTGGTACAAAGAATCTTGTTATTGTCATTCTCTGCTTTTCTTTCTGTGGATGGCTTACTCACATATCAAACAAAAGTCAGAATTAGTGCATGGTTTTAGAGATCCAGTAAATACCTGACATTATCCAAGCAATCTTTCTCTGAATTACTTTTGCAATGTGTTTATGTTTTCAAATGTTTGAAGTTTGGGGCTTCAAGCTATGCTTGACTATCTCAAATCAAACCTATACTATTCATTTCTCTTTTTTTTCATTATTCATCTAGTGATATATGTGGAACATCCACTTCATATAAGGCATTGCACTAGTAACTTGCGTAAGGAAATTGGAGAAGTTAGGATATTGACTATGGTAGTAAAGACAGAGAAGCAAATAAAGATATCTGAAACATAATGTAGAGATGATGTTTGAATGTATGCACAGAGACAAGAAAATTACCGGATTTTTTTATTAGATATTTTCTTTATTTACATTTCAAATGTTATCCCCTTACCTGGTTTCCCCTCTGAAAACCCCCTATCTCATCCCCTCTCCCTGATCACCATCCCACCCACTCCTGCTTCTCTGTCCTGGCATTCCTCTATATTGGGACATTGAGCCTTCTCAGGACCAAGGGCTACTACTCTCACTGATGTCCCACAAGGCCATCCTCTGCTACATATGTAGCTAGAGCCATGGGTCCCTCCATGTGTACTATTTGGTTGGTGGTTTAGTCCCTGGGAGCTCTGGGGGCACTGGTTGGTTCATATTTTTGTTCCTCCTATGGGCCTGAAAGCCACTTCAGTTCCTTGGGTCCATTCCCTAATTCCTCCATTGGGGACCCTGTGCGCAGTCCAATGGTTGGCTAAGAGCACCCACTTCTGTATTTGTGAAGTACTGGCAGAGCTTCTCAGGAGACAGCTATATCAGGTTCCTGTCTGCAAGCGCTTTTTGGTATCCACAATAGTGTCTGGGTTTGGTGACTCTATATGGTATGGATCCCGAGATGGGTCAGTCTCAGGATGGCCTTTCCTTCAGTCTCTGCTCCACACTTTTTCTCTGTAACTCCTCCCATGGGTATTTTGTTCCCCCAACTAAGAAGGACCAAAGTATCCATACTTTGGTCTTCCTTCTTCTTGAGTTTTGTTTGGTCTGTGAATTTTATTTTGGGAATTCCAGTCAGAATGGCTAATATCAAAACCTCAGGTGATAGCAGGTCTGGGGAGGATGTGGATAAAGAGGAACACTCCTCCTCTGACGGTGGGATTGCAAGCTGACACAACCACTCTGCAAATCAGTGTGGTGGTTCCTCAGAACATCATACTAAGTGAGGTAACCCAGTCTCAAAAGATCAATCATGGTATGCACTCACTGATAAGTGGATATTAGCCTAGAAACTTTGAATACCCAAGACATAATCCACAAATTAAATGATGTCCAAAAAGAATGGAGGAGTGGCCCCTGGTTCTGGAAAGACTCAGTGCAAGAGTATAGGGGAATTCCAGAACAGGGAAGTGGGAAGGGGTAGATGGAGGAACAGGGGGAGGGAAGAGAGCTTATGGGACTTTCGGGGAGTGGGGACCCAGAAAAGGGGAAATCATTTGAAATGTAAATAAAAAATATATCAATAAAAAAATAAAAAAATGAAAATTGGACATAGTACTACCTGAGGACCCAGCTCTACCACTCCTGGGAATTTACCCAGAAGATGCTCCAACATGTAATAAGGACACATGCTCCACTATATTCATAGCATCCTTATTTATAATAGCCAGAAGCTGGGAAAAAATCTAGATATCCCTCAACAGAGGAATGGATACAGAAAATATGGTATATTTACACAATGGAAAACTACTCAGCTATTAAACACAATGAATTCATGAAATTTAGGCAAATGGATAGAATGAGAAAATATCATCCTTAGTGAGGTAACCCAATCACAAAATAACACACATGGTATGCACTCACAGATAGGAGGATATTAGCCCAGAAGCTTGGATATTACAGGATTTGATGCTAGTTATGCATGGATGGAAATAGAGTCATATGAAAACAAAACTTCAATTAGGTATTACAACAGATCACTAAAATCAGAATGTTGTTATATCATTCTATGTTAAATAAATAGATAGCCATCTGGTCAGGGGAGTCATCAGGTTATGAAAGAAGATGGTGTGGCCTGGTAACAATGTTTTCATCAGGAAAATTGTAAGAAGGGAGACTATAACATGTGTGGTTAAGAAGCCATTGCTTACTGTGTTAAGTAGTTTAGATTTAATCTACAGATGATGAACAGGAAACAAAAGGATGATATAATCTTTTACTGTATTGGTTTGGTTATACTGTGGAGAATGTACTGGCACTCTGAAGGGCAAACCTGAAGACACTGATGGTTAACAGATGACAGATGATGACAGCCTGCATCAAGGGAACTGTGCTAAAAACGTGTAAAGAAAGAAATATTAGCCAAACAGTCTTACTATTCCAAAACAGAAGGAATTGAAAAAAATGCTTCATCATTTGATCATATTTTGAACACAGAGATAATGAAAACTGAGGACTATTTCTGTGAAGGAATAGGGCACAGTCAAAGACAGCTATTAGGTATAAAAGGAAAAGACAGTAATTATGGAGGAATAGAAAGAAATGCCTAATCCCCAGGCACATTTAGACACCTTGAATTATAATATAACCAAATAATGGGAAAAGTTGTAGCCTAAAAGTGTTTAGTCAATAATACCCTAGAGTGAGAAGAGCTGATTTGGGGAGCATTCAAACATAATCGGTTAGGAACCTGGTCCACGTACACACACACACATACACACACACACAAACACATACACATGCACACATACACATACACACACACGCATGCACACACACACACACACACACACACACACACACACACACAAAGAAACCTAAAACTAAAAAAGCTACAAAGAACCAAAATCAAAATAAACAAATAAAAAAAATCACTTTTGAGATCAGAAGTTCATTTCAGCCCATTGTGCATTGCAATATAGTTTTATACAATCACCAATGTTCTTAATAAAACAGAACAGAAAAATGCTTATTTGGTGTCTAATTTAAACCATAAACACTGTCTAAGAGAAAAATGATGAATTGTAGTTATTTCAACAGTCCATGTTTAAAGGTATTTTGCTTTCTTTCATTCTTTGAGTAAGCAAAGATACACCCCTCTTTTAATGGAAAGGTATCTCCTAAAGAAATCCATGTTTTTCTGTAAGTTGTTGAAATTATGTTTTCCATGCCTATGAAATGATTTTAATCAAAACACAAGGAAAACCATTCTAGAATGGGCAGCTCCCATAATCTACAAGGAAAAAAACATGTATACTTAGCTAGTCTGTCAATTTAAGTATCTCAAGAGACAGAAACTATTCAATCAAGTAAAAGAAAGGGAAAGGCTATGGTAAACTTGATAAGGTGTTCATGTTTTGTAGATTATTACTATTATATTGATTTCCCTTTGCAGTTAAATCTTTTATACTTTATAGCAGCCAAAATGTTGTAGAACTAATTTAACATTAATCCCCAAACTATGATCAATGGAAACAATAACAAAATCCAAAGATATAAGAAGCCAAATGAAAAATTAGTACTCATCAGGGAATAAAAATTCTACAGCAGATGTGATATCAAATAATATGTACACTAGAAAAATCAATGTTTGAATAAAGCTTAATTCTATGGTCTAATATGGGAGCAAAGTGCTCTACAAAGTAGGAATTTGTGAACCAGCGAGATCAAATACTAATACTGGTTTTGATCCAAATCCTACCAGAAAATAATAAGGAACAGATACAGAGTGAAATTAAAGATGTGACTTACAGACCAAATTATAAAATATATGTTATTTTACTAAAATTGCTGGTAATGAAATGTATGCACTGTCCTGAGAGATTTTTGCTATAATCTTGGTGTCAATTTCAATTATAAAAGCATTACTGGAATGTGATTTTGATATTTCTTAGTCTTTAGCTATTTTCCATGATTCCAGCCACATATCTCATGCAAAACTAACCACTGTACAATCTATGGTATACTCCATACTCTGAAAAGAAAAACTACATAGAAGTTCTTGTTCTCTACATCTCTGTGTGAATGATAATGTTGGAAAGTATATTCAATACACAATGGATTCATTTCCTCGAACCATTTTTAGATGAAATGTCAACACTAATACTTTCCTTATAGAGTACCAATTAGTTTCTGAAATGCATTTTCAAAATGGAAATATTATCACTTGATTTGTGTGATCTCATTTGTCTCATGCCTTGAAATGTTCAAAATGGAGCAGTGCAGGGCATCTTCTCTCTGAAGCTTAAGCACTTAATAGGACAGGTCATATAACTAGACTCACTTCTTCTAAGGCAGAGAGCACTTACATAATAAGTGATTCTCTATGTTTTTGGCTATACACAATTGCAAAGAGCCATATGCAAATTCTGTCAGTAAATACAGATTAGCATTGATTTTTACCTCAAGTGTATATTATATGTAGGATAACTATAGTGCTTTAAAAAATCAATTGATTTATTTCTAGTAATATATTAATTTCATTTAATTTGGTGACATATATAGTATATATTACTGTTTAAAACATAATATTCTGTTTGAGATTTATTTATGTAATCTAAATTTTCCATTAATACATTCAATATCAGAAAGCTTGTCAATGGTAGAATTAGAATTAAAACACTATTTTTCTAACTATAGAGTTCTAGTTATTTACATTATACCACTACTTTGATAATCTTTCAAATTTTCTAGAAATATTAGGGAAACAAGAGTTTCTCAGAAGTTAAGAAGCTCTCTATTAACGAGGCCTGTTGCTTTGGAATAAAGTATTAAAGCACATGACAATAAAGCTAAATGTTAGGTAGAGGTTGATGGTCAGCTCTGCATTCTCCACAAGATACCTTTGCACAAAGGGTACTTTTGCACCTCTTTTGGATGTATGAATTACCACAAGATGCCACGGTCTGAAAACTCAGCTACAAAGGACCCACAGAAAATAGAGTGTAGATTATAAATAAACTATGGAATTAAGCATAAGGGTCTTACCTTCTCCTGATAGTAAAAATACATTGTTCATTCAGCTCTTAGGTCCTGATGACTACTATCCAATGTCACTGCTGAATTTTTCTTCAAGAATGTTGCTTTAGAACAGGCAGTCTGCTTTTTTTATCCACATCATTACAGTATTGGTAATCATTAAATCCTATTATTCTTTAACATTTAAATAGGATCATACCCACTAATAATTAAGAGTTATAAGATGTTGTGGTTTTCTAATTTTGACTATACCTAAAAATTAAAATCATTAGACACGAACTGATTTAAACTGGATTTTATAAAGGAAAAAATTCAGAATCATGCTATCAACTTTAATAATTACACAGACATGCAATTATATCTTAGATAATTCAGAATAGTTGTGTGTCCAGTGGGAACACATCACTGGTTTATTTTATTAATTTTTTCCCTGCAAAATTTATAGACCACATCTTGAGCATGCAAAAGCAGTAGATCCTATCATTCTACTTTAACCATTTCAGCCCATTATGTTAAATTCTATGACAGAAAAATATGCTTTGGGTATTACTGGTATGGTAACTAAAGAGAAATAGTTTTCTTGGGTAGTTTGAATTTAAATATACTGCCATTCTTAAGGAATAAAGATAATTTAATTCATAGTCCTCACAAATAAAAACCTTTAAAAAATATGATTGTTTTGATCTCCAGAGCTCTGTGTGAGTAAAATTTTTATTTCTAACATGCAAAATTTTATGGAAATTTTAGGATGCTGAATTTTGTCAAATGCTTTTTCAGCATCCAATGAAATGACCATGTGGTTTTGTTCTTTGAGTTTGTTTATGTAGTGGATTGTATTGATGGATTTCCGTATATTGAACCAACCCTGCATTCCTGGGATAAAGCCTACTTGATCATGGTGGATGATCGTTTTGATGTGTTCTTGGATTCGGTTGGCAAGAATTTTATTGAGTATTTTTGCATCGATGTTCATAAGGGAAATTGGTCTGAAGTTCTCTTTCTTTGTTGGATCTTTGTGTGGCTTTGGTATCAGCGTAATTGTGGCTTCGTAGAAGGAATTGGGTAGTGTTCCTTCTGTTTCTATTTTGTGGAATAGTTTGAAGAGTATTGGTGTTAACTCTTCTTTGAAGGTCTGGTAGAATTCTGCACTGAAACCATTAGGGGTTTTACTTATAGATAAATTTGATTATCACTCATCCAACTTTTAATGTATGTTAGGTTACTTAGGAATTGCTTTATTTGAACATTCTTTGTGTAAGTTTTAAGAAAATTCTATGAATTAGGCACCTATCATCATCTTGATGTCCATTTTATAATTGAAGAATAGTTAGAGATGAGAAATAACTTATATAAGGCCACTCAGCTAGATTATGGCATGAGGTCAACCATCACCTCTGGTCTTTTTAGTTTCCCAGCTAAACTCTCACTACTTCCAACATCCTACTTTCTCAGCCAGTGTTAGCAATGAAAATTTTAAGGAGCTCTGATATTAAGAAGTAGCTTCAAAATGTCAATAACAGTACCCTAATGATTTGTAAATGAAGTAAAAGTCCTTCAAGATTCAAGTTAGAGGGCATTCAGAGTGGTTCTAAAGCTTAGCCTGTTTATAACTGTAAAAATACTCTTATTAAACAAAGATGTCTTTTAAATATTTTATTCGATATATTCTTTATTTACATTTCAAATGATTTCACCTTTTCTGGTTCCCCACTCCCCGAAAGTCCCATAAGCCCTCTTCCCTCCCCCTGTTCCCCCATCTACCCCTTCCCACTTCCCTGTTCTGGTATTCCCCTATACTGCTGCACTGAGTCTTTCCAGAACCAGGGGCCACTCCTCCATTCTTCTTGGATATCATTTAATATGTGGATTATGTCTTGGGTATTCAAAGATTCTAGGCTAATATCCACTTATTAGTGAGTGCATACCACAATTGATCTTTTGAGACTGGGTAACCTCACTTAGTATGATGTTCTCCAGCTCCATCCATTTGTCTAAGAATTTCATGAATTTGTTGTTTCTAATGGCTGAATAGTACTCCATTGTGTAAATATAAGTATAACAAAAATCACTTAAAGAAAGTCAGTAGAATATGAGTCATAAGTTAGTAGCCAATAAGGAGGAAATGCAAAAATCACTTAAAGAAATGCAGGAGAACTTTGATCAACAGGCAGAAGTCATGAAAGAGGAAACACAAAAATCTCTCAAAGAATTACAGGAAAACAAAATAACCAAGTGAAGGAACTGAGCAAAACTATCCAGGATCTAAAAGCAGAAGTAGAAACAACTAAGAAATCACAAAGGGAGACAACTTTGGAGATAGAAAACCTTGGGAAGAAATCAGGGGCCATAGATGCAAATATCAACAACAGAATACAAGAGATAGAAGAAAGAATCTCAGATGCCAAAGATACTATAGAAACCATGGATTCAACAGTCAAAGAAAATGCAAAATGCAAAAAGCTTGTAACCCAAAATATCCAGGAAATCCAGGACACAATGAGAAGACCAAACCTAAGGATCATAGGTATAGATGAGAGTGAAGATTTACAACTTAAAGGGCTAGCAAATATCTTCAGCAAAATTATGGAAGAAAACTTCCCTAACCATAAAAAGAGATGCCCATGAATATACAAGA
This sequence comes from Apodemus sylvaticus, assembly GCF_947179515.1. Lineage (NCBI taxonomy): Eukaryota > Metazoa > Chordata > Mammalia > Rodentia > Muridae > Apodemus > Apodemus sylvaticus. Next base: position 122,404,933 of record NC_067495.1, read on the forward strand.
AGAATACAGAACTCCAAACAGACTGGACCAGAACAGATATACTTCACATCACATAATAATCAAAACCCCAAATGTACTAAACAAAGAAAGAATACTGAGGTCAGTAAGAGAAAAAGGGCAAGTAACATATAAAGGAAGACCTATCAGAATCACACCAGACTTCTTACCAGAGACAATGAAAGCTAGAAGATCCTGGGCAGATCTCATGCAGACTCTAAGAGAACACAAATGCCAGCCAAGACTACTATACCCAGCAAAACTCTCAACCACAATAGATGGAGAAACTAAGATATTCCATGACAAAACAAAATTTACACAATGTCTTTCCACAAACCCAGCCCTACAAAGGATAATAGAGGGAAAACATCATTACAAGGGAAACTATACCCTGGAAAAAGCAGGATATTAAACTTCTTTCATCAAACCCAAAGGAAGATAACCACACAAAAATAAAATTAACATCAAAAATGATAGGAAGCAATAACCACTACTCCTTAATATCTCTTAACATCATTGGACTCAATTCCCCAATAAAAAGACATAGAATCACAGATTGGATATATAAACAGGACCCTACATTTTGCTGCATACAGGAAATACACCTCAGTGTCAAAGACAAAAACTACCTTAGAGTAAAAGGCTGGAAGACAATTCTACAAGCAAATGGTCTCAGGAAACAAGCCGGAGTTGCCATTCTAATATCAGATAAAATTGACTTTCAACCTAATATCATCAAAAGAGACATGGAAGGACACTTCTTGCTGGTCAAAGGAAAAATCCAACGAAAAGAACTCTCAATTCTGAAAATCTATGCTCCAAATGCAAGGGCACCCTCATTCATAAAAGAAACTTTACTAAAGCTCAAAGCGCACATTGCACCTAACACAATAATCGTAGGTGACTTCAACATTCCACTCTCCTCAATGGACTGATCAGGAAAACAGAAACTTAACAGGAAGACAGTGAAACTAATTGAAGCTTTGGACCAATTGGATTTAACATATATATATATATATAATTTTTCATCCCAAATCAAAAGAATATACTTTTTTCTCAGCACCTCATGGTACCTTCTCCAAAATCGATCATATAGTTGGTCACACAATGAAAGCAGTGCTAAGAGGAAAACTCATAGCTTTGAGTGCCTCCGAAAAAAAATTGGAGAGAGCATACACTAGAAGCTTAATGGAACAAATGAAAGCCCTGGAACAAAAAGAAGCTAATTCACCCAGGAGGAGAAGATGACAGGAAATCATCAAACTCAGGACTGCAATCAGTCAAGTAGAAACTAAGAGAACCATACAAAGAAACAACAAAACCAGGAGCTGGTTTTTCAAAAAATCAACAAGATAGATAAACCCTTAGCCAAACTAAGATGTTTAATAAGAGTTTTAGTGTTTGCTGTTTAAAGTAAGTGTGAACAATATACTGCTGTATATTGTATTTTTCTTTGTAGAGAGAATTATTAACAACAGACCACTCTTAAATTTTTAAGAATAATTAGTTAATACATATGTATATATTTAAAATGAAATGATACTTAAAGAGTTCACTTGAAAGCCTTACTCCCACACATTTAAATATATCTGTTATTTTATAAACTATACTAATTAGCATATACAATTTCATGTGACCATGCTTTGAGAGGAAAAAATATAAAACAAATATATTGAAACCATGAAAATACATTATTGCCATTGCAGACACTAAGGGTATAGAACATCCCAAAAATATTTTCTATAAAATATAAAGCATTTTTGAGCAATATTATTTTTTGTAAAAGAGAAAGCAACAGTTTTATGAAATGTAGAGGACTTTGGTATATTTAAAACCAGATTATTGTAAATTTTGGTAAAGGAAAATACACGAAGGAAAAATTGCCTCTTGATAAAAGATTTTCAAATCACATGGACTAGCAGAATTGGCTATTTGTTTCTGAGTAAGGAGATTATTAATAAGAATCAAAGTGTGATGCTTCATAAATTATACCAATCTTGCCTACTCTTGTTTCTCATTTCTATTCAGTAATTTATGTAAATTTAGAATGCAACATCTCAAATGATGATGATCATTTGATGATGAATACAATATAGGACAAGTTTGGATTCAAAATCTCAATATGGAATAGTAGGAGAGATACAGAAGATCAAATGCAAACAACGAAGAAGAAGAGAAAGAGGAGGCTAAGGAGGAGGAAGAGGAGAAGTAGAAGACTGATAGTTAATGTTCAGAAACCAAGCCAAGAAAAACATAAATAGCATTTTTCTAAATAATAGGACTAAGGAAGGGAGTCAATATTAGCTTGATATGATTCCAAAAATCCAATATGGGTTTGAATTACTTTAATAAATATGTATTATTTTGAAAAAAATATCCTGAAGAGATTTCTGTGAAATAAGACTTTAAGACTTGACATATGGAATAAAATTTTCATAACCTGATCAGTAAGGGAAAATTCAAGGTTAATTTATAAAGGTTCATATTTATAGGAATACTCAGAACCTATTTGCTAACGATTGCTTTTCAAACTTACTTGACATTAGACATTGAAACACTTCTTTCAGTACCATGCCACTGGAACCTGACATTTAAGCGAATGTCCTTGAAGAAACATTGAACAAGAGCAGATGTAGGAAAAAGTGAATTAGTTCTCTAAAATGAAATTCAGTTTAAAAACAGACAATATGAAAACATCAGATGTATACTGCCTGAGCTACATGAAAGTTGGGCAGAGAGCTCTAGGCATGCAGTTTTTCCAGAGTCATTATCTGTGCTGGGGGGATTTATTTGTCCATTAGACTATCTGTGAACCACATATTCTTGTAAGTAACCCCTCACTCCTGCAAGGGATACTAATAAATTAAGTGGGTTAGTAAGCTAGATTTTTTCAGCATAATTTTTTGATATATCATCTGGGTGAACAGACATTTGTTCACAGATTTCCAGGAAAAACCCTACAGTTGGGTGGCTATTCAAGGATGTTAAACCTTGGTAAAATAGTTAGAGAGACTGGCATGGAGGTATATTCCTACAGTCCTAGAACTAAAGAGAAGGCAAAGAGGTCATGAACTTTAATTTAGCCTGAGCTATATTTAAAAATAAATCCCATCACAGGCTCACATAAGTGGGTAAACAAGATTTTTGCAAGAAAATGAATTTAGAATGGCATTCTGTTGTGCATGCTCAGATACTGTGTAACCAAATGGATAGATAGCCAGCTTTGTAGTATGAGAGTAGAAATGTTAGTTGGTTGGTCAGCTTCTAAAGTTGCTATTATTGACTTACCTATCCTTGTGTCAGGATTATTCATCTAGTCCTATGTACAAAAGTGTAGTAGGACTTGATTCTAAGTGCCTGCTATGGTTTCTCCAAGAAAAAGTTCAAGCAAGAAGGTATGTTTTGGTCTTTCATTTTCCCATTCAAAATAATGTGAAATAACTATTCCAGAGAAATTTTCTGGGCTACTCTTTAAATAATCAACAAGTAATAGTTGAATTTGATATGTGCATGGGTTTATTAAGTTCATTATGTGTACAAGTTTTCAATAGAACCCACCTGCCTTTCAATGTATGTACAAATAATATTTATTTCAACCTGTATGTAAGTATGTGTGCATGTGGAATATGGACATTTGGACATGTATAAATAAATGGAAAAGTTTATTTCTACAAATTCAAAAAGCTTTTCAATGCAATACAAAACAAATTAAATCCCATATGAATTATAAAGATCTAAAACAGTTACCAAATATTTTAGATAAATTTCATGGAACGCAACTATCACTGATTTTTAATTCCTTCACCTTGATTTACTAAATGAGTTAAAATTGAAGTATGCATGAGCAACACTGTTCAGTGTTTCTTATTTTGATTCCGAGGTAATATGCTTCCTATGGGAAAAAAGAAAAATCCTAGCAATATGAATCACATGATTGTACAGACACTTTCAGAAAAGTCTGTTGGTGTTTTTAAAGGGCTGTCAGTCAAGCAATTCAAAATTCCAATAAAGCCACTAATTCAGAAAATATGTTTCTCTCTTCACTATTATTTACTGTTATATTTGTGTTAAGTGCACCATGCTTGCTGATATTTCATTATCAATATGGCTTCCTTCTGCTCAAAAGCTGATATTTAAATATTTTAATCCAACAAATTTCAGATTGTCTGTGTCTTGCTGTGATCTCAAATAACACCATAAGGTCTATTTAGCACAATAACTTGAGCATTGCAGGCATAGATAAACATGTGTTGTGTGACAGAGAAAAGGAATGGATACATTTTTTAAATCCTAAAATTTACTTTTAAGTAGCACTGGGATGCAGATTGGTAGATTGATTGTGATTGTGATTGTGATTGTGACTATGATGAATGAAAAAAACAAAATAAGTGAACGTTGGTTTCAATTATAACAAAATCCTCCCTTTATTGCTTTTTAAGTGTCGAAGGTAGAAGTAGTTAAGTATAAATACAACTTTAAGGAAATAAAAACCATAATATCAAATCAAAATAGAGAATATTCGTTTTTATATTCTCAATGACAAGGAAGGGGTAACTTTTGGTTACTTGTTCTTTGACTATAGTTGGAGGATATCTTTTGCCCCGGAAACAATCTAATGAAATTTAGCATCCAATTCATATACACAGTAACAGCAATTGCTGAGTAGGGACTAAAACCTAGTTGCAACAACATTTTAATTACATTTCAATGTAAGACTATAAATTAATTACTCCAGATAAAATACTGTAGGATACTGGTTACAAAATGGCTAATTAGTCCATCCAGAACTTGAAGGAGAGTAAAGGACTTTTTATTTAACATACAAGGACAATAATGAATGAACAACCACCAACAAATTATTTCAAGGACATCAACATTTATTCCAGGCCAGAATCAATATTACAATAGATCTAGTTTCAGCTTCATTTGTTCCAAAGTCATTGGGTAGAACCAGAAGCCTCACTATTTCTTTCACCCTTTGAGCTGCAAAAGGAGCAAAAGGTTTTTGAAAAGGTATGTGTGTGTGTGTGTGTGTGTGTGTGTGTGTGTTTGTGTGATTCTCTATGCTTTTCTGAACAGAACCAGACAGACACATTAATCTATAAAGGAACCACCATTAGAAAAATGCTTTTGAGCCTGGCGGTGGTAGTGCACGCCTGTAATCCCAGCACTCTGGGAGGCAGAGGCAGGCAAATTTCTGAGTTCGAGGCCAGCCTGGTCTACAGAGTGAGTTCCTGGACAGCCAGGGCTACACAGAGAAACTCTGTCTTGAAAAAAAAAAAAACCAAATCCAAAAAAAAAAAAAACCCAACAACAACAACAACAAAAAAAGAAAAGAAAAATGCTTTTGTCAGAGTATATGCTTGATTAGGATATGCCCATATTACATGATGATTACCTTTCATTATATACTACAACCATTCTTTAAATAATGACATTATTTATCTAATGTTTATAGTAAAAGTCACTGACTTTTTCTAAAATTGCAGAGATGAGAGCATGAAGCTTATAATTTGGGGCTCTAACAAAGAAATCAGAACAACATTACATCAGGGGCAGTTTTGCCTTCTCTAGCACATTGGACATTGATCTTCAGGGAACAAGAAATCAGCTTCCAGCGACTAGGAATGCTATCCATTACCTCGCCGCTTTTTAGGATGCAGTCTGTGGATCTAGAAACCAGAGGTGACAATAGTGCTGTACCATATCAGAAACTTTAAAGGTTAATGAATTCGGGCATAAAATAATGTCAGTGCCATAAAGAGCTCATAAATACAAAATCTAGGAAAACCACAGAAACACTCATCACACTTTTGAGAATGGCGGAACCTTGGATGATAAAACCACTATGGACTCTTAAATTATTCTTTTAATAAACTTGGTGGAGTATTATAGTGTATATCAATATTTATGATATCAGTTAATGACAGTTCATGGATACAGAATGCAAAATGTAGTCTGCCTCAGTTCAGTTGTGCACTGTCTTGGTAATTACTTCTAGATTGAAAGCAGGATTCAGTTCAACTTGGATAATAAGAAAATAACTTTATAATTTGGTAAAGTAGATATGTAATTAGCAGTAGTCTTCCTCTTTGTCATAAACATATAACCACACTGAGGTTGATCTGTCAAATAAGCTCAGGGATAGCTGAAATTAGTATGTGCTCTATGCCATGTCAATTATTTATTTATAGAATTTGTAAATAGGGCAAATTTAAAGCTGAAAACTAGGGAAGATACGAATGTCAAAATCATTAAAAATTAAGCTTATAAAGTAGTAAGTAGACATGTGTGTGTGTGTGTGTGTGTGTGTGTGTGTGTGTGTGTGACTCATCTATTGTGATGAGTATGACAAGGTAAGAGATAAAATAGAGTCTGAAGAATTGGGTAATACATGATTGGCTGGGTAAGCTGAGTCTGAATCTCAAGTGGTTTATATAGTGTCTATTTAATGAGTGATACAAAAGGAACATGCAAAAACCTCAGAATCTTGCTTAAAGCCACAAAAGCAAGGGAAGTTACAGTTAATATCTAGTCATAAAGCACGTGTTATCTTTACACTTCACAATAGCAACATTGGGGGCCTTAAGACTACCTCGTTTGATCAGTCCATGCATCTGAGCATCTAAATGCAATATAAAGGTACACAAATTTATCAAGAAAAATTATGTTTCTGATGACAATTTAAAACAGCATCAGTTATTTCTTTGTTTACCTAATTTTATTATGAAAATCACAAGGGTTAACATAACAATATTTGAGCAAATATGCTATTCACTGTGATTAACTTTTGTCCTCCTATTCTTTCTCCTATTTCTCATATTATAAAATTAAAATGGCATGTTTAGTAGCTCCATTTCTTTCAAAGTTCAGTAATACAAATTTAAAGCAATCTTATTAATTAAAAGTGACTAACAGTAAATTTCTAGCCATACAAGCAAGAGGATCTAAGTCAGATTTCAAGTACCCACATAAAAACCTCTATAATCCTAGCACTGGGATGGTAGAGTCCAGAGGCTCACCAGTGCTTGATGGTCAGCTAATCTTGATTAACTGGTGAGTTTCAGGTTCAGGTTCAGCAATAGACTCTATCTTAAAACTAAGGTGTGAACAATAGTTGAAGACATCCAAATTCTAACAATTGGCCTACATACACACACAATTGACCTACACACACACACACACACACACACACACACACACACACAAGTGAGAGATAGGGGGGCATCCAGACAAATGCGACTAAACAAAATAAAGAAATTAAGAGAGTTAACTTCTGAGTCTAAACTAGTGAAAAGCAGATAATTGATGGAAGATTGGTAATAAGAACTTAATATGCAAAACTCTGTCACTGCATGATGTGACACATGACCTTTAAGACAAGAGGATCTCAGTTCCTCATCTTTAGCTACAGATATAATAAACTTTACAATATAATATGAAGGTTCTAGAAGCTAATATAAGTCTGGATGTCATAGTTTACTTGCTTTTTGGCAACCTGACACATTTAGGAAGAAGGAACATTAATTGAAGAATTGCCATCATTATATTTGACTGTGGTCATATTCTAGAGAATTTTCTTTGTTATTAATTGATAGCAAAGGGCCTATGCAACTCTGGGTGGTACTGCTTACTGACAGATAAGCATGATATGTATAAGAAACTAAGATGAGAAAGCCAGTAAAGAGAATTCTTCCATAGTTTCTTCTTGAGTGCCCTAATTTTTGCTTGACACAAAAATTGGTTGCTGAGACTAGGTTTTGCTATGATGAGTCTGGTCATTCTGCTTTAGCAGAGTTGTGGAGAATTATGGACTGGAAAAGCGAATGAATGTTCAGAGCTTAGTTCAGAGAATAGTGTTCTATTCTGTGGGATCTTGGAAGGTAGGGATGCTAAAAAATAAGCAGGCAATGGAGACCTGTACTGTGAAATTTCAGAATCCTGAAAAGACTTTATCAGAGCCATTTTTGTGATATTTAAATTAAGAATGTAGTTTCTGGTGAGATGCGCCTGAAGAAACATCTGATACTAACAAGGGACCAGCAACATTGAATTGAAGCCTCTGTTTAACTGGAAAAATCAATGTTGGTTAGCTAGGGCTGGGATCATCAAAGTGGCATCTTCTGGGGTGTGTTCCCTCAGTTCAGCATACAGAGTTTTCTGGTCCAGTACAAGGCCAAAGCTGCATATATAGCGAAAGCTGAAGTTGGTAACCTGCAAGTGTCATAGACATGATACTAATTTTGAAGGTTTAAAGGGATCCTTGTAAGGAAGCTGAGCTTTGGCAGTGCGATAGTTCCAGGATAGACTACTGATAAAGGCTTAGCTTTAGTAACAATGGAAACTTCAGGATTGAAGTGGTCATGGAGAGAAACCAAGGACTGGCACCATGAGGTAGAATTTCAGTCCCTGAAAAAGTCCAGCATGACATTAGTGAAGGTGCAGTCTTAGTTATACTGGAGATCCTAGCATAAGATAGTTGACAAGGACAGGAGCAGGCCAGAAACAAAAATGGCCTCAACATACTAGACAAGCTCTGTGTGTTGCTCATGACAGATGCATAGACTTGATTTGAGACAATTGAAACCCTTCTCATCATAGGAGACCGTGTTGAACAGCAAGATTTTTACATTTTTGAATTTTGGGTTTACTTTAATCAGGCTCTTCCCACATGGAATAAGAAAGTATGTAACTTTTAAAAAAGGTGAAGAGTCCACAGGTAAGACACCTAGGAATGTTAAAGATAATTTAGATCATGGAGTCACTGGAATTGGTTAAAGACTGTGGGACTTTCAACGTTGCACTGTTTCACACTGTGATGTTAACATAGGAGCTTAGGGACAAGGGGAAGATATGGCTTCAAGTGATGTGTTTCTGTTACAAAGATTCAAATGGGTGGACTGGCATAATAATGTCATCCACTTTATTTACTTGGGAAGAATATACCTTAATTGAGGATCGATCCCATTAGGTGGGATGTACGTTGTCTGTGTAATTCCTTTCGGATTTTTTCCTGATGGAAGAGGTATAATAGTTCATAGCATTATGATGAAGACCGCAAAGTCTTTTGGAGAAAATATATAATGGCTGATTTTTTTCTTTGATCCATAAATCACTGGTTTAAATAACAAGGCCAAAACATTAGTATGCAACAAATAAAAATTTGAAAATGTAATGCCAAGTTGTCATCTACAAAGACACTGACATGGATTAATTTAATGAAGTCATGTGACAATAGAAAACATGGTATAGCTATTTCAAACTACAATTATGGACTTTTCTCAATAAAAGAACCATTGTAACAACTCTAGCTATTTTCACTCAGTGCACCACAGCAACTTTTTTTTTTTTGTGGCTTTCTACTATGTGGCTGAAAATTTCAGAACAATAAAAAGAAAGAAAGAGAACAGAGTCTCAATTTTCTTTTACAATTTGAGAAAAAAATTGAGAATCTCTATGTTACAGTGTGTGGTATTTGTTCCCTCAATGGAATACTTGTCATTAAGTCCTTGCTGTTCTGGTGGTAGCTGTGACATACATCTGTGTTGTTAAGCCAGCAAATCGATATTAAATGCACATTCAGTATTAAGTGGTACAGCCCAAAAGAAACTAGATTTGAGAAATGGACAATCTTGTAGATAAGACAAGACTTACTCTGAAAGTTAGGTCTATGAGTGGTGAAATGCAAAAGAGGAGAGCAAAACTGGAAGGACAAACTGTGAAAGACTGTTGAGCATCATGGGTAGAATCTAGCATTTGAGCTAGATATTGAAAGTGTGTAAGAGGTTTCCACAGAGTTTCTGTAAGCAACCACTTACACACTCATGACCCCCAATGTTCACCAACTGTCAAGGGAGTGACAGACACTTCTCCCCTTTAGAAACAATACAGGGAATGCAGACATTTTTGCTGCTTTCTTGTTTCATTTTGTAATGGATAGATATATCTGGCAAAAATCCTCAACTTTTGTAGCCCTTCCTTCTAAGTCAGAATGAGGATTTGGCTGCTTGCCTATCCAATAAACAGAAAGAAAACACCAACCATAACAACTGTTTAACAGTTAGAGCTGTATAAGAACAATTCTTCAATAAGTAAATCTACATGAACATGTGTGGAAAGACAAGTGCTATTTTCTGCTTGAGTCTGTGACTGGTAGAGAATCACTCAACCTTATGATTGTATTATTTATACAGAACTCACTAGGGCACCATCTGGTGCTAAGCTAACCGCAAAAACAGGAAAAGCAAACGCAAAGCCAATTGTCTTCATTGGAGATTTTGCTAATGACCTGTTCCTCGCCAATATTACAAGTGATCACACTCTAGTTTGAAACAGGAAAAGACATTTAATGTTTCAAAGGGAAGCTTAAATGGAATTCAGTTAGACGGATCTTTGAAAAGATTCTGTACCTATCTAGATCTTGATAGTTGAAAGGGCACTGCCACTATTTCAGGTCTTATTATATCTTATTAAATTATCAGATCAAGTTCATAGCATCCCATCTCTGTACCCTGTTGCCAAAAAAATAAAGGTGAGAGGTGACCTTGCAAGACTACTTCAGGAAATGAAAACTGAAGTTGAAATTATGAAGAAAAGTATCTTGAAATATAAGAAAAAACATACCATGATAAAAATAATTCAAATATCAAATTATTTTAGAATCATAATTTTGAATCTCAATATTGTTGAAGTAGTAAAAGAATCATTACAAAATAGGAAATTTGTATATTTGTAACTTTTAAAACCCTAGCTGCAAATTTTTTTTTGATGTTTCACTAGGTTTTCCTGGATCTAAGTATTTTTTGATATTAAATATTGTAAAATAATCTTTTAAATAAAGGTAGTTTAAAGTTATACTTTTATCATGAATGTTTGATATGTTTCTTGTTGCAGTATTTTGCACATGAAGCTAATTCTGTAAATGTTAATTGATATAATGACAGGTGATCCATGACTAGACTTCTCTTTGGCTCATGCTATGATTTTTTTTTTAAATTTAAAGGCTTGGATTCACTAAAATCCTATGACAACAGAGTAATTTGGTTGAGAGTGTCCCCCATAGGCTCAGAATTTTTGGACACATGGTGCCCAGTTGGTGATGATCTTTGGCGAGGTTTAGTAAAGCTTGTTGGAAGAAGTCCTAGGTGTCAGACATTGGGATTTCAAAAGCCATATGCCACTCCCATTATTCTTTCTATGTCTATCTGTCTGTTTCTTGCTTAATGTTGAGGATATGAACTCTCAGCTTCCTGTACCTATCACTATACCCTTTTCTGATAGTATGCTGTTCTACCCTTTTCTACCATAACATAACACTCTGTAATTTTAATGAAAAAATAAACACACTCTTCTTTAAGTTGCCTTTTGTCACTGCATATTATATCAGCAACAGAAAAGTAACAAATACAGGGTGTTTGGATATTCTATTCCAAAGCTAATCAAATAGTCAGGGTTGATGTTATGTAGGGGGCTATCATTTAAGCATAATATAGGAAGAAAGAAGAATACAAAGTAGTAGTATATAGTTCATTTTTTTAAAAATTAAAATTTTGATTTCTAGAATGAGGGCTGTCAATTATGCTTTCATTATGTAAGATTAAGACATTTCCAAGAGAAACTAATTCATGACATATTTACAAAAGTATAGATAACTTAGTATATAAAATTTATAAAAATGAATTTATTTCAACAAAAGTTCTGAATATAAACTAAAGACAGGCCGTGGAATGCCATGGGTGTGAATAGTAATTCTATTGCTTACCAGTTTTGTCCTTTAAGAAAACTACTTGATTCGATTTATGGTCATTGGTATTCTCCCATTGCTTCTATTTCTCTGTCAATATTTTGTAAGTCATGATAACATTTACAAAAAAATAAGAAATTAAGAAAGAAAGAAATCTTGCCACAATTTCTGTCACTTTATCACTGGATGTCTATAGATACAAATCAAATTCTCTCTCACAAGAGAATATATCACAAACTTTTTCATGAGACTTTCTCAGTAAGAAGAACATAAAATCAGGAGGGAGATTATTTGGTGTGTCCTAGGGTAAGTTCATAGGACAGCAATGGCTTGTGGATAAGACTGAATGGTATTGTACACCGGCTATCAAGGCGAATCACCAGTTAACAGCACTTGCTGCTCTTGCAGAGGACGTACCCATAGGATAGTTCAAATGCCTCTGGAACTGTTGTTCTATGGGATCTGTATTCTGGCCTCTGGGCATTGCAAGCACATGCAGTGCAGACATGTACATAGGCACTGCACATAAAAAAATCCACATAAAATAAAAGTCAATAAATATTAAATCTTTAAAACAATAAAATACATTATAAACATGTATGGAATTTAAAAATCATACATAATAACTTATTTAAAGTTTAAAGTATATTATAAATATTTGTGATGACAGATGTGCCAACTACTTCTACATAATCATTTTACAACACTGACCTTAAAGTCTATGGAAAGAGGTTAAACTCCTAAGTCCAGAGTCCAAACAAGCTATTGAAAGTGCTTTCATAGAACTCAGAATACACCTTATTATACATTCTATTGTATGAAAAAATGGGCTTACTTTTAATTAAAACATTCATTTTCCTTCATCTCAAGGATCCATTTATTTTCATTCCTAAAGATATCACATAGTACACTAAAGAAATCAGACATTTATTCACACTCACACTAAAAACAGATTTGTACAGTTTTTGTAAAATACTAACTTTCTCAGCCTGTTTATCCTTTGAGTACAGAAGGCCACTGATTTGTTTGAGTTAATTTTATATCCAGCCACTTTGCTGAAGTTGTTTATCAGCTGTAGGAGTTCTCTGGTGGAATTTTTTTCTTCCCTTAAGTATGCTATCATATCGATATTTTGACTTCTTCCTTTCCAGTTTATATCCCTTTGATTTCCTTTTGTTTTCTAATTGCTCTGGCTAGAAATTTGAGTACTATATTAAATAGGTAGGGAGAGAGGGGGCAGTTGTCTAGATTTTAGTGAGATTGCTTTGAATTTCTCTCCATTTAGTTTGATGTTGGCTACTAGTTTGCTGTATATTGCTTTTACTGTGTTTAGGTATGGGCCTTCAATTCCTGTTCTTTCCAAGACGTTTACCATGAAGGGATATTGAATTTTGTCAAAGGATTTCTCAGCATCTAATGAGATGATCATGTGCTTTTTTTTTCTTGAGTTTGTCTATATAGAGGATTACATTGAAGGATTTCCTTATATTGAACCATCCCGCATTCCTAGGATGAAGCCTACTTGTCCATGATGGATGATCGTTTTGATGTGTTCATGATTCGGTTTGTGAGAATTTTATTGAGTATTTTTGCATCGATATTCATAGGGAAAAATAAACTGAGAAAACTCGAATGGTTAAGAAGTACCTAAAGAAATGTTCAACATCTTAGTCATCTGGGAAATGTAAATCCAAACAACTCTGAGATTCCACATCAGTTAGAATGGCTAAGATCAAAAACTAATGGGGCACCAGATGCTGGAGAGGATGTGAAGAAAGAGGAATACTCCTCCATTGTTGGTAGGATTGCAAGCTACTACAACCACTCTGGGAATCAGTTTGGCGGTTTCTCAGGAAATTGGACATAGTACTATCTGAGGACCTAACTATATCACTCCTGGTATACATCCCAAAAGATGTTCCAAAATACAACAAGGATACATGTTCCACTATGTTCATAGCAGCCCTATTTATAATAGCCAGAAGCTGGAAAGAACCCAGATGTCCTTCACCAGAGGAATGGATACAAAAAATGTGGTACATTTTCACAATGGGTTACTACTCAGTTATTAATCAGAATATTAGTGTTGCTTTTTATTTGAGGGGTCATAGTGTACTGATTCTATTCAGAATTCTAGACTTGATTCTTTGTTAAAAATAATAATTAATCTTCAATGAAATCTATGAGAGAGAAATGTAAAATTGGGGAGGAGCAGCAAGAACACTAAAATGATGAGTCTAAACCAATGCACCTCCAGTCCGTCTTCTAAGAGTGTAAAAACCACACACAATTCATTATAGGAAGACGTGAAACTGAAGAAACAGTTATTCACTAAGGTAAATTTCAGAAGCTAGAATAGTAAATACTGTTCTATGTATTCTATATATTCTATATATTCTATAATAGTTGCACTATCTTTAAGGGCATAATCCATTAGGCTCTGAGGAATCTGTTTTCCCCATACTCATACAGATATTTAGAAACCACTTTTTCCCTTTCTTTTTATTTTATTTTAGTTTTTTATTCGATATATTTTTTATTTACATTTCAAATGGTTTCCCCTTTTCTGACTTCCCACTCCCCGAAAGTCCCATAAGCCCTCTTCCCTCCCCCTATTACCCCATCCACCCCTTCCCACTTCCCTGTTCTGGTATTCCCCTATACTTCTGCACTGAGTCTTTCCAGAACCAGGGGCCACTCCTCCGTTCCTTTGGGACATCATTTAATATGTGGATTATGTCTTGTGTATTCCACGTTTCTAGGCAAATATCCACTTATCAGTGAGTGCATACCATGATTGATCTTTTGAGACTCTGTTGCCTCACTTAGTATGATGTTCTCCAGCTCCATCCATTTGTCTAAGAATTTCATGAATTCATTGTTTCTAATAGCTGAATAGTACTCCACTGTGTATATATACCACATTTTTTGTATCCATTCTTCTGTTGAGGGACATCTGGGTTCTTCCCAGCTTCTGGCTATTACAAACAGGACTGCTATGAACATAGTGGAGCATGTGCCCTTGTTGCATGCCGGGGAAGCATTGAGTCCCCACCTTGGTCTCCATGATAACTAAGAACAAGAAGGAAATCTGAATTTCTCTCTTTATTTTGTTTGATTATCACTTCTAAGAACACTTCAGGTGATAAGGACTTCTTTAATCCACCTAATAGGATGAGAGTAAAGATAACAAATAATGAGGTCACGTTTAAAGCAGGACTTTTCAATTAAGGATTTTCAATCATTTGGTCTTTTACCTCAGTTCTTCTATTGTTAAAACCTAAAGTTCACATCAAAAACCAAAAATCAATGAAAATGAGGTTATTGTAATCTTTCATTTGTTTCTCTTACCCATGTGGCCTCATAAAATAAATCCTTTCTGCTTTTTGCCATTACTGTGTATTTAATTATCCTATTTGGAGAGGGACTAAGCTTAGTTTGTTAGGGTTGCCAGAGGCTAGACTTTTAATACAGGCTCTATCTAGTTCCACTGCTTCTCCCATTTCTAACTATATATTCCTCCCTATAAAGCTTATTATATTTCGTACATTTTAGCATCCCTTTGCTAATTATCTTGTCTGAAATCCTTATTGTTGCTTGATCGAGTATTTTCCATAATATATGTTTCAGCTCAAATGCCACCTCTTCAATGAAATCTTTCTTTATGGGAATTTTAGTATTCTCCTCAGATACCCATGGTCAATCTCCTTACTAGTAAATTTCATTATAGTTTTTTTTTTGTATTCTTTATTGGATAGATTACTATTTGAAATGATCTGATTTGCTTACATATATTTTTTTCTTTATAAAATGTATGGATATGCCCACTGTGGTGCCTTTTGTAAAATAATTTAAAATTATGGACAAAGAAAAGTATATTTAATATGACACAGTACAACTCTGGGTAGATTGGCCTAATTTACAAGTGTATCATGAAATGAGCAATAGAAGTAAGGATGCAGGGAAGGATCACAGAAATGCCAATTAGTTACAATTGTGCTGGCATAATTCTGTAGCTACTCTGGAGTGAACAATGGTGGGGAAACTGGATTAGCCAGCAGTGCAGTCCCACACTTTACAAATAGGCTCTACAACAGCTAATTCTCTATTTCTAAATGTTCCTGTTGTGGGATGGGTCATGGTCTTACATTTAGTTAATCTGAGGTTAAAGATTTGCATGGCTGGATATACTAATTCAGAGTAATCAAGTATTGATTTTGTCTCTTAGCAACAATGAAACTGTACTCAGCTTTTATTTAGAGCACCATGTCTTCTCAAATCCTAGAATAATCAAAAATATTTCAGTTACAGAGTGGTAATACATATGTATATGTATTTTATTTTTATATGTGTGTATAATATATGCATGTAAATTAAACATATATATCATATGATCTAAATTTTAAAATTAATGAAAATTGGTTTATTTACTATGATAGGAGGTTTAATTTAGAATGTAGAAGGTCAAACTGAAAACAGTTATCATGTCCTACATATAATTTTATCAAAAACCAAGACTGAGAATAAAGCATCTTTGAACGTTTGATACAATTATTTGTGAACCTTTTATATAATTGTGTTGTCACATGTAAGTCTGATAAATCACCCCAGCTCTTGGTTATACTGGAGCAAAATAGGCACTTTCTTCTAGTATTCTTTGACTCCAGTACATAGTTCAAAACCTGGCTTCTAAATGAAACAAACAGAAAAATCCTAATTATACCCATCTTACAGCTTTATCCCAAATAACAGTCTATACATTCTGTAGAGAAATAATGCAGAATGAACTGAGCATATGCGACACAGTGCAGAGGGTAATGACACTTGTCATTAATCTTGATGACCTGAGTTTGAGCCCTAAGACACACATGATAGGAGAAAACCAACTCTGGCAAGTTGGCCATTAATCTACATATATATACCATTCACCATCACACCCCACAAATAAATCAATGTAATTTAAAAAGTTTAAAGTGAATTTACACTATGTGTAGAAATATCTGATAAATGTGGTTAATTTGTAGAAATTAATGAATGGAGGCTATCCTCAAGTGGCTAATGATCCAAGAGAAATAAAAAATAGGTTTTAGAAATCTGCATATAATTCTAAGGAGCCTGTATTTTTTAGCAAGGAAAATTCTAGAAATTCTCAGTGGAAAATGAACTCCATCCTTGGTGAAATTTTCTTTTATCTTTATAAATCTGCCCACAGCTGTAAACTCAACTATTGCCCATATGTTAATGTTTCCTCTTCTTTGTAAATGCAAGCCACCTTAATACTATATTCCTCAGGGTTGTGTTAGAGTCTAGTCCTGTGTTCTATCACAATCTTACTGCCTGCCATATATCATTCAATCATATTTCTTAAATCTATGATGTTGTATTTCTAGCTGGAGTCTTTTCTCTGCCATTCTCAAGTGATGATTTGTGTAATTAAACATTGACTTAGTTTCCTTACATATAAAATACATCTCATATGGACGGTATAAAGCTTTTTGCAAGGCACAGCCAGCATTTTACATAATCTCTTACATATAGTAGGTATACAATAAATGATAATTACAATTTACTGTGATTTAAATCTCCACAATGGCTTTAATAAAATCTCCAAATAGGATTTTTCATTGTTTTTCTTCTCTCACTTTTCATACGCTGCCCTGAAGCCTCATTGAGTGTATTTTCTGGTTTCACTGAATAAATCAAATTTTTCCACTTTATCCTTTTGCATCTTCTGTTTGACCCATTCCAAGTGTCTTCCTTCTTTTACTATTATTCAATATTCACATTCTCTATAAAGTGCCAAATATTTCAAGATCACACTCAACTGTCACTTTCACAGTAAATAATGACCTATATTAATGTCTTAAATGTTTTCATTTGACAGGAACACATATATCATATATATATATACACATATACACATACCATATATACATATATATACATATCATATATATGTATATACATATACACATACCATATATACATATATATACATATATACATATCATATATATATATATACATATACACATACACATACATACATGAATGCCTAGAAAGGACGAGTCACATCACATTACAACTTATTAGAAGTATTTGTGTTTACAGTGTCTGCTCTTTTAAGTTTTTAACAAAATGTTTATTATGGTCCCTACTCCTAGTAAAATTTCCTACACAGAATTAGTGCCTAGTAAATAACTGATTGATTAAATAAACATTTACATGCTAATATAATGAATAGTGAAAATAGTTTGATGGTAAGGACATTAGGGGGAAAAATGAAAATAATTCTAGAGGTCTGGCATTACCATATGTGAAAGACTATCAACACTCCTACGATTAACCTCCTGTATCCCTGTCACTGTCAAAATCAAATCCAAACTTGCTCATTAAAAAATAATCAATTCTCAGACCTACAAAAGAAACAGTAGTATTGAGTAACTGGGTTCATGCGAAATGGTTATGTTGGGTGGTTGAGAAGAAATAGGCTGATATTTAAAGACAATTAGTGTTAGACATTTTTTAATGTGCCATAAGGAGGCAATGATCCATTGAAGGTTGTATGACTGAGTACAACGTGATACAGAAGAAAGTTTTGGGAAATAGTCTAATACTGTAATATATATATGTGTGTGTGTGTGTGTGTGTGTACATCTATATTACTGTAATTCTGACTTTATAAATCTATAATACTGATATATTATACATATATATATATATATATATATATATATATATATATAACTTTAAAAACAGTAATTCTGACTTTGGAAATACAATGTGCATTAAGTATTTATTGAGAACCAAGCCAATTTTAGGAAACCTGAAGAGAAAAATGGATTTAATACATAAAAAACTTTTGTGTAAGTCATTTAGTAAGAAATTTACATTCATCATCATCCATTAGTGGCAATAACTATATACATATACTACTTTTATTAATGCTGATTTGAAGAAGCAAAATTTTAGAATGCTTAATTAACTTGCCAAAAGTTAAAAGGTGGTAAATGGACAAGCTTGGATTTAAACCATGTTCTTGAATGTATGTACTCCTTACAACATACAACACACACACACACACACACACACACAGAGAGAGAGAGAGAGAGAGAGAGAGAGAGAGAGAGAGAGAGAGAACATGAAATAATTTGAAGATTATTTGTTTTCCTTTATTGGTGCATTTTCCTGGGACTTCATTTCATTCCTATTCCACTTAATAATTTAAATATTTATATCCACGTTCAACAGATGACTCTCTCCATGTTTATTAACTTGGAAGATTTCAGTAAAGTGTGAAGTGTCAAGAGAATGAGACAAAGAACTATTAATACTGGATAAATCTCTAAACATTACTTTCATATACACTGTCCTATGTGTTCTTTTACCCATTGTATTTTTTTGTCTTGCACATATACATATTCTTCTCACCTACAACAGAAGGCCCATACAAATTCTGTGTGGAAATTGTAGCTAACTTTTTTCCTCTGTAAAGTAAAGGTAAAACTAAATTTATCTTGAGTAGCCAACAATCTAATGTTAGTTTCTTAGCACCAACTTTTTTTTCTAGAGAAAAAGCTAGGGACAAGAGAGCATATATAGCTGTTTATTCAGTTCTTTGTTATCTTATGACCTTATGTTGAAGACTCCTTATGGCCATCCAAAGACCTGTGGCTCTGCCTTAAATTTGAGCAGATTGATGCAAGACAGCTGTGAAGAATGACTGTTGTTTGTAGAACATTAGTATTTTAAGCACTGAATTTCAACTTTGTTCACTGATCTAAGCATTTAATTTTGCTTTACATGTGGTATGTACTCAATACATGTTTGCTAAGTAGTTGAACATGCTATTATACAGTCATTGACTTAAAGAATAATCAGTCTGGCAATATATTTACTAGATTTGTGTTGTTTGGCTGGATTAGTTTGCTAATTACACTGTTTACAATATTGTTGTTACAATGATAAGAATTTAAGAGGTATACCACAATTGACATACCTATGAATTTTATGACTATAGCTCAAAAGAACAGTAGTGAAGGCAAAGGCATACCAGGGTAATTTCAAGAGGTCCAGAAAGTGAGGTAAATAATCTGAGATGTAATAACAGTGACTTTTGCAAACACTTCTTGAATGCTTCACTGCGTGCTTATTACTGAGATAGTTAATATTCAAAGCATTACTTTCTCTTCATATTAATTTCACGTTATGTGTCAATATTGTCAGCATTCTAAAAATAACTGATGTATGGTAAGGTAAGGAGCTTTCAAAAAGATATAATCAGTAAAGGAATGTGTATAGCTTGGAGTCATTACTATTACTGACTGAGCTACATTACACTAATTGGTATATATCCATTACATTCCATTTTAAGAATAAAAAGGAAATGATAATGACTCTGCAAGAGCTTGGGAATATTGACAGGGTGCTTTTCTTTTTTTTAAAAAAAATATTTTCTTTTTTACATTTTTATTTACATTTCAAATGATTTCCCCTTTTCTGGCCCCCCACTACCTGAAAGTCCCTTAAGTCCCCTTCTCTTGCCCTGTCCTCCCACCCACCCCTTCCCACTTCCCCGTTCTGGTTTTGCTGAATACTGTTTCACTGAGTCTTTCCAGAACCAGGGGCCACTCCTCCTTTCTTCTTGTACCTCATTTGATGTGTGGATTATGTTTTGGGTATTCCAGTTTTCTAGGTTAATATCCACTTATTAGTGAGTGCATACCATGATTCACCTTTTGAGTCTGGGTTACCTCACTTAGTATGATGTTCTCTAGCTCCATCCATTTGCCTAAGAATTTCATGAATTCATTGTTTCTAATGGCTGAATAGTACTCCATTGTGTAGATATGCCACATTTTTTGCATCCACTCTTCTGTTGAGGGATACCTGGGTTCTTTCCAGCTTCTGGAAATTATAAATAGGGCTGCTATGAACATAGTAGAGCATGTATCTTTATAACATGGTGGGGAATCCTCTGGGTATATGCCCAGGAGTGGTATAGCAGGATCTTTCGGAAGTGACATGTGACAGGGTGCTTTTCTACACAAGGCCCTAGACTCAAATCATTTCCATTTTAAAATTTCACAAAGTTTTAGCATATATTATGCTAATAATTTCCAAGTATAAAAACAGAGGCAAAGGAGAGGGGAGTGGTGAAGAACTCTTGGATGGGGGCCAGGGAAGAGGACAAACATTGCGAATGTTAGTAAAACAATTTTAAAAATATCTACTTAAAAAATTAAAACAACAATGACGACAAAACAACTAAATGATAGTTCAGTCAGTAAAGTTGCTTGCTATCATCTTGATGACGTGAGTTCAATCCCTGGGACTTACAGAGAGGGAAAAGAGGATACATTTTTACAAGATGCCCTTTGCCCTCCATATATATTCTATCATATGGCTATACCCCACAAAAATAAGTAAATAAATATCATTGAAATATTTATTTTGGTGGCGGCAGCAGCAGCAGAGGCGGCGGCGGCAGCAGCAGCAGAGGCGGCGGCAGCAGCAGCAGCAGCGGTGGCGGCAGCTGGTCCAGCAGAAAGGCAGTGGAACCAAGAAGCCACATCACAACTCTGCCTCCCACCAGTCAGTTACAAGAGTCTCTCCGCCATCTTGGATCTCGGGCACCAGAGAGATCAGACAGACTGAGGTACACAAATATAACCCAAGCCCAACATTCCAGGGATCTAAGCCCAACAGGCGATGGCCTGCACCCAGGCCCTGGGCTGTTCGGGGGGCTATCGGTGTGCGAACCAGGCCAGGAGGTTGATTGCCCAGCCGGTGCACACTCTGCCATTTTGACTACAGGACACCAGAGAGTCCTAGCAGGCTAAGTCAGCTAAGAGTCATAGCCCGAGGCTAACATAGCAGGGAGTCTAAGATGGACAGGCCTTGGACTGACCCCAGGCCCTGGGCTGCTCTGTGGGCCATCTGTGTGCCAACCCAGCCAGGAGGTTGTTAGCCCAGCAGACTCTCCCAGCACTTTCAGGGAGCTCACGCACACTGCCATCCTGACCACCTGACAGAACCAATTAACACTCATAGTCCAAGGGGAACTTTGCTTGGGCCTTAGCCTGCCAGGCTTTTGCCTAGACTCAGGGCCTCAGCAGCTAGGCTAGCCTTGTGTGCACCGACCCAGTTGGGAGATAGGCTGCCCAGCAGAGTGACCAGCACTCAGAAAATGTCCTGCAGCAACATAGACCATCAGCACTCACTGAAGGAACAAACAGGCACCCCCTGGTTCACACAGACAACCTGGGGCAAGGCACAATAGGGCTGCAGGGACACCCAAGAGGAGGGCAGCACATTAGCAATCTGTAACAGGGGAAACCCAGCCATCCAGTGTTGCAGAAATAGCCATATAGCCTCACAGGAGGCACAAATACCAGCCAGAGTCAATACAAACTAACACCAGAAATAACAAGATGGCAAAGGGCAAACACAGGAACGCTACTAACAGAAACCTAGACAATATAGCAGCATCTGAACCAAGCTCTCCAACATCAGCAAGGCCTGATTATGCAAAAACACCAGAAAAACAAGATTTGGATTTAAAATCCCTGTTCATGATGCTGCTAGAAGAACACAAAAAGGACATAAATAAATCTCTTAAAGAAATACAGGGGAACATGAATAAGCTCGAAACCCGATTAATGGAAACACAAAAATCACTTAAAGAAATTCAGGAGAATAAGGCTCAAGAGATAGAAGCCAATAAAGAAGAAACAGAAGGAACACTACCCAATTCCTTCTATGAAGCCACAATTACGCTGATACCAAAACCACACAAAGATCCAACAAAGAAAGAGAACTTCAGACCAATTTCCCTTATGAACATCGATGCAAAAATACTCAATAAAATTCTTGCCAACCGAATCCAAGAACACATAAAAACGATCATCTACCACGATCAAGTAGGCTTTATCCCAGGAATGCAGGGTTGTTTCAATATACGGAAATCCATCAATGTAATCCACTACATAAACAAACTCAAAGAAAAAAACAACATGGTCATTTCATTGGATGCTGAAAAAGCATTTGACAAAATTCAGCATCCTTTCATGCTTAAAGTCTTGGAAAGAACAGGAATTCAAGGCCCATACCTAAACATAGTAAAAGCAATATACAGCGAACCGGTAGCCAACATCAAACTAAATGGAGAGAAACTTGAAGCAATCCCACTAAAATCAGGGACTAGACAGGGCTGCCCCCTCTCTCCTTATCTTTTAAATATTGTACTTGAGGTACTACCTTGGGCAATTAGATAACATAAGGAGGTTGAAGGGATACAAATTGGAAAGGAAGAAGTCAAACTATCATTATTTGCAGATGATATGATAGTCTACCTAAGTGACCCAAAAAACTCCACTAGAGAACTCCTACAGCTGATAAACAACTTCAGCAAAGTGGTAGGTTATAAAATCAACTCAACAAATCAGTAGTCTTCCTATACTCAAAGGATAAGCAGGCTGAGAAAGAAATTAGGGAAATGACCCCCTTTACAATAGCCACAAACAGTATAAAGTACCTTGGGATGACTCTTACCAAACATGTGAAAGATCTATATGACAAGAACTTCAAGACTATGAAGAAGGAAATAGAGGAAGACTTCAAAAAATGGAAAAACCTCCCATGCTCATGGATCGGCAGGATTAATATAGTTAAAATAGCCATTTTGTCAAAAGCAATATACAGATTCAACGCAATACCCATCAAAATCCCAACTCAATTCTTCATAGAGTTAGAAAGAGCAATTCTCGAATTCATCTGGAATAACAAAAAAACCAGGATAGCTAAAACAATCCTCAACAACAAAAGAAATTCTGGGGGAATCAGTATCCCTGACCTCAAGCAATATTACCAAGCAATAGTGTTAAAAACTGCATGGTATTGGTACAGTAACAGGCAGGCGGATCAATGGAACAGGATTGAAGATGCAGAAATGAACCCATACACCTATGGCCACTTGATCCTGGACAAAGGGGCTGAAAACATCCAATGGAAAAAAGATAGCCTTTTCAACAAATGGTGCTGGTTCAACTGGAGGTCAGCATGCAGAAGAATGCGAATTGATCCATCCTTGTCTCCTTGTACTAAGCTCAACTCCAAATGGATCAAGGACCTCCGCATAAAGCCAGACACTCTGAAGCTAATAGAAAAGAAACTGGGGAAGACCCTTGAGGACATCGGTACAGGGGAAAAGTTCCTGAACAGAACACCAATAGCTTATGCTCTAAGATCAAGAATTGACAAATGGGACCTCATAAAATTACAAAGTTTCTGTAAAGCAAAGGACACCATCAAAAGGACAAATCAGCAACCAACAAATTGGGAAAGGATATTCACCAACCCTACATCAGATAGAGGGTTAATATCCAATATATATAAAGAACTCAAGAAGTTAGACTCCAGAAAACCAAACAACCCTATTAAAAAATGGGGTACAGAGTTAAACAAAGAATTCTCACCTGAAGAACTTCGGATGGCGGAGAAACATCTTAAAAAATGCTTAACTTCACTAGTCATCAGGGAAATGCAAATCCAAACAACCCTGAGATTTCACCTTACACCAATCAGAATGGCTAAGATTAAAAATTCAGGAGACAGCAGATGTTGGAGATGGTGTGGATAAAGAGGAACACTCCTCCACTGCTGGTGGGGTTGCAAATTAGTACAACCACTCTGGAAATCAGTCTGGCGGTTCCTCAGAAAACTGGGCACCTCACTTCTGAAAGATCCTGCTATACCACTCCTGGGCATATACCCAGAGGATTCCCCAGCATGTAATAAGGATACATGTTCCACTATGTTCATAGCAGCCCTATTTATAATAGCCAGAAGCTGGAAAAACACAGGTATCCCTCAACAGAAGAATGGATGCAAAAAATGTGGTATATCTACACAATGGAGTACTATTCAGCCATTAGAAACAATGAATTCATGAAATTCTTAGGCAAATGGATGGAGCTGGAGAACATCATACTAAGTGAGGTAACCCAGTCTCAAAAGATCAATCATGGTATGCACTCACTGATAAGTGGATATTAGCTTGGAAAATTGGAATATGCAAAACATAATCCACACTTCAAATGAGGTACAAGAAGAACGGAGGAGTGGCCCCTAGTTCTGGAAAGACCCATTGTAGCAGTATAAGACAAAACCAGAACAGGGAAGTAGGAAGGGATGGGTGGGAGAACAGAGGGAGGGAAGGGGGCTTATGTGACTTTCGGGGAGTGGGGAACCAGAAAAGGGGAAATCATTTGAAATGTAAATAAAAATATATCGAATAAAATTTAAAAATATTTATTTTATTATTTATAACACCTGTTGTAATAAAGTAAATATGAAGGCCTCCAATTTTGACATAACCTAAGGACATGCCTGACGTCACCCTCTTCAATTAGGTGCTTAATAATAAACTTTCTTCAGCTCCATTGTACAATGTCTTATTTATAGAGTCATATTTGCTTACATTTTTGTATTTTATAAGATGAAAAACTCATGTTTTGTATACCAGATAATAGTAACATATTCACCTAACAAAAGTTTGCAGATAAATTTTTCTCTCTCCTTTTCAATTCCCCTTTTCAAAATTTGATCTAATACATAGGTGTAAATTTAACAGAAGAAAATGATGTGCATTCTGTGAAACTAAAACCATATTTGAACACAGTAAAAGGCCTCAGACATGGAGAATGTGCCATGGTTTTGGATTATAAATTATATTCAAGATGTTAATATACCAATTCTACTCAAAAGGATTCATAAATTCTAGGTAAACCAAGTTGAAACCTCAGAAACTCATTTTAAAAATCATATGAAAATTCAAATGTTTTCAAATAGCTTAAATTATTTTGAAAATAAAAAAATTGGGGCCTTTATTTTGGTTAGTTTGTCTTTTGTTATTGTAGAGACAGACTCATTTTTCAGATCAGACTAGCCTCAAAATCATGGTAATCTTCCTGCTACTTCCTCCCCAGGGCTATGATTTATAGGCATGATTCAGAACACAAGACTTTGGAAACAGATTTCAGAGGTTACTGTAAAGCAACAAAAGGCAAGACAGTATAATACTGCCATAATTATACAAATGTAAAGACTAAGGAAACAATGTAGAGAACCCTAAAATACATTCATATATATTTAAATATATATTCAAATGATGTTAAAATAAAAATCAAAGGTAAAATTCAATACAAAGTATGTTTAAGTAAGTGATACCAGCACAACTGGATAACCATATGGCAAAATTGCAATTCAGCACTTACCTCACATAATATGCAAAAAAAAAAATCCCTCAAAATACATTACAGACCAAAATATAAAACTCCTCGAGGAAAACACAGATGAAAACTGTCATGATAGAGGCAGATATAAAAATAAGATGGAAACAAAACCGTTCAACAATCAGTGATAAAAGTACTAAGGTGGATTTCAAGATCAAATGTTTTTAAGGCTTCCAAAGCATCTATCCAGACAATTCAAAAGATTAGCTACAAAATAGGAAGACAGTTTTCACATGCATTTAGCATGGGAAGGACATTTGTATGTAGAATATATAAAGGTCACTTATTACTTGTAAGCCACTAATAACAAAAGAGAAGACTCTTTAAAGCAAGCATTAAAACTAGGCAGAAGATTTGAAAAACCAATATGTAACTAAAAGTAAAAATGAATGGTCAATATACATATAAAAACATGAACCATTCCTTCAAAACAGCCTTGGACTGCACATGGTGTAGTACACCATTAAACCCAGTACTTGGGAGGCAAAGGCAGGCAAATCTCTGTGAGGTTGTGGCCAGCTTGGTTTATAGGGAGAGTGCTAGGACAGCCACAGCTACTCAGAGAAACTCTCTCTTAAGAACTAAAACGGGAGAAAAAACAACAAAAAAACAAAACAACAACAACAACAAAAGTGCTCAGGAGCTTAAAAAGGGAGAATGGTGATTTCAAAGCCAGTCTATGGCTCAAATACTATGCATATCAAAAATTGATACTGACACCATTAGTCATTAGTAAAATGAAGACCAAAGAGCAAAACTAGCAACATGTAGTCCTTAGAACTTCTATCACAAGTGTGGTGAGGGTCTGTGGGAGGGTGTAAAAGCACTCTCTGAGAGGTGTGGTGTGGGGGGTGGGGGTGAAGAACTCTGGGAGGGGGCCCTAGGAAAGGGGTTAACTTTTGGAATGTAAACTAATAAAATAATTTAATATAAAAAGATTGAATCAGCTAGGCGTGGTGGTACATGCCTTTAATTCCAATACTCAGGAGGAAGAGGCATGTGGATCTCTCTGAGTTTGAGGCCAGCCTGGTCTACAAAGCAAGTTTCAAGATAGCCAGGGCCACACAGAAAAGTCTTGTGTCAAAAACAACAACAACAAAAACCAAAAACAAGCAAACAAACACAAACTGTTGATATTATTGACTGTTACAGTGATATAGAAAATAAAACATAACATAATTCCATGTTCTTAGTGAAATGAGTCATTAAAAAAAAGAATACATGTATTTCTTCTCTGGAATGAAGTTCCAGAAAAGATGAATGTAATCTTTGGGGTGAAAGAATTTCAGTGTTTCCTTCAGGAAAGGGATGGTGACTGGTGACTCCAAAGAGCAAAGGGACATCTGAAGTAGTGATGGACCATTCTATGACATAAATATTAGCAATGTTTCTATAGACATGATGCATTTGTCAAATCACTTTAGTGCATGTACTTTAAAATGAGTACATTCATTGCAGACTAATTATACGAAAACAAAATTTATTTTAAATGAGTTTTTTTTAAATGTTCAAGTTTTCTCAAAATTTCATGTTCAGATTTTCCAGTTTAAAATTTTGGCATCAAAGTACAAAGAACACTAGAATAGGCCTTTCTAAGAGAAGAAAAATGGATTATGAAAAAACAGTCATTTAGAATAACTAGAGGTTTCTAAATATACATATATTTGGAGGTTCACAATTCTCATCATTTATTTCATGTTATCTTTATGAATTTAGCCCTTTCCATTGAGTTATTTGCCTGCTAAACATAAGGAGCATGTGACTCAGACCAGGTTTTTTAATCTAATTGTCCAATGTACTTGTGAGGGGTGTTTGACTTTAAGGTAAGAAATGCAGAATGCTTTCCAAGTTTGTTAATTAATAGCATCCCTAGACAAATATCTTCTTACTGCTGTGCCTGATTACTAAATCTCTCTGCTTCAAGGCAACAGATGGCTTAAGTTCTCCCAGAATCGAAAAGGAAATAATCTAGAATTCCTTGTGATTTGAATGAATAAATTTAATCAGGTTATTCTACTTTTTTAAGCTACAAATGTCTTGAAGAAATCAAGATAATTAAAAGGGAAATGAACACTTGATATCTTTTAATTGTGATTCTTTGTTTTTATAATACTAGCAAAAGAGAGAGTGACACATTAATACCATTGTTGTCAAATGGATCTGATATAACCCAAGTGAAAACTAAAATCTTATATTTTAAAATCAATATCATGGGCAGATTATGGGATATTAAGTCATATTTTTAAATGATATAGGAAGGAGATGAGTAAGAGGAGATCAACAGAGTGAGGGGTGGGTATGACAAAGATATAATTTATGTATGTATGTATGAATTTTTCAAAAAATAAGTAAACAACATGTTGAAGTGTATGTGCAACACACTATTTCAAGAGCAGTTTGATACTATTGACTAGTAAAATACTACTATTATAATCATGACTCATTCTACACTTACTATTTCATAATAGTACTAGTTGTTTTATAATTATTATTATTATTATTATACACTTTATATTTCTTTAATAATAGATGACCAGGGAAATAGTATCTTATTCCATAGATTATAAAATAATTAACTTAGAAAAAAATCCAAAAAATATCTATCAAGTCACATATACTTAAAGGACTATGAAAACTACCCACTGAAGACTTATTTGCAAAAGAGTACCTCATTTATCTATCTGGACTTTTGGGGAAATTACAGTTTAGAGTAAATAATTGTGTAACTTCTGGGGTTATCTTTTCTATATTCTGCAAAGAAAATTGGATTGAAAATGAAAATCTTGAAATAACTTGTGTTCAGAATTGTTTAGTGTAATATAAGTGAAATATAATTATGCTGCAATATTTTCTACCCATGTAGAATAGAATCATATAGTTGCTTTTCATAGTGATGGAGCTTTTACTGCAGCAGGAATAGGTCAATACTGAATCACACTGAAATAATTGATTGCATTATAACTTAAAGTCAAAAGAACATTTCACAACTTTTGTTACTTAAGTCCACTTTTACAGAGTAACTCACACAAGAGTGTCTTTAGTAGCCCTTCTAGCTAGCAACAGATAGTTTAGTTATAAGTCCATATCATTTTTCTATTTTAGCACTGACTTTTTTATGTGAGATTTTTTAACAGTAGAAACCACAGCTTTAATAATTTTTTGACTGTGTAGGTTGAACTAAACTTTCTTTACCCTATATTTCTATTAAATAATATGTAAGTGTTCTTAGATAAAATCATTATGAAGTCATATCAAGCAGAATTAATGTAATGAACATAATTCTCTAAATTCTTATATCATTATGCATTTAATGCATTTAAGTGTCTTGGGTACAATTTAAGAAGCTGAATGCTTGCATTTGTGGTGATGAGTTATCCCCACATATTTTGAATTAGCAATTGTCTTCAAGTACATTTCCCATTTATTAAAAAGCTATGTAAAATTGTAGTTAGGACTATGAAGATTGACGATTAATATTGGCTCTGATACTGCAAAGCTGGTGTGACAGTAAAAGAGATACTAAATACTTCTGAGGCTGAATATCCTTTCTTCATAAAATTGGTGACGAAAATAAATATTGTAAACTTGCTGTTAAATAAGTTTGTGGTTGTGTTTGTTTCTAGGAGGCATTCAGTACATACAAGTTTCTTCTTTTCCATTCTTAACTTGTTATTTGAAAATTAACTTGGAGTTGGATGATTTCAAGTATTCAGGTAAAAAGGCTTTTCTAGACATTAATGAATATCGTTTAAAGCCATGGTTGTAAAAGTACACATTATTATTTATCAGTTGGTACAGGATCCAAGATTTAGTAGCATAATATTTGTATTAGACCAAAAGTATCAGTTTTCCTTAAAAATGGCTGTGACTCTGCATGTGTTGAATAATAGTTAAAAATATAAAATGAATCCTGGCTCATTAGTTCATATCTTTGTCTGTTCCATTGCTTAAAAGGGTAGATAAAATAATAATTACACAAATCACTGGGGTGCTGTGATGGGAGAATGAGTTTAGGAAGGAGCTTTTATTGCCATACTATAAATGTGTCATAAAAACATGGTTATTATATTGCTTTTCTATATTAAGCAGCTGTCATACTAGCCATATGTATAAGATGAACATCGCATTTTCAGTATTTCCAACCAATTAGGAAGACAGGTAAGTAACTTGCCGATTTCTTAAGTTGCAATTCAATTTTTAACAAGTTAAGTCAATTAAAAGTTTTTTAAGACAAGTTTCTTTTTGTAAGATTTATTTATTATTATATGTATGTACATAGTAGATGTCTTCAGACACCCCAGAAAGAAGGCATCAGATTTCATTAAGGATGATTGTGAGCTACCATGTGGTTGCTGGTATTTGAACTCAAGAGCTTAGAAGAGCATTCAGTGCTCTTAAGTGCTGAGCCATCTCTCCAGCCCCAAGAGAAGTTTCTTGATTCAATAACTAACCTAGTGAAAGGCAGTCATCCTCAAACAGGCTGTTTCTTTTGATAGTTGGCAAATATTTCTCTGTACATCCTATAAACTGTTTGTTGCTTGTTTGAAAAGTAGTTCGAAACAGCCTTTAATTTTTATTTCAAAAGGACACTTCAACCTCCTCAGAGTAATCAAATATGTTAATGGTGGTCTGTATAACTCGAAACATATCTGAATAATGTAATCATTTCATTGAAAAGACTGGTCAAACTATTGTAAAATTTAAATGACAAAGAGGTAGCGAGGTGTACTAGTATTTCATGAAGTTTTATCATGACAATTCAGAATTAGAACATATATTTATACCTTATATAAGGGTTTTCCTATGATTCTGCCAAAGATAATACATATGTTTATCAGATTTTGGTAACATTCATTGCCAAAGAGAAAATCTTAAATATAGCTTGTATGCAACTCAGACATGATTTACACAAGTTATCCTTCAGAATTTACTAAAAGAATCTCTGTCTTGCTACATCTTCCTGCATGTGAGCCAATCCTCTGCTTACTTGTCATGTGTGCCAATTTTAAGACATGAATGGCGTAGTACTTACTGATCTAACATGGCAGCTTGAGCTTCATCTTTTATACAGTTAATGTCGAGACTTCATTTGTTTTAACTCCACTGGATGCATATAGTTGTATACTTGCCCTCTGCCTTTGCCAGTGTATGTCAGAAACTTTTAGCCTTGTCACATTGTTTCAGTTATTTCCATGTCTTAAATTTCTATGTTGTATTAACCTTGATGTGCCTGTCTCATGTTTTGATTAGGCAGGTTCCTCCCACAACACAGAAATGTAGCAGTAAAGAATGAATACAGCATAAGAAACTGCTTGACTCGCTTTGGAGGAAAGCAGTTAAACTTGACATCTGTAGTCATGATTCTTTACTTTCCAACAAACAAGACACCTTAAAACATATCAAAAGATATTATTTAACCAGTCTGGCTAAAAATAAATAAATTCAAGCCCAGCCAAGTTTCTCAGTGCCATAACACTGTTCCTGACCTCATCTTAAAAACTGCACACACACACACACACACACACACACATTGAAGTGGTTGTTTTTAAGGATTGACTTCAATACATACTAAGCCTTCAGAAATAATTATTCATAGCAAACTAATTTATGTGTAATGCAAGTCTAGGAGATTATCACACTTATCTTACCATTTATTTGAAAATACTTTATTCCATGAAGACTCCTTCTGTGTCACATTTAATTGCCTTTGAAGCTCCTGCCATTTGAATCTGTCTTCTGGAACATGCATTTCATCATTATTTTTTAGCCTTGTTACATCAATCACCACAACTGCTATAGAAGATTTCTGGGCTGTGAAGTGATAATTTGTTCCAGTGGTATTAATGAGGCAAGCAGTGGTCTTGAGGGAGGTGACAGCCCATTGCTTTACAGACAGCACCAGATTAAGGTGCTCGACTATATATGTGGCTTTAAGCATATACTCGAGAGCCTTTG
The DNA here is from genome assembly GCF_947179515.1 of Apodemus sylvaticus. NCBI lineage: Eukaryota > Metazoa > Chordata > Mammalia > Rodentia > Muridae > Apodemus > Apodemus sylvaticus. The sequence goes on from NC_067495.1 coordinate 122,436,922, forward strand.
GAGCATTTTCTAACTTCCCTTATCACAAGTTACATAGAACAGGTACCTCTAACAGCTTATCTACAATGAACTAGGCATATCTAGCCACCAAGGGAAGAGCATTAATAGTGCTTCCAAACTTATCTTAAGTTACAGACACATCAGAGAAACTTTGTACTGCTCCCAATTTGAAAGCTCCCTGAAGCCCTTTAAGCTCTCTATTGGTCTATTTCTGTTACCATGATTGTAATGGCGTGTCCCCAGCCACAGAAGAATCTAATTCCCCTAAGTCTAGCCAATGAAAACTTGTATTTCTGGAAATTAAGTCCCAGAACTAGGAATGCTGGTTTGTTAGTGTTACAATACCATGGTCATGAATACTGCCTCTAGGAAGCAGTACATCTGGAAACAACAGATGGTACATGTGGAAATGGATTGGATGTGGGTATTTTAATACTCACACATCTCTAATTCAGTTCTACAATTCTGATTGCAGTGCTTTCTCGGATTATAGGATGTTCTCGATTGGTAATGCAGGTTTTACTTGTATAATATTTTTATTTACCTATTATGCTATTGCTGTTATTATCAATAAAGTGTGATAAAATACCATTATTCAGGAACCCTTGTTAAGGCCAATATTTATGCACATGCCACAAACCAGACTTGATTTTTAACAAGAAACAAGTCATTCAACTGTTCTCTAACCATTCATTCATAGCTTTAAGATTAAGTGTGCTAATAGCATTTCAGAATGTTGCTTTCCTTAATATAGAAAGAAAACATTTAAACTATTTCACATTCTGTCTGTTATCAACTTGAAAACCTACCAGGAGTATTATACTATTGGAAGCATTTGGATTAACAAATTAGAACAGTTTTCTTTTATAGACAATTCCTTCTTGTGGTTCACTAATGCTGAATTAAATTATCATTCATAAATATTCACATTCCATGAGCCAAAGTTGATTGATAGGAAGGAAAGTTTTAGAAGCTTGTAATTTCCTATACTGTGGTTTGTTAGTACAACTTAGCTATGCTATTATTATGTTATATGTCAGAAGAAAATAAATATTCAACTGATACAAAATAGAGAAAAGATTTTTAAAAAAATTTAAAGCAATCAATATACTATTTTAATGGAGTACAATGGATAGGAAATCTGGTCTAGGTGTCTTTAAGATTGTCTAGGATATAACGAACATATAGAAGCCTATGATTGTTATTCAGTACTGTAACTATTTAGCAAGAAGAAAGGCACATTTCTCATCTTTCCTGTATTGGATTACTTCAGGACCTCTTTGAGAAGTCAAGTCCTAGTCTGTGTCCTTCCAACATGTATTCAATATGGACAGACTTACTTCAATTTTAAAACAGGTTTATATGGTCTCTCTCTTCACTCCTTTGTGAAGAGTGCCTATCATTGACAGTATAACTGTTATAAAAGTCATTCAAAGGTCCAGTATAATTACTGCCAATGAAGGAAAGAGTCCTAATGGTGAACAAACTGCTATTAGAAAATACATGCAAGATAGCACATGGTTTAATAAACATCAAATCCTTCATAAAAATGCTATTTTCTTTTTTTCTCTCTCTCCCCTGTGACACACTTCCTCTTTGTCTCTCTTGTTCCTTTAGAATCAAAACAAAGGTGAAAGAAAATCTTTGATCTATTACTTAAGTAGATGTACTTTGTTAGGCATTTTTGAAAAAATTCAAACATTTCAAAACATTAATACATAGTGAAATAATATCATGGCTCACATAGAGCAGCTTAGCTCCTTTTAGTTCTAAAGCTACAAATCCAGCTTACTAGTAAACTTTTGTTGAACATAGTACCTACTTTTTATTGGTAGAATATGGACAATTATGACATCCACATCATTTGGTTGCTGTGACGATGACAATAGGGTTTGAGAAAATAGCTAATTCTCATAAGTATTTGTACTCCCCTATTTATCTTTTGTTCAGAATATACAGTGGCTGTGTTTCTCACTAATTAGATACAGTCGTGAGATTACGTTATTACTAATAAAATTTGTCGAGTGTTATTTTTAATGATGAATTATAAATTGTTCCCATGTGCAAACCTTACTTTATTTACCTAATGTGGTAGTTTGAATGGCCAACATAGACTCATGCATGTGCTTGAATGCTTGGTCCATAAGGAGTGGAACTATTAAAAGGGTAACCTTATTGGAGGAAGTATATCACTATGGGGCAGGTCTTTGAGGTCTCTTATGCTCAAGCTATGCCCAGTGCAGCTCATATTCTCCTTCTGCTGCTAGAGGATCAAGATGTAGCACTCTCAGATGGCATGGCGCACGGGGGTCCCGCATCAGATGATCTGGTTGCCACAATGATTCAAGCAGCGCCGGAGCTTTGAACAAAGAGTAGAAGATGTCCGGCTCATCCGGGAGCAGCACCCCACAAAGATCCCGGTGATTATAGAGCGATACAAGAATACAAGGGGGAGAAGCAGCTGCCCGTCTGCGACAAGACCAAGTTCCTTGTACCTGATCATGTGAATATGAGCGAGCTCATCAAGATCATTAGAAGGCGCTTGCAGCTCAATGCTAACCAAGCCTTCTTCTTCCTGGTGAATGGGCACAGCATGGTGAGTGTGTCTACGCCCATCTCTGAAGTGTAGGAAAGCAAGTGAGACAAAGACAGCTTCCTGTACATGGTCTATGCCTCCCAGGAGACATTCAGGACAGCACTGGCTGTTTAAGGCTACAACAATGCCAAATGGTTGTTAAGCCCTTACCAAGGCAAAAAGGGATGTTACCAACGGACACTAGTCAGCTCACCACCCACGGATCAGAACATAGGCACCCACACAGGGTATTAGGAACTATTGTTCAGCCAGACTGAGCTCCATGCGAACGCACTCGGCTTGGAAACTCATCTAAACTAGGCTATCTTGTGTTCAAACTTTAGAAGTTTAAAAGTAAAATATTTTGCATCCTAAAAAAAAAAAAAAAAAACAAAAAAACAAAAAAAAAAAAAAAAAAAACAAAGATGTAGCACTCTCAGCTCCTTCTCCAGCCTGCATACTACCATGTGTCCTGCCATGATGGTAATGGACAAATCCTCTGAAATGGTAAGCCAGGCACAATGAAATATTCCTGTACAAGAGGTGCAGTGGCCATGGTATCTCTCAGAGCAATAGAAATCCTAAGACACCTAGTCTACTGGTAAATGAAGTATATACAGGCTCATAGGAGGATAGAGCCACAAGATAGAAAGTCTTGGGTTTTAAATAAATGCTTAGAAAAGAAGTTCTGTTTGTGGCACTAATGGGAATATAATAAATTCAATTCATGGAATATTTGACTTATGTAACTCCAAAAATATCCACTAAGTTCTCTATCACTGTATCTGTCATATTTACAAAACTGTTCAATGACAATTAACCACTATAAACATTAACATAGTGGTATTCTTGGTGTTTGTTGTTGGTTGAACATTTGTGATCTGGGAAATTAATATATTGAATACAATATAGGTTGTATTCTTAGCTCCCACAGAGAACTTTTTGAAGATGAGTCTTATAAAAATGTAATGAGGATTAAGTGAAGTAATAAAGGTGGGTCCCAGATATGAGGGATTATTAGATTCACAAGAAGAAATGCCATGCCCCCTTAATCTCTATTTGTCCATACCCTCCCCAAGAAGAAAATCCACATGAAGGTAGTGAGAAGGCATTTCCCTATGAGACAAAATGAACCCTTCCTCTCTAAAATTGAATTGAGCAGAAAGTTAAATTTTCACTTGTAGATTTCAGAACACTAAATAAACATGAATTTAATATGATGATGTCATCTATTGCATAGTATTTTGTATGGCAGAATTACCTGGCTAATCCATGTATTGTTTTCAGAGTTCTCTAAGTGTATATTATAATACTGAAGATAATTTTCAGTAAGTCTTATTTATTCTGAAAATGCAATGGGAGAAATGTAATATATCTAAAATTCATACTTATCTCCTAGAATAGTTATCTGTTATTTGAAAATGTTTCCCATCACCAAGACATGACAAAATTGACATTCCCCATGACATGTATTTCCCATGTACACTGGATAAGCTACTTAAAACAGGTCCATAGGCAGTCAAGATACAGTGATCCTCAAACAAGTAACATAGTATGTCGTATTGATGTGCATCTTGGAAGTATGTGATATCACTGGCTATATGCTAGGATTTTTCCTTGGTCTTTTAGACTTGTACATAATAACTTAGCCATAATCTATTTTGATTAAAGTTCTGGTTTCATAGATCTTTGTTTTCAGGTTGTATTCTAAATCTTGAAGGATTTCCAAAATGCATAATAAATTGTAAGATTGTAGCAACTTGACCCTACACATGATACTATTTTTCTTCAGGCAGACTCAGAAGCACACTAACACATTGCAATCAGCCAGCTTAAGAATAGGAAGCTTGTCTAAGCTTCTAGGATGAATATCAAACTTCTTATACCATCCCTAACATGCAATAAAACATTTCACATTTGCCTCATGATTTCTACCTAAACTTGGACATTTTGAAATTTAGTTTGCATTTGCATTAATGAAATCAATAACCTCACAAAGAGGAAGGTTCAGTGTCATATTAGCTATCATGTTTCTTTATCTCACTCAGAAGTTGGAATTGATTACCACATTCTTAGAAAGTACATCCAATGAACAGTGATACTGCATTTGTTTTACCACGAACATATCCCATTCACTCTTTTTTCTATCTTAGGAGTTATTTGAAAATATCACGTAATTTCAAATAAAATATCTGAACTGTGAAAGCAAAATCACTAGGCAAAGGAAACTTTGCATTAGCATTATCATGTGGCTCTTTGTATTTCGATTGTACTTTGTAGTTGACAAAGAAATTCTGATATATAACAGTAATTTTTAGAATGTAACAGACAGAAAATGTTATCATGAGATTATATATTAGAAAACACAGGCTCGATAAAAAGTCATTTCTGGTAACATCCTATCACATATGAAATAAACATATAAAGATTTACTTCCTGAGGCACTTTGAGTATTTAAAAATATCTGCATACTCATGCTCTAAATTCACTTGTCCAGTTTTTATCATTATTTTATTTTAGTTTTATTGAAATGTTTTTCACATTTCTTTTCCCCCAACTCTTCTCAGATCATCTTCACTTCCCCACACACCCAACTTGATAACTTTTCTTTTTCTCTTTAGGAAACAAAGAGGCATATAAAGAGTAATAAACAAACAAACAAACCAGGATTTTAATTGGGCCTGGGCTTACCCTTAAGTGTGGTTAATATATCCAGATAGATGCTATGGAGGAAAGTTAATTTTCTTTGTGAGCAAATGTCAGTTGGAGAGAGCTTCTTAGTTAGGGGTGGGAGTGCATGTCAACTGCTTTACCCTCTTAGTCCAATGACCCCATCTAGCTGGAACCTGAACAGGTAGGGCCAGTGCATGCTGCCACAGTCTTTATGAGTTTGTATGTGCATCAGTCCAGCTGTGTCTGGAAGGCACTGTTTACTTAGAGTCATCCATCCTATATAGCTTTTACAGTTCTTCTACCCCCTCTTCTGTAAAATTGCCTGAACCTGGAGATCAGGAGTTGGATGAAGACATCCCATTCTAGGACTATTTCAAAATCTCTTACTCTATGAAGATTTTCAGTTGCAGGTCTCTATATTAGTTCCCATCGACTACAGGAGAACGTGTATCTGGTGGTGACTGAGGGATACACTCATCTATTTTCATTGATGTCCCAGAAATATTACACAACCTCTCAGAACAAAAACCAAAAACCTAAAATTAACCACGAAATTACGACTAAGTTGTACTGTTATCAATGACAGGGTTCATTATCTTGATTGATGGTATGAGAAGAGAAAAGAATTAGGCTTTATTAACTAAAAATTAATTACCTGAGCTGTCTTTAAATGTTAACATTAAGAGTTATTCCATTGGAAGATAACACCTAATATTTTTGTGAATAAAGAAGACTAGAGCATGTATACTCTAAAATAATTTACTTTGAATCTATGTGATTTATATTATACTTAATTTGATTTAATTGTAATTAATAATTCCAAATTGAACCTTTAAACCAGCTTAAGTTTATAGTAATTTCTTTATGGTCATTCATCTACTCAGTCAATAAACATATATTAATCATTCATTATGTGCCAATCAGTTTCTGGATAGATGGCATGCCAAAACAAACAAACAAAAAAAGAACTTGTTCCCAGGAATCTTTTATCCTGCAAGAGAAAAGAAAGTCATGCAATACATAAACAACCAAGTAAAATATAATGTTGCAATGAAATAGTAATTGTTGTTATTAAAAAAACAGCCACAATGAGGGATTATAGCATATTAGAAGGGGTATAAAGCTGTTGATTAAATGACCTTTTGGCAGAGATTTGAAAGAAGTAAACTTTCAGAAACACAGAGGAAAAAAATATCTTGTCATTCCAGTGTGGCATTTTTTCTAAGTAGTATTATTTAAAGAAACAATTATCATGTTCTGCTAGAGTTAAATCTTAAATTGCTGTGTTTAACACAAATGATTAATTTCCTCATAAGTTCTGTTTTAGTATGTCATATCTCATATTTTCATGCATTTACTTTTCTATAAAAGACAGTTTTACTGATACAATGATCTAAACATATGCTTGTTGTAATTCCTTACATTTTTATTAAGAAGTTCCTGAGAGTGAGAGGTTTCTGTTTTTCTTACTAATTTAGCTGCCCAGTAGGGTCAAAAGTCTCAGTATGGCAAATTTTTTTGCCCTGAAATTGAAAGTCCTATAGTCCTGTAAAGGGGAAAACATTTGAAATGTAAATAAAGAAAATATCCAATAAAAAAAGTCCTACTATGTTTCAAAACGTTAAAATGTTCTTTAATGATTGTGATGGCTATTCTTCACTGTCAATGTGACTATATATGGAATGAACTACAATCCAGAAATGGAAAACAAACTTGTGATTTGCTTGGTTGGAAGTGGGTTAATCCACTTCTAGTCTAGATATTTGAGGGGGTAAGACACACGCCTTTGATCAGAAATTTGAGGACAGATCTTCTGCTGGAATTGAAGGACATGAAAGAAGGAAACTTTTTCTCTTTGCCCTATGGCTCTCACTTTGCTAGCACACCCATTACTTCTCTGGCATTGAAGTCTACTTCTTTGTGATTCTAGCATATACTGAAGACCAGCCTAGACATCCAGCCTTGTGGGACTGAGCAACTACTGCATTCTTGGACTTCCCATTCTCAGTGAAACATTTTTGAATTAGATAACCTGTACCTGCCATTCAAATGAAACACACACACACACACACACACACAGACAGACAGACAGACAGACACACACACACACACACACACAGAGAGAGAGAGAGAGAGAGAGAAAGAGAGAGAGAGAGAGAGAGAGAGAGAGAGAGAGAGAGAGAGAGATTCATAGTTCTGTGCCATAGAGAATCCTTATTAATACAATGATTTTCAATTATTTTTGTTTGTATGGATTTCAATAAATCTGAAGGTTATTGAAACTTGGGACCAGAGATTTGTCAAGTAGAAGGCATCTGGCTACTTCCCTTTGGGGACGGTACAAATGGTGCACAGCTACTAGAGAAACAAGAAAGAATGATCTTTTACTATCATTTTATTTTGAAATGAAAGATGAATTAATTCACAGGGAAGATAAATCCATAAGGCAAATTTAGCTCCATCTGGCTTAAAATTAGATTTGTTACATACTTAGATTTGTTGCAGTCATTCCTATTCTGAAAGGTACACACAATTGAGCATTTTGAGTGCTCCTATATAGATTATACTTAAGAGACATCAAAGTTCATAAAACTTAAAAGTAGCCCAACATAATACTTTCTATGAAATATTCCTACTTTGGGCAAATTTGGGTAAATAGGAAATTTATGAAACCTGACATAACCCAGTTGTTAGGATTATTTAGAGATTCAATAAAGACAATGTATATATTTATAATTAATCACTTATAGTGTCCCATACATGACAGAAATTAAGAGAGATAAACATGCTAGATTGACCATTTTTCTCTTTGTGTGGGTATGATATAAAATGAGTGTTTAGGCTTCTTTGAATGAAGCCCCAGATCTACTAGATGAAACCCACATAGGCATATTTTATAGCAGCTTAATGGAAAGTTATCCAATAACCTCATTGATTATCAGTGATACATTCCCCTAATATAATCTAAAGACCAGAGGGTTCACAAAGGAAATGGTTTCCTACTGTAAGACATACAAATGACAGGATCTGAGACAGCTGCTGGCCAAATGGCCTTCCAGGACAAAACCAGAAAGTTTCCTTTATCCTTTATTTAAACAACATGGACTTTAGTATTTGATACTTTCAGGACAGTAGGATGATGATAGCAATAGTTGCAAAACAGTTCATCTTTTGAACAGTTACAAAGATTCTAGAACACCAGTAAATAATACACATAGTATCCTAGCAAATGGCCAAAAAACTGTCTATATTCTATTCACTATTAATTTTTACATGTGCTTCTCACTCTATTTTTTTAACTAATTGCAACAGAATTACTAGGAAGAACTGCCATACTAAGCCTCTTTATACAAATATTCCAGATATTACTCTTGATAATTATTGTCATATTCATCAAAATATTCCTTAAAATACATATAAAAGTTATATTAATATCAATAGTAATTAATAGCATACTTGGTATATTTTAGTCTATTTCTTCACCTTCTTCACTCACTCAGGGTTTATATTTGACATTGTCTCATAGAGAAATACAGTTTGTTTATTAGACTACTCAATAATTTGTAGAAATAGCATCTCTGTCCTTGGCAAGATTACTAGAGTGGTCAATGTCATAAAACTAAATGATGACTAGAGCTCCAAATAAATGTCTGTAGTAAGTGAAAGGATGGATTTACTGCAGAAAAATGAAAACTAAATAAACACTCTCAAGGAAAAGGAAGTATAGTATTATAATAGGATGAATAACATCATCCTAGAATGTGAGTACAGGTTAGAGGAGGGAGTATGAGGAGAAATAACTAACAATATACGCTTTTTGGAAAGCTATACAATAATCTTCTGTAGAAGATAAAGATAGATAGACAAGAGATGATAGATAGATAGATAGATAGATAGATAGATAGATAGATAGATAGATAGATAGGGCATTTAAATGGATTTACCATATAATGAGTGGACCAAAAGCCTAACTAAGCAACATATCCTAGTAAATAAAACCCCCAATACCAGAAATTGTTACATCTTTTTGAGTCATTGGTCAAAAGAATCACATAGAACCCTCTTCCAAAAAATTATAAGCCATTGCTATTGCACACCTTCCACAATTTAAGGAAAAGAGACTATTGCTGAAGATATCACATATTTAATTCATTTAATGTGGAGAAATCTAGCTGATACTCAACTTCATCCCTACTATATAGCATTCATAGTGCTGAAAGGCATTATAGGTGCTACCAGAGGAGAAAAGTAATCGTGAATCTCACCTCACCATGACACTGCAAGCTACAATAAAGGCCTGTCTACGAACTGTGCCCAATCCAACAATAGTGTCAGGCATGTTATAGGAGTAACTGACCACTTTCTATACATGGACTTAAGGCCTAATCCCTGAAATAGAACTCACAGCTGACACTTGTTGAAACTAATAACCTGAGACTCTAGGAGAATATCTACTATATTATCACACTAATAGTTCATATTGATGGCCTATTGCTATACCAGCTTTCCTTGCTTAGTATGAATGCTGACCAAGTTTCTTTGACCTGGACCCTATTTCTGTCATTGATCTTCTGGATTCAGTTCCACACTGTACATTCCATAACCTAGATTCTGCTTTTCTCCTGGACATAAAGTATATTTTTAGTTACTGTAAAAATTTCCTAGTATGATGCAGGTATGTTGGTTTCACATGATACTCAGATGCTAACACTACTGTGTAGGATCTTGCATCATCCTATCATTTGCAAGAATCCATATATTTTGGTATTCACTCTTTTTAACTTTGAGCAATCAGATGGCAGAAAATCTCTCTGTGTAATTCTCTTGGCCTAGCACACATGCAGTTAAGTGCTTTTTTGATATGATAACTTAAAGTGTGCAAAAGTACTCATAATGGAAACAAATTAAGTTCTTTCACAGTGAAATTTATGAAAGCTTAGCAGATTAATGCTACTTGATAGTGGTGGATGAAAATGCTTTTTAGCCACTAGTAGAAATAAATGAGTCACTTTCTATTAACAAGGCAATCTCTTTAAGAACAGGTAGAAGAAATTAGATAGGAAAAGAAAAACTGATAGGACCATAAAAAAAAAAGAATGTGCAGATGATTGGAACAGAGCCTTATTAACATATACTGTCTTTAAATTCCTTTCTCTAAATTCACATAAAATAGGATTATTTCTAATCATCAGAAGAAAAAGTTGCATGTGACTATTCCATTAATACTGGGCTAAAATACATTTTTAAAAATCATTAGAAGTTACTGATGTTCACCTTAACCACAATTTCTCACCAAAAGTTAACCTCACAACTAAAATAAAACCATGGTACATATGTTATCTGCAATCTCTCTGAGAATGTATCTATTTCTAACATAAACTTATGATGCATATACTATAGTACTAGCTCTTAAATATTGTGTGACAAAGACTGAAATAAATTTATAGAAAGCTTAAAAGTTAAATTTCCCATTATAAATCTCATTTGTTACATTTCAGATGAACAGAATGATGTTTACCAAATGTGTGGCTCATAATATTCCCCCACTTTCACTGACATCAAAAATATATAAAGCATATGCTTGTGTCAGTTCCAATTTGCACTAATAGGAGGGCCACATGTGATGGTAAGCAATAACTACTAAGTAAATATATGGGTTCAAGTTAGAAGAAATAAAATGGATATTAACGACATAGAACCATTATACATTTCAAGGTTTGATGATATGCTTTTATGTAAAAATATATGTGTCCCTGATATAAAAGAAAATTAAATATCATGGGGAACAAGGCTCTCCTCAATAAAAGTAACTTGTAAATTGCATGAAGGAGTACAATTTAACTTTAAGTATCCATATTCACTACAATATGAGTCAGATTACAAATAAAAGTTAATGTTCTTTTTGGATGATATGCTCCAATTTTGGTTTAGAATGTATGAGAATTACAAGGTAGACAAATAAGCATAAATTATTGTATCAAAATATTCTAATAATTTGAGATGCTTTATAGATATGAGGTTTTAGGGATTTAATTTTAGTTTTGATATTAATTTTGCATATATTTGTTAATTTTTCATGGTTTGTATATCCTACTCCTCCAAGACACGAACCCACTTTCTTATCTATCCAATTTTTTTTAAACCTATCAACTCTATATTGAATTGCCTATATATTATTCTTGGCTGTGTGCCCTTCCACTGGAGTATGGTTGACTTGTCAAGGGCTACCCTCTTAAAGAAAATATATATTCTCATTTTCCAGTGACCAATAGATCTTTAGCTGGGAGTAGGGCTTTCTGCCCCCTTTCCTCTCTACACTGGGATTTGTTTTGGCTTGATGTTGAACAGGTTTTATACATTCTGTTGCAACTTCTGTAAGGTCATTCATGCAACTTCCCTGCTGTGTTCAACGGACACTCTTTCCTTATAGTTATCTACTGCCTTTGACTCTCACACTGTTTCTGTGCCCTCTTCGACAATATCTGAGCCCTTATTTATTATTATTTATTATTTTTTTAATTGTTTTTATTTTATTTAACATTTATTATTTTGATATATTCATTTTGCAGCATAATAGTACTATGTTCTCCTCTAGGGCCTATGACCTGTGTCATAGTTACTGTCCCAACATGTAATGACACAGAATGCACTTCTCACACGAGGAAAATGATGATTAATGAGAATGACCTGCAGAAGCTTATATGTTTGAATAGATCTACAGTGGTGGAAAACTTTGGGGAGGATTAGGAATGGTGGTATTGTTGGAGTGGATGCAATATTGTTGGCATAGGTGTGAGAATTGGGGGTGGTATTTGAAGTTTCAATAGCCCACACCATTTCAGTTTGTACTTTCTTTACCTGGTGGTTATTATTTCAAAATACAAACTCCCAGCTATTTCTCCAGGGCCATGCCTGCATGGCTGCTTCTATGCTCCTTACCATGATGGCCATTAACTCACCCTATGAAAGTGTAAGCAATTAAATGGATTCTTTTATAAGCTGTCTTGTTAATGGTGTCTCTTCACAGCAATAAAAATGTAACTACAACAACTATGATATATGTGTGTGTGTATGTGTGTCTGTGTGTATGTCCGTGTGTGTGTCTGTGTGCATGTGCTTATCTGTGTGTCTGTGTCTGTATATGTCTCTCTGTGTGTGTGTCTGTGCGTGTCTGTGTTTTATTTTGTAAAGAGAGGCTTAAATCCAATCAGAAAGTAGTGACGAATTCCATGATGTTCCTGTTACTGTTGCATCAAATCTCATGTATACCCAGGCCAGCCATTATTGCAGTGTGCAGGGTCCAGAGGTTGAAAAGCCAATTGTTTTACTTTTTCCATTAGCAGTAAATATGGCATCATCAAAAGCCTTGAATGGTTTCCAGTAAGAATGAAACTTTAAGGTCATTACTAGCTTGATGTATCTATGCTCAGTGACTCAACAATGTAGTGTCTTCAGCAAGAGGGTCTTACTGTCAAGGTCTGGCTGGCAAACAAGAACACTGGCAATAGCCTCAAATATTTGAGGTCTATGTAACTGAACTGGCCCACAACTCCAAAAGCAGTAAGCCATGCCATTCCTGGCACTGAGACTTTTATTTGTCAGTCTATAGTGTCTAGTAAGAGCAATAGCACCTTATAGTAGGGTAACTCCATAAGGGTTAAAGGAAAATAATAGAAGAGAATGGGTTAAATTTAGGAGTCAGTTAGAAGATCTGGGCATTAAAGGAGAGAGTATAGGGAGGAGTAAACAACACTAAAGGGTTTTTTTTTTTAAAGTCATATTGAAAGTACATATAACCCTGTACCCCATTTTTAATAGGGTTATTTGGTTTTCTGGGGTCTAACTTCTTGAGTTCTTTGTATATATTGGATATTAGACCTCTATCTGATGTAGGGTTGGTGAATATCCTTTCCCAATTTGTTGGTTGCTGATTTGTCCTTTTGAGGATGTCCTTTGCTTTACAGAAACTGTAATTTTATGAGGTCCCATTTGTCAATTCTTGATCTTAGAGCATACGCTATTGGTGTTCTGTTCAGAAACTTTTCCCCATACCGATGTCCTCAAGGGTCTTCCCCAGGTTCTTTTCTATTAGCTTCAGAGTGTCTGGCTTTATGTGGAGGTCCTTGATCCATTTGGAGTTGAGCTTAGTACAAGGAGACAAGGATGGATCAATTCGCATTCTTCTGCATGCTGACCTCCAGTTGAACCAGCACCATTTGTTGAAAAGGCTATCTTTTTTCCATTGGATTTTTCAGCCCCTTTGTCAAGGATCAAGTGGCCATAGGTGTGTGGGTTCAGAGTTAAACAAAGAATTCTCACCTGAAGAACTTCGGATGGCGGAGAAACATCTTAAGAAATGCTCAACTTCACTAATCATGAGGGAAATGCAAATCAAAACAACCCTGAGATTTCACCTTACACCAGTCAGAATGGCTAAGATTAAAAACTCAGGAGACAGCAGGTGTTGGAGATGATGTGGAGAAAGAGGAACACTCCTCCACTGTTGGTGGGGTTGCAAATTAGTACAACCACTCTGGAAATCAGTCTGGCAGTTCCTCAGAAAACTGGGCATGTCACTTCCAAAAGATCCTGCTATACCACTCCTGGGAATATACCCAGAGGATTCCCCAGCATGTAATAAGGATATATGGTCCACTATGTTCATAGCAGCCCTATTTATAATAGCCAGAAGCTGGAAAGAACCCAGGTATCCGTCAACAGAAGAGTGGATGCAAAAAAATGTGGTATATATACACAATGGAGTACTATTCAGCCATTAGAAACAATCAATTCATGAAATTCTTAGGCAAATGGATGGATCTGGAGAACATCATACTAAGTGAGGTAACCCAGACTCAAAAGATGAATTATGGTATGCACTCACTAATAAGTGGATATTAGCCTGGAAAACTGGAATACCCAAAACATAATCCACACATCAAATGAAGTACAAGAAGAACGGAGGAGTGGCCCCTGGTTCTGGAAAGACTCAGTGTAGCAGTATAAGGCAAAACCAGAACAGGAAAGTGGGAAGGGGTGGGTGGGAGAACAGGGGGAGAGAAGGGGGCTTATGTGACTTTCGGTGAGTGGGGGATCAGAAAATGGGAAATCATTTGAAATGTAAATAAAAAAATCTATCTTATAAAATAAAAAAAGAAAGTACATATAGAGGTTTTCTAAAATTAATATATACTCATATATTGTTTACATATTATCGATGAAAGGATGGGCTGCTAAAAATATCCATATATAAGAATCCAGATTATTTTATAATGATAAACTATATTCAGTCACCAAATCTAAGCTCTGTATGGATGGAAATAATGCTGTTAGTTTCTTTGTGAGGTTACTTGGCTATTTACTGAGGAGAGGAATTGCCAAGATCTTACAAATTTGAAATAAAATTCCATAAATAGTGATGTTACTATTTCTTGAATGCCTACTACACATTATCACTTTGATATAATTTTAACCTTTTAAAATTTTGTGATTATGAGTGTTTTGTTCCCATGTATGTCTATACAACATAGGCATGCAGTGCACAGTGGGGCCAGTTGAAGGTAATGGATCATTTGGAACTGGAGTTATAAATGGTTACAAGCAACTGTGTGGGTACTGGGAGTCAAAAATGGGTCCTTTGAAATATCTACAAGTATTGTTAACTCTTGAGGATATCTCCAACTCTTTAATATATATTTTCACTTACTTCTTCTCTTTTATCTTTACATTATCTCTAAATCTAGCGTTATTACTCAATTTATTTCATAGAAGTAGGACTTCACTATTATACCCTTAAGTGCTCATGTGTCGATGACTTGGTACACAACTGAAATTACTATTTTAGGAGGTGATAAATAGTTTGGGAGGAAGTATGTTTTTGGGAGGATGCTCTTGGAAACTGACTTTTGTCCTTAGTTCCTTCTGTTTCCTCCCTGATTCCAAGCCACCATAGGGAACTAATACTTAACAATTCATTCCCTTCTTCTCTGACATTGTTTCACTACAGGCTCAGAAACAATGGAAGCATCCAACCACAGGTTGAAACCTCCAAAATTGAGAACCATAAAACTTTTCTTATTCAGATTTCTCCTCTTAAGTATTTGTCACAATAATAAAAGTTTGGACAAGTTCAAATCTGACATTCAGAGAGGGTTGATAAATTGACTTGGCTATATAGTTGTCAAGCTGCAAAGGAAACGTTGAAGTCTAGGTCTAAGCATTTCTAAACCCTAAATCTTCCACCATGTCAAAATTGACCAACCAGATCAAGATAGAAATACATCCCTATCTAAAGCCATGTAAGTTAAAAATTCTTATTTGAAATGAGATAAGCCTCTCAAAACATAGAAAAATAGAGATATTAATTAGCCCAGAAGCCCTGAATACCAAGGCACAAATTGCATAACAAATGACTCCCATGAAGAAGTATGGAGAGGGTCCTGATCCTGGAAAGGATTGATCTAGCATGGGAAGGGAATATAAGGACAGAGAAAAAGGAGGGAGGTGATTAGAGAAGGGATGGAGAGAAGAAGGTTTATGGGACATATGGGGAGGGGGATCTGGGCAAGGGGAAATCATTTGGAATGTAAACAAAGAATATAGAAAATAAAAAATATTTAAAAAAAGGAAAAAGAAAAAAGAAAAGGAATGGTAACAGGCCTAAGTTCATAATTCAGTGCTTGAAAGAATTAGTTATGGGAGTAATGACTACATACTTGTTCTAATCAAGACCCTCTCATTTACTACTGAAAATGACAGTGATATCTGTTTTGCAGGTTATTGAGAGAATTAAATGAAATAACATATAAATTGCCTACCAGTTCCTGGCACCTAGTATGCACCCAGTACATTGTCTAAGTGTTATTGATTATTATTTTGTATGGAGCCACAGTGGCCTACAGAGACCTTTCAAGTAGTGTCTAGAGTGGTTCAATATTCAGGTCAAACAAAATTGTGGGTTTTAAAAGTGTCATCTTGACCACTTTGAAAAGCAATAAAAAACATTTTAAAATGAACAACAGTAAATAATAGCTCTTTATCCAAGCAACGGTGTAGTATGCATTTTATTTTCTCCTTTCTTGAAACGTGTGGTGCTAGAAGGAGAAGCAGTGAAATAAAGGATGGCTTTTTATCTCCATCGTAGATTCTGAAATGCTTTAGAAAGAGACCAACAAATTCCTTCAGCAAAAGAAACACTTCATTGTATTTCTTGCTTTAAGCATTTTATTTTAAATTTTTGTTTTACACCAATATGATAATTGTTAAACAGGGAAAAATATTTTTCCTTCTAAAAGTTCATGTCATCTAGCCTTCCAGCTCCAAGCATACTTGTGTGAGAACCATGTTGTGAGAACCATGTTGAACAGATGGCCATTGATTCCCCAGTCTTCTTTAGTAATCTGTGCAAGTGCCTGGCAACCTTCTTTGTCAGCAAGTGCTGTCTTACTATGTAGGAATGGAGAAGAGTAACCTCACACCTTCTGTAGATTATTTGATACCAGATTCATTTTAGAGTTTACGAAGGGAGCATTACTAAGGTGTGTTTAATTAAAACCTTTCACTTTCGCTGTCAGAAAAGTATGATTAATAACTTGAAAAATTTTTTCATATTGAATGTTTGCCCTAGCCATTTTTAAATCATGCATACTCTACTATTTTTTATCTAATTCTATGTAACAGTCTAGAAACTTAATCACTTTTTTCATTACCCCTCCCTGGTAGGTCGTCTCATAACTTCATGCATTGAGGTGGAAAGAGCTATGTCCCTAACCTCAGTTTAATAAACACTTTCAGTACATATTGCATGGAGATTCAATAATTAAACACTGCCTCTGGTAAAAAAGAAATAGCACCTACTGACACATCTCAGGGAAAGAACACAGGTTCAAAAGATTTTTTTTTCTCTCAGTTGAAGAGATACATTGTATATGGTTCAGTAAGTAATTTTCCCAGGGACAAATATTTGTAAGCTGCATCATTAGGATTTGAGAAGCAATGATGGAGAAGACACAGAAGGCACATTAAATTGAATAGAATATGTGCCACTTCAATAAATCTTTCATTTTCACTACATATGATTATTGAAGTTCTGTTCATTACTATTGTGTCCCCTCATTTGCTTTTGTACTTTGTTTGTTCATTTTTAAAAGAATTAAAGGTAGCACATGTAACCTGTGGTTGACTCTCAAAGTTGTAGAGTTGGGGAAAAAAGGGACTACATCACTCCACTAATATAAAGGATAAATGGGCAAACCTAATGATAATGTTAGAAGACAGAATAGTGATTAACCACAAATTGACACTACACAGAAGCAGGCGTGCTAACATATGTTCAACATGTGAAAATAATTATATTGTATGTTAATGACAAGGATACCTTAACTATCTTGAACATTGGTCATGATTCTTTTCAAATGCTGGTGTAAGGGCTTTTTGGATTGCATGTTTTACTCGTGTTTCTTATTGTTTTCTCCACAAACTTTTCTTACATTAACCAAATTTATACAGAAAACACTATAATCGGTTTTTTACATGTCTTAGCAATATATAAAATAGACAAGGTGGCTTTTAAAATGGCAGATAATAGTGTTCTACTATTTTTCTTTCTCATTCATCTTTCAAATATGTACTCAGAACATTCATGTTGAAGGCATTGTGTTAGGCAAATGGTCAATAACATAAACATACTCCTTCACCTTTTAGAGTTTACAGCACAGTTTATTACTACTGTGCCTTCACTTACAGCAGCATTATAGATCCTTTAGTTTTGAATATAGAGTGTTTAGGACATCATATTCACAGAGACATGGTTTCAGTTATTTGAATTAGTTAGTACCATCAGGCAATCTGGGCAATATTTTTTCTTTCTGACCCATATCTCCAACAACTATGCCTCACAGGAAAGACATTTCATAATGTTGATTTCGACTCAAATATATTTTTCAAGTAAGGATCAAGTTTATTTAAAAGCAACTGACAAGAAACAAAATCCTACCTATTTCTATGTGAAGGTTTCTGAAAAATTTGCCAGTCTGGGATGACATCCAAGCATGCTTGAACTAAACATGTTTCTTACAAGTTTTGAGTGGAATGGTCTCTTTTTGTTTCTTTTGTTGTTAATGGTGGTGTTTTGTTTTTTAATTTTATAAATCCTTATAACTTCAGGGGGCACTTGTTTATAAAATATTATTTGGGTAAAAGATGGAGAATCCCCATAACTTTGTAGTTTCCTATCTTAACTGAATTATTATCCATTATAGCCAAGCTAACTAGGGAATGGGAGGGCTCTGATCCCTGTGAAGATGACAATAGAGAGACTAGGGAATGAAGAAGAAAGAGAAGAATGGGAGAAGGTAGCTGAGGAAAGAGTATATAAAGTATACTACAAATATCTTAGAGAAAGATGATCAAACATTGTGGTATACAAGTGACAAAGGAAAAGTCTAAGAAGTCTTAGGACTCAGTGAATTAGACAAAAACCCCTGTTATAATATTATGTATTAAATATATCTTTACAATATTTCTCAGTACTAACTTGTGATTGATTACCTTTTATTATATGTCTGCCTATTCAAAATCAATTATTAAAAAGAGAATAAAAAGTGGTAGAAAGAAAATACTCACTGAGAACAACTAAATGAAAATACTCACTGAGAACAACTAAATTATGACTAAAAATCCATATTTTTTGCTTCCTAGCTTGTGCCACTAGTTTCTTTATCTCCACTAGTGTATAAAACTTGCATTTTATGTAAAACATAACTTTTACTTTCATGGTCAGTTTTGAGATCTTCCACGAAGAAAAAATAAAATGAAAAGAATGGTTCAACTGATCTCCTGACAAATCGTAGCAGCCTATCAAACACTAATTTTCTCTAGTCAACATAGGAATTACAAGGTTATGACATAGAATCTAGCTTTCAAAGTCCTAAATATTGAATTTATTTTATACATACATAATTTATGTAAGGTAAGATGATTTCTATCCAAATCAAAATTTTCTGCAAAATAATTAATATCACAGTTTGGAAATATAAAATGAAATAATAGTCATGATCAGTGAACAGATATTAAGAACATAATAGCACCACAGCGGTTTTGGTTCTTACTACTCATCTCCCTAGAAATTTACAGAAGTTCACAAAGGGCTGTGAAATGATGTGAAGAAGAGGTCAACCAGAAGGCATATCAGATGACAGACTAAACAATCAGTTCTTCCTAAACCAGTAAACTCCATTTTCTAAACTAGTTTTGATATGGAAATCTCATGCAGTATTTCCCTAAAAAAATGTGTCTGTATCAGTTTATACAGCAACTTGGAGCTCAGCATGAAAGTTATTAAAAAGCTAAAATTAGAACTACTTTATGACCCAGCTAGACTACTATATAGACCAAAGAATCAACATATGACCACAGAGATACCCACACATATCTTCACTGATATTCTATTCATAATGGATAGGAAATCAAAGAAGGCCATGAAGTGATTAATTGGTATGGAAGCACACATATGTGAAATTTTGTTCAGATAAATGACTGAAACAGGAAAATATGATGAGTGTGATGACCTTGATCCAGAAAGGAAAGCACTTTTCAAGTTAGGAAGAAATAAAGGAGATAATGACCGACATCTTCAACAGCCCTGCATGCTCTACTATGTTCATCGCAGCCATATTTATAATAGCCAGAAGCTGGAAAGAACCCAAATGTCCCTCAACAGAGGAATGGATACAGAAAATGTTTGTACATTTATACAATGGAATACTGAGTAGCTATTAAAAACAATGAATTCATGAAATTCTTAGGCAAATGGATGGAACTAGAAAACATCATCCTGAGTGAAGTAATCCAATCACAAAAGAACACACATGTTATGCACTCTCTGATAAGTGGATAATAGTCTAAAAGCTTGGCATACCCAAGATACAATTCACAAAGAAGGAAGACAAAAGAATGGATGTTCTGGTCCTTCTTAGAAGGGGGAACAAAATATTCACAGGAGCAAATACAAGGGCAAAGACAAAGTGTGGAGCAGAGACTAAAGGAAAGATCATCCAGAGACTGCTCCACATGGGGATCCATCCCATATACAGACACGAAAGCCAGACACCATTGTGGATGCCAAGAAGTGTGTGACAGGAGCCTGATATAGCTGTCTCCTGGGAGGCTCTGCCAGAGCCTAACAAATACAGAGGTGGATGCTCACAGCCAGCCATTGAACTGATCACAGGGTCCCCAATGGAGGAGCTAGAGAAAGGATTGAAGGAGCTGAAGGGGTTTGCAACCCCATAGGAAAAACAACAATATCAACCAACCAGAGCTCCCAGGGTCTAAACCACTAACCTAGGAGTACACATGGAAGGACACATGGCTCTAGCTGTATATGCAGCAGAGGATGGCTTTATCGGGCATTAATGGGAAAAGAGGCCCTTCGTTCTATGAAGGCTCAATGCCCCAGTATAGGGGAATGCATGGGCGGGAGGCAGGAGTGGGTGGGTAGGTGGGTATATACCCTCATAGAAGCAGGAGGAGGTGGGATGGCATTGGGGACTTCTGGGGGATATTGGGAAAGGTGATAACATTTGAGATGCAAATAAATAAAATGTCCAATTTTAAAAGGGGGGAAAATACAGCCCTGCTCAACAATAACACTAACCCCTCTTCTCTATCTCAACATATTAATCATCTTGCTAAGTTAACACAGAGACCAGAAATGCCCAGCATACTCCCAATAAGTAAGAGAATACTATAGGACTACAGAAGCTTCCATACTTGACAAGTAAAGGCCTGAATATGTGTGTGGGAGGACTTCATTTTTCTTGTCTTTCTTATTTATACAATTTAGTACAAGGTTGGGTACATAGCAGATACTCATAAACAAATAAATAAATAATGAATGAGTGAGTGAATGAATGAAGTTATGCAGTGTCCAAGTCCTTCTTTTTTCTCATTTTTATTTCCTCTGTAAATTTAAACCTTTTCTCCCATAGAAAGACAACAGATTTCTTTCTTATGACAGCAAGCATTTTACTATAACTCTCTCAAATTAACTCATAGTAATGAGACTGACATGTATTAAACCAGACAAGTTTCAGCTTCTCAAACACCATGAGTTCTCACTCTTCCAAGTATGATAAGATATCACTACAAATACCAGAAATCCGAAAGGCTGTTAGTAAATGTCTCACGAATATATCAAATGCATCCTAGTTATTCTCTGTTTAAAGACTTTCACAATTAAAATGAAATCCAAAAGATGCAACTTGGGTTTTAGCTCTGTTATTGCTATAGATACTTAATTTGCAAAGTTTGCAAAATGTAAGCCTATATTTACTTAGAAAAGCTATAATATGTGCAACATTAATATTAATAAAACAAGCCTTCTCATTTATCTTTATTAACAAGACTGTCACTTCATAAATTTTCAACTAGCACCCAATGACTTTTTATATTTGAATGCAAAAATGATAAATTAAAATTATTCATCCCCTTCACTTCAACTTAGGGAAATCAAGTGGAAAACATAATAAGAAAAAGTAGCTTCTTGGAACTTTAAATAGGTTTGACTGAGGTGGGCTTCTCTAGCCAAGGACATTTTTAATAGCATAACTTATTTTCTAACTTTTTTAATCATGAAAATCATATTAATCCAGGAATGATGATAGTTAAACAAACCATTATGACCTTATAAAGAGAACTTTTATATTCAGATATTAGCTACTAATTGAAATAAATTATCCACAAATTTTACTTATATGCAAATTGTATACAAACACAAGGTTAGTCCCACTCATGTATAGAATAAAGCAATAGAAAATGTTACTGCACAAAGGAGCTATTTCTATTCTATATCTGTTTGTTCTCAATTAAAACTTCTTTCCTGACCAAAAACTCCACAGAGTGCTACCTGGGTATGGGAATGGGGTTTTGTTAGATGGACTATAGCTTTTGCTGTATGTAACAATTCTAGAAATAAGAGGGCATGTATTTGAGGGAGAACAATAAGGATATGTTCTAGGCTTTGGAGTGAGAAAAGGGAAGGGGGAATGATATGCTTATATTATAATCTAATTGTATTGTAGTTTCACAAATAAAATGTAATATACAAAATATGTTTCATCCTGGATGAAGGAAAATGGACGATAAAGACTGAGGAAGCTCACAAACTTACAAGATTCCCCTTCATGTTTATAAAATAATTTCTAGGTGATATTGAGAGGAAGAAGTGGACAAAATCCCACCCCTAACCAAGAAGCCATTTCCAATTGATACTCAACTAGGAAAAGAAAAAGCACTTTTCTCCAGTGGAGTATCATTGGGTATATTAGCTGCGTTTCAGGGCAGGCATCAGAGATACATGCAAGCCTGTGAATAAAACATACTCTTACTCCCATAAGTAATCCTCCCTGAGAAGTAAACTCACGCTAGACTTGAATAGAGCTGTTTCTTTGGCCTGTCTTAAATGCCCCATCTGAAGACAATGGATGCGTTTTTCATGTGTCTCACCAAAAGTCACACAATGTGAAATATGTGTCTCTTGTGTTATGTGTATTCGTTGAAATGATCTAATGGAAGAGTCTTGTTAATAGGTCAGCATGGTATCTCACATGTATCCATCAGTTTGCTATATTTTGCCAGTATTATTCAATAAAAAATATAACTAAAACACATGGTGCTGAGAAAAAGTAAGTATCACTTGCAGAAGAATGACATTAAACATGTAACCATCTTCCTGTACAAAAATTAACTCCAAGTAAACAAAAATAGTTGGATTTGAAACCTGAAAGGTTAAAACTGCTATAAGGATACATAAGTACTACCCAACAAGATAAAGGTGGGAAAGGTCTTCCTGACTAGGAATTAAGAACAATAATTGACAAGTCAGACCAACAGAGTAAGAAAGAATCTAGGCAGCTATACATCTGACAAAGGATTAATACTCAGAATGAATAAAGCACTGAAACCAAAATGTCAAGAAAATAAGCAGCCCTATTAAAAATGGGTCCGAGACCTTAAAAAGAAAAGAAAATGACTAAGAAACACCATCC
Organism: Apodemus sylvaticus; assembly: GCF_947179515.1. Taxonomy (NCBI): domain Eukaryota; kingdom Metazoa; phylum Chordata; class Mammalia; order Rodentia; family Muridae; genus Apodemus; species Apodemus sylvaticus. The sequence continues at coordinate 122,460,217 of NC_067495.1, forward strand.
CAAAAAGAAGTTCGTTGTCCCTAGCAATTAGGAAAATACACATCAAAGTAACTTTGTGATTTCTTCTTACCCTAGGCAAAATGGCAATGAGTAACAAAACATCTAACAACAAATGCTGGAGTGGATATGAGGAAAAGGGAGCACTCATTTACTGTGGGTGGTACCACACACTGCTGCAGCCACTACAGAAATCAGCAGGGAGAACTGTCAAAAAGAGAAAAATAAATAAATCCACTGTATGATTTATCTATTCCACTCCTTGGCCAGAAGAATTCAACACCATACTCCACAGATACTTGTTGACACATGTTCAAAGCTGACCTAGTCAAAATAGATATAAATGGGAACACTTTAAATGTCCTTTAATAGATGAATACATAATGAAAATGTGATACACGTACCCAATCAATACTATATATCTGTAAAGAAGAAAAAGAAACCTACAGGTAAATGGGTGGAACCACAAAAAATCATACTGAGTGAGACAACCCAAATACAGAGGAAGAAAATCATGTTCTCTTTCATCTGTGGTTCAGAGATCCAAAGCTTTAGACATAATTGTATAACAGGGAGTAACCAGAGAAATCATGCAAGTATAAAGGACAGTGAATGGGAAGCTATAGAGTGAGATAGCAGGATACAGGCAACATTAAGGAGGAAATGGGAGGGGGAATGTAACTCGGGAGGAAGGTTAACACAGAATGAGGAGAAAGGGACAAATAATTCCAAGGTTATTTAACAAAGCTTAAGTGAATCGTATTGTTTTATCTTTTCCTAAAATTGCTTGAGATAGTGCTATTTGCAATAGCATCAGTCTACTTGACAAAATCCTCAGCACCAAGCATGAGAAGCTGCCTTCCAAGTTCTTGGTTAGGAGAGACTATATGACTCCCAAAACATTATAGGTTACTACTGCTGTTGCCCATGGTTGAAGCTAAGTCTTTATTGTTGAAGCCTCCAAATATTGTGGGCATAAGGTTCAAATTATTATGAATTATCTTCATTATTCTTAATTTTATTATTATTGTGAACTTGAAAGCCTCTTTTGCTTAGTTTTACTCCCATAGTAGTATCACATGGCCTAACACAAGCTGTTGCCAAGGAAAGCAATATACAGCCTGACCTAGATATGATGTTAATGAACTATAACAAAATTCAGCCTGGCAAGATATTCCTAAAGGTTCAATAGTGACATTATTTCATGGAAACCAATAGATATTTAGTTAAACCTATGGCCACCTAAAGGGAAATCATGTCTGGGATTAGAAACAGCAATTACCTCAGGCCAGTGAGCTCATGGATCATAGAGGCGAACTTACTACTGACACTTTGCTTGACCAGCATAATTCTAACTACATCTAAAAGTTATTCTTATAACAACAGAGAAGTGTAACTACCATCCCTCATCAAAGACACTTCTTTTTTTTTACAGAAAAATACAACTATACACAATGCAGTATTTAACAGAATACACTGAGCTCAGCCACAACTGATATATCTTTTACATAACTTCTACAACTAAAGCTTATATCACAGAAGAGGAGGTAGAAAGTCTATAATTTCTGGAGGACCAAGATACAAGCTACCTATGAGACTGCCTCCTAGATATGCTGCTTAAACAAGACTTGAACAAAGACAATATTTTTTGTTTGTTTGTTTTTTTGAGACAGGGTTTCTCTGTGTGGCCCTGGCATTCCTGGAATTCACTCTGTAGATTAGGCTGGCCTCGAACTCAGAAATCCACCTGCCTCTGCCTCCCAAGTGCTGGGATTAAAGGTGTGTGCCCACCACCGCCGGTGAACAAACTCAATATTAACAGACATGTGAATGTGGAGGGAGAGAAATCTCATCAATTCTACTCCTTGACAAAGAACATGAAACTAAGGAAACAAGATAGGTAGAATTAGCCTCTCTCAAAGATGGAACCTCATAGTATTTATCCAACAAAAAGTGCTCAGCCCTGAAATCTTACACACACGCAATAAAAATAGACTTAGTGAATTATATTTATATTTTTGTGCATATGTATATCTGCATATATATGCTGCATGCATAAATATGCTGTGCATGTGTGTGTATAAAACAATAATAAAGAAAAAAAGGCCTAAAATTGAGAGGGAAACATGGGAAGATTTGAGAAGAAGAAAGGGTTTGGAGGAATGAAATGATGAGGTTTTACTTCAATTAAAATATATTTATTAAAAAAATCAAAGAAAATATGTCTTAAGTAACATGGATCTAATTTATATTAGATGTCATGATGGCATCTCATTAAGACATTAAAAAGTTAAATAACTTATGGTTATCAAGCCAGCAGTCCCTCACTCATGACTTATTTTTGTTCTGCAATAATTATACACAAATTGGCCACAGTTGATTTCTTTTACATATTATTGTATTCTGAAACAGGCTCTCGCTTTCTACTCTAGGCTGGTCTGGAATTCACTATATAATCATGGCTGTCATTGAACTAGGGCCAGTAATTCTATATCACTTTCAAACTGCTAAGATCTTGTGTAGTTCTTTTCTTTGAACTTAATCACTTCAGGAGGACGGAAGGAGGATAATAAGTATCAAAGAGTAAAGAAAAGTTTAAAAGATTGAGATGCTCAGAGAGTTTCAAAACCTCTAAGTCTCATATTCATGTTATTATATATGTAGTAAACAACTCCTGGGAAGAGGGGCATCTCCTTGGTATCACCTGCAGGCTGAGCAAGGAGCTACAGAAATACAGCTTTAATCAATCAAGAAGCCTCAAAGTTGGATATGTTTTCCAGTCAGCCATATTCCTCTATGTAAACTCAATGAACTCATTTATTGGTTTACTATTTCGGGGTTTCTATTGCTATTATAAAACACTACTAGCAAAAACAGTTTTAAGATGAAAGCATTTATTTCATCAAACAAATCTCAGGTCACACTTTATTAAAGAGGAATGTCAGGGGAGGAACTCAAGGCAGCAACTGAAGCAGAGGCCATGGAGGAGCTCAGCTTCCTGGCTTGGTGCAAATGGCTTCCTCAGATGTCCCAAGACCCCCTCCCCAGGGGTGGCACCATCAAGGAAGGGCAGAGTCCTCCCACATCAATCAGTATAAATTTGTCCACACACTTTCCTAGAGGTCAGTCTCATGGAAGCATTATTTTCAATGTGGTTCCCTCTGCTCAGGTAATTCTAGCTTGCGTCAAGTTGACAAAAATAAATAAATAAATAAATAACTAGACATTCACAAGCTGAGTAGAGTCATTCTTTTTTTCTGTCATTGCTACCATACTTGGGGTTGAATAAGCATCAATTTTCTTATTATGTCTCACCAAACATATCACATTATTGGTGTGACACACCATACCCAGCTGAATGTGGTTTATTACTAACCATTACTTGCATATTATTTAGTCACCTTCAATTCTGTGCCTACTTATTATGGATCCTACAATAGCACCAAATAAAATTAGAGGAATGTTTCACGGGTCTAGTTTTTCAGTTTCTACTTAAATACAGATTTGTCCACGTTTTTCTATATTTGTAGTGTATTAAATAATTCAAATGAATAAAATACATATTATACATACAGTTTATATTAAAATACATTCCAGTGATAGGAGTTTGAGATCCAAGTATGTGATATATAATGCATGTGCAGTGGGAGTCATCAGTCAGGAGATATGAATTTTCTATTGTTTTCAGCAGCTCCTTAATATAAGAAGCAAATTGAGGGTAAAAAAAGTATGCAGAATTGACAGGTCAAATAGTATATATAGTAAAGTGCCTAAGGAACTTGTGAACACTTGTGAGTTCAAAGTCAGAAAGCCCTATGACCAGGAGATCCAGTCTAGTACAAGAGTGAGGGAAAAACATCTCCAAACTCCCAAATTCTCATCCAGAGACCAGCAGGATTAAGACTGTTTCCTCTTTGCTCTGGGCCTGCATAACTTGGAGCACATAAACCTTATGACCCCCAACTCCACAACTCTTGAGAGATAGTCACACAGTCTTGTGACTAGATTTCAAGTTAAACTCTCTCTCTTCATAAGATCCAGCTACCACCTTCATGCAAATGAAGCACCTTACTTCCAGCCAATAATCTATACTCACTCCCCAAATCCTCCCCCCTCCTCAAGGTTTATATAGATAGCCCTTGTTCCCTCTAATAAAGGGTGTTTAATGGAAAACTATTTCCAGAGAAGGTTGTTTCACCCACACGGAGGCCAACAAACATCCTGTCTCATTCACCAACCTGGCTAAGCTCCATTGCTTCCAGTCCAACCCCATATACCAGGGTGCCTGGATATCCCAGAGGGAAAGCAGATCCAGGTCTACAGGTGAGGATCAAGAAGGAATAGAAGGGAAATCAGGAAGAAGTGGACAATGAACTTAGAATTAGGTATACGATTGCTGATTCCATTAAGATGGGATTTTAGATTCATTTGGAGTGAAGAAGTATATTTTAGAGTCTAATTATGAGATTTGAGTCTTGTGGATTTAAATAGAAAATCTATTATGGCTCAACTAATTTTTAAAACGAAAACGTAATGTTGAGTAACACATGAAAAGAATCTTTAAACTCCTGTGAAGCATGTGGCTGTGAGTACAGATGTAAAAACTTAGGGAAGATGACTAAATCTAAAGATAGAAAGTCCTCTCCCCCCACTCTTCCCTTCTGTCCCTACCCCTCCCTTTCTCCCTGCATCTCTCTTCCTCCCTCCCTCCCTTTTCTTCTCTTCTCTTTCTACTCACTTAAACCATTCTCTCTTTTACTTCTTCCCCCTCCTCTCTCCTCATCAAATCTCTTTCTTCTTCCTCTTCCTCTTTCTCTTCCTCCTCCCTCACTCCCCTAACACCATCATGCAGTCCTTCATTGACACTAGGTATCTCGCAGAGCCCAGGCTGGCAGTGACCTTCCTGTATCGCAGAATACGTATGATTTTTAACATCTGAATCTCTTAGCTCCACCTGCGGAGTACTGAGACTATAGATGTGCACCACCATGTTTGGTTTATAGACTGCTCTTCCATCTAAGGCAAACACTTTACCTTATCTTTCTTATTATTCCTGAATCTTTTAATCCATCTACCCATATTCCTTTCTTTTTTTATTTATTTTTTGACTCTTTATTTCCATTTCTAGATATTTTTCTTTTACTTCCTCACTACCATTATATCTTCCCCTGGTCCAATTACTACTTCTTAGGCTTCTTGCCTGCTTCTGTTTTTCTGCCAATTCTATAAAGTATGTCTTTCCCCTGTTTCTTTTTCTACTTTCAGAATATATACTCTAATTTTATGATTTTACTTGGGTCCATATTTTTAATTACTTCATTTATAATAATTACTTCTAAGTCTGTGTCTCTAACTCTAATGTTGCTCCTGTTTCAAGTTGCAAGGTCCAAAATGCCTGATATCCTATAGTAATTTTCTTTCTTTTTCTTTTATATAATATGTTTTTAATATATTCTCCTAACTCCCTACTTCTTTTAGATCCTCCCTACCTCCTTACCCACCCAACTTCATATTTTTCCTATCAGTGTCTCAGAATGCAAATCAAAACAGACACAACAACCCATCAAGCAAAAAAATAAAAAGTCAAAACAGAATAACATGAAAAGTATCACACACACACACACACACACACACACACACACACACACACACGGAGTCAGTTTTGTGTTGGCCAGGTACTCCTGAGCATGTGAGCTACCCTGAACTGTGAACTACCCTGGATATATCCAGTGGCACTCCATTGAAGAAAACTAATTTTCCCTTTCTCCACAGGTATTAATTATAAGTTGCTCCTGGTATATAATGGGACTTTGTGTTCACTTGCCCTTCTCAGTGATGGAATTTTGTATCTTTTGAGCTTGTCTAGGATTTGTAGCTGCTGACATAAGTCTTCATGAGCTCATGTAGGCACCACCCTACTGTGCTTGGACAAGATGATTTCACTGGTGTCTCTCACCTCTGGTTTTTCTACATAGATTCCTGAACCTTGAGGTGAAGAGTTTGATAGACATCTGTCCTACTTAAGCTTGATTGAGTGCTCCAAAAGTGTTCATTCTCTGCACATCACCCAGTTCTAGGTCTCTTTTAATTCCTATCTACTGGATAAAGTAGATTCACTTATGAGAGCTGTGTGATGCTTTGATCTATAGGGTTAACAGTATATATCCTTAGGACTCATTATGTTCCTTCAGCAGAATAACAGGAATAAGTTTTCTCCTAGGGCCTATTACCTCCTCTCAACATGAACTACCCCACTAGTCCTGCTCTTCATTCTCCACTTGTAATAACCTGGGTAGCTTGAAGCCCTTTGGATAGTTTTTCTTTTGTTTCTCTTTTTTCTGCAGTTGGTTATTGCATTTTATTTAAAATAATTCTTAATGTCCATTTATAATGTGCATGCCTTAACCTAGGAACTCAACAACCCAACTGGGATAAATTGTAGTTTATTAGTAAATAGTTCCTTTATAGTCTGTTTTTCTCATTCAAGTCTATCCTCAATATTGTTAACGAAAATGTTATCATTAACATGGAAATAAAATTATTCTAGAATCCTGCTTTAAATAATTTGTATTTCCATGTCAGAACTTATGTTCTCAACTGCTTAAAACAAATCTTATCCTCTCTTAGAATGTATACTCATTTCTTTAACTGGAAAGCTTATATCCTTCTTTCAAGACAAGATTAAATGTCAGAAACTCCTTCTAAAGCCTATTTTATGTTCTCTGTTTGGTGTGAAACATCGTATATATCTATACTGAAATCATTATTACACCAGCCGTAGTTTTGTGTGTTCTCTTCTCTACTACAAAACTGGTACTTCCTAAGGTCAGGAAAGAGATCTTGCTCATTTGTACATACAGTGTCCAGCATAAAGCAGGGTAAGTATTCAGTTCAGCATGAATACATAGGTAGAAGATGCATTAATAATATATTTAATTATTAAGGAAAAGAAGTTCCATGCAACAAAAAATAAACTCTAATACATTGCGTTTTTGAGTTAAATGTTTAATTAAGGTAATGCACTGTAATTCTATAAAGCATTTCTTGTATAGGCATGGAAAAAACATAAAAACCATGTTTACTAAGGAAACTAAGTATAAGGATAGACTAAATTATTTTCTCACCTCAATTTTAGTCATATCCTACTCAAAGGAACTCTAAAATTAACCACTTTCCATACTTGCACAGTAATTCAGATGAGAGTGTGCAATGGGTAAATGCAATTAAATTACAACCTTTATCTAATGGTCCAACACATACAACATTTTTTTAAATTTTAATTAGACCATTGTATTAGCAAGAAATCTGTGTTTATAGTACCTATGCAGGGATTTCAAAATCTAGTCAAACACTGAAGGGCAAAAGAGTAAACTAGGATCATCTTCCCTAAACAAATAATTCAAGAAAGGATGGAAGGAAGAAAGGAACAAGGAAAGAGAGGAAGGCTAATGGAATATTTAAAATGGTGCTTAGCTGTTAAAGGGTAATTTCATATTTAACACATGCCAACTATGTTGTTGAGAAGCAAGAATGAGTGATATGAGTATGAGTTATTATCTTAAATAAACTGTTATACAGATGAAACAATGAACTCTTAGCTAAAAGTCACTGAGAATAGCATATTGTGGCAAAAAAATAGTTAAGAAGTCTGCTGGCTGATATAATTCTAAATGTTTCATACCACTGTATGATCTTTGACAAGCTTACACTAATTTTACATGGTCTCTGTTGTAAGACCACTGGCCTTGGACAGAAGGCAGAGACTAACAATATGACAGGATGGTAGCATATTATTGGAGAAAACTCTCATTTACTTCCTTAAAGCAAGTAATCACATACTCTTTATATTTTTGTTCTATTTTTTTTTTTTATTTTATAAATGTCTACAATACACCTTGATCATATCCGTACTCCTGATCTCTCTCACTTCGGCTCTCCCTGATCTTCCTAAATTATCTTCCACATCTCTAGCAACTTCATGACCTCCCTCCTTTTCTTTTTAAATAACCTACTAAGTTCAGTTAATGCTCCCACGTGAACATATGTATGGGGTCATGAACAACTTACCAATGGTCACTTTTCCCAGAGACAAGTACCTAACATAATGAGCCCCTGAAAGAAAATGAAACTTCAGCATTTACTTCAAATATATATGTAGATGAGACAAACTAAGTTTGAAGCTAGTAGCACATTAAAACACGGACCTTTTATTCATAAAATCATGAGAAATAAGCTCTGTAAGGCATCATAAGAGATTTTAACCAGACATAGTTTCTGGTCAAATTTGAACAAGGATAAAAAAATCTGTGTGATGAAAGTCTTTCTAAGAGAAATTGCTTCAGTAAGTTCATGATTCAATGTTTGACAATTGCTATTGTTTTCTAGTTAAAGGCCTTTAGCACTTCATAACACAAAGTCTACCTAGTTCAATGCTCAATATTTATTGCTTATATGGTACAATGATGTTTATAAAAAATCAAAAATATATTAGATATAAAATGTGTCTTCCTGGGAAAGCTAAGGGAGTCAAAATTTCAGTGGATCTGTAAGTTTTAAAGTGTGTACTTTATCTCAAGATCACAGCAGAAGCTATGCCGAAAGAGTAGACTGAATAAATAAAAAAATAAACATGATATATTTAAAAACAGGGCTAGATAAAAAAATCTTAGAAAAATACTCAAAATATTAAAATAAATGTTTTTCAGTCTTTCTATCAAAGTTACAAAGCAGTGAATGTAGCCAAAATAATTCAGCAGCCCTGCTTTAAAATTGCTGTTTAGCATAACATGGCAGACCACAGCAGAAACATATACATAAGAAAGTACTGAGAAAACATTGGTGATGTTCAGTAAGTTACCATCTTGTGAGAGATAATGGTTGTGAATGAAAGGAGTTTGGCTAAGGATATTATTGATTCTTGACTACTTAGGTCACAATCATGACATAGGTGACATTCCTTTTAAGAATTCAGGTATTTTTTTCTTTTTTTTATTGAATATTTTCTTTATTTATATATCAAATGATATCCCCTTTCCCGGTTCATTCCCACGGCCCCTCGACATCCCCTATCCCATACCCCTTTCCCTGCTTCTATCAGAGTGCTCTCCCACTCACCCACTCACCCACTTACTCCAGCCTCCCTGTTCTGTCATTCCCCTACACTGGGGCCTCAAACCTTCACAGGACCAAAGGCCTCCCCTCCCATTGAGGCCCAACAAGGCCATCCTCTGCTACATATGTGGCTGGATCCATGACTCCCTCCATGTGTTGGTTACTGGTTTAGTTCCTGGGAGCTTTGGGGGGGGAGTACTGGTTGGTTGATATTGTTGTTCTTCCTATGGGGCTGCACACCCCTTTAGCTCCTTCAGTCCTTTCTCTAACTCTTCCTTTGGGGACCCTGTGCTCAGTCCAATGACTGGCTATGAGCATCTGCCTCTGTATTTGTCAGGCTCTGGCACAGCCTCTCAAGAGACAGCTATATCAGGCTCCTGTCAGCAAGCACTTGTTGGCATCCACAATAGTGCCTGAGTTTGGTGACAGTATATGGAGTCTCTGCTCTACACTTTGTCTCTGCACCTCCTCCCATGGGTATTTTGTTTAAGAATTCAATATAAAACAGAAGCATACCATAGCTTTCCTCTGATAGGCTCCACTCAGCAGCTGACTTAGATGCAGAGACCCACAGCCAAACAGTGAATGGAGCTTGGGGACTCAGGGAAGAGTTGTGCGAAGGATCAAGGGCCAGAAGGGGATAGGAACTCCACAGGAAGACCAACAGAGTCAACTAATTTGGACCCTTGGGGGCTCTCAGAGATTGAACTACCAACCAACAAACAAACACAGACTAGACCTAGGCCTCCCCACTCGTATGTAGCAGATGCAGTGCAGCTTGGTCTTCATGTGGGTCCTGAACAACTGCAGCGGGGCTATCCCAAAAGCTGTTGTCAGTCTGTGGACTCCATTCCGCTAACTTGGCTGCCTTGTTTGGCCTCAGTTAGAGAAATAGCGCCTAGGCCTGCAAGGACTTGATGTGCCAGGGTGAGGGGATATCCAGGGGGAACCTCCATTCTCTCAGAGATTGGGAAGGGGTAGAGAGGGCATGGGGGACTGGAAAGAGTCACAGTAACTGGGATGTAAAGTGAATAAAATAATTAATTAATTAAAAAATAATTCTTCCTATACGGAACAATATTAAGGATCAGGGGAATAATACAGATAGAATATCTAGAAGTATTGAAAAATTGCCTGTATAACTTATATTGAAATGTAATTGGATATTTTTAAGTGAGAAACCAAATCACAGGAATTCAAAGTCAGTATGTCTCAGTAGAGATCAGTTTGGACCTCTTACCTTCATTTCGTGATGTTTGGCAGCACTGGAAAAAGCTTTGACTATCACAAGTTCAGAGAAGGGACATTACTAGCACACAGTAGTTTCAGCCCAGAGATGTTGGTAAATGTTCTATAATGCAAAGAGCAGCCCCTCCACAGCAAAATGTATCTTGCCCCAAATGACAATATTGCTGAGGTGGAAGAACTCTGGCCTAAGTGAATCTACTAACATCTTAGAGCAATCTGAACTGACAATAACCATAAAGAAGGCCATCTTGGATGTCATTTCCAAGCATCGTAGAGCTTCTGTTAAGCACTTTGAAAATATTAAAAGTTGATTTTGCCTATGAGTTGACTTCAGTTTTATTTTGAGGGATTTCCTGGAACACATCACAATAAAATCACTGTATGTACCTATCTATTCCCTGAGAGGATGTGAGGATTACAACCTGTGAATGTTCAGAGGAACAGGTGAGAGTGCCTGTTTCTTTAAAAGGTAAGAGGTGACCAGTACTAGTGAAATTAAAAGGGGAAAGTCACACATACACAACACCACTCATGTTCAATGGAAGAAGAGTACATTAATTACAGGGAAAGGTGATTTCTTTCTTCAAAGTTTTTTCTCTTCCACTCTCTCCTTCTTTTCCTCCCCCTTTCCTACCTCCCCCTAATCCATCGTGTACTATGCCCCCCAACTCCCATTTCTGCTGTCAAGATCTCAAGAGTCTCAAATTCCCAAACTAAGGTCGGATCTCAGCCACCATAGTTTATTTGCCATGAAACTGTGCACTGGAATTAGTCCTTCTTCCTACATGTTGACTCTTATCTAGCATTTAATTACAACAGGAGAGAAGTAAATAATACTCTCCCATAAGAAAAAACATTTAAGAGAAAAGCAACTACCATAAACATACAACTACCAAAAGATGCAAAAACAAATTGATCTGAAGAGTTTACACAAACTGTTTTGTTGTGAAGAGAAGGCATGCAAAATACCATCAGCATTTAAAAAAATATTATTCAGTCACAAGGCAGTATGACAAGCTTAATCCGAATCAGGCTGCCTGAGACAGTGGCTAACCAGTGGAGAGAACAGGAATGGAAAACAAACAAATGAAGGATAGTGCAAATGAGTAGTGTCTTTAAAGCTCAAAGATAAAGCTCCTCCCTAAGCAAGTTGTGCCTCTGGGGGAAAAAAAAATCTACTATGCACCCTGCTCTGGGTGCACTTTCTGCACGGCAATTGTCTTAGTGATAGCTACTTTCAGCTTCAAGAAGAAAGGACTTTGTTAGGAGCTCTGGAAAACCATAGGGAACTTCTTTTGTTTTTCTCCCCAAGAAAGAGCTTAATCAAGAAGAGCTGGTGCTTAAAGCTGACTGCCACCAAGTGTTCTCTTTGAACATCAAGAAGTGAAATAAGGTCCCTTTGGTTCCTTAATCTTGTTGCATTATAATGCCATTGGTGTGGATGACTGGTGGCCCTGGTGGGGCTGGGGGGTAGGGCTGGTGTATGTGGTGTGTGTGTGTGTGTGTGTGTGTGTGTGTGTGTGTGTGTGTTATTATTCGAAAGCAATTTCTAGAATCACTTACTGTATTAATTAAAAATCTTTCTACACTAGTTCAGCCCTTGCAGAAAAGTCTTTTGCTCATATACATGGGAAATGAATTAATGCCCTGAGTAAAATGATCCCAACCAAGGAACAAAACCCCTAACTAGCTGAAATTCCTTAGGTGAGAATAATACAACAAAAGTTTATTTTTGTCATTTTTTTCCTACCTTGATTTTTTTGGATGGGTAATTAGAGGAAGTGTAACAATCATCAAAATAAGGCTGTTTTAATGCCCAGTTAAAACTAACCCCATATAACATCCCTAGAGCTTTCACATTCACAAAGCACTGACTTAGACCCACTGCAGAAAGCTGGGGTTTTCTAAGTTATGCTTTGGATTAGCATGTTTCTATGCTACTTTGCTATCCTGCTTCTGTGAGGAGTCAAATTGAGTGTTAAATGTAACGCCCAAACTCAGAAACAGTAATTCAGTAGGAACACTTGCAAATGTTGTGCCTGAGCAGAAAGGAATAATGCACACACACGTTCCCTAGCAATGACATTGACATCCTTTATACAGGACATCTGTTTCTTCACTTAATAGAACACTTGATTGTCATTTTTTTTTGTGGCTATCTTCTTCTTCTTCTTTTTTTTTTTTTTCCTGCTCAAGGCTCAAAGTTTTTTTTTTTTTTGTTTTTTTTTTTAATTTTTTTTATTCGATATAATTTATTTACATTTCAAATGATTTCCCCTTTTCTAGCCCCCCCACTCCCCGAAAGTCCCGTAAGTCCCCTTCTCTTGATTGTCATTTTTAACTACATGGATGTTGTGTCAACTGTTACTGAGGAGTATTACTTGCGTCAGCTAAAGGTGCATTTCAATCCTCATGTCATCTCTAAACATTAGTTTTCTTAAGACACTGTGTGATAAAAAATAACAGCTTTTTCAAAAAGCATCTCAGTGTTTTTACTGCTTTATCCATAACTCAATCAATTACTGAATTGTTACCTGATTCCTTACCTAACTAGATTTACAATAGGCCACAGTAATTATCAAATTATCAAATTCCGGCTACACCACTGTGTGGAGCCAATCTACTCTAAAAGGAAAGGGCACTGGCATTTCAATTCTTAAATTTACATATTTAAATTGGAGTCATAACCTTGGTGTTTAACATACGACTCTCAAGTCATTGAAGTCATGACAAAGGGTAAGTGATAGAAACTAGTAGGATAGTTTTCTGTTTCGGGAAAAGTTTTTGAGACCCTGTTAAGAGTGTACTGGATCTCAGAATTGTAAGCTAAACTCTTTTACAAACAAAGACATCATGCAATTTGCAGGCACATGGATGGAATTAGAAAATATCATCCTGAATGAGGTAATACAGACCCAGAAAGACAGTGATGGTATGTATTCACATATAAGTGGATATTACCATAAATAAAGTACAGGATAACCATGTAACAAACCACAGACCCAAAGAAGCTAGCTATCAAGAAGGGTCCAAGGAAGGATGTTTGAATCTCACTCAGAAGGGGGAATAAAATAGATATCAGGGGTGGGTGGAAGGAGGGAAGTGGTGGGAAAAAGAGGTGGGGCAGTAAACTGGGATGGGGTCAGGTATGGAGAGAGTAGGGGCCAGAAGAGGGCTAGGAAGAAAGAACTGAAGTAGGTGGGCAGGGAGGCATCTCAGGGACAATCTGACAAGGAGGTCCCCAGGAATCTATGGTGGGTGGAGCTAGCTGAGTGTCCTACCAGTTTCGTATATAGACTGAACTGAAGTAGCCACCTCCTGCAGTCAGCAGGCCTTCCAAAAGGAGGAAAGGTGACATCAATCCACCCACAAAACCTTCAGCCCAAAATTTGTCTTGCCTACAAGAGGAGCAGGAATAAAACTAGAACCAATGACCAATGTCTAAACTCCAAGTTTAGACCCACCCCATGAGAGATAACCAAGACAGTATTAATGATACTCTGATTTGCTTGTAGACAGGACCCTATCATAACTGGCTTCTGAGAGGTTTCATCTAGTAGGCGACAGAAATAGATGAAGAGACCCACAGCTAAATATTAGGCAGAGCTCGGGCAGTCTTGTGGAAGAGTTGGGATTAGGACTGAGGGAGGTGGGGGAGTCAAGGATACCCCCAAGAAGGACACCTACAGATTTAACTAACCTGTGTCTGTGGGTATCCAGAGAATGAACCACCAACCAAAGTGCACAGATGGCCTGGATCTAGGCCTCCTATACATTTGTAGCAGATGTGCAGCTTGGCCTTCATAATGGAGTGGTGGTGGTAGTGGTAGCTATTACTTCTTAATCTGTTGTCTGCCTTTGGGACCCTTTCAGTAGCCAGGCTGTCTTGCCTGGCCTCAGTGTGAGAGGATGTGCTTAGACTTGCTGGGACTTGATGTGCCTGGGTGGGTTGGCACCAGTTGGGGGCTCTCCTCTACTCTGAGATGAAGTGGAGAGGGTAATGAGGGGAGGGAGGTTGTGAGGGTAGGACTGTGAGAAGAGGGGGCTATAGAGATCAGGATGTAAAGTGAATAAATAAATTAATTAGTGAAAAAGAAGTAGAAGAACAAAAGAGGTAAAAGAAGTTTAACTGAGAGACAACATTGTGCCAAACGGCTTGGAAACTTTTTGTAAATTCTACAAAGGTTTTTGTGTGTAATATTTTTTGCCTTCTACATGTTCATAATATTACAAAAAGCATAAAAGCAGACCCACCTGACATAATTTGCTCAAAATCATAATTTACTTTATTTAAATTAAAAATTGTAAGTAATATATGACAATTTAAATTTGTACATAAATTTATGTGGTACCTAAAATGTGATATTCTAAAACACATATATACTGTTTTATTTAAATAAGTATAAGCATATATTTCCACATTTCTTCATTGTCTTTGTGAAACCCTTGAAAATGATTATGCTATAATTTTTAAAATATAAAGTATATTACAGCTATCTATAGTCACCCTACTGTTCAGCAAAACATCATCTCTGTATCCACTAATTATGACTTAAAACAGAAATCATCTTCTCACCACTCTGTCTTCTAGCAACTACTAATTTTTCGGAGCTGTAGTGAGATCAAATTTTCTATGATACTACATTTGAATAAAATCATGAGGTATGTGACTTTCTATGACTGTTTAATGTGACAAGAAGCCAAAAGATCACAGGAAAACATGTAGTTTGTGCAAATTACAACAAATACCTTGAGTTAAGACAATGTTCATGTTTACCCATTGCACCTGCTTTTGTATCAATCAACTGATGCTATGTTTTTGTTACAGTTATACGTTTTGTGTGGTCTGTGTGTGTGTGTGTGTGTGTGTGTGTGTGTGTGTGTGCCTACTTTATGCCAAAATCAATTAATGAAGCCTGATAATGTTTGATTTTCCTGGGAAGAATTTTCAACAATGGCTGCTCTCCCTACTTGCCTATTTGGTAGGGACTAGCTATTTTTTTTCTTTTCTTTTCCAGATGACTGCATTATAAATGAGACATACTTGTTATCATGTTTAGCATGTATTGTTAAAGTTCAATCCCAGGGAATAAAAATTAATGCAGTATTTCTAGTTGATTCATATATGCTGATGCTTCACTGGTGTCAGGAAGCCAAGAAACTTTATATATTTATTGACATGTGTACTAACCGCTGTTTGTAATAGATGTGTGTCAGTGAAAGTGGAGGTAATATGCTTGAATTCAGTTTGTATACTTAGAAAATAATGGGGGAAATGAGTTCTACATTTCCTTCCATTGATAAAATCGAGGATACTTACAACTCAAGGATTGCAGAAAGCCTAAAACTCTGGCATTGTGTTTAAAATGAAGGAGATGAAAACAGTTAGATAAGGAAATAGCAGTGTCTAATCCTAAATAAATGCAGCATGCTTATATACCTAAGGAAGATTAGAGTGAGCTTTCAGAGGTTGAAATTGCTCAGGGCCATGGTGGGAGAAACACTATGAGACCATAAATATTATGATTTTGAGACTGCCAAATTTCAACATAAATAGGCAATTGAGTTCAGAAGAAAAAAATATGAGTATAGTGTGGTATAATTGGTCAAAGAGGTCCACAAAATTCTATAGCAGTCCAAATGTTCATTATAAAGAAGCAGTGAAATCTTGCTACCAGACTTCACACTAAATTTAGCATTGGTTGTAGCTTTATGGAATTTTATGTCTGGTGTAGGTAGGTCCTTTGTAATTAAAATAGGTTTTTAATTTTTTTTATTCTTTGTGATTCCTTATCAAAATCAACTCTCATGCTTGGGACTAGAAAGATTTTTCAGTGGTTAAGGGCATTTGCTACAATTTCAGAGGATTATTATTCAATTTCCAGCCCTCACATGGCAGTTTATAATGGTCTGTAACTCCAGCCCCAGAGAATCTACTGCATCATCTTGCTTCCATGGGAACAAAGCACATATGAAATGATAAAATTAAGAACTAACTCCTAGACTTCTGATACATGAGATTTAAAAATATAGTTTTCTGAGAACTAATGATATGTAGGTCAGAAATTATATCATCCATTTTGCATTTTAAAGTTACTAGAATTCTTTAAATGAATGTGAGCATATATACAATGATAGTTATAATAACATATTTAAATACTAAAATTGATTATTATATTTAGAAATACTTATTCACAATATTCCTATTTCTCCAGTGAACAAGTGAGAATTTTTGAGAACTCTAAACTAGGTAAAACATTAAGTTAAAAAAAATAATGTTGTTAAACTTATTTAAGTAAGAATGCTTTTTGTATATGCTTGTGATCAGACTGTGGTATTAGTCTTTGAGAGGCAATTCCACTACTTTCTTGTAAATATCATCTCACAATTTTTGAAGATTCATTGGGTCTCTACTTGTCCATACACTTCAAGAAAGACTATGAAAGGATAATAAAATAGTAGTTGATACCCAATAGTACAGTCATAATAAAAAATTCAATAACAATCTTTTAAGAAGATATGAGGAAATTGCAATAAGATACCCCTAAATTGAATATAGGAATGGAAAATAATCCATGTGCTCTGGAAATGCCTTTGGCAGTGACTCAAAATGCTAATCATAGAGTTGTCCAATAATGAAGCAATTCCACTTCTAGGTAAATAGATCACTGAAAAATAAAATATGTTTCATAAATATATGGTACATAAATATTTACAGTAGAATTTTTATTATAGTCAAAAGGTAGATACATTCTCTTGCTCATTAACTGATACATATATTTAAAAATGTGCTACATTCATAAAATGGAATGTCATTCAGACATAAAATAATGAAATGGTAGTATTTGTTACAGTGACAAAGAATTTGGAACTGTCTGTGCAAAGGTGAAGAAGCCTGTCATCAACATCAAATACTATACAGTCATATAAAATGTACAACAAATTAATATCCCCACAAACAAAATACATATAAGAATTTGTCAGTGGCTCTGAGAATCAGGTGTGATTGTTTAACAGGTATAGATTATTTTGGCAATCATGAAATAATTTAAAATTGTTACTTTACAACTAGACCAGTGCTACTAAATTATACATTTCAAAAGTCAAATTTTATTGTAATTGTATCTCAATGAAGTTGCATGAAAAAATTCTATGCTCAGTCACAGCACTGTTTCCAGTGGAAGTATTAGTATTAATGAAGTGTAAAGGGGCTATAAAATTTACATTTTCTTCTTCTCTTTTCTTCTTCTTCTTACTACTGCTGCTGCTCATGTTGTTGTTGTTATTGTTATTATTATTATTATTACTATTATTTGCCCAGATATTGGCTAAAGAAAATTCATGTGACCTAATTTTTAGCCAATGAAATGTTAAGAGCAGCCTTCTTTAAATAAAAGAATTTAGAAATATATATATATACCTTAGCATTGAAGACTCAGGAAAAAAACATATATTTTCTGCAGCTTTTCACATTGTTTTATGAACATGTCATGCCAGAAGCATTTCTATCTATGTAGATAATATGAGTGACAACATATCCCGAATAGTGTGGCTGGAATAGCTGGAAATAAATGATGTCTTGAGGCATAAAACTGATTAACTCCACCTTAAGTATTTCCCAATATGATAGCATGTAAGATAATAAATGTTTTTATTGTCTTAGCATTATTTTCTTCAATCGTATCCAAGGTAATAGAATGTAATTTATTATATTCTATTGGATCTTAGTCCAAAATGATTTGAAATGGCTAAATAATCACGTAAAGATTAGAAAAGTCCCCGTTAGGTCATATGTCATGCTTATCAATCCTAAGTAACTATAAACTTTCGGATGAAAGTGTTGGAAAATATTTAAACAATATTTAAACTTCGGGGAATGAAGCATGCGCTTGGTTCATCTCTGTCTCTTTGTCATTGTTTATCAGGTCCCCAGAAAGTGTGTTTTCTTACAGAAACTGAGATAAAAGAAAATTTAATATGATACAGACAAAAGACAAATATCATTAGCACTTATACACTATAAACGCTTAGAATCTTTAAGCTTACAAATACTTATAATCGTCTAGTGGAATAGACAGAATGCATGACTTAAGTCTAATTAATAAACCAATTAGATAAAATAATGAAAGCAATTTTGTCAGTAGAATTACAACATTTTAATGAAAAACAGACCAAATTTAAGTCCTAATTTCCACGCATAAAATTATTGATAGCAGAATATACTTTAAGACTGTGTGTGTGTGTGTGTGTGTGTGTGTGTGTGTATGTGTGTGTGTTTAAGTTAAGAATGGTATTAAGAGCATTTCCTGACATTCAAGAAACTCAGAAA
This sequence comes from Apodemus sylvaticus, assembly GCF_947179515.1. Classification (NCBI taxonomy): domain Eukaryota; kingdom Metazoa; phylum Chordata; class Mammalia; order Rodentia; family Muridae; genus Apodemus; species Apodemus sylvaticus. The sequence continues at coordinate 122,478,902 of NC_067495.1, forward strand.
CTCACACTGTCTTTTAAGCTTGCACTGAAAGTAGATAATGAAGAAACCAGGTCTATTTTACTACTAGCCATGGGTTAGAATTTGATGATGCTAAGGAAGTTGAATGTCCATTTCTTTCCCTCTGACATGGTCGCATGGATGGCCCTAGCCAGCAAGAAACCTTTTATTTCACTGTTTTCTCCTGAGGCAATCAGTGTGTTAAAATATAGAATCTCTGGGGATTTTATCCAATTCAAACCTGATAGCTTCTGATTGCCTAGTACTTCCTGGCACTGTGAGACTCAAAGGATGCCCCTCCCTGTCAAAAAAAGGGGGATTCAGTAAAGATAACCTATGTAACTTCATCTCTGTTGCTTCTGTTTTGATTATACAATTACACATTATCATTTTGTGTGTGCATGTGAATGTCCTAGTTTGGTGAGACAAATCTATTAATATTTTAATGTAATCTAGACTGACTGCACCAGCCAACATATTCACCATGTTATATATTTAGCATTTTTAAAGTACTTATTTATTTTAAATAAGATGTGCTTGCTTCCTTCATGTGCTCTCTATGCAGTTTTATTGTTTAACATCAAAAATGCTGCCCTATCTCCTGGTTTCCCACACACAGAGTCCCTATCCCCATACTCCCTTCCCTTTTCCTCTGAGGGAGTAGGTTTGATGACAGCATTATTGAAATGTGCATGGTTGTTACTAGCAAGAATCCTGATACTATTCAATTGATCTGAAAGCTAATCTCATTTGTTTAATTATAATGGCTTCATCCCTTCTCATATATACAATATTCTTTTCTACAACTTCAGAACTTCAATCATTTTACATTCCTCATGTGAATTAGAATATACTGTTACTTTTGTCTATGTTTTATTGATTTCCTTTAGCACAATACTCTTAAAATCTACCCATGTTGTTACAAAAGACAAAGTTTCTTCCATTTCAAGACTGAATACTATCACATTGGATGTATATACTTTATTTTCTTAATTCACTCATGCAGTGACAGAGATGTAGGTGGACTCCATAATTTGGCTATTGTGATAATGCAGGCATTATTACAGGAGTGTTTCTTTGCTTTCTCAGCTATTAAACATCTAATGCTTGTTGACAGAATTTGAGTGCTGCACTTAAATCATGGTGGGTAAACAGCATCAACTGGAGATGCCACCAAATGAAGCATCTGTGCACAGTTAGAATTAAAATACATAAACATATGGCAATTTGTACATGTATTTTTTGCTTTATCATTGTGTCTCCTACCATTAACAGTATGTGTTCCAGAATATATTTCCTGGGTCTTCTTCCTCAGTAACTCATTCTTATCTGTTATACACTGCTTTTGCAAGAATGCTCCCCAATGTGTCAAATGCAAGTGCCTTTGTTTTCAATCTCCTGTTCAATATCTCTGCATGATCGGATGGATGATGCAAAATCATAACTCTTAATTCTTTCTTCTTTTAGATTCCAAAGCACTCTACCATCCTGTTTTGCATTCTATTACATGTGTGCACTAAGTGGATATTTTTGTGTATTCAAGTATATGCATATATGTACATGCATGCAAGTGTGTGTGTGTATGTGTGTGTGTGTGCTTGTACCTACGCATGCATGCACACAGTTGCACGCATGTGTAAAGCAGCAGACAACCCAGTGTGTCATTCCTCTGGTGTTGTCTATGCATTTTTGAGGAGTGGTTGATAATTCACCAATGAAATAGGATGGCAGGCTAATAAGCCATAAGGATTTACCTGTTTCATTTTTCCTGGTACAGGGCTTGCATGAGAACCTAATCATACTTGGCTTTTTATGTGGGTTCAGGGTATTGAAATCAGGTCTTTGTGTTGCATAAGGACTTAAATAAGGTCTTATATTCCTGATGTCTTCCATCAGTTTTCTTACCTTTGCTGTTACTCTTTCATTGACCATGTTCCCTGTACTAGTTCCTTAAATACTTTTTTTAGATTTATTTATTTATTTATTTACTTACTTACTTACTTATTTACCCAGTTCTCTTTATTCCTTGCATGGACAGTTTGGTTATTTGCTATGAACTGAATTAAAACCTAAGTTTTGAAGACACCTATGACTCTCATATATTACAGCCACTATCCTCCACCTCTCTCTCACGCGCGCGCGCGCACACACACACACACACACACACACACACATACATACACACACACACACACATCCTCACTAAATGCAAACACCCAAGAAGTTACAACTATGGCTATATTAGAGTCAATATATGCAGAATGGATGGATTTGCTCAGTATCATTCATCAGCACATACACTTTCAATCCCCAGGACTAAAATCTCCTTAGAGTAGTCAGCTTGAGTTTCCCACTTTTAATTGCTATTTTCCACCTTTCCAATGTCACCATCACTTGAAAATTTGAACCATCCTATTATCTATTCCATGTGCCCATGTCTTGCGATCCCTATGGCTATTGCTTTAATTCAAGTTACTATCAATGCTTTCTAGGTCTCTGCTAGTGGACTGGTAAATGGTACTCCTGCTTTCAGTCTCTCTGGATGTTGTTACTGTTACAACTATAAACTTGAAGCTGAAGAAAAATCAATAGCAGCTGTATATGGCTGTTGGGCAAGAATTGCCACCAAAAAGTGGTTCTTTTCCCAAAGGGAATTTCTCGTCTCACATTGTCCCCTGCACACTGCCATCAGTGTCATTCGCTCCTGAACTATCTTTGCTAAAGGCTGTCACAACCAGGTAATCTTCACAACATCATTCGTGTTGCTTTAATGGCTATTTAGAAAGTATTGGGAACTAATGATCAAAAGAAATCAGCATAACTTTTTGTTAAGTTGGCTTGAAGAAGCAAAAATATCTGTATTCCTTGAGGATAAAGTCATCTTTATTCTTTCGAGAAATATAAATTTGTAGTGACATTCAGATCTGCTTAACGCTATGCTTGATATTAACCTTCCTGAGTTTTGTTGACAAATGCATGCTGTCTGTTCAGAAATACCTTTATCCAAATAAGAGCCTTGTTTCTCAACACACAGCATTTAAATATGACATATAAAATGTGCCTTTTGCTACTTTTCTTCCCAATACTGTTTATTCTCTAATTTTATATTTATAAAGTAGCAAATTCTGAACCACTGAAAATAATGTAATAAAACAAATCATATTATTTTGTGACATTCTTCCATAAGCATTCATTTTATGTCTGTTTGAAAATATCTATTAAGACTAAATATTTTACTACCATCTGCCAATATTTGGATGACTTTTAACCTATCAATACCACACTGAAACTTATAGTTGAAGAGCCAAAGTTTCAAGGTAATTTATAAACTGGTTTAGTCTATCAGCAATGAAATGAGCTAATTTATCTGTTCTTCTCTAATAATGAGTTGATTTAGAGAGAAACAAGTAAATTCAACCAAACTGATTGTTTGAACAACAGTTCCAAGTCAGTTGGTTCCAAAACTAGTAGTTCCTTACTTTCATCCATGTGTATATACAACGCCTAAATTAACCATTTGGATAAATGTCTCATAGGCAAGCTTTATGGCAATATCCTTCTAAATGATAAAACTTCATCTTTTCCCAACCACTCCCAAAATCTTCTTTGTTAGAGTAGTTTTTTAAAAATTCATTTATTTTTATTTAGATATATGAGTGTTTTTTCCTGTGTACATGTTCTGAGCACAAAGTGCATGTTCAGTGCTTGTAGAAGTCAAAAGATCATGTCAGATATGCTGGCACAGAAGTTATGGACAGTTGTGAGACACCACGTGGGTGCTTGGAGCTAAACCTGGATTTTCTGTAAGAGTAGTAAGTGCTCATAATTATTGAGCCATGCGTCCCGCCCCACTATCTCCTTTAATGCTGTTGCATCACACCCAAAATACTTCACTCCATTTCTTGTCTATTCAGTATTGTGAGAGCTTTATCATCTGTGCAAGTTTAATGTTTTCATTTATGAGTCTCTACATTTCAGAGCTTTCTTAAGACCCATTATCTCAACTCTGCTACAGAGTGGTTTATAAATACTATAAGCTACACTTAGTTTCTCTTTTCTGGATTTGTATAAACTTGAAGTTTAAAGTAAAGGAGGCTAACATTTCAAAGGGATCATTTTGTACCTGACTGAATACCAAGTCTGTAACAGACACTTCATAAACACGTGTGAACTTACTTCATTGACTTACTATTTTTCTGGCTACCAAAGATTTCTCAGAGAATGTATCTTCAGTATACTAATGACCTCAAAAATAATATTTAATTGTATAAATATTAGCAAAATACATATCCTCTTTTCCTTTCTTTCTTTGACATTCAGGCTCCACTTCCCAGCCCAATCAGAACCAGTGGATTGTGAGAAGGGCAGCAGTGAGCACAATGAGAAGAGATCTCTGGGAGGAGGATATAGGTTATTTAATAGGGGTATAGGGGTACAAAGGCTACTTAAACCTTTGGGGGTAGGGAGGGGATTTTGGGATGAGAGTACCAGATGAGCATATATCATTGGTTTGGGCCAGGGCACTGGGGATGCCTCACTATCATTAGGAGGAATTCTAGGTGCAGCATTATGACCTTATCAGGGGAGAGAGAAAGTTTAGCTTTGCTACCACTTCCAGTGGCAAAAGTGGGGATGCAGGGCTGGTATGAGTCAGGTAGGCCTGGAACAGGGTGGTAGTGATCCTATTCCTGCTTGTGTCAGGGTGAGATTTCAGGTTTGGACATACCTTGACCTTGACTTTTGCTCCAGGCTTGCTCTTCCCACCCCATCCCACAATTCCCTGGCCACATATTGCTATACTGACTCATTAATTTGGACTAAATCTCCACCATTAAATGTAGGTACTGCTTTAAACATACAAAAGTGGACTTAATCTTCTTTGATCCTGAGTACAGAAAGTTTCTAGAAAGGAAGTTTTGGGCTTACTCCTAACAATCAAATATTGCTTCCCTTCAGCTTCTTACCAAATGGTATTCATAGAATAAAATCATGATTATGACTAGAACACAAACTCCATACTACAGGGCAAGAGTTGATAAAGGTGTCATAAATGACACTGAGTGTCTATCACAACAGATTAGTTTACCTTGATAAAATAATTCTCACTCATTCTATCTAGGTCATCACAAGAAGAATTCTACATTAATTTGCATAATCTCTACTTAATGAAATTATACCAGTTCTTATTACCATTATGAGGATAGAAAGACACAGCAAGAGAAGTTGGAAAAGAACAGTAAAAAAATATTTTTGTATATTAAACAGAAATATAGAGGAAGTTGGAGATTTTTAAACTTTCTCTGGCTCTTGCAGTAGTCACTATACCCATGATTGATGAAGAAATCATTATATGAGACTACTGAGAAATGTAAATATATATCTAAGATACTCTTTTACTTATAAGATGCCACCTACATAGGAAATCGAAATTTACTTTACTATGTATCATAGAAAAAATCATGGAATAAAATTAAGATACCTAGATTCAAAATGCCTAGATTCCAAATGTTGTCCTGACCTACTTTCCAAAAAAATGCCACAGTTCCTGCCATTGGAGAGAAAAGTAGTTTGTATAAGTAATAACTCAAATGATTTAGTGTCAATGGCACTTGAGTTTTAGATATGTAATATAGTGTGCCTTGAAAATACATAGGGATCCATAACAGCACTTCCAACACAACACATCAATACCAGCTCCTTCCTCTGTAAGTTTCTTGTTAAAAGAAAACTCTAATTACATGCAGTACTTTATGTAAAAATACATTGGGGATTCTGGAAACGTAGGTTATTTTGAAGTATGCATTTTAATTATAAGGCATTGTGACCTCCTTACAGAACAGTGAAGTTTATATAAAACACTATAATGCCTATCTTTATACTAAGGAGTGATCGGAGTTTTTATTGCGTGAGGTATGTGTATAACATGTGCATGTATGCATATGGGTATAGATATGTGGTTATATGCATGCATGTACGAGGAACTGAGTTTAAAGTCAGATGTCTTTCTTGAATTCCTCTCCACCTTTTGTTTTCAAAGACAGTCTCACTGACAGCGAAGTTCATGTGTTTGGATAGGCTGGGCAATGAGCTTCAAGGATGCCTCTTATCTCCATCTCCCATTCCTCCCAATTGTGATCATTGTAACTGTGTGTGTGTGTGTGTGTGTGTGTGTGTGTGTGTGTGTGTGTGTGTGTGTGTGTGATTATATGAATATATTTAGTTTTATTTTGTCAGGGAACCTTTGAAAAATAAACTGAAATACTGAAGCCTAGAGAAATTATATGAATTTCTCAGCATTATACTACTGTTAACTGTAATAAAGCCAGCAACTGACAATCAAGGCCTTGGAATATGTGTAATGTACTCATGGTGTAAATTAAGAAGTTTATTATGATACACATGCTACAGCATAATACAGAGATCACAAAACATGCAATTTTAAAATGATATTTCTGTTCACCTGGTAACAGGATATTTAGCTAGAAAGGTTGGTATATATAATATGTCTCTGAAATGACTTATCTATAATTAAAAGGAGATGCAACTGCATGTTAGCTGATAATGTAAGCTATAGAACCACAACTTTCATCTTCTCCATATGGGCATCACCATGCCTTTAGCTGGGGGACTAGAGCTTTGCAGACTGAAGTAACACCACTGTTTTCACTTCAGGGGAGATTTGCAAACAACTTGGAGTCACAATATCTGTTCCTTTTTGGATTTTATGCCCAACACATTTTATTTACAAAATAGAGAAACATGGGGTGACTAAACAATCATTAAGAATAAAATCAAAACCAAAATCCAAAACAAAACCAAAAAGACTATTCTAACCTTTAGGCCAAACTAGCCTGAGTTAAAAAAAAAATAACAAAAATCTCTGGTGAAATTGGATAGACAGAGAACATTCCAAAGTAGCTTTGAACAAACAGTCAACATTGCCTAGAAATGCAATATCCTGTCTGTTGGGCAATAACCTATATGAAATGATTTTGTGATTGCTTTTTCATTCCCAGTGGTCAAATGCTCACATCATTACAATTACTGTAGGAAAAAGATGCTTGCAAAATTCCACTCTCAGTAAAGGGATCAATTCACTAATGGGGCAAAGAGAACTTACTTAAGTTGTCTTTCTATTGGAATTTAACAATATATTTTAGAAACAATATCATGTACTTTTTTAACTTTGCAGTATAAATATTTTGAGTCTACAATCATCTACTATTTGGAACTTAAAATGAACAATGGGAGGAAGCACATCAAACACAAGATCTCTTATTATAATGAAGAACTAAAAGTTTTTGTTTTCTTTTTTGATCTTCTGTCATATTTCCTCGTAAACACAGTGCAAGAAAAATCTACATTTGTAGCATAAGACCTGTATTTAAGGTCATGTTGTTCACCATTCTACTTATCCAGATCTATATAAGTAATTTTGTAAAATGGGAGTGGTAAAGGTTGCTCTGTAGGTGTGATGGGCTTGGTTCTCAGATTCAATAGCACCATAATAGAAAAAAATCAAGCCAACTTTCAGCAATCTTGGACTACAAGGAAGGTTCTGAGAAGTTGCCTTGTTCTCCATCCATGCTCATTACCTGAATACACTAGAGAGCAAGATTTCTAAATCTAGGGTTTGAACATTGTAATTGTCCTTGTTCCGCACAATGTAAATAGAGAAGCCACATAAATCTATCACAATTTGGTGTCAGGGGACATATGTTAAGCTTATTCTACTCATTCAAATACACTTTTATTACTTTGGTTGGTGTGGTTTTTGTATGTCCTTCTAAGACATTTTATCTGAATTGCAACATTTCCTCTGAATCTCAACATTTTCTCCAAATTGAAACATTAGCTAGGAAGGAAAGAGGAGGCTCTTCAGCCTCAGGAGGTAAAGAAAGGTTACACAACCTAGAGAGCAGAACTGGAACATTCGTGAAGGCTCCAGCTTCACATTATAAAAAAGAGTAAACAGAAGCTTAGGGTCACAGACTCTGAGCAGCCAAACTGCAGAGAAAGAGATATACAGACAGCAAGCTGCCTGAATGCTCCAGAGAGAAACTCCAGGGTTGCAGGTTTACAGGAGTCCACATCAGTGTAATGGTAGGCTTTTTGGTGATGCAACCACATTTTAGTTAAAAGGAACATTTCCTTGTAAGTAACCCCTCGTTCACATGTTAATAAGTCCAATAAACAAAATAAACAAAACAAACCTACTCCAACAGAACAAAACAAATCCAAAACCAAACAAACAAAATCCCTCAGTGATTCAGAATGTACATTTGTGCATTTGTTGCTATGGTCTGTTTAGGGTTCCCTTTCTCAGGTGAATAAACAAGTCCATTACATCTCTGATGAAAACATCTCTCACAGAAAAGCAAGTTGTACCTGCACAACTAACTATATAGAATCTGTAGCTATAAAGAAATATGTTTGTTGCCATCCATTTTTGTCCAATTTCTTTACTATTTTTCTTTTTTCTTTTCTTTTTTTCTTCTGGACAGGAACATCTTTTAGAGTTCTGAAAACCTCGTGGTTTGCACTTGGAATGCTGTAAAGATGTATCTAAGCCACTCGGTATGTGGCACTTGCTTCAGCCTCAGCAGTTAGCATCAAATCTAGGTACATGGATAGATTTGTTTTAATCATTTCCTGAATAAGTAAGCCACTCCCACGTACACTTTTGCTTTGTGTTTCCTCAGTCATTACACATAATTTCCACTGAGATTACAAATCCAGTCATACAAGGGGATTTTTATTTTCATTGTTTGTACTTAGTATTAGCTGTGGCAGCAAATGAGTGATATTAAGTCATGGTCTTATATTAACATCCTTTGTTTGAATATGGGCAAATGTTGTGAAATACTTGTAGAAAACAGAATATGGCAAAGTGATATTTCAGGAGTAATTAAGACCCCCAATGAGTTGACTTTGGCTTCATCAAAAGATTATTTATACTGGGTAAGCCTAGTATAATCAGAAAAGTCCTTTCAAAGGGTGTCTAGGTCATTACTGCTGTTAGATATTTGAATCTCTGCAGATCCTTTCTGTTGGTTGATCTGAAGAAATACACTACTACATGCTTGCATTTATGAAGAAATTTGTTGTGCAAGAACTTGATGTAGATTGTTCCCAACTCAGCCTTCAAAGGACAATAAGTCTAGCCAACACTGCTAGACAGCTTTGTGAGACTCTGAGAAGAAAAACAATTTAAGTCATATCCATACATTTGACTAGAAAAATTTGTGAAATAATAAATTCATTTCATTATCAGTCATTTAGATCATAGGTTCCTTATTTATCCAGAGAAATGAATACAACATGTATGTGTTCACATCATCCTTAAGAGTAAGTACTATGAGGGAAAAGCTGTATCTTTTGCCCCTCTATCTGTGACTAGTGCTTGGACAACTCTACAACAGGAATGCCTGTAGGCTTAAATGAATTGCTTCTACTTGAGTATTCTGTATTATACTGTACCTCCTGCTGAAGCTGTTTCCTACTAAGGATGTAAAATGCAATATCCTGACTTCTGATTTGTCACATATTTTTTAGTGGAGTGGCAAAAATTAGACACACAAGAAAAACAGTGGGAGTTGTATACCTACTTATCAATGCAGGAAGCTGAAAAATGACCACATTCCTCCTAAAGATGGCAATAATGTAGGAAGAACAAATAATTCAGAAATCCAATTACAAAGAACTGACTAACAAACTGGCTATAGTGGCCACACATGGCTGGCATAAATCAGAATTATTTTCCTCTTTCTTAATTTGGTTCACAGTAAGGCTTTGGCTTTGCTTTTAAACGAACAGGGATATCTCGTTTATATCTGACCCTCAGATGTTTTTTAAACAGCTTTGGTCTTATCTCAAGCGTATACATCCACAGCCCATCTTAATTTGCTAACCTAAAATATAATTCTTTGAAGAGCTACACTTCTGTTCAAAATCATGGTCTTCCTCATTTTAGAATATATTCCTGCAAGGAAATTAAACCTGAAACGTGAATAATAAGTTGGGAAGGTCTTGTCATTTGAGTCAAATCTTCTGAAATGGTTTTCTAACTTTTTCTGTAATCTAACAAAACCAAGTGGTCAGGCAGACATATCAGTTGTATGTATGCATTTATGATTTTCCTTATTCTAGTTTTTCAGCCTTGAATGTACTTTGTTCCATCTCCAAAAGACCATGTTTTAACTTATTTTCTAAAGCACAAACCATAAACATTTTCGAAGAACTTTCTAATATATAAACCAAAAGAAAGCTAGAAGCCCACTTGTCTCTGATTGCAGATCAGCTCATATATACTTTTAATATGATTTCATTATACTACAGTGTAGAATTTATTTTGTGTGCTTGTTTTATGTCCCATCTTCTTCACTGCAAACACATGGAGTACATTTTATGCACACTGTCTTCATACTCGCTAGAGTGTCTATCACAATAGGTCACAATATGGCCTTTCTTCATGCTGAGTGGATTGCATTCGTCAGTTGGTTTGCTGTTTTTCTTGATGTTTTTCAACCTGACACTAGCTTGCGTTTTCTATGAACAGGGGATCACAATTGAAAACATCTCTCTCTCAGACTGGCCTGCAGGCAAGCCCTGCCAGAGCCTCACAATTGCTCTGTAGCAGAGGCAGATGCTCACAGCCAACCATTGGACTGAGCACAGGGTCCCCAATGGAGGAATTAGAGAAAGGTCTACTGGAGCTGAAGGAGTTTGCAACGTCACAGGAAGAACAATATCAACCAACCAGATGCCCCAGAGCTCCCAGGGACTAAGCCATCAACCAAGGGGTACACATGATTCTAGCTGCACATGTAGCAGAGGATGGCCTTGTCAGGCAACAAGGGGAAAAGAGGTATCCTTGGTCCTGTGGATGCTCGATAGATGCCCCATTGTAGGGAAATCAAGGGTGGGAAGGTGGAAGTGGGGTAGGTAGAGGAACACCCTCATAGAAGTAGGGGGAGGGATGATAGGATAGGGGCTCTCCGGGAGGGGGGAACTGGGAAAGAGGATAACATTTGAAATGTAAATAAAGAATATATCCAATTTAAAAAAGGGGGGAAGAAAACATGAACAAGCCTCTGAGAGCAAGCATGTAAGCAGAATTCAGTGATGGCCTCTGCTTCAGTTCCTGCCCCAACTTTCTTCAAATATGGGCTGCAATATGAAAGTATAAGCAAAATAAATCCTCTCCTCATGAAGTTGCTTTTGGTCATGCTTTTATTTCATAGTAAAAGAAATAATAACTAAGATACTTTTGATGTCAGAATTCCAGAAAAGAAAAATGACAGAAATAATACCTTCCTGAAAAAGACTGACTTATTTATTCTAGAAAGGAAAAATGACAGAAATAATACTTTCCTGAAAAAGCTGGACTTATTTCTCACAAATAATATACCCAGAGAGATCTTTGTAGCCATGAAAGATCAAATTAATTATAACATTCCTTTAGTGTAGGAGTCTAGGGCAATGATTTTCAGAGGAAGTGATATAATCTATGTGCTTGTGCCTTCCCAGCCACACTAATTTAATATGCTTAAATTCTAAATCTCAGGATGGATATCAGGAAAATGGTCATTAGAAACTGACTAGACCATGAGGATTTGCTCTCCTGAATTGAATAAATGCCCTTAAAATGAGGTCCCAGAGAAATCTTTCACCCTTGACATTCTGTGAAGAACAGTGAGAAGGTGTTGTCTGTGAAGCAGATAGCCAGTTAAGACATGACATCGAACATGTTCTACTATGTTCATAGCAGCCCTATTTGTAATTGCCAGATGCTGGAAAGAACCCAGGTATCCCTCAACAGAAGAGTGGATGCAAAAAATGTGGTATATCTACACAATGGAGTACTATTCAGCCATTAGAAACAATGAATTCATGAAATTCTTAGGCAAATGGATGGAGCTAGAGAATATCATACTAAGTGAGGTAACCCAGACTCAAAAGGTGAATCATGGTATGCACTCACTAATAAGTGGATATTAACCTAGAAAACTGGAATACCCAAAACATAATCCACACATCAAATGAGGTACAAGAAGAAAGGAGGAGTGGCCCCTGGTTCTGGAAAGACTCAGTGAAACAGTATTCAGCAAAACCAGAACGGGGAAGTGGGAAGGGGTGGGTGGGAGGACAGGGGAAGAGAAGGGGGTTTGCGGGACTTTCGGGGAGTGGGGGGGCTAGAAAAGGGGAAATCATTTGAAATGTAAATAAATTATATCGAATAATAATAAAAAAAGTAAAAGCATCAACTACTGAGTGCGAGAGAGAACATTATCAAGAATTAAAATTTTTTCTCATATTAAAAAAAAAAAAAGACATGACATCGAATTTGCTAGCACTGTCATCATGGACCTCCTAGCATCCAGAAGTATGAGAATTAAATTTATGTTTATTTTATTTTCAATAAACCACAGAGGATGAGTAATTTTGTTTGTAGGAGTCCATACAGACTAAAATATGGGCCATTATACTCTCTTAGATACCAAGTCAGTTGGTCTCCCATGGAAAAAAATGCTACCTTTGTGTATTTGAAATTTTTTCAGTCATAATGCTAAGTGATTAGCATCGCATCTTAAGTACTTGACAAATTTTGTCACACCTCATAATATCCCATATTTCATGAAGTAACTGGTATTAAAAATAATACTGCATTTAAAAGTCTCATATAATATATTTGGGGAGACAATTTTAATATGAAAAATACATCAGATAACTAGATAAAAATTGGATAAGTAAGATGATATAAACATGTAAAATATGTCCTCCTGAGTATATACATACTGTGTGAAAATTAAGAATATCATGCAGGAATTAGGATCCTTGTAAATCTGTTATGGGCCTTAAAGCATAGGTAGAATTTAATAAAACAAAGTGAATTCAGATAGAGGTTGGTAAGACTCTACTACTTCTCAGAGAATTCTTGGGAGTGTAAGAAAACTGAGAGAAACAAACCCAGACATAGCAGCTGACTTGCCCAAGGTCCTACTGTGGATATGTGCAGTGCTGGGAACGATTCTGCTTTGTTTCTATCATTTTAAGTCGTCTCCCACAACCTTGCTTAAATTACATAGAGGCTGTTGTTTGTTTTCCATTTATGTCAGGGAAGATGAGCTCAGACGCATAATTTCTCACTAGAATAAAACGCCCTGTTAAAACATCGTCTAGACCAGTTTTTTTTTTTTAACCATAAACTGGAAATGTTGATGCTATAATCATAAAACCTACACTAGGTCTATTGCATTTGAAAAAGAACAGAAAAAAAATGACTTCTAAGGATAAAAAAGCATGGAACCAGAATAACATACCTATTCTAGCCTTCCCGTTCCAGACATGCGAGTTACATCATTATTACAAGGAACAGGATTTCCCTTGATACTTAAGCAATCTTCTTTTATGAATGAATTAGCCTTTTTTCTCCTTCACATTATCTAACAGTTTTTTTTTTTTTTAAAGAAAACATCCTTCCGAGTACAGATTACAGTGGTTTCTTTCTATTTTGCATGCTGTTTTGGATATACAGCACCAACTTTAATTTATGTTCAAGCAGCATCTGAGGGTACTGACATCTGGCTTGATAAACCACATAGCTATAAGCAAACGTATAAGGTAAATTATTTAAAGATCCCCATTTAATTTTCAGCATCTCTAAGGACAAGACGACAGACTGAAATGTGTCAAGCCCAAAGAAACCAGCCTAAGCTCATCTCAAACATGACATTTAAAGTAATTCAATAATATTCCACATTTTACAAACAGACATGAAAATACATTTCACCCTATCAATATAATTTGTAGTACCCTGAGTAGAATCCTGCCATGCTGTCCCACAAGAAGTATAATTTAGCATGGGCATAAATTGCACTTAGATATTCAATTATTACCTTAAATATATGACTATGTAGGAACATTTCAGCATGTTAGGTACAGTGTAATATATTGAAGTGAATAAGGCAAGTCAAGAGGAGATTTTTATTCTCCTCTGTTGGATTAGCACAGTTCTGTTCCTGAGTCATTCATTAAAGCATTAAACATATATTTGCTAAATATCTACAAATGTGAGATGCTGCTCTAGGCACTTGCTAGCCATTAAAGATAAAATATATATGGCTACTACCTCTATGGAGCCTTTTTATGTGATCTCATTGGATAAATGTTCTGATTGTCCATCTAAAGCATTTTAAGTGTATCAGTTTTATTCTTGTCTTTCTTGTTATGGATTTATTCATTTTCCATTTTCTTTTGTATGAGTGTTTGTAAGCATGAGCGTGTGCCATATGTGCACAGTGCCCACAGAGGCCAGAAGTAAATGTCAGAACCCTTAGACCTGAGTGCTTGCAACCCAACCTAGGTCCTCTGCAAGAACAAGTTCTAATCTCTGTACTAAAAAAAAAATCCAGCTTTCAAATTGACTTGATCCTTCTTACAGGAAGAAATAAACTGCAACTCAGTCAACAACAAAACCAAAGTACACTGACAATGCTAGGAGCAAAGCAATGTGTCAAGATGTAGGAAGGTATTAATAGGGTGTTAAACTCTATGAAGTGGAAGAAGGCCATCTCAGAAGGACAGAGATAAACCAGAGAATTGAACTCTACAAAGAGATGGTTGGCCATGATCCCTCACTGTAGTTGGAAAGCAGAGTAAAAATTTCACTAGCAATGTTCACTTGGTAGCTTTTTTCCCCTTGAATTTGGAAGCATAATATATCTCATTTGAGACTAGACACATTAACAAATAGTATTATTCTTTAAACTGACCATTCATTTATAAGTTAGTCCTGTTAGTAAGCTCTCCATAAATCACTGATACATGGAACTCTGTGTTCCCATCAGTAATGAAGGAGGCATTTTTATTCAAATTTAGCAGGCTGTTCAGCTCCCAGGATAATGATTAAGTGAAGATCTTCTTTTTTTATTCTGCAGACAAAGCACATACCATACTTACCGTTTAGGCTCTTAGGGACAAAAATCTTAATGGAGGCCAAGATTTCTACAGACTTTATGGAAATAACCTTTAAAAAAGTTTTCATTCTATGGTCCCTCTCTATGGCACTGGTTTCTTTTTCCTCAGGTCAGAGCATACTTGACAGGCCTCCCACTCGTTTGCTGTTCTTTAATAGTACTGTGATTTCCTCACTTCTCTTCTTAATGAATATTTCATCTGTCTGAAGGAATAATCATTGCGTGTTTACGAAATGGCAAAATGACTTACAAAAATGTACTTAACGGAAAATCAGCCTTTCTTAGAATTACCAAAGGATCTTCTTTCAGTGCCTTCCTCCACCTCCTCAAATGACTGTCAGCAGTAAAATGAGCATTAACTTCATGCACTCTTATGATTAAAACTATCATTTTGGTACAAATTAGAACAAATGACACAATGACAGATCCTACAGGGTGTTGTGGTAAGCTGAGTAAAAATATTATAGCATCAATCAAGGTGCTTTTTACAAAGAAAGTTATAGAATTAGATAAACTTAAGGACAGTGGGAATTTGTGTGACTTCTATTAGCTTATTTTGAAAAGACTGAATGACATAGTTGCTATCATTTCCATTCCAAGGAAGATATAGTCAGCTGTATCTTTTAAAATGCATCCAGAATTCAAATACATATGCAGATATGCGAATGAATATGGGATAAAAATAGGTAGCTGGTGCATTTTCATAAAACATCATTGAATTATCTAAGTTATATTGTTTCCACTGAGAACTGTCAGATTCCTAGTATAAATGAGATGCTATTTGAAGGTCATTAGTTTAACACCTATCCTACAGAATATGGTCACTTCTGCATTTTCTATGTCACACATTACAGGATTATATTTTCCTTTTGTTCTTATTTTACAATTTTTATCATTACTTTTCTTTCTTTTTTAAGGGAAAATATTTCAATTCTTAATGTTCTTGGAAGTGTTTTAGGATAGTGAAAGAGTGGTTTTAAGTTAATTATGAAAAGATGAAAAACTATAAGAGTCTTTGGTTCACTGAAAATGCATATTGTTGCATTCATCTGTCAAAGGAAATGATAATAATCTCATGAAAATACTTCTGCTCAGAAACCATAAGCTTCATCTCCATCAAGTACTCCCCTATTACTTAAGCATCCTGTTTGTAAACCCACATATCTTTCAGATGATCATTTCTCCATAGGCAGTTACAAAACACCCTAGGTTTTGTATTCAATCTTTAGTTACTTTTCCATTGTTCTTAAATTTTTTCTAGATTCTTTTTCTGAGCTAGAGGGACAGGTACCTACTGAGCAATATTTGTATTTTCCTTGAAATGTTACAAGAAATTAAGTTCCATCTACAAGTTAGATTCACTATGAACCTTGTGACTGGAAGTACATGAGTCTCTAATTTATCCCCAAATTACAAATATGTGATCAATCTTCAAAAGAATAAATGACACAATTCATTCTATCTTTTTCATTGAAGTTTCAGTAAAGAAAGGCTATAATTATCTATCTTATAATATTTTTGTCTTCCACATTGAGAAGATTCTATGGCTTCACAGAACCACAAAATGATAAGCGAGTTGAGGCATATAGTGTGTAAGCATATGCATATCCATACATATACATATAAGGCAATAATGCATGTATAATCAACTTAACAATAATAAACATTGTCCCTTTATAACAACATCAATTCTATTAATTTAAACATTTTTGCTTAACATTTAGGAGTTCTATCCTGTTTTAAGAGTGTTTCTTCTAAAACTACCTTCAGCCTTGAAGGTTTGTGAAAAATCTGTAGGTTGTGAAAAATCTGACCATCACCAAAATAGGCAATAGAAAAAGAAAAGGCTAAAATAAGATCCTGACTCTCCCATCAACAACATTTATATTCTGTTATCCCTTGATTTTTTGTAAAACAGTAATGTAAAGAATATACTTTGAATCCACTGATATGTATGTATATGTATATATTATTATTATTATTAAAGATTATTGTCAGCTATATTAGGAATATAGTACCTTTATCCTTTTCATTGATGCAGGTATCCCCAAAATGAGTAAAACAAAAGATGACTTTACCTTGAACCATACGCCTTGTACCCTAAACATGAAAGGAGAGGACTGTTGGACAAAAGAACAGGAAGAATGTTATCAAATGACTTATGTAAGGAATCAGGAAACTCAAAATTCTCCCTGAGAATGAGTTTCCAAATACCTTCTCTGAATGTCCTAAAGGATGTCTGGGGGCTTAGGGATGATCACTAAATGAGATATATCAGAAGTAACATGAACCATGTCTATTAGTAATTATGACTGGATTGCAACTAGATGCTTGCACGTTTTCTCAATAACTTCACTGTTATCTAATAAATTAGTGAGGATTTGATGATGTGAACCATCATAGAATTTTCTTAGAGTATAAACAGTCAGAAGTCTTAAATGAGTTCTTTATATATTTTGGATATTAGCCCTCTATCCAATGTGGGGTTAGTGAAGTTTTTTTTCTCAATATATAGGTTACTGGTTTGTCCTACTGAGTATGTCCTTTGCCTTACAGAAGATATCCATTTCATTAGGTCCCATTTATCAATTCTTGATCTTAGAACCTGAGCCATTGGAGTTCTGTTTAAGGAATTTCCCCCTGTGCCAATGAGTTCAAGGCTCTTTTGCACTTTCTCATCTATTAGATTCACTGTAACTTGTTTTATATTGAGGACCTTGATCCACTTGCACTTGAGCTTCATGCAAAGTGACAAATATGTCTTTTCAGTTTTCTACATATAGATTCCCAGCTAGACCAGCACCATTTATTGAAGCTGCTTTTTTCTTTCCTTTGTACACCTTTGGCTTCTTGGTCAAAGATCAAGTTTTTGTATGCAGTTTTATTTATGGGTCTTCAATTCTATTCCATTGATCAACCTCTCTGTCTCTGTACCAATACCATCCTGTTTTTTAAAACTTAACAACCCAATAAAAAATGGGGTACAGAACTAAACAGAGAATTCACAACAAAGGAATCTCAAAGGGCTTAGAGCACCTAAAGAAATGTTCAATATCCTTAGTCATCAGGGAAATGCAAATCAAAACAACCCTGAGATGCAACCTCACACCAGTCAGAATGGCTTTAAAAAAAAAAGAAAAGAAAAGAAAAAAGAAAAAGAAAAAAAAAACTCAGTTGGTAGCAGAGGCTGGCAAAGATGTGGAGAAAGAGGAAAACTCCTCCATCTCTGGTGGGATTGCAAACTGGTACAACCACCTTGGAAATCAATCTGGAGGTTCCTTAGACAACTGGAAATAGATCTACCTGAAGACCCAGCTATACTACTCCCAGGCATATACCCAAAAGATGCCCCACCCTATGCCACAGAGGAACATGTTCCAGTATATTCATAGCAGCCATATTTGTGATAGCCAGAAGCAGGAAACAACCCAGATGTCCCAAATGGAAGAATGGATGCAGAAAATGTGGTTCATTTAAACTATCGAATACTACTTAGCTATTAAGAATGAGAACATCATGGGTTTTGCCAGCAAACGGGTGGAACTAGAAAAGATCATCCTGAGTGAGATAACTTAGACCCAAAAGGACATGCATTCCATGTACTCTCTAATAAGTGGATATTAGCCAAAAAGTACAGAATACCCAGGACACAACCCACAGGACTGAAGAAAGTTAAAAAGCCAAAGGACCCAAGTGAGGAATCATCAATCCCACTGGGAAGGGAGAAGAAAGAAGTCAAGAGGGGCATAGGGAGGGAGGGACTGAGGTGGGAGAGGGGACAGGAAGGGTAAGGGTAACATCAGGTATAGGAAAAAACAGGACTGAATCCCTGAGGGTCAGGAGAAAGAATGGAAACAGGCAAGTTCAGGAGGTAGGAGGTGGAGGGACCCTCTAGAATGTACTAGAGACCTGGGAGGTGAGAGTATCTCAGGACTCAAAGAGAGGGAACACAGATGAAATGTCCTACAGTGGGGAGAGGGAACATATCGAGTCCACCTCCAGTGGGAGGACAGGACATCAAGTGGAGGGATGGGGTTTCCATCCCACAGTCAAAAACTCTGACCTAAAATTGTTCTTGTCTGGAGGAACTACAGGGACAAAAATGGAGAAAAGCACAAGACAAAAGAGGTCCAGTGACAGGCCCAAATTGGAATCCAGCTTAGAGGGAGGCTGGGGACTCTGACACTGTTATTGATGCTGTGGTGTGCATACAGGAGCCTAGCATGGCTGCCCTCTGAGATGCCCAACAAGCAACTGAAAGAGTCAGATGCAGATACTAGCACCCAACCAAGGGATGGAAGTTGGGGACCTTGTGGTTAAATTGGCAAAAAGCTGGAAGAAGCTGAGAAGGAGGATGGCACCATGGGAAGACCAGCAGTTTCAACTGATCTGGACCCCCAAGATCTCTCAGATACTGAGCCACCAACCAGGCAGCATACACCAGCTGATATGAGGCCCCAACACATACACAGCAGAGGACTGCCTGTCTGGACTCAGTGAGAGAAGATCCACCTAACGCTCAAGAGTCTTGAGCCCCAGAGAGTGGGGAGGCCTGGTGAGGTGGGGGGTGTGAGGATGTTTTCTTAGAGTCATGTGGGGGAAAGAAGAGGTATGGGATGGCGAGTGGTCAGGGGGCACACAGGGAGTGGTATGAAGTCTGGACTGTAAAAATGGATTAAAGAGTAAAAATAAATAAATTAACAAAAAAGAGGTCTTAAATGGTTCTTGATAGGATAAATTTAGGAAGATAGCAGGGTGAATTTTTCCATTGAGGCACCAGGGTACATATAACATGAATCCTTGTCATTTTTAGCATCCAGAGGTTGCCTATATTCCTTGGTCCCTCCTTCTATCTTAAAGCTGCCAATACCATGTTAGGCTGTTCTCATCCTTTCTGAAGTTCTATTCTCTCACCTTCTTCTACTTTTAAGGACCTTGTAACTTCTTTGATTCTATGCAATTCTCTGCAATTTAAGGCCAAATAATTAACACCTTTAATTCTTATTTTTTCTACATATAGCATGACATTGTCACAAATTCTACAGAGTAAAATATGAGCTTGGGCAGGGTATTATGCCTCACATAAGCTGTGATTCCTGAAAGTTTTTTGAATGTGGAGCTATTCATGATCATATATATTATTGCTTTACCGAATAGGAATTTGATATATGAATCCTTTTCACCTGAAAGAAGAATCTCCAAAACAAATGCATATATATATAACACATACTAACAACACTGATTACTTGGCATACAAATGCATATATTTCAGCTCTCAACTACATACCATGTGATTCTGACCTGCCCCTTGCTAATTCTTATTTCACTAGAATTTAGCATCATGCCCCATTGTGGAAACTTAGTGAATGTCACCATAATAAATAAAGTGAAAGTTTGTTTGGGAAAGAACCATTGTATACTAGTATTTGCTACTTAGTCCACAGGTATACATATTTCAAAAACATGAATCTAATTCTAAATAGGGAAATGAACTTATACTACTTATCCATTTAAAAGGAGATGTCAGAGGTATTATAAAATTATTTTCAAATTGAATCATTCATCAGTGGAATATGGAAAAAAGAAAGTGAACTATTCCCTTATACCACATGAATTTTTACTTCTATTTCATTTCAAATCAATAAGATGAAAGTCACTTCTAAAAAATTACGATTCGTGAACTTCATTTACTGCTGCTTTTTTGGTTTGATCAGAATAGCCATCTTTATATAGCACTTGAATTGTTGGCATTTTATTGCATTGCCATATCTCATTATTATGTATTAAATACTATTATTTATAGCCACTACTTAATCTGATGTGTGATGGAAAATTATTGAAGGCTTGGCACTTCAAGAATAGACATTTTATTGGGATGAAGGAAAGAGTAGGAAGAGTCAATGGTCCTTCAGCTGCCCCTCAGATCATTAACTCCAAGTGGTTATTTGCTCCCAGGCACTGTCCTGCCCAGGATGTTATTGCTGTGATATGTAGATGAAGGAGAATATATTTTGAATGCTTTAATATGAACACAAGCTCATGAAAGGTGCCAGATTGAAAGCATTGGAGTTTAAAGTCATCCGGTTATGCACTTGGCTGCTTTCAAGGTACAGAGAGATGCCTGACCTTGAATGACCACCTAAGCAAAAGGGAAGAAACATAGAGCTTGCTAAACTTTAAGAGACACAGAGATAACCAGCATCGGGATATCCTACCCTTAATTTAAACCATTTTACCAAGAAAAAATCGTTGAAACTACTAGATAAACTTAGACTTCAATATAATTGGTATAGTGTCAGTGGAAGTATTGCTATGGGGTGAGGTAAATGGGTGCTGGTCATTTAAGAATACATAGCTGCTTTTGTTTCACAGAGAAATACGTATTACCAATTCATTTGAACCACTTAACAGAAAATCTTTGGACAGCTTATTTGTGTGCATATTTTCCAATTTAACAACCAATCTCGACTCATATTCATACCTGAGAAGAATCCTGATTTGTGACTGACTATGTGCATGTGTGTGTGTGTGTGTGTTTGTGTGTGTGTGTGTTTGTGTGTGTGTGTGTGTCTGTGGGTTTGTGTGTCTGTGTCTCTGTGTGTCTGTGAGACTGTGTATTTTAGGGGGATGTATTTGTGGGTGCATGTGCTTGTATGTGTCTGTGGAAACCAGAGGTAAAGATTTGCTGTCTTCCTGTCTTAGAGACTATTATTTTATTGCTATGACAAAATCCCATGACCACATCAAGTTATAGAACAAAGCATTTATTGTAAAGATTCATAGTTTCTGAGGGTGAGTCCTTGAGTCCTTGATCAGCAAGGCTGGGAGCATGGCAGCAGGCAGGCAGACAAGCATGAGTCAGAGAAAGACAGCTAACTGAGAATAGAATGATCTTCTGAAATCTCAAAGCCACCTCTGGTGACATTCCTTCTCTCACAAGGCTGTACATCCCAATCCTTTACAAACAGTTCTACCAACTAGGAATCATTCAAATATATGACCCTATGGAGACCATAGCTCATCCAAACCACCACACCTCCCCAATCACGTTCAACCTTATTTTTTCAGCCATGGTCACTCCCTGATCCTGTATAGGTCTTACCCATTCAGTTAGATTCTATATGCCAGACCCAGGTATGTTCCAAAGTAATACAATGTACCTTGATTTTGAAAAGTGGATTCAGAAGATCAACCCCAGGTCTTCATGATTAAGTTACAAGAAACTTACTGAGGTATCTATCTCTCTAGCCCCCCAAACTACATCTCAATTTTGAACTACAGGATTTTTGAACAGGTAGAAGGATTGTTGTTCACAATTTTTTAGCAAAAATGAGAAAACTTTAGAGAATGACTCGAGTAGAAATGCATTATTAATAGAAGACTAGCAGTAAAGTTCAGGTTTTCTACCATGGCATGCTTTCTCACTGAACAAAGAAACCTAGATGTTCTCTAAAATGTCTTATCAGTGCCAATAACTTTTTGTAAGTGCATCTTTCAAGTCTGTCAGGTATGTTTCCCCTTAATTATCCTCTATTAATTTACATTAACTATAAAGTTTTCTTAGTATGAAAGATATGTTAATAGCATACAATGATATTAGGGCACATAGACATCTTCCAAATTCACAAATGATATAATATGTGAAAATCTTGAATTGTTCTCTAAGGGAATTTTATTTTAATTTTGTCATTTGACTATCTGATCTTAATTTTTGTTGCATAATTATCAAAAATTTGTCATATTATTATTCTCCTAAAGATAATACATCTAGATGAATGGGAAATGAAGTTATGTTTAATATGGTAACAATTGGCAAATATATGCTAAGTTCATGGTATAGAATAAAAATAGTTAGTTGACCTCTAATTAATGACTTACCATCTGACTTCAAGTTAAGATCATCCTTTCATTTTTTTCACTTGGAATGAGAATTAATATTTGATTAATGGTGTATAGCATTTTTACAGCTAGGGACAAAAATTTAAAAAGAACAATACTATCTCTTTCCTATTTACTAAGAATGAAATAATGACTAGTGTTTTAATAAAATTAAGAACTGTAAGGTATGTAAAAAACCTTGACACATTTTCTTATATACTCCACCAGAGGACTGACACTAAAAGCACTTGATATTCTAATTGAATTATAGCTATGTAAGTTATTTATCAGAAGAAAGGGTATAATTTTTGATGGTTGCTTAGTGAATGTTCATTGGACAGACATGTAGTTGGATAGATGGGTAGATGAAAAGAAGAAAAATGGAAGGTTAAACAAATTAATCTAATAGCTTAGTCAATTTTCAAAAATTCAAATTTAAATATTTCACTTCCATTTTTAAAAGAATTATGACATGCATTTCAGGAGGCAAATTTTGTTTTTCACTTTCCAAGTAGAAATAGTTGTTCCATTGCTAGGGAAAAGTGTCATATTTATTATACTGCATGAGAACTATTAAATAATATTGCAAATTTCCTTATTGGCAACTGCTATTCCCACTCACTCTACAGAGGGTCCCACTAGTTATGGAAACCTCTTGGATTACTTACTATGTATAGAAAATGTCACACAATTAATAATTCAAACTTGTCAGACAGTTTGAACACTTGTTTTTTCAAATACTCTCTCATAATAATGGAGCATATAAACATCTTATATATAAAAAATAGATTCCAAAAAAATTAAACTATGCATTTCAGTTAAAATACATATTATTATATGAAAAAATTAGCATAAATTGAACATACCTTTTTAGATCCAGAAGAGAAGTTAATCAGAATAAAAGTCACTCTTGTAATTCCTGTAAAAAATTAGACTAAATTATCTTTCATATAGATGTACAAATATGTCCAATGACACACACATACACACACACAGACACACACACACACACACATATATATATATACATATACACACACACATATATCTATATCTATCTATATATGTATATCTATATCTATATCTATCTATATCTATCAATATCTATATATCTATATCTATATCTATATCTATCTATATCTATCTATCTATATATATATATATATATCCCTTTCCCTCATGGAATTACTGCATATGTCTATATAACTATATAACTATCTATATATCTATATATCTATATCTATCCTCATAGAATTACTGCATATATATATATATATATATATATCCTCATGGAAGTACTGCATATATCTATATAGATATCTATATAGATATGCTTAGAGGGACTGTATATATGCTGTACATAATGGGACTATACATCCACTGTAACTTATTTACTAATTCACAAGGGAGGTGTGTTTCTTATTTAAAGGTGTGCTTCAAACTTCCATTATATTAACTATACTGCTAATAGAAGGGGTTTTGTTTTAATGCTTTGCTGTACATAGTATGGAACTTTTCCTCTTAGGCATGCAGGCAAGCACTCTAACGTTTAGTCACATTCTAGGACTAAGACTGTTTTAATTGCAGTGTATATACCTAGAATAGAATGGAATTTGCCTATTCTCCATATAACCTCATTTAAATTACACTAAACATTTTGAGATGATATGATATTACAACGTCATTAACAACATGAAGTTTATACTAACCACAGTTGCTTGTACTTATGGAAAGCCTTCATATACAGACTTCATCTATTTCTCCAAATAGTAGATTAAGTTTGGAAAAGTAGGGTTCAGAGAGCATCAATAGCTAGCATTACTGCACTGAATCAATCATACATATGGTACATGGCACAGGCATTATCAGGATGCATGCTTTTCCTATTTGCTTCATTCTTTGATTCAATGACTCACATGCTATCTTTATATAGCACTTATAAAAATGAAGGTAAAATATTTTTTATTTTTATTTTTTATTAGATATTTTCTTTATTTACATTTAAAATGTTTTCTCCTTCCTGATTTCCCCTCAGAAGACCCCCTATTCCAGTCCTCCTCCCCCTGCTCACTAACCTGCCCACCCCTGCTTCCCTGTCCTGGCATTCCCCTACACTGAAGCATGTAGCCTTCACAGGATCAAGGGCCTCTCCTCCCATTGATGTCAAACAAGGCCATCCTCTGCTACTTATGTAGCTGGAGCTATAAGTCCTTCCATGGGTACTCTTTAGTTGATGATTTAGTCCCTGGGAGCTCTGGGGGTACTGGTTGGTTGATATTGTTGTTCCTCCTATAGGACTGCAAGCCATTGGGGACCCTGTGCTCAGTCCAAAGGTTGCCTGAGAGCATCCACCTCTGTATTTGTCAGGCACTGGCAAGGCCTCTAAGGAGACAGCCATATCAGGCTTCCATTTGCAAGCCCTTCCTGGCATCCACAATAGTGTCTGGTTTTGGTGACTGTATATGGGATGGATCCCCTGGTGTGGCAGTATCTAGATGACCTTTCCTTCAGTCTCTGCTCCACATTTGTCTCTGTATGTCTCCCATGGATATTTTGTTACCCTTTCTAAGAAGGACAAAAGTATCCACACTTACGTCTTTCCTACTTGAGCTTTATGTGTTCTTTGTTGTATCTTGGGTATTCTGAACTTCTGGGCTAATATCCACTAATCAGTGAGTATATACCATGTGTGTTCTTTTGTGATTGGGTTACCTCACTCACAATGATATTTTCTAGTTCCATCCATTTGCCTAAGAATTTCATGAATTCATAGTTTTTAACAGGTGAGTTGTACTACATTGTGTAAATGGTCCACATTTTCTGTATCCATTCCTCTGTTGAAGGACATCTGGGTTCTTTCCAAATTCTGGCTATTATAAATAAGGCTGATATAAACATAGTGGAGCATGTATCCTTATTATATAATGGAGAGTCTTTTGGGTATATTCCCAGGAGAGATATTGCTGGGTCCTCAGGTAGTATTACATCCAATTTTCTGAGGAACAGCCAAATTGATTTCCAGAGTGGTTGTACCAGCTTGCAATCCTACCAACAATGGAGTAGTGTTCCTCTTTCTCCACATCCTTACCAGCATCTGCTGTCACTTGAGTTTTTGATCTTAGAGTTTCTGACTAGTATGAGGTAGAGTCTCAGGGTTGTTTTGATTTGCATTTCCCTGATGACTAAAGATGTTGAACATTTAATCCAAATGGATCAAAGACCTCCACAGAAAACCAGATATACTGAAGCTAATAGGAAAGTAAGTGGGAAAGAGCCTCAAGTACGTGGGCACAGGGGTCATTTTCCTAAACAGAACACCAATAGCTTCTGCTCTAAGATCAAGAATTGACAAATGGGACCTCATAAAATTACAAAACTTCTGTAAGGCAAAGGGCATTGTCAGTAGGACAATACGGCAACCAACAAATTGGGAAAATATCTTTACAAACCCTACATCTGATAGAGGGCTAATATCCAATATATACAAAGATCTCAAGATGTTAGAGTACAAAGAACCAAATAACCCTATTAAAATAACCACCAGCTGAGCCTTCTTGTTCTCCACCACCAAGGCAGTGACTACATTAACTCCTGTGCAGAAGACAGGTGGTCTCTTAGTTGGGACGTCCCCTTTGCCAGCACTTTCTTCTCAGCATGGGCCAGTAGCCTTTGCTTCTTCTCTTGCTTTGTCTCTGGCCTATACCTGTGGGCAAGCTTAAGCAGCTGAGTAGCTGTTTGCAGTCCAGGGCTTGGGTGAACTGGTTAAAGGCAGGAGGTGCTTTGAGCTACTTAGAGAGGATGGCTCTGCTGCTGCTACCTGATGTAGTGGGGTCATTTGATGAAGCATGTAAGATCTCTTTTGGGCTATTTTTTTTTTTACTACTTTTGTCTCCATATGTGTGTGTGTGTGTGTGTGTGTGTGTGTGTGTATGTGTGTGTGTGTGTGTGTGTGTGTGTGTTTTATTAACTTAAAATTTTTTATCAAAATATTGGTACATAAAATGTATGTAATAAAGTAATTTAAAGTGCAGTCTGTACAGAAAATTATATTTAAAACACATGATTCTCTTTTATGTATATTTCCATTATCTAACATTTCTGTAATGAATGTATTATCTTATATTAATTGATATATTTTAATTCCTTAAAAATTCTGTCGTAGAAAAGGTAGTATTGTAAATCAAAGCAGATGAAAAAGAAAATGTCAACTTTAAACTTTAACACTTTGATATTTTATGACTGACATTTAATTAATCTTGTGGCACCAATTTATCAATCAACTAATTCTCAAATCTACTTCTTTTATATTTGGAAATTCTCAAAAGTGATAATACATCTTTCAAAAATGCTGTGAGTATATCAAGATAAAAGAAAATATTTACATACACTTTTAAGGAATGTAGGCCAACAACATCATTGTCAACTTTGGAAAAAAATCACTAAGATGACCTTGTAGTGATAATAGAGTATGATATTATTACTAATGATTTCCATGCCCAATGTACTATGTATAAATCATTCATAGTAAACGGAAGTAGTACTCTTGATTAGTCGCAATCTAATTGCTCTATGTGCATTTTTTATCACTGTTAATGCTGCTCAAAAAAAAAAAGGCGTATTTCTGTTCAAGTGTTGATGTGGTTCCATAATGGTGCTAAGTTAGAATCTTTCAAGGGAAGATACTTCAGTACGTACTGACATCTAGACTACAAAATTATTCATGTTTCTTGGGCTGTACATACCAGAGTAAGTCTGTAGAAATTGGCTTCATACCCATAAGGCTGATTCTGCAAGGAAACTAGCAAAAAAAAATGTACTTGAAAAAATAAACTGTCCTATATGTAGCATTTTGGCTTGGTGAGGTACACAGAGAAATGAGAAGAAAACTGGCTTTAAAAAGATATAGCTCTTCTTTGCTCACTTCAGAATTGCTTTCCTGCTTCAGCATTTAGAAGCGAATCACCCCACTTAAGATTATAGAAGGCCAGTGTATAGGTTGATCTATGTCAGATACTCCAGGTTACATGCCATTGCTTACAAGATGCCAGCATGTTCTACTTCCATTCCTTTTTACAGATCTCTATCTCACCCAAGAGTTCACTTCCAAAAGGAGGAAACTATCCAATAACTTTGTGTGCTAACCACCGTTTAACAAAAAGGAGTTAGAATATTTGAGAGTATTGACTCTGGAATGAGGCAAATAATGTATACTAGATGCAAAATAGCAGAAGCCATAAACATTAAAAAGACAGCCCACAAAACTGACTTATGATTTAGAAATAGGCTACATCTTGACAGCCAAGTCATAAATCCAAATCTAGACAGCTCATTAGGAGACCATCTAGTCCAGACTTCAGATTCTATGACCTCTCATTTGATCCTATGAAAAGAAAAATATTCTACTGTTTTCACAAAGGAGGTGCTTAGTATCTCTAAATAATTGCCATCCACAAATAGAAGGGTAATTAGTGAATTGAATGTAAGCAGATGAGACTTTAGAAATCTGATTCAAAATGTTAATATAAGATATGAATATAAGGATGTCCATATATAAACTATACATGTGTCTATGTGGAAATGCTATCGTCAATGGACTTCAAATGAATAACTTCTATTGATTTTTGAAAATATTGTCATGTAATTATTCAATTTCCTAGTAAATTTTAACTGTAGGTGCTATATTAACATGGTTTTTATTTACACGACCCTTAGATAGCACATAAGTCAGTATATTTTATTTTACTAATGACTATATTTTTCAGTGTTGCTTCCCTTGCTTTGAAAACTCAGACGCGATTTTTCTAATGGAACCTTTACTCAAGGACCTTGTAGAAAATAATTGTGTTAATAGCAGAGACAGTTTCCCCATTACAATGATCTGTGCTCCTTGACAATTAATGCCTCTCCACTCCGGATTGTCACTGTTTCTCCTCAGGGCCTAAAGAACTTTTAGTTTTACATTATTGGATGCAGCTTCTTTTCTTTCTGGCAATATGGGCATTTCTAATGATGAGACCTGCCAAAAGTTGTCAACGCTATTTTTCTTCTTTACCATTAGAGGTGACTGTGGCTGACTCGCCAAGTAATCTGTAGTCTAACTTCACTTAATTGTTATTACTACACGACATGAAGAAATATAGTGAGTAATCACTTCTGTTTTACATGAAGCAAATTGCTGGTGCTTTTCACAGCAATATGAAGAAACCTTAACTTGCCTAATCTTCCCCTAACATCCTGTTCAAATACTGACAGAATAAACTCAGCTCTTTCTGGTTCTCTAGTAAATGAAGACTAAATTGCATTAGTGGCTTTCAATTATTATACTTGCTGTGGACCGCTATAACAAAATTTCCAGAGAACATTTTTACCTGATTTGTTTACCTCTCCCTCAGTGGTTTTTTCATTAGGGGTTACATATCAGATATCCTGCATATCAAATATTTACACAATTATTCAAAACAGTAGCAAAAAATAGTTATAAAGTAGAAACAAAATAATTTTATAGTTGGGAGTCACCACAACATGAAGGAGGAATTGTACTAAGGGTCATGAAATTAGGAAGGTTGAGAAGCACTGCTATAGCTGCACCTCTCAAGAAGAAAGGTTTATTCTAATCAACCATGTAAACCTTACTTCAATGCACCAATAATTATTTTGTGCATTGTATTTATTCTTTCTCTTATACATATACTCTGATAATGAAAGTTATATAATCTTTTATAGAACATCTAAAAGCACAGAAAAAAAATAAAAACTGCCCCCTCTCTACTTCCTCCCAATGGAGATCTTTTTGCTTTTAATAATTTTGTGCTTCCATTTCCAATATTTTTATTTGCATATATATGGGGCACATATAGTCACTTATCAACTTTTTTACTTGACATTATAATATATATGCATTTTCCGTTTATAATAAATATTTGTAAACATCATATTTAGTACACATAAAATATTGTATTTCCTCAATATATCATAAATCCTTTAGCAATTCCCTTGTTGAACATGTATTCTACCATTACAAAAAATTGTTCTATGAAAAAAAAAACCTTTGCAAATGAATTTTCTTTTACATTAGAACAGATTCTCAGAAGTAAAGTTTTTGGGACAAATGATAGCAATATTGTTTTTGTGGTACTAGGAGTAGAACACAGGGTCTACATATGCTAGACAAATGCTCCACCAGTAATCTACCACCATATCCACTGTATACAAAATTTCTAATAATTTTGCAGAAAACTGTCAAATCTCTACCAATTAGTGTTCCATCAGGTTTTTATTATCTCTTATTAAACTGATATTTCCTACGCATTTCCTACATGTAGGGCACTATTGCATTTTATAATGGATGGATATAATAGTAAACAAAATGTCTAGTAGCTCATGGCCTCATGGAGCCCACATGCTAGAGGAGTTGATAAATTATAAACAAACAATACCATAGTAAAATACCAAGTAATTCTAACAAATAAGAAAGAAAATAGATGCAGAAAATGGGAGAGGAAAATGAAGAAGTAAAACACAAATCAATGCAAAGGAGAGAGGACTCAGCTACGATGAAAGGATAATAATTTAAACATGTAAATAAAATGAGAAATACGACCAGTGGGAATCTGTAAAAAAATATTTCAAACAAATAGAGGAAAATGCATGCCCGAAGTTCCTGGGTGACAAAACATTCATGGTATGTTTCAGAAACAAAGTAGAAGGCAAGGTTTATAGCAGATTGTGAGCAAGTTTGGATAGGAAATACAGTACATAGTCTGATAGCAAAATAATGCAGACTCTTGCAGGCCTTGATATTTTTCTTAAATATTTAAATTGTATTTTATATGTGGTGTGTTTGATTGTTCTCTAACAAGTAGAGAACAGATAAAAGCACAGATCTTAATGAAATTTAAAAATCATGCTGCCTGCAGTGTCAAAAACCATAGAAGGGCAAAAATCAATGGAAGAATCTTTGTGAATACTATTACCTAGTCCTAATTAAAAAACAATGGCTTGGCTTTAGGTGTTAACGATTACCAGGGAAAAATGACTCATATAAAGACTAGAATTTGCAGGTAGAATCAAATAAGTTAGTCATTTCTTAATTGGTTTGATAATAGGTTTTACCTGCCAGGAATGACTCTTAAGAATTTGGTCTTGCACAATTGTACTATCTTATCAATAAATTCTTCACACATAAGTTTTTCTGTATTGTTTCTATATTGTAAGTATACACTATATACACATCATAAGAAATTATTCACTTTTCACAACTGAAATTTCACAGATACATAATAGAATTTCTTTTCTACTAAAATTTGATGTTTAAAAAGAACACTAACGTGCATTTGTGTTTTCTCTCATGCACTATTGTTTCATGCTCTTTTCCTAGTGGCATGTACAAGATCCTGTGTACTTAGATTTCATTTCATTGTTTTGTTTCCCTCTTGGTTTATATCATTACTTTCCATGGAATATATCCTCTTGCATCTCTAACATCCTTAGTGCAATATTTTTTAAACTGTTGCACTTGCTTCCCTTCCTATTTTCTCTACAGTCTGTAGGGGATCCTAATTACTCATTCTTGTAAGTTTAATGAGTGTTTGCAGATGGTACCCAAATATCTACCTACAGAACTAATAATCAGCTCAGGAATTTAAATCATCTAAAATCTAACTCTGTCTGGATGTCTCTGTGCTATTGCACATTAAATAAGTCCAAGTCTCATCTCATTGTCCACTCAAACATTTTTACTTTTGCAGTCTTTATATTGCATAATGAGTCTTACAGTGGGTTCCACATATTTCTCTTCTTTTCATTGTCACTGTCACAGTTTCTTCCACACCCTGAGAAACTTTTACACTTGCAGTATAGTCTCTTCACATATCTCACTCTTTATCAAATTTAACCTATCCTCCATACAGGAATTACCTTTTAAAAAGAATCACACTCCTAGCCAGAAACAACTCCAACTGAGGGAATGCTTTAATCAGTTTAGCTTGCGGCCATGTCTATGTGGCATTTTCTTTCTAATTGGTATAAGAAGGCCTACTATGAGTGGCACCTAGGTTAGGTTGTAAGAAAAGGCTAAATAAGCACATCCCAGAGTGCAACTCCATAAAAGGTCTTCCTCCATGGCTTTTGATTTATTCTGTTCCTATCTCCTGGCTCTTTCCTACAGCTATTTCCCTGACTTCCCCCAATGATTAATATAATCTGTAAGTTAAAATAGAGCCGGGCGGTGGTGGTGCACACTTTTAATCCCAGTATTTGGGAGGCAGAGGCAGGTGGATTTCTGAGTTCGAGGCCAGTCTGGTCTATAGAGTGAGTTCCAGGACAGCCAGGGCTACACAGAGAAACCCTGTCTCGAAAAAACCAAAAATAAATAAATAATGAAATAATGAAATAAAATAAAATAAAATAGAACCTTTCCTTTCTCATCTACTTTTGCTCATTGTATTTATTCATTATGGTAAGAGAGTAAATTAGGATAATTGGTCACCCCTATGTCATCTTAAAACCTGCCACCAATTCAGCAATATAGATAATTTCTGGTTTTAAATATAGCAACTTTCCTTTTTATTCTTTAATAAGTATTAGTAAAATTACCTATTTCTAGAATAACTCTCCCAAGTAAATTCAGCCATACAGTATATTAGTACTAAACATTGTATACCCTACTCATGCAGGAATACCAAATGAGAAATTATGTTTGATCCTGTTCTTCAGACCTAGATAGAGAGTACTTTTACCATGAGTAGGTATGCTTTGTATCTAGTTTAGTCTAGGACCTTTAATAGTCCTTAAGCCATGCAGAATGTGAGACTTTCTATTCTCTATCAATGTTTCTCAACCTGTGGATTGTTACCCCATTACAATTCATATATCAGATATGTACATTACAATTCATAACAGTAGCAAAATTAAAGATGTGAAGTAGCAACAAAATAATTTTATGGCTGGGGATCACCATAACATAAGGAACTGTGTCAAAGTGTTCCAGCAGTAGGAAGGTTGAGAAACACAGCTCTATCTAAAATATCCAGAGGTACTCAATAAGAATTAATTTAAGGATACAGGAAAAAATGAATTTGCAATTATGAACATATATTGCTCCTCTTGAGGATCCAGTTTTAGTTATTAGCATTCATATCAGGCAACTCAAAAATACTTGCAACAGTTCCAGGTTATGTGACACTCGTTTGGGGCCTCCATGGGTTCCTGTATACACATTTCACACATACATACACACACACACACACACACACAGAGAGAGAGAGAGAGAGAGAGAGAGAGAGAGAGAGAGAGAGAGAGAGAGAGAGAAACTAAAAATCTAAAAAACAATAATTTAAGCAATCTATCCTTTATAAAGCTTTATCATGTTTGAGTTTCCACAATATTCTGGTTATTGCTATTAGAGAATGCCTTACATGCTCATATTAGGCCTATATGTTTGTCTTCAAGAATAGGTAAGTCCTTTGAACTAGTTTGTATAGTGAGCTAAATAAAGGCATTTGTAAAAGTTTATCAAGGGTATTAAAAATTATCAGATGAAAAGCTTTATTCATGAAGAGTGTTCTTTGTTACATGAAAAAAAATTATGTAAAACTGAAGCTTTTGTTAAAAGAAGAGGTCACCACATGACACCTAAAGCTCCTTTAGAGGAAAGGCATGGAAGTATAAACACTATTATCCTAAATTCTCTGTGAATATTGATTATATTCCTCTGTGCCATCAGCAGCCAAGTCCCATCAAGTATTTTACTGAATGTGTGGGACAAGCATTCCCTTTATTATATACATTTGCTTAACTATGTTGTATTTCATATTAAAAACATACATTGTGAAAATTCCCCTTGTTGGGCTAAGTTAACCATTAAAATATTTCCCTTGTACTGTATTCTAATCATTTACATTTAAATTATCTCACTTTCACAAGTTGTTAAATCTCAAATAGGAGAACAGGACAAAATAATGATAATCAAAAAGTAGCATGCTTGTGTTAACACTTCATGGATTCCAATCCAAATTTAAGTGGTGTTACTCCTATATGATGATATTTCATTATACTAACCATTGGAAATTCAAAAATATGAAATATTTTGAAGTATACTCAAAGTAAGTCTTCAATAAAGAATATAAATCCAGGGCTGGTAAAATGTTTCAGGGGTAAAGGTGCTTGCCATCCTGCCCAATGGCCTGAGTTCAATTTTCAGTACCCACATGGTGAAGTAGAATAGAATTCTTACTTCTTTACTTTGTCTTCTGACCTTCACAAATGGCATATGTGTATGACATGTGCACACACATAAATATAAAGAAATGTAAAATGAAAAGAATTCGAATGCAGAAAATTTGTATGTTGGTACAGTTCCTACTCAATTTCATAGCCCTCTTTCATAAAGGTAACTAGATCTCATTAGTAAAATTAAAACTCTCCTCTCAAAATAATTTTCTTTGTTTGACTTGCCTAGCAATTCTACCAAAATTGTCCTATGTTGCTTGTAGCTTTACAGATGTAATGGAGACTCAAAGAAGTATATTCCTTTAAAGTATATAGTAAACAACAGAGGAGATTGTTATGTGTCTGTGCACAATGCTTGTGAAATTGATGTGAAATGCACATAGACTGTTAATAAATATTCCCCATGGAAAGCAATCTCATGAACACACACATACATACATACATACACACACACACACACACACACACACACACACTTTACATTTTGGGGTTACTTAATAGAGCAGGAGATGGCACATCAATATCTCTCAAATGTTTGCAATTAAGCAAAGCAGCTTTAGAAAAAGGAAATCATTAACATTAAAAGTAAGGGACATAATGCACAGACTATAAATTGAAAATGTTGATCAGAAACTTTTTTTTTATAGGAACTAAGTTAGCTAGGAATAGAGCCAAAATTTCAGGTTTAGAACGCTTCAAGCCACTGTGTGGTTGTAGTGTATTTATACAGCTCTATATTTAAACCCAGGTGGTAATTAGCAAGATTGAGACACCTTTAATAAGGCATCATCATGGGTGCAAAGGATGTGTAGCATCAGATGAGTTCATTATCAATAACTTTCCTGAATTAATCATCTCTTAGGACATTTAATTTTAAATGTACCTGAAAAAATCTGGATTATTGATATGGGCCATCTGTAGTATTATTTTTTCTATTTTAGCTGAACAATGGAAGAATTTTCTTTAAATGTATACATGCAGCTGGGATGCAGGGGTGGTGATATCTAATAAACCAATTGTCCATTTAATCTGGCACCTTCTCTTTGACAGGTGTCTAAACCAGATAGAAACATTAGAGGTAATAGACATACTTAGAATCCACCAATTAGGCAAAAACATGCAACTGGGAAATTTGCTCTTTGACCTTAGCCAGTAATAAGATTTTTCCCTTAAGTATGCAAACGGAGAGTCATTTACTTTTATTTTGACCAATATAAAAACCCTCATTCACATAAGCAACTGAAAACACTAAACTAATTCCCAAAAATGTGAAAATGGAGTTTCTTTAATATAGCCATATTTGAATTCTACTGAGAGTGACTCTATCTGCATCAGCACACTCAATATTGATAATATATTTCATCTAAATAGGAAAACAATTGGATAGTAAGTATATTATACTTTGAAAAGAGAAATGAAGGCTATCATTCCTTCAAACCTGAGCATTTGGCTATACAACAAAACGTGATTTATCAGACAGTTTGAGCCAAACAGTTAATATACTATTTCATTATTCCCCTAAACTGTCAAGTATTTGCATAAACTTTAAAAGAAATTGATGT
Source organism: Apodemus sylvaticus (assembly GCF_947179515.1). NCBI lineage: Eukaryota > Metazoa > Chordata > Mammalia > Rodentia > Muridae > Apodemus > Apodemus sylvaticus. Next base: position 122,514,546 of record NC_067495.1, read on the forward strand.
GACAGAGATGATTCAAGTATTAGGTACTCTGCATGTGCAGCAGGGATGAGTGACCTACTTTTTGGTTTTGTAATTATACAGCTATAGCTCAAATAAGCAAACAGCAACAAAACAGCTAATAAAACATATGCATTTCAAAATTTAGCCACAGGATACTAATGTCCCTAATATTCCCTATAATACAAAACTGTAAACAACTGTTTTTTCTCAAAATTTAAATAATTACCTTATTCTATCATTCATAAATGTTCTAGAATATATTTTAAAATATCTTCATTTAAAACATTAAAGACTTTCTGATCTTTATATGACAAGCAAATATACCTTTTTTATTACAAAAATCCTTACTAAGGAATTGTTTTTTCTTAGCCATAACATATAAAAAAGTGTGTGAAACAATAATTCTCAAGAAAACCCATTGTATTCTCAGAACCTATAGCTGGCATTGCAAAAGACAGCATGAGTTTCAATTCAGCTCATATTAGTGTAATTCTAAAATTCTATTTTATAAGTTGTAATCAGCCACAAAAATGTTAGAACAAAATATGAGAAACATTAAAAGGCAATTTCCTCATTGTTGACTACTTATCAAATGACAACTTAGTTGATTAAAATTAAAACAATCAGCCTGCTTTATAGTGATGAATACAATAACTCTTTTACAAATTCCAAATAAATGCATTCAAATACATTTTGTCTCTGATAAAAAAAAGTGGGACATAGATATTTTAACAGAATTGCTTTTCTATTTAAAAAGGGAAAATAACCCATAATACTGGAAAATTCAAGTACCACTTGTACTTAGTTTTACTGTGATAACTAAGTAGGGTTCTTCAAAGTCTACAGACTCATAATTTGAAAGAACATATTTTTTCAATGTAATAGTTATTACAAAACTATTTTACAGCTGTGAATGCTCTATTAGAACAAAAATGAGTTGTAGACTACATAAATACCAACAAGAATGGACAAATCAAACCTCTATTTCTATGACTACTTTGAAAGAACTGCTTGAGTAGAAACAAAAGAGGTTTACAAGTAAAATCCTAAGGAAAAATTGGCAGAAGTTTTGCTCTGCTTAATAATTTATTTCTGACAAATGCATTGTTCCAACCTTTTCAGTTACTTTCTGGGACCAACAGGCTGACATAAAATTAAAAAGGAGCCTCACTGAATGAGTGACTCTTGGCTGTCTGTCCCATCTAGTTTCCATGGCAGTAGAAGAACTGTTGGGAAATGAGATGTAGAAAATCATAAGTAGCTAACGCATCAAATCCATCAAGTTAATTTCTAAACTGATAAATCATGTGGGGAGTGATGTAAAAAATTACTGATTGAAGTTAAGTTGTGGCATTTTCTCTGTTCTAGAAAAGACCAGTCAGTACACTTTTGGTTTTGTATTAGTTGGGGAATGCCAGTAGCATCTCATAATTCACAGAAGGCTCTAGGATGACGTTTGCTGTATTATGTATCTTATAGAAATTCAAAGGTGTTAAAGATATTTGACTGAAAAGATTTTTTTTTTTTTAGTTTTGTATGTTTTCTTTCCTACAAAGGTATCCGTGGTCATCATCCTATTAAATGATTCCAAAACACTCAGACCCTTTGGGAAACATTTTTTCTTGATCAATCAGAGATTAGTCTGAATTGTCTCAAACAGTTGGCTGTTGTATGCATACATTTAGATCTTACCTAGGTATAATCATAGAGACTCAGATACTACCCAGAAAGCATATTAATCATCTTACAGACCTACGAGAAACACAAATAAGAAGGCTCCTAAGAAACAGATTCACAAAAATGATCCACTAGTCGGAAAACAAATTCTTAATACATATTGATGTGTTGATTTTCTAGTTAATTTCATTCTTACAGTTAGAGTAGTGTACGAGAGAAAAAAACAATATTTCAGAATCATTACATCACTTTAAAGAACATCATCCCGGAGGTAGTGGCTATTTGGCATATACGCACATTTTACCATATGCTATTGTTTACCAAAAGTAGATGCTTGGTCAGGAAATACAATTCAGAATATTTTTTAAAGTTGTAAATTATCCAAGCTTATACTTTCAGGTTGAGAAATAAGTATTAAGGTTATATAAGAATTTAATAGTTTTAAATTTTTATTAGTGTTACTATTTTTAAAATGTCAGTGATCCTCATCAACTGTAATTTTTGCTGTCACTAAATAAAATGAGTTTGCTTAAATTATTTATGGAAATATTAGCCAATAAATGAACATGTATGCTTTATAATGTTTTTCTGTTCATAACATTATATTTAAATTTATTCAGTCCTATTTTCTATGAGTTTTCCATGTAAACAATATCTTTGGATTTGCTTAATCATACCAAATCATGCGTAGCAAACTACAATCTTACTATACATGATATAAGTTACATAATGGAATGCTGATACTGAGGAGACAGCTGTGGTTGAAGTGTCAAGGTTGTTCACAATAATCAAAACTGAGTAAAACCTTTTATAGCGTTCACCTGTTCTAACTGTGCATGGTGCTATTTAGTATTTGCTTTTCTCTGCATTAACAGGATTCATCAGAAAAAAAAGAAACTAAAAAAAATATGAATAACATTAAGCCAGGTGATTCATGTTTTAATTTTATTTTATTAACAATAGCTAACTAAGTAGTATATCCAGTAAGAAGTGTGTTTTATTTTTTAAAGGGAGAAAAACATAAGCTCAACCTCCATTAAAAAGAACGATCTAAGTAGTAGTGAGAATCTGCAGGTGATTAAAATCAGTTATTGTTTATGTGAACAACTCAGAAATTTAAGTTCTTTTAATTTCATTATAGCATTCACATTTGAAGTTATGGATAAATCCTGGTACTCATATAGCAATGGCTTTTATTTTATCTATGTGTAGTTGTGTTAATAACCCAAATCAGAATTGTTTTTTTCCAAAATGATAAATGATGGGAAAGCTTTGTAAAATATTCACAAATCATTACATTTGGGTTTAAAATTCACAGAAAATTAAGAATTATATACATGTAATTTAAATAAAATTAGCCAATAAATAGAAATTGGTGTGTTGATAAGCTAAGAAATCTTGGAAGATTCCTTCCAAGACAGTGTGTGTGTGTGTGTGTGTGCGTGTGCGTGTGCGTGTGTGTGTGTGTGTGTGTGTGTGTGTGTGTGTATAGGCCTACATCTTTTGATGCATGCATGTGTGTGTGTGTGTATGTGTGTCTGTGTATGGGGGTGGTTATGAGGAGGTAGCAAGTATGAGCAATATGATAAAATATTTCAATTAAAAATATCTCTGAATCAGGTACTCATAGTACCAGTGTTATCTTGACCTCAAGTCATTCATAAGTAAATATATTCATAACAAATAAATTAGCATATTTTTGCAGACCTTAGGGAAATGATCAATCAAAATGTATACTAAAGACTTAAGAGCTTTACTTAAATCGGAAACTGATAGACTTTCAGGAACAGCGAGCTTCAGGCAAATATTACATGAATTCTGAAAGCCTATCTCCAACGTAAAATCAAAAACATTTTTTTCCCCTTTGGTATTGGTTGTCACTAAAATTTCTCACCACTTCTAAGTTTCTAAAATTGTCATAGAAAATAAAATCCCATTGTTTTTTTTTTATTTCAAAAGTAACATCAAATTATAATTTTCAGATTGGTCATTTAAAATAGTATCATACAGAATAAATGTGATGGCTATGTTGTTCTGTTTCAGCAAGAATCTGTATAAAGGCCGAGAAAGGTACAATGATAAGGGAATCTATGATCATGTCAATGTTACTTACACATATGATAGCTGAACTCAAACACTGAGACCTTAAGGACATCCAAACTTTGAAGTAGGGCCTTGAGGGAGTTGATAATTCCATACACTATGATTTACCTTTTTAGTACACGAACATATTTGGACATTCAGTTAGCTATCATTACAGCACTATGATTCTACAAAACAATGTTTTGCTTTAAGCTCTCTCTATAATTTATTAAATGTTATGCCTATCTATTCTTAGTCCATAATTGAATCCTAGATGCAATAGCAAACACTGTATCATTTAATCACAAGTGCTTTCCCTAAATTTCTGTTATTGTTCTAGAAAGCAAATTTTATTATTGTCATTATCAAATGTATTGTGTTGAGTATTTATTTATATAGTTGTTTGGCAGAAATACCTGTTTTTTTTTAAATTATGGTGAGCAACTTGTAAAGTTTTAATCAATATCTAAAACATGGGCCCATTTTAGAAACTATCTGAACCACTTTACAAACACATTTTATAGCTTTATTTTATTAGCATCAAAAGTTTGCAACCTTATTTTCTCAAACCTGAAAACCTTTGACCACCCTTTAAGAACTTTGCAATAGTAAATTTTTTAACATATCATTTTAAAAGTCATACAAATTTGAATAAAAATATCAAAACTTGGATTTTGTTATTCCAGTATCTACTTTTAAGAGTCATATGAAGCCTTATGCAAATTCATCCCCTCATACACACATATTGGGAGATACATAGAATACAGGGCAGAGGTAAGCAAGTAAACAAGTGCAGGATAATTACTGAACAGAAGTTAAAGCCATGGACAGTCTTTTCATTAAAAATGAGCTTTCAAACCCTTTTAGGTTGTGCTATTGGTTGACACTGTTCCAGTACCCTCTGCTACAGGTCAGAAGATTTCAGAGGATGAAGGTTTATAGGATTTTTTTCAAAGAAAGGTATAATAGAGCAGACATTTGCAATGTCTTCACGGAAAAGACTAAAGTAGCAATTGATGCATACAGTGCAGTGTACCTGGCTTGCTAATTATAATTATAAAACAACAATCTCCAATTCAAGGAAGCTGCCTGTAATCCTTACCCAAAATATGATCAATTAAATGCTTATCTAAGGATACCTATTAAAGTTCTCTGGGGCACATCCTTGGCTTTTGTTGTCATTTAAATGACATTTTATTTCTCTCTGTGACACAGGGAACTTCTCTTCCTGTTTCTTTGGACCACTATAAATACAGAACTAGGTTAGTGTGCTCAGAAAAACCTGTGAAGTTTGAGACAAATTCTGACCAATTGCTTTGTACTCAAGTTGAGGGATTTTTTTAAACCATATTAGCATATCTCCAGCAGCAGTGATGCAGATCTGCTAAACCCAACACTGCCAAATGCAAGTACTAGCTGCAAGCCAGCTCTGGCCCCCGCCCCTGTTCTCCCAGTGGTGAAACAGACGTGGACAGGACATCCACTAGTGGAATGAGATCGGCTGTCTCTGCAATTGTAAACAATCAGCTGCACCCGGTTTGCTGAAATGTTTAAATAGGCTACTGGCTTCTAGCACATCCGCTCACCAAGTAGCACTAAGGCTCTTTCCACACCTCTAGGCAAAGCATCTTAAAACTGAATTGGCAATCTGCCTGTTCCCGGAATGGGAGAAGCTGAGGTTACATTTCCCCAGGCATGCCTAGCGGGTGTTTGGCTCTCGGCAGATGTACTGGCTATTGCTGAATTCTAGACACCACGCTTTCAGGATGAAACGCAGAAACACACAATCCCGCACAGATGAGCGTATGGTTAAAGCCAATGCCGATGGCATCCAGTGCCCCGTTAGGATTATTTCCCGTGACACAGATCGGGGTATTGGAGAACACATTGGGTGGGGCCTCAGTGAGGGTCCTGGCATTCCCCTAGAACTCCAACTCCCTGAGTGAGGGTGGAATAGCAATTCAGAAGCAAACAGGTTCAGGTTCTACAGGACATTCTAGCTCTTAGGCATCCTCTTTCAGAGAGTGAGAGAGAGAGAGAGAGAAGTAGGTGACCCCGAGTGGCAGAACCCTGGTGGATGCTCCAGGTGGAAGTAATGAAGGAGGTGATCATCTCCTTTTTTCGGTACAGCCTCTCCACCTGCCACTCTTGGTCCACTTGTTAGAGTGCCTTGGTCTGCGCGAAAGCGAAGGCGAACAGCCCTCTTAACAATACTGAAGGAGTTGGTTGGCAAAAGTGCCACCAGGGAAAGCCACAAAACCTTCGAAGGACAGTGTCCCTAGTGCCCGCTGAAATCCTAAACTGACAACAAGGCCAGTCTCCCATCTCTCCTGAGAGGTCCAGATCCCTGGGGTAGACGGAGACCCAGAGAAAAGGTTGTAGAGGCTCAGTTTCCTCCACCAGGAGTCCCAAGAGCGGGCGCAACCAGCTTTTCAAGATCAGGAGTCACAATCCGCAAATGCATTCTATCGCATCCTAGGGGGGAAGTTCGCCCAGAGTCCTTGGGGCGGAAAGCAGGCAGGATCAAGCGGGAAGGAAGTAAGAGCCAAAAGAAGCGGACCTACCTAGTTCAGGCACAAGTTTCAGTGATGTCCTCAGGTGCGGTCCCCCGCCTCCTTGCCAGGTACTCAGCTCTGCTGTGTGCTGAGAGTGCACTGGACTTCGGGCGTCTTTGCTGGTTCCTACGGGAAATGACTGTAAATCCACATTAGTGTTCGAGCTGCCGCTCGGGCCCCCGCATCGCTCTCCTCCAGCTGGCAGCGGCGGTGCTCTCAGCCCGCGGTCGCTTGGGGGCAGGAACCGAACCTGGCTACTGTTGTGCCAGTAGAAGACCGCTGCCAGGAGGGTATTTGCTTAGGGGTCGGCTTTTTTCTTCTTCGAGATAATGTGTATACGTGTGTATGGAAGTGAGTGAGTGAGTGAGTGAATGTGTGTGTGTGTGTGTGTGTGTGTGTGTGAGAGAGAGAGAGAGAGAGAGAGAGAGAGAGAGAGAGAGAGAGAGAGAGAGAGAAACAGAGACAGACAGACAGAAACAGAGAGAAAGAGGCACAGAGAGAGGCACACAGGGAGAGAGACAGAGAGAGATCAGAAGGGGTAAGACAAGCTTCCTGGGCACTGGGAGGTGAACTCCAGGCTGAGCCGGAGCTCACCGCGCGGCCGGGTGCCGGGCGTCTGCACCACTGATGGCTGTGCTGATGTTGCCCTGGCCGCCGCTGCTGCGCTCTAAGGCTGGTCGCGGTTGTGCAAAAAATGTTTCTCCGCTACTCGAGACCAAAAAACCTGCCCTGTCTACTGAGCATGCCCGGTTTGACAGCTTCACAGCCTAGGCTTTTTTTTTTTTTTTCCTTTTTTCTTTTCCCCAAGACTCCAGGTTTTAGCCGCAGCTGAGCCCCGGGAGGTGGGGGTTGAGCTGGGAGGAGCTGGAGGACAAGGAGGAGGAGGAGGGGGGCTGAAGGAGCAGGTAGAGAGCAAAGGAAGGGAAGTGGAACTGAGAATGGGCAGGAGTGTTTGAGGGTGAAGAGAGGGCAGGGGAAAGCTGGGTACGCGAGCAAAAGGCAATATGAACAAACAAAATTTAGATTTCATACCACACTAGGATGCTTTTTGATCTCACATGACCAGCACTCATCATTTATCATTATTTCCTCCAGAGAATGAGGTGGAATGCAGACTTCGAAGGGGTGTTTGTTAATCTCAGAATCAACCCGGGACAGTGTTTCCCATTCATGCTGTGCACAAGCAGATACACGAGCACGCGCGTGCGTGTACACACACACACACACACACACACACACAGTCGCAAGCAAGAACACACGCGCTAAAACTCTCCATCACTGCTTCAATGTTTGCTTCAGGACAAACTTAAGAAAGAATAAGTCTCTTGCCAGTTTAACTTTAGGGGGATAAACTCCGGGGGGGGGGTCCTCCTATTTTTCTATTCGTCCTTGCGTTACAGAAACCCCAACATGGTGCTAGGTACACACAAGCTCTCGGGGTGTAGAGGGGAGGTGTTAGAGCGCAACTCCAAATTGCCTTCCATTGAAGGTATAACCCCAGCGCATCAAGGGGCAGCAGGGCAAGTCAGCATTAATAAAATCCTCAAGGAAGAGGGTGTGTGTGTGTGTGTGTGTGTGTGTGTGTGTGTAACGTGCTCTTAATCTTAAAGTGCTTGACCATATTGGTCTCAGGGTTCCCCAAACAGCTCTGTCTCTCACCCAGATGGGCAGGAGGGCACTAACCCGGGCGAACCCGGTTCACTGCCCCAAGCCTAGGATCCCTCCTTTCCCACCCACCTAAGCTTCCTAGAAAAAGCGGAGAAGTGGAATTTGTATGCCCAGAAACTCGCTTGGGGAGACTTAGGAGCCTGACTGGGCATGCTCGAGACTTTGGGGCGCCTTGAGTGGAGGCACTCTCCAACCGCTAACATCTGCACGGCTGGACCAGATGTGGCTGAAGTGGGGGACACTTTGGCGCCAGCTCCAAGGAGCCTTTACTGTTCCGGGAAGGGCGCCGGCGACGCCCATAGCTGCCTTCTTTAAGCTTCCAAGCAAAAGCAGGACCGCGGGAGATACCAAATGCTTAGTCAGGGGAGCAGCATCAACTGGAAAAAGAACAGGAGTCTTTGCAGACTCCTAAGCCCCTACCCCTCCAGCTCCACCCCACTAACATCGAGGTATTGGGCACGCACCAAAGCACCAAGGATAGCGATCTGTGTGTGTGTGTGTTCCCAGGGACTCCCAGCCTCTAACTAAAGAAATGGTAATCACAAGGACAGTCGAACTGTTTCCGATCTAAAGACGGTTACTGAAGGCTTTCTTGAGCGCAGAAAGAAGGTTGTGTGCAAATATGCACGTGTGCACACATACTTTTTAATTTTCCTTTGCAAGAATACACTGGGAAGAACGACCAGCTATTACTGCCTTGGAAGCCCACTAGGGGTTGCAGTAAGGCACGTTTGGAGCTGTGGCTGGCGCTAATTAACCGGAAGAGTTGATCTTGCAGCGCATCAAAGCTTCCAGCTGTTCTCCTCCCAGGGTGGCAACAGCTGCCAGCGGACAGCTTCCGGGCTGAATGATCCCTGCACTCCAAAGCAAAGGGAGATCTTTCAGCTTCCAAAAATGAGGTAGCATAGGGTGACGCCAGGGGGAGATCTTAGCACCATGTCTTCCCATCTTTCAGGCTTTCGATACAGGTATTTGTAAAGAGGGAGCATTGATAGATCATCGCATCTTTGAGGGGAGGTAGTGATGTGAGCTGAACACTTTGGGGTGGGGATCGCAAAGAATCAAGAGCACACTTAATCTCATCGTCCCTTTTCCAAGCTACCTTCATCTTTAGACAATCATTTGGATCTTTGCAGCTCAACACACAGGCACTTCCCTTCCTGCCCCATTGCCCTGCCAACAAAGAAACAAAAGATAACAATAGGGAGGATAAGGGGTGGGTTGGGGAGGGGGAAAGGGGAGGGGAATGGACCTGCTTTTTCTGTGATCTCTGGGTTGGGCTATTTAAAATTGTAAGGAGTGAGTGAATATCAAAGTAAATGATACTTTTAAAGCCCACTACTTTACTTCAAGGCAAACAAGGTCTTCTTGCAATAACATTATTTTATATTATTTACAAAAATAAAGATTCTACATTAAGAACTACCCAAATCCTACTATGAAGGAGAAAAAGCAATCCTCAACAAACTTATAAGACACATCTTCACCTCTCACCTTAGAGTTGAAATCTTTAGTGCGTTTGTTGGCTTGTTTTCTGAAAGAGGTAAAAGAAACATCTATCCAGTACATTTATTGATTGGAAATATTCTTGAATCTAAGGAAATTCTGTAATCAGTGGTAAAGTTTTGATAGAGTTCCCCATTAACAGGAAATTCAGGCAGAATAGAAAATGGGTAAACTATTCAAGCCATAGGAATGGAAAATAAGATTTAAAACCGTTAATATCTTAATATTTCTCTGGTTGCTATTTTTTAAAGGCAATGGAGGAGGAGCCAGTGAATGCTTAAAGATTTTATGCATGAAGACTCAAGTTGCCAGCCTTTTAACTATCTAATCATTCAAATATTTCACCTCTACTCTCCTTTCTTTCACATTTTCTTCCAATTTTTTTTTTGTACTTTGTTCCTTCCTTTAGTGGATACACATGTCTCTTCTTTTAGTAACTTCAAAGCATTGCTTGGTTTCCTAATGGTAGAGTACAAAGGACTGGGCCACATTTCTCCCTTTTCCTGAGAACTGACTTGCTGATTACAGAGTTCCATATATTGATATTGTACGTGTATTTGACAAACAAATCATTTCTTCAATGGTAGAGATACCCTAGATATATTTATGCCACAAGAAACTGTAGAATATTCATGTAGTTTACATATAAGACCATACATTTCTGTTTCAATTGTGTAAATCAAGACAAGGAAACAATAAATTGCTAGTTTCAGGATGCTCCTCCCCCCTTGTAAAGGACAACATAAGCAACCATAATGAAGCACATAATTGCTATTTGTTTATATTATTCAAATATTTTGCAAGGAATTTTTAAATATACATGATTTTACATAATAATCAAAAAACTGAATAAACAAAACAAAGAAAGACTAGCTGCAAGGGAAACAGACTGAGTAACATAAAATGGCAGACATATTAGAATTGCAGCTGACTTTTCAGTGGAGCCCCTAAAAGCCAAAAGGACAAATGTGCTGCAGACTCTAAGACCTCATAGAGGCCAGGTGAGACTACTATACCCAGCAAAATAGTCCAATTAAAAAATGAGATACAGAGCAAAACAGAGAATTCTCAATACAGAAATCCTTCATGGCTGAGAAACACTTAAAGAAATGTTCAACATCTGTAGAAACCAGGGAAATCAAAATCAAAATGGCTCTGAGATTCCATCTTATACCTAAGATCAATAACACAAGTGATAGCTCATACTGATGATGATGTGACACAAGAGGAACACTCATCTATTGCAGGTAGGAGTGCAAACTTGTACAGCCACTATGGAAATCAATATGACAGTTCCTGAGAAAGAAACCTTAGAAATTGATCTACCTGAAGACCCAGCTATGCCACTCTTTGCATATACACAAAAGACACTCAATCTTATCAAAAGGATACCTGCTCAACCATGTTCATTGTTGTTTTAGTCATAATAGACAGAAACTAAAAACAACCTAGTAGTCCTTCATCAGAAGAATAGATAAAGAAATTACACAATGGAGTATTATTTCACTGTTTAAAAAAAATGAAATCAGAATTTGAAGGCAAATGGATAGAAATAGATATATAATGCATAGAAATAGATATATAATGGATAGAAAAGGCGGTGGTGGCACACGCCTGTAAACCCAGCACTTGGGAGGTAGAGGCAGGATTTCTGAGTTTGAGGCCAGCCTGATCTACAGAGTGAGTTCCAGGACAGCCAAGACTACAGAGAGAAATCCTGTCTCGAAAACAACAACAACAACAACAAAAAACACAACAAAAAAAAAAACAAAAAAAAGAAAAGAAAAAAAAATATCTTGAGTGAGGTAACCCAGACCCAGGAAAGTAAATAGGGTACATATTCATTTATAAGGGGATATTAGCTATTAAGTAAATTATAACCAAGCTACAATCCATGGACACAGAGGTTAGGCAAAGAAAAAGGCTCCAGCAGAGATGCATGGATCTTCCTTTGTGGGGGAAAATAGATTTTCTGGGCAGACTAAGACAAGACCAGGGCATCAGGTGAGGTGCAGATGGGCTAGGGGAGAGTATGGGGAGAAACAGATAGAATGGAGGGAATGTTGCAGGTAGTGTGGAAACCAAGTGCAGTAGAAACTTCCTGAAAGTGATCCTAAAGAGGACTCCTAGTAATAGGGGATACAGAATATCAAGAAGCCTCCTCTTGTAGTCAGGCTTCTAGAGACAGGACTAGGTTGAATTCAATTGAGTTGTTGGCCAAGGGGGTTCAATAGAAATCCCTAGACAACCAAGGCTGTGGCTAGACAAAAGGTTGCTCACCACAAAAAGACAGGGGCTCCTATTTCCAGGGTAAATACCATACAACTCTTTGAACATGGAGAACTCAAGATGGAAGCGCCTACAATAATCCTTTATCTCTATGTTCTAGTCCCTTTGGTATAGAAAGGTCCACTGCAGGCTTCCATAACAGAAATGTAAATACTAGCCCAGCCTCAAAACCTTTGATCTACAATCTGTCCTGCCTACAAAATATGAAAAAGCTTGTGGGAGTAGCCAACCAGTGTCTGATTTGACTTAAGGCCCACTACAAGAGAAGGGACCCATACCTAACACTGGGTAACAAAAATCCAGAGACTAACTATCCCAGCGACCAGGGTTAAAAAAAAAAATGCCTAATGATATTCTGCTATACTCAAAGATCCATAGACTGGTGCCTTGTCAGATCATCACTAGAGAGGCTTCTTCTGGCACCAGATAGGAATAGAGGCAGAAACCTACAACTACACATTATGCAGAGAAAGAAGGAGACTAAATTGGAGGTCTCCATCAAATCCCTGCTCTCAGATCATGGAATCTTGCAGAAGAGGAGGTGGAAAAAAGCAAGAGGAAGAGGGGATGGAAGACAGTAGGAAAGAAAAGTCCTCTGAATCAACTAAGCAAGGCACATATTCGCTCACAGAGACTGAAGCAGTAAGCACAGGGCCTGCATGGCTCTGCACCAGGTTCTCTGCATATACATTATAGTTATTAGCTTAGTAATTTTATGGGATTCCTGACTGTGAGTGTGGGTAGATCTCTAACTCTTGTGCCAGTTTTTTGGATTCTTTCTTTCGTATTATCTATGCTTCATCTTATTCAATTTTTATTTGCCATTTTTGGTTGTTTCTTCAAGCCCATTTTCTAATGAGAGACAGAAAGGAAGTAGAACGGAAGAAAGTGGAAGTCAGGAGGAACTGGGATGAGTAAAGGAAACTAAAATCAGGTAATATTATACGAGGAAAGACAATATTTTCAATAAAAGGAAGAGGGAAAATGCATGGCTTTAACAAAGGCATACACAAGCACTCATTCGCCTTTATGTTTATTCCTGAAACTATTTTAATTACACCAATTCACTTCACCTAGTGAATTTGGAGCATCTACTATATTTCAGGAACTGTGCCAGCACTTTGGATAGCAAAGAAACTGAGATTTAAAGAAGCTAAGAGATGTTCAAAGATTAGTGAACAATTCACTTATCAATAAGCATATTTTGATGGCTATTACCATGTACTGGAAAAACTGCATCTTTGAAAATAATATATGGATCTTCTGGCTTTGATTTTTAAAATGTACATTTAATCTATAGGTTTCCTTCTGTGATAAGAATACACAAAGGAAATTTCACTTATTTCAATCTTGTTTGTAAGTACCCTCATAAGTAAGAGTATAAGTACAATAATATTAGAAGACTAAAGTCAATAACAATTGCATAAAGAAAATCAATGTACTCCATCTGAAATGAAGGAGTTTTATTTGGTTGCTTGGCTAATGGGAAGATATTTTCAAAGGTATACTTTCAATACATACTTATTGTGGTGAACCATTATTTCCTGTTGCTACTGATAACCATACCATGCAGAGATCAGTTTCCAGAGGCTATGAGTGCTGCTAGCACTTTAACTTCTGACTGAAATGACTGGAAACAGAGATGGTAGCTTAATGATTCTCCCAAACATCTTTCATAAACACATTCTGTAAAACTGTAGGCACCAATTTGTTGCTGGGGAATGCCCATTTCTGGACAGCTGTGGGCTCTGCTGGGGAAAGCTGCCACATGTCAGGATAGAGGAAGCTTTCTAGAGCCGGGATGTGTGCAGTTGGCAGCCAGAATTCTGGATCCAACTAGCCACAACAATTAACTTTTTTTTTTTTGGTTTGCTTAGTTTTGTTTCACATACCCTAGTAAGGCTCAGGAGAACAACTGGAAAACTAATTTATGTCTTCTCCTTATCTATTCCCATTTAGTAACTAAATGGTTCCTGTGTAGCCATGTTTCTGGTCAGTATGACAATCAGAAACAAAATGTATGAAATATAGAAGGAGTCTGCTGCAAATTACTTCATATTCCATATAGCAAGTACTTCTCAATGAAAGCATAGTCCTATTAAATATCATTCTTTGGAAATGATCTATCAATGCTGCTGCACCTTCTTCTCAAAATAAACTGTAACCCTAATGCAGATTAATAATAACTTCTAGAAGCTAAGGCTTCCCAACAGGGTGCAGTAGCAATTCATTTGTATTATTATTATAATGGATTACAATAACTGCTTGAATTAAGAATTATAGACAGTTGAGAGAATGTTACTATGGTCTTTATTTTATATGAAATTCACTTTTGTTTGATATTGATATACATAAACAAATATGGCAATAACAGTAATTTGTTCCCTCATAAAGAAAATGTAGTGCTTTCCCTTGCATAACTGCTGGTGTTTGTCTTTATATTGGATGTACTTTTAGGAATATTACTTTCTGGCACATTTTTACTATCATATTTGTGGAAAAGGGGAAAAAAACAATTTCAAAATGTACCAGGACTTTTGCTTAAGAGATGAAATTACACCTGAAAAAAAAAAGCGAAAAGAGTTTAAAAGAATTAGGATTGTTCTCTTGGCATTTAAATGGGCTTGAACTTCTAGCTAACTTTGTGACCTAGTCATCATAACCTTTTAAGTAAATTATTACCATGATTGATTTACAGGTAACTATTAATTTATATGGAAACATCTAAAGCATTCATTACTTTGGAAATAGATGTTTAATAGGGGCCATAAGAAGTTTTTACAATTATACATATTAATACTTGCTATTACATGCTAACAATGATCAGATAACATTTAAAGGCATCTTACGGCTGGAAGTAGAGCTAGCTTGTAGACCATTTGCCTAGCATGAATAAAACCCTAGGTTCAATGCCTCAATTGAAAAGCTTGTTTTAAATAAAAATTTGAACTATGTCCTTCCTACTGCTATACAACTCAACAAACATGAGTGATTTCTCTTCATATGTGTGTTAGTTAGTTCTCTCATTTTTACTTTCACCAAGTAAAAAATTACGAAAGACCTAGTGTGGACCTATATTCCTGGGAAAGGGATGGGAATAATCAATGTAGACATATCCCTATCCTTGTTGATCCTGTTGTCTACTGGCAAAATGTAGGTGTAACTAATCCTACAGTATAGTTAATTCTAAACTGTTGTTCCTCTGAAAGAACAGAAGACAATAACTGTAATGGAACAGAGAAGAATTAATTTAGACTGGAATAGGGAGATGGGTTGGCTAACCCTCTCTGAGGTAGTGCTGTCAACCGAAAGGCCTGGAGAGTGTGTTGTTATTAGTATTCTGGGAAGAAAAAAAATAGTATCTGTTTTGATTCATATAAGAAACACCTGGACACCCCAAGGATTACAAGAACAGCCTGTATATTTAGAGTATAATGAGAGTTAGCAGTATATAAGAGCTAATGACATAACATGAGAAAAGAGAGTCAGGAAAAAATGCAAACCACTTAAAGCAATGACCCTTTAATATAGTTCCTCAAGTGGCAGTGATCCCCAATCATGAAGTTATTTTGTTGCTATTTCATAACTGTAATTTTGCTAATGTTGTGAGTCATAATGTAAATAAATATCTGATATGTGGGATATCTGATATGCCAATTCAAAGAGGTCACAACCC
Organism: Apodemus sylvaticus; assembly: GCF_947179515.1. Classification (NCBI taxonomy): domain Eukaryota; kingdom Metazoa; phylum Chordata; class Mammalia; order Rodentia; family Muridae; genus Apodemus; species Apodemus sylvaticus. The sequence continues at coordinate 122,529,999 of NC_067495.1, forward strand.
ACAGGTTGAGAACCAGTGACTTTAAGCTTTAGGGGCCATGGAAATGTTTTCGAGTTTGTCAAAAGAGTAATGGGGTGGGAATGATACTATATGTTCCTAAATCAAACAAACTATTCTCATTTTCAAGGAACATTTTCTATAATCTTTGTTCTCATGTTCTCTGTATAGTCTCATACATATGGTCTTCCTGAATCTTCTAGAGTTCTTTCAGGTGTCTCTATAATCACTCTACTCTGGAACGCTAAAGGAAATTTCCTTTCTAGGCTCTTTTTCATTCTGTTTTGTCATGCTAAGATCTTTGTTTCTTCTTACTATACATATATTACTATGAAGTTAGACATATGTTGTTGTGTTCATATATAGTAGGTCATATAGAATGCGTTGAGGACAATTTTTGTATTGAGCACTTCATTTCATAGACAAAAGATCAAATAATGAAAATGATAATGAGAAGTGGGGGATATATGTATATAATTCTCTCTTATATTTTTATTGCTGTGAAGAGACACCATGACTATGGCAACTCTTATAAATGAAAGTATTTCATTGGAGCTGGCTTACAGTTTCTGAGGTTTAGTCCATTATTATCATGATGGGGAGCATGGCAGCATGCAGACAGGCATAGTGCTGCCTAAGAAGGAGCTAAGATCATCTCCCTCTTGATCGAAAGGCAGCAGAAGTAGATTGTGTCCCTTACTGAGCATCACTTAAACCTATGACCTCAAAGCCCTCCTCCAATCCAGTGATACACTTCCTCCAACAAGGCCATACCTACCAATAGAGCCACTTCCTATGGCCAAGCATTCAAATACACAAATTTATGCGGGCCATTCTTATGCAAACCACTACTATATCTATCTATCTCTATCTGTCTATCTATCTATCTCTATCTATCTATCTATCTATCTATCTATCTATCTATCTATCTATATTGTACAGAGTCATATTGGGGCAGTCTTGCACTTGGTCAGAGTTTGACTTTGGTCAAGGTTAACTTCTCCCAGATAGCCAGGATCCTGCTCCACCTAGGGTGGAGTGCTCGAAGTAAAGGTTAAGTTCACTGTTCCTCCAGGTCTAGGAATTCCTGAATTAAACAGGTGACCCACCCAGCTGCTGGAGCAGTCAAGACTAGGACCTCCAAGAGAAGCTAGACAACTTCCACCGGAACTCAGCCTGGAGTCTGGGGGGAAGGGTTTGCCCAAACTGTTAAAAGGTCTGGCGCCATTAAAGTTTCTGGCTTTGATCAGTGAATATTGTCTTAGCCATACTTCTTTTCGCCCCTCTTCCCTATTTATCCCTCAGCTTCTGTTCCAGAAACCCACTTCGTAATAGCTGCAGGCAGCTATGGAACCCAACACTATATATCCATCTATCTATCTATAGTTGAGTTATTAAATTTGAATGAATAATATAATGACAGTTTCAAAAGGAGTCTTTCTGTATTACCCCACTTTCCCATTGTTACAAAATCAATACAGTATCCAAGGTTGAGTGTATCATGTAGAAAAAAATTTTGCTTGACCAACAATTTTGGAGATTGAAAACCTCATCATATAATGAAAGTACATACAAGAGAGGAGAGATCAAAGAAAACCAAATGTCATTCAAGGATTAGGATTGTTCTTTTATTAAAATGTATCATGAGCATGAGCTGGGGTCCCAGGATGGCTGCAGCAGTTCCTTATACGCGCAATGTACTCAATGACCTAAATATTCATATTAAATTTCACCAGATAAAGCTTCCTCGTTGCTTTCCAATAGTACTAACCTTCATATTAGGGTTACAATTCATGAAACTTTGAAGTACAAAGCACATAAAAGCCTTTTGATGTGTCTAGCATTGTTTTATATGGTGCCATTTATCTGTTGCTACTCAACACATTTCTCCATTTATGAACTGCTTCCACTAGCCCTCTTCTACCTCTCAAACTATTATGGGCTACACAGAAATTATTTCAATGAATTTTTCCTGAATTCACAAAAGTAGTTACATTCAGTTAGCTTAGCAAGTAGACATGGTTCTTCTAACTGGGCCTCACTGCACCCCATGTATCAAAAAACACTGACGTCTCAGACCTCTCTCCATATGGTCTTTCTCTATGAGAGTGTATATCCACCACACCAGTTATTTACTCTTACATTTAACATAACCCTGAAACTTCCTGAGTGAACAGAATCAATTTGTTTCTTTTTATGACTGTGGGTTGCTCTAAATTTCACCTCCCTCTTCCCTTGACACAGTTACATATGGTATATGGTTAGCTGAGTTGGAAAACACAAGGCGTCCTTGCACTCATATCTGGAAGTAGGCTCTAGTTATTACTTTTCTTTGTTTTTGGTTGTCCTACATATAGCCCTGTATTCTTTTCTAAGCTATATAAAACTGCCCTGCATGGTGATTTCAGGGCACTACAACATAGGAGCAAAGCTAGAAGCTGAAAGAACTCCAAAGGCCCAAGATTCATAATACTATGTTCTTTCTGCCATATTCTATTAGAAGAAGATAATTATAGGACTAACTCATACTCAAAAGGCAGAGAAAATTATTTTAACTCTTGGTTAATGGCCAACAAAATAAAAAAGTGATTCTTTTTCCTTTCTACCAATGGCACAGTTTAAGATATATATTGTGAAGTATTAGTTAACTGGCTTATGCTATAAATTCTACTATTGTCAAATTTTCCTGTCTCATCTTTTTGTATTGTGAAGCATCTTAGTTCTCATTTCCTTTAGTTTTTCACCCTTTTCTTGTTTACTAAATAGAAAATAATTGAATACATTCTTATTAAAATAATTTAAAAAGTATCAATAACAAGTTGTTTCATAGTAATCTCACATCATCTGACAGGCTTCATTTTCACCTATCACTTTATTAATTCCTCATAATACATTTCTGAAATAATGAATAATATTACCACAATTTTTCAGGAACAACAACAATAAAACTTGGAAACAGAATAGTTAAGTCATTTGACAAAGACTACAGAGCTATGTTCTTTCCTATAGTGCTACAATTCTCTTTAGTTCTTTCTCCTTACAACAGTGTGGTATATATTTCTTTAATTGCAGTTATGTGCACTTACTGTATATTATATTTATACAAATGTCCTTTTTTTGTTTTGGTTTTTTTTGTTTTTTTTATTCGATATAATTTTTTATTTACATTTCAAATGATTTCCCTTTTTCTAGCCCCCCACTCCCAGAAAGTCCCATAAGCCCCTTTCTCTTCCCCTGTCCTCCCACCCACCCCTTCCCACTTCCCCGTTCTGGTTTTGCCGAATACTGCTTCACTGAGTCTTTCCAGAACAAATGTCCTCAATTGGCATTGGCTAATTTATATGCATGACTTTAAAACTCTACTTTTCCACTTTAATATATACCAAAATGATACACCAATAGCTTTTGGTTTGCCTTATTTAAAGTAGCTGCAGTATTTTACTCTATGGATGGACTGTTCATATAATGTCTTTCCTGTATTGCCAGATTTTCAGGTGAAAGTTGTTTTGAATAATTTTCTATTAATGATAATGGTACCATAATAAATAACCCTAGAGTAGTAAAAAAGATTAACATTTCACTATAGGTTTTTGTGCATTTATTTGCACATTTTTTGGATTACTTTCTCCAATACAATTGAGTAGACCAAATATTATTAATATTATAAACATTGTAAATATCACAGATATTATTAACTCTTCCTTCAAATAAACTCCAATAAAAGGCTGTCTCAATTGTCTCTTTACTACATATACAACATATTATATCAGACATTCCAAATTGAATTGACAAAAATTTCATTAGTGTTTTAATATACAGTTGCTTTATTGTTAATAATTTTGAAACTTTCATATAGTTAAAGATTTTTCTTTACTCACAGGTCTATTGTATCATTTTCTCATGGATTTCACCGAACTTTGATATCTTCTGTATATTACTCCTTTATTTTATATTTTGCAAATATTTTCTAAGTCAAAGAGTTACTATTGTCAATTAGCATTCTCTTCCAAGAAGAGTGAGTTTGATCATTTGTGGAATGAGATCTCATTACCCCATACTTTCTTTACATTATTTATATTTCCCATTATCTTTAATAATATTAGAATCCATAAATTAAATATGTTTTTCTTCCTTGTATAACTCTTCTATGAAGCCTATTTTTCCATCATTTGATTGGCTTATCATATTTTATTTTAAGTCCATACTTTCTTCAGTTATATGCACATTTTCGTGAACCAGGTTGCATGAATATACTCCTCATTGTCCTATATATATGTATCTTTTTGTGACAGGATTTTCTGTGTAACTGAGGTTGGCCATTAGTTCTAAGCAGTCTTCTTTGCATGTGTGCTACTACTGCATGTGTGAGACAAAACACCAGAATTCATAGGTCCTTTGCTATTTCTCAGGTGTAGTTTCTTCCTTTATAACTCCTTTTAAAAATGGAGTAAGATAGTTTGCAACTGTTTTACCTATATGAATGTGAAAGAAAATTGTATTAGCATTTAGAGTGCTTATAATGACACCTGCCTCACTTTCAGAAGTTGTATAGAAAAATAATTTATGAATTTAGGTTACTTTTTTGACAGAATTAAAATTTAGAGATGTACTTGCATTTCACAGAGTAAAGTTATATATATATATATATATATATATATATATATATATATATATATATATATATATATATAAAACACCAAGGGTTAAATTTTTGTCAGACAAGAAATTCTATAGGATAAATCCATAGATAGGAAAGTTTCAAGTGACAAATGAGGAAATAATATCCTTATCTTGAATGAAGGACCCCAAAATAAGACCCACATATTAATCTACTTCCCATTACCCTACACAGTCTTCTACAATAAAAATATAATTTTCATGAAAATATCACTAGCTAGATTTTACTTCCATTTTCTCTAGACTTCCATGCTGATTACCTTCTTTTTGACCAAGGAACCCCAAAGTCCTTTCATCTGTCTTTCCACTTATGTGGAACTCCACTTTACACACACACACACACACACACACACACACACACACACACACATTCCCACCCACACACACACATTCCCATATCCCCATATCTTCAATCACGCCTTCCTCCCAACTTCCTGTCTTTTATTTTTAGATAAACCACTAACTCCGGTTATTGCTGCTTATGTGTCTGTAGTGCATTGGAGTCTTATTGCAGCATCCTCAATAAAGGTGAAATTTCTCTGCCCAAATATTAACTGTCTATATCTCCTCAGTATGGGTTGTGGCCTGGAGATCATCTATCTGGTCTATGCCAGGATTTGACTGGTTTTATTTTTTATTTTTTATTTTTTTTAATGCTCACATTTTTTTTATTTGATATAATTTATTTACATTTCAAATGATTTCCCCTTTTCTAGCCCCCCCCCCTCCCCGAAAGTCCCGTAAGCCCCCTTCTCTTCCCCTGTCCTCCCTCCCACCCCTTCCCAGTTCCCCGTTCTGGTTTTGCCAAATACTGTTTCACTGAGTCTTTCCAGAACCAGGGACCACTCCTGCTTTCTTCTTGTATCTCATTTGATGTGTGGATTATGTTTTGGGTATTCCAGTTTTCTAGGTTAATAACCACTTATTAGTGAGTGCATACCATGATTCACCTTTTGAGTCTGGGTTACCTCACTTAGTATGATGTTCTCTAGCTCCATCCATTTGCCTAAGAATTTCATGAATTCATTGTTTCTAATGGCTGAATAGTACTCCATTGTGTAGATATACCACATTTTTTGTATCCACTCTTCTGTTGAGGGATACCTGGGTTCTTTCCAGCATCTGGCAATTATAAATAGGGCTGCTATGAACATAGTAGAGCATGTATCCTTATTACATGGTGGGGAATCCTCTGGGTATATGCCCAGGAGTGGTATAGCAGGATCTTCTGGAAGTGAGGTGCCCAGTTTTCTGAGGAACCGCCAGACTGATTTCCAGAGTGGTTGTACCAATTTGCAACCCCACCAGCAGTGGAGGAGTGTTCCTCTTTCTCCGCACCCTCTCCAACACCTGCTGTCTCCTGAATTTTTAATCTTAGCCATTCTGACTGGTGTAAGATGAAATCTTAGGGTTGTTTTGATTTGCATTTCCCTAATGACTAATGAAGTTGAGCATTTTTTAAGATGCTTCTCCGCCATCCGAAGTTCTTCAGGTGAGAATTCTTTGTTTAACTCTGTACCCCATTTTTTAATAGGGTTGTTCGGTTTTCTGGAGTCTAACTTCTTGAGTTCTTTATATATATTGGATATTAGCCCTCTATCTGGTGTAGGATTGGTGAAGATCTTTTCCCAATTTGTTGGTTGCCGATCTGTCCTCTTGATGGTGTCCTTTGCCTTACAGAAACTCTGTAACCTTATGAGGTCCCATTTGTCAATTCTTGCTCTTAGAGCATACGCTATTGGTGTTCTGTTCAGAAACTTTCTCCCTGTACCGATGTCCTCAAGGGTCTTCCCCAGTTTCTTTTCTATTAGCTTCAGAGTGTCTGGCTTTATGTGGAGGTCCTTGATCCATTTGGATTTGAGCTTAGTACAAGGAGACAAGGATGGATCAATTCGCATTCTTCTGCATGCTGACCTCCAGTTGAACCAGCACCATTTGTTGAAAAGGCTATCTTTTTTCCATTGGATGTTTTCAGCCTCTTTGTCGAGGATCAAGTGGCCATAGGTGTGTGGGTTCATTTCTGGATCTTCAATCCTGTTCCATTGATCCTCCTGCCTGTCACTGTACCAATACCATGCAGTTTTTAACACTATTGCTCTGTAGTATTGCTTGAGGTCAGGGATACTGATTCCCCCAGATTTTCTTTTGTTGCTGAGAATTGTTTTAGCTATCCTGGGTTTTTTGTTGTTCCAGATGAATTTGATAATTGCTCTTTCTAACTCTGTGAAGAATTGAGTTGGGATTTTGATGGGTATTGCATTGAATCTGTATAGTGCTTTAGGCAAAATGGCCAAACTGGTTTTATTTTATGTAAGTCTTACGCAGGTAACTAAAGAAGAGTTCATGATTTCAGTAACTGTAACATATCCAGAAGATACCATTTAAAATCAGTGTGCCCCATCCACCAGCCCTTATGTTTTTTTTCCCACTTGTCTTCCTTGAATTTCTCTGGAGGTAGGTACCAGGAATGAAGTTTCCCAGTTGATCTGAGATGGTTATTTCTATGTCCTGCAGTCAAATTATGTAGTATCTTCAGAAAGAAGATCTTACTGTGTGGTTATGATGGGTGGCCAAGGGCTATGGCAATAGTTTGTGTTATTTGGAAAACCTCAGAGTCTTCCCTAAAAGATAACTTTTAGGAAATATACCTAGCCTTGTGAATTTCATTTAATAACTCATGTCTTCTGAGAGCCATATTGCCCTCTCATGCATGGTAATTACATTAGAACTTTTGTTAAAGCTGATTATTGGATCCCCACATATGTTCATTATTTCTCTATTCATTATTGCAAGGAAATATAATCAATCTATATGTCCATCAATACATAAATAGATAAAATAAGTGCAAAATACAATTTAGAATATTACTTATATGTAAAGAAAAACAAAATCTTGATATTTGCAGATAAACAATGGAACTCGAAGAAATTATACTCATTGAGGTAACTCTGGCCCAGAAAGATAAACACCTTATTTTTTCTCATATTTTGATTCCAGCTTCAAAACCTTTGTTTTGTATATTTAACTTCAAGCACAAGTGGAAATAGAAAAGTAAAAATGATGATGGAGTCACAACTAGGGTGGAAGAAATAATAGATTATAAATAAAAAAATAAAGAGTCAGAATACATAAGTCAGAAATTATTAATCAGGAAGGGGTGTGGGAGTGTGGAGGAAAATAAGGAAGAAATAAAGAGCTAACACAACGAAGGCAATATGCAAAGCCACATGAAAATTCATTATCTCACACCTCAACTCAGAAAAAATCTAGTTAAGGGACAGTAGATTTGAAAAGAGAGAGCAGATATATGAGGGTTACAGATTTTAGAAGAGCTGGAGGTGGAGAGATAGGGGAGAAAAAGGGGGAGTGGTGGGTTAAAGCAAATCTCTTCTTTTAAAGACTGCATATAAATCAAAACCTAAATAGTTGGGCATTTGCTATTATTTCCTTTTACTTAAAACTCAGAAGCAAGAGGAAAACAACTAGTAAGCTCACATAAGAAGTACACAATCCTTTCTAGTCATACCAGAATAACATAGTATGTGTGCCTGTGTGGAGTGGTGGGGTTGGTAGGGGTTCTAATAGCTATATCACTATTTGTAGTTATTTTTATTACTTTAATTATATACTTTCTTAAACATTTGTTTATATATATGCATATATACATATGTACATGTACATATATATGTATATATAAACATGTTTTATATATATATAAACAAGTGTACATATATACATATACATATATATATAAACTAATAGAAACCTTCAAATATCTTTAAACTCAGAAATAGACTACCTATATTTATTTTATTCTAAAATTTTCTTGTAAACAAACGAATTATAACCATTAACTTTTGATATGCTTGAATTCTAAGTAATGTAAGGATACTACATTACATGTTGTTTCATCACAGGAATCATGCCAAAATTATCAATGTAATTTCTTTGGAGGAAAAAGAGGAGAGATTGTTTCCCTGATGTCTGTGTAAAATGTAAATGAATATGGATGTGATTCGAGTGTTAGCATTCAGAGCTGCTAGTTCTTCTCTGTTAATTTACATTTATATTCTTAATGTCTAGGTTGAGCCTAGGGAAATTTAAAAACCAATTTCATTAATGCTATAACGTCCATAGGAATCTCAATACGCACACAAGTTCCTCGATTGTGGAGTTATTGGATGAGAATATAGCTGCTAAGCATAATTGCAGAGTGGTTATGATAGTTAAACATGTACTGTCAGTTTTGATTTTCAAAATTCCTCTGGGCCTAAACCCAATGTCCAAAAAGTTTTACAAACATGAATCTAATACAGTAATGAATTTTAACATCTTTTAAATGGAAACTTTACATTTCTGAACCATTGCCCATTCTGATTAAATGTGATTTAAACAAGATCATGTTTCAAATTTGCAATAATTACATTGAGATACATGATGCCTAATATTACTGCAGACCCTCAGGTTCAAGGTTCACCTTACTAGAGTTACAATTTTTCATATAGTCTTTTTTTTTAAATTTTAAGTGTGATGCCTTAATCCTATTTATTTTATTTACTAAGAATAGGAACACAAATTAAGCAAAAACAGTGTCCATCAAGTCTCAGATAACTTTTTGCACTTTTTATGAACATATAGTATATAAATGTTACAAAAACTGAGGGAAATATTCAAAAGGAAATTCTCTAACACTGAAGAATTCCTTAGCAGAGGTAAAACTTAAAACCTATTTTTATTCTTTCCTGTGATAATTTTGATTAGGCTGCTCCCAGATTACTGTCAATGATGTCTTAAAATTGTATACATCCCAAGAGGATCTACAACTCATAATACTTTCAACAGATTTTAATACTTTCAGCCTAAACTCTATTGTGATTCTAAACCATAAGAATTTTGATATAAAATATGTTACTCTACTGATTTCTTTCATAACTTTAACTGAAGTCTCTCTTAAAAATTTCATTAACTTAAAACATCAGTTAGGGATAAAAGGAGGGAAGGAAAAACATGAAGATGAAGGGGAGTGAGCAGGTGTAAACAACTTCTATGACTACAGATGATTCAAGGAGAGCTCTCAAGGCTATAGAGACTTGACAAGGAAATATCTTCTATTAGGTGGCAAATGTCACAGGACAGTTAGGCATGAAAGGAAGGGAAGACATTTTTGACTTTAGAAAACATTTTGAAAGATAAAATGTGCTTTTAAAAATCAATTACTTCTAAAACTCACTTAAACTTTATGACTGTTTCATAAACTCTCCTATGAATTGTTCTTTGAGATTTTAGTTAAAAAAAAAATCAATGCATGGTGCATATTCATCCAGGAATCAGGAAGACTGCCTTACAAATCTTACAAGTCTTGGAAAGCAGTAAACAAGTGTTGGGGACCTATTTGTCTAACTGCAAGTGATTCAGAAAGTTCCAGAGATGCACATTTACACATGTGTGAACCACTGGCTAGGGTTGACTTTCCAGTGATGTAGCTTTCGATGTCATTCATTCTGGCAGTGGGCACACACTCATACTCCTGTAATTAGTGGTAGGTGTTAAGTTCAACAAACACAATTCCAAAATCCATCTCTCAACAACAAGCCATAGAGATGATTATTAAAATGTAGTGATGTACTGAACATCAGGTTTTATTAACAGAGTAAGACTATAGAAAAATCACAAGTAATTTTATTATTTTTGATGACATGTAAGGAGTTGAGACTCAGGCAAAAAATTTCTCCTTCCTTATCATCTGAATATTGTGATTTATGAAGAATTGAGATAAGATGATCTTGATTGCTGTGGATATTAATTCTCTGTCAGATGAATAGTTCACAAAGATTTTTCATTTTGTATGGTGTATTTTTGCTCTGGTAGCTATTTATCATGCTGTGTAAATTTGATTTAATGAAATCCCATTTGTCTTTTCAATATCTGTAAAGAATTGGCATGAAATTTTGAAGGGTATTGCATTGAATCTGTACATTGCTTTTGGCGAGATGGACATTTTTACTATTCATCCTACAGATCCATGAGCATGGGAGATCTTTGCATTTTCTCACATCTTCTTCAATTTATTTCTTCAAAGACGTGTAAATTTGTCATACAGGTCTTTCACTTGCTTGTTTAGAGTTATCCCAGTAATTTTTATATTAGAGAAGGCTATTGTAAAGGATATTATTTCTCTGATTTCTTTTTCAATCAGAATGTCATTTATAAACAGGAGGGCTACTGGTTATTTTGAGTTAATCATTTTATCTGGCCACTTTGCTAAAAGTGTTTACCAGCTGTAAGATTCCCCTAGTGGAACTTTCAGCGTCACATATGTATACTATCATATCGTCTGTGAATACCAATACATTGACTTCTTCCATTCCAATTTGTAACCCCTTAATCTCTCTTAGTCAGGGTTTCTATTCCTGCACAAACATCATGACCAAGAAGCAAGTTGGGGAGGAAAGGGTTTATTGAGCTTACACTTCTGCATTGCTGTTCATTACCAAAGGAAGTCAGGACTGGAACTCAAGCAGGTCAGGAAGCAGGAGCTGATGCAGAGGCTATGGAAGATATTACTTACTGGCTTGTTTCCCTTGGCTTGCTCAGCTTGCTCTCTTATAGAACCAGAGACTACCAGCCCAGGGATGGCACCACCCATAATGGGCCCTCCCACCCTTGATCACTAATTGAGAAAATTCCTTTACAGCGGGATCTCATGGAGGCATTTCCTCAAGGGAGGCTCCTCTCTCTGTAATAAACCCAGCTTGTGCCAAGTTGACATACAAAAACAGCTAGACAATCTCCTTTAGTCTCATTGCTCTAACTAAAATTTCAAGTACTATATTGAATAGAACTTTATAGTAAGTGGAAATCTTTGTCTTGTTCCTGATGTTTGTGCTTTGAATTTCTCTCCATTTAACTTGATGTTGGCTACAGGCTTGCTGAAAATTGCCATTATGATGTTTAGGTATGTCTATTTTATTGCTAATCTCTCCAGAAGTTTTGTCACGAAGGGGTGTTGGATTTCATCAAAGGCTTTCTGGCTTTTAATGATATGTTTTTTCTTTCAGTTTGTTTTAAATGGTAGATTAGATTTCCTGATTTTCATTTGTCTAACCATATCCCAAACTATAAAAGAACTGCTGGAGGTATCATCATCGCTGATTTCATTATTCTACAAAGGTATAGTAATAAAGAACACATGACATTGGCATAAGAACAGACATGTTCATCAATGGAATATAACTAAAGACCCACATATAAATCTACATATATATGGACACCTGATTTTTAATGAAGATGTCAGAAAGGCATATTGCAAAAAAAGACAGCATCTTTGACAAATGGTGCTGGTTAAACTGAATGTCTGAATGTAGAGGAATGTAACTAAACCCACATTGTGCAAAACTATAGTCAAAATGGAACAAAGACCTAAACCAGATACACCGAACTTGATAGAAAAGAAACTGGGGAATAGCCTTGGGTGCATTAGCATAAGAACATCTAACCAGAACACCGATAGTACAGGCAGTAAGGTCAAGAATTAATAAATGGGACCTCATGAAACTGAAAAGTTTCTATAAGGCAGGGGGACAAAATCTGCAGAATAATAACATATTTTTACCAACTCCACACCTGACAGAGGGCTAATATTCAAAATGTATAAAGAACTCAAGAAATTATACATCAACAAACTAAATAGCCCAATTTAAAAATAAGGTACAGATCTAAACAGTGAATTCATAATAGAGAAATCTTCAGTGGATGAAAAATAGAAAGCGTTAGTAGAGTAGTTTATCTCCACTAAAGAATGGATAAATAATATGTGAAATATTACTCCATTGTTATTGGAGACCTTTTCAGAAGGACATTGAGTATGGCTGGATCTTGAAATTTTACCCTTCTAGAAATTCAGATTTTATGTTTAAGACTACTGTTTCATTTTTACAGGGGATTTTTATAGTGAGAGAGGTAGAACTATAGGATTCAAGTTTCTATAAATCTGTAGCCTTGGTTCTTGATTTCACTGTTCTATTTCTTTGATCTATATATCTATTTTTGTTCTGATACCATCAGATTTTGTTCCTGGGGTTATATAGTATAGTTTGAAATCAGGTATTTTTATACTTCTACCATTGTTTTGACTCTTTGGGTATTTTGTGTTTTTACAATAAACTTAGGATCAGTTTCTTATTTTATAAATAATAGATTTGAAGTTTTTAAAGGGTTTGCATTTTGGTAATATGCCTATACTGACAGTTTTGAATTGGCCAATCCTTTGATACGGGAAGTCGTTCAATTTCCTATTATTTTCTGAAAACTTTTTCTTCAGCATTTGAAGAAGCCATTGTCAAGACCTTTAATATTTTTGTTGCATTTATGCTAAGGTATTTTGCTTTTATTGATATATTTGTACTTACCAAAATAAAAATCCAAATAACCCAATTAATAAAATAGGAAATATATGCATTCCATTTTGCCTCAATTGCCATGGTTATTATTGTGTTAACATAGACCATTGCTTCTCAATATTCTTAAGCTATGATCCTTTAATGCAGTTCCTCATGTTGTCATGGCCACCAACCATAAAATTGTTGTTGTTGCTACATCAGAACTGTTATTTTGATATTGTTGTGAATTGTATTGTAAATATGTTTATAGATAGAGGTTTGGCAAAGGGGCCGTGACTCAAAGGTGGAGAACCACTGACATATGCTAATATGGATGAGGATATAGTAAAAAAAAAAAACTAATAATTAACCTTGCTCATTTAACCTAGCTTTTATTTACACATTTATGGGTACTCTTGAGAAAATGAAAAATAGAATGTCCATTTGATGTAGAGTATAGCACTTCTGGGAAGATAAACATTGAAAAATCTACAGAGGAAGAAACTCAAGATAGTAGTGCCTTGGAAGTTTGAGAAAATATTACAAACAAGTTAAAACTCTGAAGTCTTGAGTCAATTATTTTTATCTCTGGTATTTCAATATGAATCTATGAGAAACATGATAGATAAAATGACAGTCATTGATATTTTCAGCCGTTGATATTGAAGATTTCCTCACATCATTGGTGAAATATAGTTTACACAGTAAAAAAACCTTCACACTTACAATTTCTATCTATGCTTATATGTATGACTATTGCAAGTACATATCATTGATAGAGTAGGCACAAGACCAATGCAATGAAGGATGAAAAAAATATACTGAACTGGTACACCAGGTAAAGAACCCTTTGATTACATGGATTCATGATCAAATACAACAAATGAAAATGGTCCTGAATTAAGCCACAATTTTGGCAAATGCATTCTCCTTTTAAACCTACTGGCATATCACAGGAAGACATTTTTCTCAAGAGAGCTGATTCAGCATAGCAATAGATAAAAACTTTAGAACTGACGAAAATCTGCAGGGATGAAGCTCCTGGTATACTTTAATTTTCAAGGTTCATCTTGTGATTTTGAGCTTGAGAAGAATTAGTAAATTAGAATGTGAGATTCTGGATCGCCTGTCTTTACCTTCTGTACATTAGGATTACAAATGAGTTGTTAGGCATACTCAGCTTTGCTATGTGCATTGGTTATCTGAACTCTGGTCCTCAAAATTTTGTTACAAATTCTTTTCAGTTGAGTTATCACTTAATCCCTCCCTCTGTTTTACAGAGTCTTACTATATATCCCAGACTGCCATAGAAGTCACCATCCTGTCTCTGTTTCTTAATTGCTAGAATTAGAGTGACAAGGTGTCAACACATCCAGCAAGAGGATTTTTTTTGTCTTTTGTTTTTGTTTTTTTCCTATTCTTTCCACAAATCATTTGGGCTAATATTTGTAAGTGTGCCTCAAAGATCACATGTTAAATTCAGGTCCTTGTCTTAGGGTTTTATTGTTGTGAACAGACACCATGACAAGTCTTATAAGGACAACATTTAATTGGGGCTGGCTTACAGGTTCAGAGATTCAGTCCTGTGTCATCCAGGTGGGAAAACATGACAGTCTGCAGGCATAGTGGAGGAGGAGCTGAAAGTTATACACATCTTCATCTGAAGGCTGCTAGCAGACAGAGTACTGGCTTCCAGGCAGCTAGGAAGAAGGTCTCAAAGCCCACATGCACAGTGACACACCTACTTCAACAAGATCACAACTCCTAATAGTGCCACTCCTTGGGCCAAGCATGTACAAACCATCACAGTGCTACAAGCAATAAAATATGTGTAATTCAAAAATTCAACCACTACTTCTCTTACAGCTGTGTCATATGTATGTGAAACTTTAAACACTAAAATATTTCATTCAAATTGCAAAATAATATATTGATAATCACAAGTAAATGTTAAGTTCATTTGTTTATCTCATTGCACATTTCAACAATTACACATGTTGATCTCTCAGAAAGGATATAAAGTAATAAGCATTTCAGTCTAGGTACATAGAAACCTGTCCTGAAGTTAATAAATTTCTACAATCAATATCATTTGTTGTATAATATAAACCTAAAAGGGTTTGTTATGTAATATAATTCTGAAAGTTCTTATTAAAATATCTAAACTGAGTTTGTGAAAAAAAATCTACACATATCAGAAAATAGATGGCTCTAGTATTCCTAGTTGGAAAACAGTATACAAAAATAAAACAGTTTTCTTACCAAGGGTTAAAAATGGAACTTTGATTTGCTCTTAGCTAACCTAGCTGTGATTTGTTTTTGATTACTATAATCTTTCATGGACTCACAATAAAAATTTGTATGATTTCTCAATCACCTACTGCCAAAGGAAATATAATTCTGCAAACCACAAATTGTCTCTGCTAACAATTATAAGCTGTTTGGTGGTCGAATAACATTATTGGTGAGGAACTTAATTTGAAAGGCCTGAATTGATGTCCAACCATGCCACACTAAAGTGGTGTTATTTAAGTTGACCCTTATTACTGTTACTTATGTCTTAGCTCCTCCCTTTAAAATTTAAAAGAAAACTCGCACAATGAACTTTGTCTTACTACTCAAAGAATCATCGGTGAGATGACAATTCTACCACATTTCAAAGATTCTTGCAAGTTATTTGTCCTTCATTTAGTTTTGGAAGACACAGACCAACTTTAAAACATTTTGTTTTTCCAACTCTCAATGTCCTATTATAGAAAAACACAGAGCTTGGAATTTTGAAAGTCTTAAAAAGTACAATTAAGAAATACAAGTATAAATTAAAATGTTTTCCTGTGCTTGTGTAGTTTCAAAGTTTTGTTCATTGCTTTAATCCTAACCTTTATACATTTTCAATACATAGGGCTGACTAGTACCTTAAGCACAGTTGCTGTTATCTATGATAATTTGGGGTTCAAGAAAGTGTTTTTATTTTAAAATCAAAAGAAAATTAAATATAGTGGCAATAAGTAAATATTCCAGAAAGTAAGGAATATTGTCTAATTAATTTTAAATAAATGGAAATATAAGATGCATATTGATAAGATTTTGTTTTTTATATTTGTTATGGTTCATATATGTTAAACCCCGGAAGTGGTATTATTAGAATGTGAGAACCCAGGTATTCCTCAACAGAAGAGTGGATGCAAAAAATGTGGTATATATACACAATGGAGTACTATTCAGCCATTAGAAACAATGAATTCATGAAATTCTTAGGCAAATGGATGGAGCTGGAGAACATCATACTAAGTGAGGTAACCCAGTCTCAAAAGATAAATCATGGTATGCACTCACTAATAAGTGGATATTAACCTAGAATACTGGAATACCCAAAACATAATCCACACATCAAATGAGGTACAAGAAGAACGGAGGAGTGGCCCCTTGTTCTGGAAAGACTCAGTGAAGCAGTATTCGGCAAAACCAGAACAGGGAAGTGGAAAGGGATGGGTGGGAGGACAGTGGGAGGGAAGGGGACTGATGGGACTTTTGGGGAGGGGGGTCCAGAAAAGCGGAAATCATTTGAAATGTAAATAAATATATCAATAAATTAAAAAAAAAGAAAGAAAGAAAAAAGCATGTGCCACCATGCCCAGCAGATAATTTTCTAAAACAAACAAACAAACAAACAAACAAAAAGAATGTGAGACCCGGTTGGAGTAGGTGTGTCACTGTGGGTGTGGGCTTTAAGACCCTTATCCCAGTCTGGCTGAAATCCATTATTCTGCTAGCAGCCTTCAAATGAAGATGTAGAACTCTCAGCTCCTCCTGCACCATGCATACCTGTATGTTGCCATGTTTCTGCCTTGATGATAATGGAATGAACCTGAAAGCCAGCCCCAATTAACTGTTGCCCTTATAAGAGTTGCCTTGGTTGTAGTGTTTGTTCATAGCAGTAAAACCCTAAGACAGAAGTTGGTACTAGGTACTGGGGTATTGCTGTGATAGGCCTGACTATGCTTTAGTTTAGAATGTGGATTTGTGGACTTTGGATTTGGAAAGCAGTGACATGCTTCAAATAGGGTTTAATGGGCTATCTTAGTATGAATTGGGAAGAATACTTTCACAAGAGAAATTTGAATTGTGTGGACCTGGCCCAAGAGTTTTCGGTGAACAAGAACTTCAGTATGTGATACCTAGAGACAGTTTTGCGGTACTTTGGTGAAGAATGTGGCTACTTTTTGCCCTTGTCTGAAAAGTCTGCCTGAGGCTAATGTGAAGACACTCAGATTAATTGCATTGACAAAGGAAGCCTCAGAAATGCCCATTACATCATAGACTTTGTTCTCTGATTAAGTCTCGTGAAGTGTTTTTTAAGCATAGCAAATTGAGAAAGGAAAAATATAAAATATGTGGCGTACATACTAAAGGAGCACCAGGAAGTAGAATGAAGCTGAATCCTATGTTCTAGGAAGTAACACATTAAGGGAGTGGGACTTTGGTGCAAGACCCTACCCAGCTAAATTTAGATCCAAGCATGGTGGCACACACCTTTAATCCCTAGAACTAAAGCCAAATAGATTTCTGAGTTTAAGGTCAGCCTGGAGCAGAGATAGTTCTAGATGAAGAAAAGCTTAAATCCAGGTGTGGTGATACACATCTTTATCCCAGCATTGATAAAGTTAAACAAGGTGGGAGGGGCATGTTCCAGCCTTAGTGAGCAGCAGAACTCAGCAGTTTTGTTCATTTGGCTCTGGCTTTAGAGTCAAGAATACAAGGAACTACTGGGACAATTGATGATAGCTGGAGATAAGAAATTATTGGGGATTAAGAAGAGACCAGCATTACTGAGGTAAAACCTTCTGGGAAGTCTTTTTTGAGAGCACAAAGAAACTGTTCCAAAGATAGTCAAGGTTGTACCTCATGCTGCAACGGGACTTGGTAATGTCTGAAGAGTCACCCAGGTGGTACTGTTTTTGACGGCAGGAGGGTGTAATGAAGAACAGCTGAGGTTTGGCACTGTGAGAACCCACGGAAGGCCATTGGTGAAGGTGCAGCCCCAGTTGTAGTTGACAACCCAGGACTGAAGGTGTCAGGCAAAGAAGTTGAGGCTTGCCACCATGAAGATAACTTTCTAACTGATACTTAAAATAAATTATAAGATAATTCACATTGATTATTAAATAAAGCACTAAAGTATTTAAAGAAAGCAAAAATGTCACATTATCCTTTAGATAAAGATTAATTAATGCTTTAATGTGTAAAACTTATATTTTGCTAATGTCTAATAACTCATGACTATATGTCATCAAAATTAATTAATATAAACTATAAAATATGCTGTGTATCATGTGTTAAACCTACAACATATATCCAAAATTACTTATTTTAAAAAGATCAAAGAGGATTAACCTCACAAACCAGTCACAATTATAAACCTTTAACTTATTCATCCTTTCTGTTAGAAAAATGAAATGTGTGTGTATATATATATATACATTTTTCATCACTATACGAGAGAAAGGGTGCAAATTTTCTGAGCTGTTGAACCTTGTGATTGAAATTAAGCTTTATGACACTGCTTACAGAAATAAGAAGGCCAAATGTCAATGCTCTTTCAAAAGCAAAGACAAGGAATGGATTGTTAAATGGGCAGAGTTAAGTGATCTTCTGGAAAGGGCACCTACTAAAAGTGATATGTCAAAGAAATAGTCTTAATGTGTTTCTGCACATCTGTTACTGTAAGCTCTGTATTCAATGGTATCTTTACTTTAACATTCAATATTTTGAGTCTCGATGGTTTGCAGTGAGATTGATTTGTCTAAAGGCTGAATGACTTGGAAAATACCTGTCCCTTTGTTCATCTTTAAATAAAGAGATGTGTCTTTCAGAGTTTATGAAGAAGTGAGGGAGTTGTTCCTTTATTTTTCTAATATAATCCAGTCAATTTTCCAAATGTTCAGAACCCAATAAAGTATTTTGATATGAACATTTTTCTGCAGTTACAAATATAATTTACTGGAAAAGAATACAGTCTAATTCACAGTACTTGCTTGTAGACTTAAAAAAAATAACTCATATGCCTTCATGAAAACAAAGCATGATTCCCATATGATTTAAATTATTTTTACAGCAAGGTGATATGAATTGATCTATGTATAATATGTGGAAAAATAACTGTTTATGTATTTTCCAGGAACAATCTTAAACTGAGAGAAGTCATTTCTAAGTATCTTCTAACACTAATGTGTAAATATTTTTTAAAAAATATTCCATTTCCAGTGTATTACATAGCAATTGGCTTTTAATATTTCTTGAGTCTAAGAAATAATATAAAAAATAAATAAATAAACTAATCAATCAATTGAAATCACAGAAACTCAAAATTATGGTGAAAATATTTGAGACCTCTATACATGTACAGAAAGTGACAAGTCATTCAGTCAGTGTGATTTTAGAAGTATTGTGAAAAGTCCAATGCCCCTGGGAATACCATGGGCTCACTCCTCTGTATTGCTAGCCATCCAACAATGAGAGCATCATCCCTGTATAATGAACAGTTTACACTTTCCAGTGACTCATTATGAAAAGTAGATGCCCAAATGTTTTTAATAACACTTCACTCTTTTTATTATTCTATTGAAAATATCTGACCAGTTTTCCCTACACCTCCCCTCTCCTCCAGACCTATTCTCCTCTGTTTCATCTTCAGAAAAAAGCGGGTCTCCAAAATATGACAGCCAAAGAGGACAAAACAAGACACAAAAAGACAAGTCAACATCCCTCATAAGTATACAATGACAAGATGCTTTTTCTATGAACTCAGGCAGTATTAGTGAGGTTTAAGGAAAGTTTAGATTACATGAATATGAGTTATGAGTTGGATTGAGATAGACTCCTTTAGGTACTGAGGCATATGAGTCAGGTTACTGCTTTTGAAATTCATTTTCCTTACCTGAAAAGGTCGAAGGAAATAGAATTTTCCAAGAGTATAAAACTTAAGTGAGATATTATATAAAAACACCAGGTATGCTAATTACACTTTAAAGGACTGTTAAATGGTAGCTATAAATATCATTCCAACAGTCACTCAAAAGTATCTAATATTAAATGAAACAGGGTAAAGAAGACAAGGCTTCTCTTGGAGAAATATTTTGGCTCTGGAGATGTCCATTGAGAATCTCAGAGGGTGAATTATGAAAACAGAAAATAGGTGCCAGAGAAAATCTCTCTGGCTAGGAATATTACCTAAAGTCGAGCTTATCTATTAACAGCCAAGTATTAATCAGGATATTAATATTGTATTAGTTTTGGCAACTAGGTAACTTTGCTTGGTTGTCATTTCTGAAGAAATATATGAATATATACATATATTATCATATATTTGTATCTGATGTTTACATTGACAAGATAGTTCACTCAATGAATGAATTTGGTACATGTGTCTAAGAAAGTTACCATTTAATATAAGGTTTCACCCTCAAAAGCTGAACATGTTAAAAGGGTTGGTCCCTTGCTGGTAGGGCTAATCATTGAAGGCTAATTTGTTCTTGAAAGCAATAACTTCATCAATGTATTAATCAATTTATTTGTTTGGTGAGTAGAAACTTGTTGGAGGAATAGGTAACTGTGGTTGCATCTTACAAGGATATATATCTTCTACACATCCTCCTTCCTCACACAGCTTCCTAGCTGGTATAAAAGAAACCATTTTGCTCCATTATTCACTCCTTTATTTATATTTTTATATTCTATATTCTTTGTTTACATTCCAAATGATTTCCCCTTTCCCAGATCCCCCCTCCACATATGTCCCATAAACCTTCTTCTCTCCACCCATTCTCCAATCACCTCTCTCCTTTTTCTCAGTTCTGATACTCCTCTCCAACCCTAGATCAATCCTTTCCAGGATCAGGACCCTCTTCATACTTCTTCATGGGAGTCATTTGTTATGCTATTTGTGCCTTGGGTATTCAGAGCTTCAGGGCTAATTAATATCCACTTATCAGAGATTGCATTCCATGTGTATTCTTTTGTGATTGGGTTACCTCACTTAGGATGATATTTTCCAGATCAAACCATTTGCCTAAAAATTTTGTGAATTCATTGTTTCAAATTGCTGAGTAGTATTCCATTGTGTAAATATACCACATTTTCTGTATCCATTCCTCCTTTGAGGGACATCTGGGTTTTTTCCAGCTTCTGGCTATTATAAATGAGGCTTCTATGAACATAATGGAGCATGTGACTTTATTGCATGCGGGGGAATCCTTTGGGTATATGCCCAGGAGAGGTATAGCAGGGTCCTCCGGAAGTGTCATGTCCAGTTTTCTGAGGAACCACCAGACTGATTTCTAAACTGGTTGTACCATCTTACAGCCCCACCAGCAGTGGAAGAGTGTTTGTCTTTCCCCACATCCTTGCCAACACCTGCTGTCTCCTGAGTTTTTGACCTTAGCCATTCTGACTGGTGTGAGGTGAAATCTCAGGGTTGTTTTGATTTGCATTTCCCTAATGACTAATGATGTTGAGTACTTCTTAAAGTGCCTCTCGGCCATCCGAATTTCGTCAGGAGAAAATTCTTTGTTTAGATCTGTACCCCATTTTTTAATATGGATATTTGGTTCTCTGAGGTCTAACTTCTTGAGTTCATTGTATATATTGGATATTAGCCCTCTATCAGATGTAGGGTTGGTGAATATCCTTTCCCAATTTATTGGTCGCCGTTTTGTCCTTTTAACAGTGTCCTTTGACTTACAGAAACTTTGTAATTTTATGAGGTCCCATTTGTCAATTCTTAATCTTCGAGCATAAGCTATTGGTGATCTGTTCAGGAATTTTTTCCCCTATGCCCATGTCCTCAAGGGTTTTCCCCAGTTTCTTTTCTATTAGTTTCAGTGTGTCTGGTTTTACTTGGAGGTCCTTGATCCACTTGGGCGGAGTTTAGTACAAGGAGATAAGAATGGATCAATTCGAATTCTTCTGCATGCTGACCTCCAATTGATCCAGCACCATGTGTTGAAAAGGCTATCTTTTTTCCACTGGATGTTTTTGGCTCCTTTGTTGAAGATCAAGTGACCATAGGTGTGTGGATTCATATCTGGGTCTTGAATTCTATTCCATTGGTCCACTTGCCTGTCATTGTACCAATACCATGCAGTTTTTAACACTATTGCTCTGTAGTATTGCTTGAAGTCAGGGATACTGATTCCCCCAGAATTTCTTTTGTTGTTGAGAATAGTTTTAGCTATCCTGGGTTTTTGTTATTCCAGATGAATTTGAGAATTGCTCTTTCTAACTCTGTGAAGAACTGAGTTGGGATTTTGACAGGGATTGCATTGAATCTGTAGATTGCTTTTGGCAAGATGGCCATTTTAACTATATTATTCCTGCTGATCCACGAGCATGGCAGATTTTTCCATTTTCTGAGGTCTTCCTCGATTTCCTTCTTCAGAAACCTGAAGTTCTTGTCATATAGATCTTTCACTTGTTTGGTTATAGTTACACCAAGATACTTTATATTGTTTGTGGCTATTGTGAAGGGTGTCATTTCCCTAACTTCTTTCTCAGCCTGCTTATCCTTTGAGTATAGGAAGGCAACTGATTTGCTTGAGTTGATTTTATAGCCAGCCACTTTGCTGAAGTTGTTTATCATCTGTAGGAGTTCTCTGGTGGAGGTTTTCGGGTCACTTAAGTAGACTATCTTGTCATCTGCAAATAGTGATACTTTGACTTCTTCCATTCCAATTTGTATCCTCCTGACCTCTTTATGTTGTCTAATTGCTCTAGCTAGAACTTCATGTACTATATTGAAAAGATATGGAGAGAGAGGACAGCCTTGTCTAGTCCCTGATTTTAGTGAGATTGCTTCAGGTTTCTCTCCGTTTTGTTTGATGTTTGCTACTGGCTTGCTGCATATTGCTTTGAATATGTTTAGGTATGGGCTTTGAATTCCTGTTCTTTCCATGACTTTTAGCATGAAAGAATGCTGAATTTTGTCAAATGCTTTTTCTGCATCTAATGAGATGATCATATCATTTTTTTCTTTGAGTTTGTTTACGTAGTGGATTGCAATGATGGATTTCCTTATATTGAACCATCCCTGTATCCCTGGGATGAAGCCTACTTGATCATGGTGGATGATTGTTTTGATGTGTTCCTGGATTTGGATGGCAAGAATTTTATTAATTATTTTTGCATCAATATTCATAAGGGAAATTGGCCTGAAGTTCTCTTTCTTTGTTGGATCTTTGTGTGGTTTTGGTATCAGTGTAATTGTGGCTTCATAGAGCAAGTTGGGTAGAGTTCCTTCTGTTTCTATGTTGTGGAATAGTTTGAAGAGTATTGGTGTTAGGTCTTCTATGAAGGTCTGATAGAATTCTGCACTGAAGTCTTCTGGTCCCATGCTTTTTTTGGTTGGGAGACTTTCTATGACCCTTTTTATTTCTTCAGGTGTTATGGGACTGTTTAGATGATCTATTTGATCCTGATTTAGTTTTGGTGTCAGATATCTGTCTAGGAAACTGTCCATTTCCTCCAGATTCTCCAGTTGTATTGAGTATAGGCTTTTGTATTAGGATCTAATGATTTTTTGAATTTCCTTAGTTTCTGTTGTTATATCTCCCTTTTCATTTCTAAGTTTGTTAATCTGGATACTGTCTCTGTGCCCTTTGGTTAGTCTGGCTAAGGATTTATCTATCTTGTTGATTTTCTCAAAGACCCAGCTCCTGGTTTTGTTGATTCTTTGTATGGTTCTCTTTGTTTCTACTTGATTGATTTCAGCCCTGAGTTTGATGATTTCCTGCTTTCTACTCCTCCTGGGTGAAATAGCTTCTTTTTGTTCCATGGCTTTCAGGTATGTTGTTAAGCTGGTAATGTATGCTCTCGCCATTTCCTTTTTGGAGGCACTCAGGGCTATGAGATTTCCTCTTAGCACTGCTTTCATTGTGTCCCATAGATTTGGGTATGTTGTGTCTTCATTTTCATTGTGTTCTAAAAAGTCTTTAATTTCTTTCTTTATTTCTTCCTTGACCAAGGTATCATTGAGTAGAATATTGTTCAGTTTCCACGTATATGTGGATTTTCTCTTGTTTTTGTTGCTATTGAAGACCACTTTTACTCCATAGTGATCTGATAGGAGGCATGGGATTAGTTCGATCTTCTTATATTTGTTGAGGTCTGTCTTGTGACCAATTATATGATCAATTTTGGAGAAGGTACCATAAGGTGCTGAGAAAAAGGTATATTCTTTTCCTTTAGGATAAAATGTTCTATACATATCTGTTAAATCTAATTGGTCCAAAGCGAGTTTCACTGTGTCCCTGTTCAGTTTCTGTTTTCTTGATCAGTCCATTGAGGAAAGTGGAGTGTTGAAGTCACCCACAATTATTGTGGTAGGTGCAATGTGTGATTTGAGCTTTTTTTTTCTTTTTTTTTTTATTCAATATATTTTTTATTTACATTTCAAATGATTTCCCCTTTTCTAGCCCCCCACTCCCCAAAAGTCCCATAAGCCCCCTTTTCTCCGCGTGTCCTCCCACCCACCCCTTCTTATTTCCCCGTTCTGGTTTTGCCCTATACTTCTTCACTGAGTCTTTCTAGAACAAGGGGCCACCCCTCCTTTCTTCTTGTACCTCATTTGATGTATGGATTATGTTTGGGGTATTCCAGTTTTCTAGGTTAATATCCACTTATTAGTGAGTGCATACCAGGAGTCACCTTTTGAGTCTGGGTTACCTCACTTAGTATGATGTTTTCTAGCTCTATCCATTTGCCTAAGAATTTCATGAATTCATTGTTTCTAATGGCTGAATAGTACTCCATTGTGTAGATATACCACATTTTTTGCATCCACTCTTCTGTTGAGGGATACCTGGGTTCTTTCCAGCATCTAGCAATTATAAATAGGGCTGCTATGAACATAGTAGAGCATGTATCCTTATTACATGGTGGGGAATCCTCTGGGTATATGCCCAGGAGTGGTATAGCAGGATCTTCTGGAAGTGAGGTGCCCAGTTTTCAGAGGAACCCCCAGACTGATTTCCAGAGTGGTTGTACCAATTTGCAACCCCACCAGCAGTGGAGGAGTGTTCCTCTTTCTCCACATCCTCTCCAACACCTGCTGTCTCCTGAATTTTTAATCTTAGCCATTCTGACTGGTGTAAGGTGAAATCTCAGGGTTGTTTTGATTTGCATTTCCCTAATGACTAATGAAGTTGAGCATTTTTTAAGTTGCTTCTCCGCCATCCGAAGTTCTTCAGGTGAGAATTCCCTGTTTAACTCTGTACCCCATTTTTTAATAGGGTTGTTTGGTTTTCTGGAGTCTAACTTCTTAAGTTCTTTATATATATTGGATATTAGCCCTCTATCTTATGTAGGATTGGTGAAGATCTTTTCCCAATTTGTTGGTTGCCGATTTGTCCTTTTGGTGGTGTCCTTTGCCGTACAGAAACTTTGCAATTTTATGAGGTCCCATTTGTCTATTCTTGATCTTAGAGCATACACTATTGGTGTTCTGTTCAGAAATTTTCTCCCTGTACCAATGTCCTCAAGGGTCTTCCCCAGTTTCTTTTCTATTAGCTTCAGAGTGTCTGGCTTTATGTGGAGGTCCTTGATCCATTTGGATTTGAGCTTAGTTCAAGGCGATAAAGATGGCTCAATTCGCATTCTTCTGCATGCTGACCTCCAGTTGAACCAGCACCATTTGTTGAAAAGGCTATCTTTTTTCCATTGGATGTTTTTAGCCCCTTTGTCGAGGATCAAGTGGCCATAGGTGTGTGGGTTCATTTCTGGATCTTCAATCCTGTTCCATTGATCTGCCTGCCTGTCACTGTACCAATACCATGCAATGTACCAATACCATGCAGTTTTTAACACTATTGCTCTGTAGTATTGCTTGAGGTCAGGGATACTGATTCCCCCAGAATTTCTTTTGTTGCTGAGAATAGTTTTAGCTATCCTGGGTTTTTTGTTATTCCAGATGAATTTGTTAATTGCTTTTTCTATCTCTGTGAAGAATTGAGTTGGGATTTTGATGGGTATTGCATTGAATCTGTATATTGCTTTTGGCAAAATGGCCATTTTAACTATATTGATTCTGACGATCCATGAGAATGGGAGGTTTTCCCATTTTTTGAGGTCTTCTTCCATTTCCTTCTTCAGAGTCTTGAAGTTCTTGTCGTAAAGATCTTTCACATGTTTGGTAAGAGTCACCCCAAGATACTTTATACTGTTTGTGGCTATTGATTTGAGCTTTAGTAAAGTTTCTATTATGAATGAGGGTGCCCTTGCATTTGGAGCATTGATGTTCAGGATTGAGAGTTCTTCTTGGTGTATTTTTCTTTGACTAGCAAGAAGTGTCCCTCAGAGTCTCTTTTGATGACTTTGGTTTGAAAGTCCATTTTATCTGATATTAGAATGGCTACTCCAGCTTGTTTCCTGAGACCATTTGCTTGTAAAATTGTCTTCCAGCCTTTTACTATAAGGTAGTGTTTGTCTTTGACACTGAGGAGTGTTTCCTGTATGCAGACAAATGTAGGGTCCTGTTTATGTATCCAATCGGTTAGTCTATGTCTTTTTATTGGGGCATTGAGCCCATTGATGTTAAGAGATATTAAGGAATAGTGATTATTACTTCCTGTCATTTTTGATGTTATTTTTAAAATTTGATTGGTTATCTTCTTTTGGATTTGATGAAAGAAGGTTACTAACTTGCTTTTCCAGGGTGATGTTTCCCTCCTTGTATTGGTGTTTTCCTCCTATTATCCTTTGTAGGGCTGGGTTTGTGGAAAGATATTGGGTAAACTTGGTTTTGTCATGGAATATCTTAATTTCTCCATCTATGGTGATTGTGAGTTTTGCTGGGTATAGTAGTTTTGGCTGGCATTTGTGTTCTCTTAGAGTCTGCATGAGATCTGCCCAGGACCTTCTAGCCTTCATAGTCTCAGGTGAAAAGTTTGCTGTGATTCTGATAGGTCTTCCTTTATATGTTACTTGGCCTTTTTCTCTTACTGCCTTTAATATTCTTTCTTTGTTTAGTACATTTGGGATTTTGATTATTATGTGACAGGAGATATTTCTGTTCTGGTCCAGTCTGCTTGGAGTTCTGTAGGCT
Organism: Apodemus sylvaticus; assembly: GCF_947179515.1. Lineage (NCBI taxonomy): Eukaryota > Metazoa > Chordata > Mammalia > Rodentia > Muridae > Apodemus > Apodemus sylvaticus. Next base: position 122,557,146 of record NC_067495.1, read on the forward strand.
TCTTGAATATTCATGGGCATCTCTCTCTTTAGGTTAGGGAAGTATTCTTCCATAATTTTATTGAAGATATTTGCTGGCCCATTAAGTTGTAAATCTTCACTCTCATCTATGCCTATAATTCTTAGGTTTGGTCTTCTCATTGTGTCCTGGATTTCCTGGATGTTTTGGGTTACAAGCTTTTTGCATTTTCCATTTTCTTTAACTGTTGAGTCCATGGTTTCTATGGTATCTTCAGCATCTGAGATTCTTTCTTCTATCTCTTGTATTCTGTTGTTGATATTTGCATCTATGTTCCCTGATTTCTTTCCAAGGTTTTCTATCTTCAAAGTTGTCTCCCTTTGAGTTTTCTTAGGTGTTTCTACTTCTGATTTTAGATCCTGGATGGTTTTGCTTAGCTCCTTCACTTGCTTGTTTGTGTTTTCCTGTAATTCTTTAAGAGATTTTTGTGTTTCCTCTTTCATGACCTCAGCCTGTTGACCAAAGTTCTCCTGTATTTCTTTAAGTGATTTTTGTGTTTCCTCCTTATTAGCGTTTGCATTCTTCTGAATTTCTTTCAATGATTTTTGTGTTTCCCTTGTAAGGGCTTCTAACTTTTGATCCATTTTCTCCTGAATTTCTTTATTTATGTCCTTCATGTGTTTCTGTACCAGCATCATGACTAGTGATTTTAAATCCAAATCTTGTTTTTCTGGTGTGATGGGGTATCCAGGACATGCTGTTAATGGAGAATTGGGTTCAGATACTGCCATATTGCTTTGATTTCTATTAGTGAAGTTCCTGTGTTTGCCTTTTGACACCTAGTTCTCACTGGTGTTAGTTGGTCTTGTTGCCAATTTAGGACTCACCAGTGCAAGCTGCCTCTTCCTAGCTGGCCTCTGGGTTTACAGCTGGCTTCCTGCACTGCTTGGAGATGGGGCGCTGTGGCAGAGGTTGTTCCTGATCTAGACGTGGAGCTGACCTCCTGCACTGCCTGGAGACAGGGTGCTGTGTCCCAGGCTGTTCCACAACCAGAGGCAGAGACCTGAAGGCTCCTGCCAGAGGCCTCAGGACTAGATCCTCTGCTTTGCAGGGCTGGACTCAACAGAGCACACTGACTCCTCCCAGCCAGCCTCCTGGGTGCACAGCTGGTCTCTTTCAGGGCCTGGAGATGTGGTGTAGTCCAGGCTGTTCTGGATCCTGAAGCAGAAACCCGAAGGCTCCTGCCAGAGGCCTTAGGACTGGAACCTAAGCTCTGTATGGCGGGACTCACCACAGCAAGTTGTATCCTCCCAGACTGCCTCCGGGTGCATACCAGGCCTCTTGCACTTCCTGGAGACAGAGTGCCATGGCCCAAGCTGTTCAGATCCCGAAGTAGAGACCTGAAGGCTCCCGCCCTGGGCCTGCTGGACTCACCAGAGCACAATGACTCCTCCCAGCTGGCCTCCTGGGTGCCTCTATGGCCTCTTGCAGGGCCTGGATACGTGGTGTTGTAGCCCAGGCTGTTCTGGATCACGAAGCAGAGATCTGAAGGTTCCCGCCAGAGGCCTCAGGACTGGAACCTCTATTCAGTCGTTCTAATGATGTTTTCTATTGAACCAAAATCCAAGATATAAGCTTGAATAGTCGTAGATGGAATCAACTGGAATCGTGAGCCAAAATACATCTTTTTTCCTTAAGTTGGCCTTATTAGGTTTATTTGTTTTTATTTTATTTTGTTTTTCCGTACAGTGTAGAAAGGCTGACTAATACAGACTTTAATGGTTTTAAACTGTTAACAGAATAAAGATTTTTATTCCTAAATAACTTGTGGGGCATGGGTTTAATTCTCCAGCTACTAGTATTTAGCACCTGTCATTCAATTAGAACCATCATAGCATTGTTGCACTTTGTGTAATATCTTCTTTGACTGGATTTTAAATTACTTTAAGTGGTCATGTCTTGTTTATTTTGACTGTCATATGTCTATTAATCTATCTATCCATCTATCTATCTATCTGATCAATATTGTCTTTATACAGAGATGTTATAATATATGTATATCCGTAAATGATATAAGTTATATAAAATCAGTGGTTCTTAACCTTCTTATTATCATGACCCTTTAATATTGTGGAAACTTTCAAGTATAAAATTATTTTCATTGCTACTTTATAACTAATTTTGCTACAGTTATAAATCATATGTAAATACCTGTGCTTTCTAATGGTCTTTGATGACCCTGTAAAAGGGTAGTTTCACCTCTAAAAAGGTTATGACCCATTAATTGAGAATTTCTGATAGAAATGGATATAAGACAATAATCTTAGCATTTTAAAAATAAGCATAATTTAGTTATTTACTTTATTTTTAAATAATATTTTTATTAATTCTTTGAGAACTAAATACAATATATTTTAAACAGATACATCTTTCTTCTTTCTGGGATAAATATCCCCTCCCTTCTTCTATCCTTTTGTATCTCCTAAAGGAGAAGAGCCTGAAATATATTGAGAGATTTTACAGAAGTTAAGACAGTAAAATATGGTTACAAATACCTTCTAGTGTTTGTGGATACTTTCTCTGGGTGGGTTGGGGTTTTCCCCACCAAGCAGGAAACAGCTGCCATGATAGTTAAAGAAGAATTAAAAGCAATTTTCCTGAGTTTCAACGTAATTGGATCAGACAATGGTCCTGCTTTAGGCTCTTAAGGTTAAGTTAGGTATTGACAAATATACTGGGGAAGCATTATTGGAATTACTGTACCCAGTGCTCAGGGCAGGTAGAGAAAATGAGAGACCTTAACTAAATTGACCTTGGAGACTGACTCAGGCTGGGTGGTGCTTCTCCCCTTGCCATTTTAACCTGACCCCTTTTGAGATCCTCTTTGGTACCCCAACTACTTTGTAGTTCACTGGGCCCTCCCAGGAGGTATCCCACAACATGAGATTTGGCCCAATCTGTCTACCTTAAATGCTGCAGGGATGCCAGAGACTCCTCACTGCTACCAGACTTGTGACTGGATATATGTAAGGAGGCTTCAGGGACGGTCAATAGAACTCTGATGGAAGAGACCCTTCCTGGCACTGCTAGCCACTCCCACAGGCCTCAAGGTGGACAGTACTGCGGCCTTGGTGTATGCTTCCCATGTGAAACCTGCAGGTGACCCACTCTCCAAAGACCCACAGTGGAGAGTACAGAAGATAGACAATCTTCTCAAGCTCGAGATCACTTGACCTTGATCATGACTGCCTGGTGGTACCCTTAGATTCTGGTTCCTTTCCCCATCCTATGTGCCTGTCCACCTGTTACAGTACTGTCTCTTTCTGTTGGGGTTGAGGGGGGGGGGGGCAGAGCAGCCACCGGGACTTCCAATCTGGTGTTACAAGGGGAAAATTATGACAGTCAGATGGCAGCCATTGATTTATATGTAGAGAGAATAGAAACTTCCATCAGTCATCCTCAAGAATCACTGACTTCATTATCAGAAGTAATACTGCAGAATAGGAGGGCTATATGCTGCCTTAGCTGAGTGGTGTTGATTTTATATAGTGTGGGAAGCCGTCCTAAGCTATTCAGATTTAATGCTTACTCACAGCCCTAAGGTGGTGGCTGCTAAAATATGAGAACAATTAACTAGAGCCTTCCCCATGAGCTGTCAGTGCGAGAAGATTCCGAGAATACCACAAGATATTCCTGCCCTAACCGCGGAATGTTCCTGCTGGCATTAACTCCAGGTGTCCCCACCCAATGACCTCTTCACTTCCTGCTTCAATCGACAGGGGTGTCTCTGCCCTTCCTTCCTTTGATCTGGTGTGAAGGTTATTTCTTCTCTGTAAGCCTTAAAACCCGCTTGTCTCCCCCACCTTAAATGAGACCTTGACATAAAGACACCCCGATCGATTGCTTGATCTCCCTTTCTTTCTCCCCCCTTTTGACCCTCAGGTAGCACCTCTTCTGGACCCTGGAATAACTGGACCTGTTGGACGGGTCAAGTTACTTGGCCTTGCTCTGGCTTGGAGGGACCCTGGGACTCTGCGGGCCATGAGCTGGTAGACCCGGCAGAGGCAATGTGCTCAACTTTTTCTGTTAAAGCGCCAATAACCTCCAGTTTGGGAAAACTCTGGTTTAACTCATAAGATTCGTGTAATCACTTTATTCTTGTTTTTAATTGGTCTTAATGGTATAAGGTTCTACATATCTTGACTATAGAGTTATAAATTAATTGGCTATGATTTAAAAGGTATAGTGTTATTAAGAAAAGGTTAGTTTAAAACTGGTGATTCAGTGTCGGAGCCATCTTAACTAGCTACAATGACATGATGCAACCCAAGAAATACAGGCCTCCAAGATGCTTCTAAATTGGCATGGTGTTTCGTGTGAATCTTGACCTGGAGATTGGACTTATAAGAAATATTATTTAAAATAATGTCTCTTTAATAAGTTACACTGTCATACACTTGAACATAAGAACAGGCAGACAAACCTTGTGCTGTAAAAATGATGCGTTCACCATTGATTTTAAAGACAATAGATTATTTAAAATTGGGATTTGCTTCCAAAGTTGCAGTTGTGCTCTAATATTGCAAGAAAAATTTGAGTTAAAATAAAAATTGCCAGTGTGTCATTGGCTGCAGTTTTAAGTTTACAGCCTGGTTAAAGGCTCACGATTCTTCACATATTTTGTAATTAAGATAATTTTAAGAATGATACTGCTTGGGGGAATCAGTATCCCTGACTTTAAGCAATACTACAGAACAATAGTGTTAAAAACTGCATGGTATTGGTACAGTGACAGACAAGTGGACCAATGGAATAGAATTGAAGATCCAGACATGAACCCACACACCTATGGTCACTTGATCTTCGACAAAGGAGCCAAAAACATTCAGTGGAAAAAAGATAGCCTTTTCAACAAATGGTGCTGATTTAATTGGAGGTCAGCATGCAGAAGAATGCGAATTGATCCATTCTTATCTCCATGTACTAAACTTCACTCCAAGTGGATCAAGGACCTCCATGTAAAACCAGACACACTGAAACTAATAGAAAAGAAACTGGGGAAGACCCTTGAGGACATGGGCATGGGGGGAAAGTTCCTGAACAGATCACCAATAGCTTATGCTCTAAGATCAAGAATTGACAAATGGGACCTCATAAAATTACAAAGTTTCTGTAAGGCAAAGGACACTGTTAAAAGGACAAAACAGCAACCATCAAATTGGGAAAGGATATTTACCACCCCCACATCTGATAGAGGGCTAATATCCAATATATACAAAGAACTCAAGAAGTTAGACCCCAGGGAACCAAATAACCCTAAAAATGGGGTACAGATCTTAACAAAGAATTTTCACCTGAAGAAATTCAGATGGCCGAGAGGCACCTTAAGAAGTGCTCAACATCATTAGTCATTAGGGAAATGCAGATCAAAACAACCCTGAGATTTCACCTTACACCAGTCAGAATGGCTAAGGTCAAAAACTCAGGAGACAGCAGGTGTTGGTGAGGATGTGGAGAAAGAGGAGCACTCCTCCACTGCTGGTGGGGCTGTAGGATGGTACAACCACTGTGGAAATCAGTCTGGAGGTTCCTCAGAAAACTGGACATGAGACTTCCAGAGGACCCTGCTATACCTCTCCTGGGCATATACCCAAAGGATTCCCCGGCATGCAATAAAGACACATGCTCCATTATGTTCATAGCAACCTTATTTATAATAGCCAGAAGCTGGAAAGAACCCAGATGCCCCTCAAAGGAGGAATGGATACAGAAAATGTGGTATATTTACACAATGGAATACTACTCAGCAATTAGAAACAAAGAATTCACAAGATTTTTAGGCAAATGGTTTGATCTGGAAAATATCATCCTAAGTGAGGTAACCCAATCACAAAAGAATACACATGGAATGCAATCTATAATAAGTGGATATTAATTAGCCCAGAAGCCCTGAATACCCAAGGCACAAATTGCATAACAAATGACTCCCATGAAGAAGTATGGAGAGGGTCCTGATCCTGGAAAGGATTGATCTAGCATGGGAAGGGATTAAAAGGACAGAGAAAAAGGAGGGAGGTGATTGGAGAAGGGATGGAGAGAAGAAGGTTTATGGGACATATGGGGAGGGGGGATCTGGGAAAGGGGAAATCATTTGGAATGTAAACAAAGAATATAGAAAATAAAAATATTAAAAAAAATAAAAGAATGATTCTGCTGTGGCCATTATAGGCCTATTGCCACTTTCCCACAAGTTTATAGGCTACAATGGTAGGAGCAAAATTTAACACTCCAAGATTAAAAGGGAGATCTCAATGGAAATTTATTTGATATCAAATAGGCTAATTGACTACTATGAAACTAGGATTCTTCCGGGAATCCTGGAACTACAGGTTCCTTTGGTTATTCAATCCTCAAAATGTCCTTGTAGGACAGGACATGCAGGTTTGGGTCAGGTCTTAGATAAAAAGCTCAGATTAGAAGATGGTTAAGTTTGAGAAACCGCAGAGAATGTCCTTGCCAAGGACTCAAGGTGGGTCCTTGGGCAAAAAAAAAAAAAAAAAAAAAAAAGGAATTTATATTTGAGTTAATACAAGGCGTGGGGCTGCCTCAGTGGAAGCTTGTGAAAAACTATTTTTGCCTTACAGGCCTCAACTAGGGAATGTTTGGCTAAAAGGACATTCCTTACATTCTTATCCGGGTGTGGTTTAAAATGCAGTTCAAAACATTGAAAGGTCAATAAGACTATATAGAAGTTATAAAGGCATTAACATTTGGTCTGTCTACCCCATACAAAATTTATAGGGTGTTTTTTGCTTTACATTCTGACAATTATAAAAGCATTTGCTTCTAACTTTAAAGAAGTAATAAAACAATTTCATTAGAAGGTTTTTTCTTCAAGGAATGTCTAGTAGCCTTACCTTAAGTGAGAAAAGGTATTTTGTCTCTATCTCAATACAAGAAGCTAGGATCTTAAATTCTTCAGTGTATAATGTTCATGAAATGTTTGTTACAGGCCTTTGCTCCTAACTATGGGCTTAACACCTCCCTTTGGTTAACCACCAACATATCTACCCTGTTAGGACCCTTAATTGTTCTCTTGCTATTGTTGACCTTTGGCCTCTACATTTTGGACAGCTTGATGGCAATTGTTAAGAAACACATAGCGACAGTACAGCTAATGATCTTAAAGCAGAGATACAAAGAACGAGAAGCAGAAGATCAGGAGTATGAGCTATCAGAATACTAGCAATTGCTTCAGGATTGAACCATGCACAAAGGAAAGGGGGGAATGAAAGGGCTCAGAAATGTTGGAAAGGTCATGGAACACTTGCCCCTCCCAGAAAGAAGAGGGTAAATTACATTCCTCAGACCACAGGGGAGTCCTTGTGGCTAGAGAAGGCCCAGAGTCAGTTGGCCACCTACCTCATTCTCTAACAACCAATTAGTTTAAAAGTAACACTGTTCTGCCAGTCACATTGTGCCTAATGGTAGCTGCCCTGAGCACTGTATAAAGACCCATGCAGCCCACTGTGCATGATCATTCTCTATATGTAGGGCAACCTCAGAATGCTGGATATTAAATAAAATTCCTCTTGAGTTTTACATCGATTCCTGTCTCTTTGTGGCTCATTTAGGGGACTCATTAAGGTAAGTTAAGTTTCTTCAGAGTCTTACAAGGTGACAACAGATGCTGGTGAGGATGTAGTGAAAGAGGCACACTCCCTCATTGCTGGTGGGATTGCAATTTGGTATAACCACTCTGGAAATCAGTTTCACAGCTCCTCAGAAAATGGTGCATAGTACTACCTGAGGACCCAGATATACCATTCCTGGGCCTCTACCCAGAAGATACTCCAACATGTAATAAGGACACATGCTCCACTATGTTCATAGAAGCCTTATTTATGATATCCAGAAACTGGAAAGAATCCAATTGCCCTTCAGTGGATGAATGAATACAGAAATTGTAGTATATTTACACAATGAAGTACTACTCAGCTATTCAAAATTATGAATTCATGAAATTCTTAGGCAAATGGATGGAACTAGAAAATATCATTGTGAGTGAGGTAACCCAATCCCAAAAGAACACACATGGAATGCACTCACTGATAATTGGATATTAGCCCAGAAGCTCCGAATACCCAAGATACAATTCACAGACCACATGAAGCTCAAGAAGAAGGATGACCGAAGTATGGGTGCTTAGGCTATTCTGAAAAGGGGAACAAAATATTCACAGGAGCAAATATGGCAATAAAATGTAGAACAGAGACTGAAGGCAAGGCCATCTAGAGACAGTCCACCTAGGGATCCATCCCATATAAAGTTATTAAACCCTGACACTATTGTGGATGCCAAGAAATACTTGCTGAAAGGAACCAGATATTGCTGTCTCCTGAGAGGCCCTTCCATAGCCTTTAAAAAAAAATATTTATTTATTTTTTTTTTATTTTTATTTTTATTTTTTTATTCAATATATTTCCCTGCCCCTATTCCCCCATCCACCCCTTCCTTCTTCCCTGTTCTGGTATTGCCCTGTACTGCTACATTGAGTCTTAAAATACAGAGGTGGATGCTCATAGCTAACCACTGGACTGAGTGTGGGGTCCCCAATGGAGGAGTTAAAGGACTGAAGGAGCTGAAGGGGTTTGCAAACTCCTAGGAACAGCAACAATATCTACCAACCAGACTCCTCAGAGCTCCCAGTGCCTAAACCACCAACCAAGGAGTACACATGGCTCCAGTTGATTATGTAGCAGAGGATTGCCTTGTCAGTTATCAATGGGAGGATAGGTCCTTGATCCTATGAAGGCTTGATATATGCCCCAATATAGTGGAATCAAGGGATGGGAGGTGGGAGTGGGGTGAGTGGACAAACACCCTCATAAAAGCAGGGGGATAGAGGATGGGATAGGGAATTTCTGGGAGGGGGAAACTTGGAAAGGGGGATAACATTTGAAAAGTAAATAAAGAATATATCCAAGAAAAAAGAAATGCTCAATATCCTTAGTCATCAGGGAAATGCAAATCAAAAGACTTATACTAATCAGGATGGCTAAATCCAGTCTTTTCTTTTACATATTAACCCAGTCTTTTACTCCAGGTTTCCTTTTGATTATCCTATGAATCAGCATCCTGTGATCCCAGCCCTTTTATTCTTAGGAAACAGAAAGCACACATTTTTCTTTTAACATTGCAAATGAATTTGGAGTTCTGCCTGCTTCTTTTAAGTACAGAGCATAAACTAACTGGTTGGGACCCTGTCCAAGAATTACCATTTCTACTGCACCCTGAGCCTAAACTTGCTCTGTCCCAGGCTGATCCTTAACTCAGGGATTTTTCTGTATTTGTATCTGCTGACCTTTGAAACTTTCTGACAAGTTGGCTTATTAGTGAAGCTGCCTTTGTTCCTTTAGATTCCTGAAACTCAGGATACAGTTTATATTGCATCCATATATATATATATATATATATATATATATATATATATATATATATATATATATATATATATATGATTGGGTTGTTTGATTTCTTGGTGGTTAGCTTCTTGAGTTTTTATATATTTTGCATATTAGCCCTCTATTGGATATAAGGTTAATGAAGACTTTTTCCCAATCTGTAGGATGCTGATTTGTCTTTTTGGCTATATTCTTTGTCTTACAGAATCTTTCGCATTTCATGAGATCCCATTTATCAATTCTTGATCTTAGAGCATGAGCCAATGGATTATTGTGTAGGAAAGTTCGTCTTGTGCCAATGAGTTCAAGGCACTTTCCAACATTCTCTTCTACTGGATTCAGTGTACCTGGCTTTATGTTGAAGTCCTTGATCCACTTGGACTTGAGTTTTATGCAAGGTGACTGTATTAGTTTGGGTTCTCTAGAGTCACAGAATGTATGGATAGTCTTTATATAGTTAGAGAATGTGTCGATGACTTACAGTCTGTAGTCCAACTCCCCAACAATGGTCAGCAGCAGCTGTGGATGGAAGTCCAAGGATCTAGCACTTGCTCAGTCCTACGAGGCAAGCAGGCAAGGAAGAGTGAGTAAATATTCTTCCAATGTCCTTATACATCTCCAGCAGAGGGTGTAGCCCAGATAAAAGGCTGTAGGTCTCCAGCAGAGGGTGTGGCCCAGATTAAAGGCATGTGCCTTTAATCCCAGATGATCTTGAACTCGCAGATCTCCTTGCCTTAATCTTCTGAAATCCATAGCCACTATGCTTCAAGATCTCCATGCCAAGATCCAGGTCAGAAACTTATATCTCTGAGCCTCCAGATTAGGATCATAGGTGAGCCTTCCAATTCTAGATTGTAGTTCATTCCACATATAGTCAAGTTGACAACCAAGAATAGCCACTACAGTGACACATATGGATCTATTTACATTTTTCTACATATAGATTGACCGTTAGACCAGCACCATTTATTGAAGATGAGTTCTCTTTTACATTGCATAATTTTGGCTTCTTTGTCAAGTGCCTGAAAGTGTATGGTTTTAGTTCTGGGTATTCAATTCTATTCCATTGATCAACTTGTTGCACTCTGTACCAATACCATGTAGTTTTAAGCACGATTACTCTGTAATATAGCTTGAAGTCAGAGATGGTGATTCTCCCAGAAGTTCTATTATTTTTAAGGACTGTTTTTTGCTATTCTGGGTTTTTTACCTTTCCAGATGAATTTGAGAATTGCTCTTTCTATGTTGTTGAAGAATTGTGTTGGGTTTTGATGGGGATTGGGTTGAATCGGCAGAGTGACTTTGGTAAGATGGCCATTTTTACTATGTTAATTTTGCCAATGCATGAGCATGGGAGATCTCTCCATTTTCTGAGATCTTCTTCGATTTCTTTCTTCAATGAAGTGAAGTTCTTATCATACAGATCTTTCACTTGTTTGGTTGGAGTTACCCCCAAATATTTTATATTATTTTTGACTAATGTACAGGGAGTTGTTTCCCTAATTTCTTTCTCAGCCTGTTTATCTTTTTAGTACAGGAAGGCTCCTAATTTGTTTGAGTTAATTATATCCAGCCACTTTGATGAAGTTATTTATCAGCTGCAGAAGTTCTCTGGTAGAATTTTTGGGGTTGCTTATATATTCTATCATATCATCTGCAAATAGTGATACTTCGACTTCTTCTTTGCCAATTTTTATCCCCTTGAAAGCCATCTTCACTCTAGCTAGAACTTTGAGTACTACATTTGATAGATATGGGGTAAGTGGGCATCCTTGTCTTGTCCCTGATTTTTGTGGGATTGTTTCAAGTTTCTCTCCATTTAATTTGATATTGGCTGTTGGTTTACAGAAAATGCTTTTATTATATTTAGGTATGAGCCTTGAATTTTTGATCTCTCCAACATGAAGCAGTGTTGTATTTTGTCAAATGCTTTTTCTGCTTCAAAAGAGAAAATCATGTGATTTTTCCCTTGAGTTTGTTTTAAAAGTGGATTACCTTAATGAATTTTCATATATTGAACTAACCTTGCATTCCTGGGTTGAAACCTATTTGATAGTGGTGAATGTTGATTTTGATGTGTTCTTGTATTCAGTTTGCAAGTATTTTATTAAGTATTTTGCATCAATATTTATTACCAAAATTAGGTTGAAGTTCCTTTTTTGTTGGGTCCTTTTGTAGTTTAGGTATTAGATTAATTGTGGCTTTGCAGAATGAAGTAGATAGTGTTCCTTCTGCTTCTATTTTACAGAATAGTTTGAGAAATATTGGTATCAGATCTTCTTCTAGGGTCTGGTAGAATACACTAAATAAACCTGGAGATTGTTCCCCTGGGCTTTTTTGTTGTTGTTGTTGTTGGGAGACTTTTAATGACTTCTATTTCCTTATGGATATAGGCCCATTTAGATAGTTTACCTGCTCTTGATTTAACTTTGGTTTATGGTATCTGTCTAGAAAATCATCCACTTATTTCATCTAGATTTACCAAGTTTTTTTTTGGGGGGGGGTATAAGCTTTTGTAATAGATTCTGATAATTTTTTAAATTTCCTCGGTTTCTGTTATTATATTTTGCCAGGAGCCATTCTCACAGAGATCTCAAAAACCCCCTCCTCTCAGCCATTTCCAGCTTTCTTTCTCTAGGCTGCTTTTAGAAGGAAATGTACTAGTTTCAAGATTAGCTAAGTAAGCTAGATGGTCAGTACATACATAGCTCACCCGAGTGGGCTTGAACAAACAAAGCTCACCTGTGGTTAGAATACCATAGCAACTCCTTTCCACTTTACCTCCTCATATCGAAATATGATGCCAAGTTCCTACTGCACCTGCCAGCTAAGATAGCTGAGATCTTGAGAGACAATTCTGAGAAACTGTTCCTGAGACATGATGCTAGCCCCCGGAGATTGTTCCCTGAATAAAATGACTTTCCCCCTTCACCCCAACCCACACTTGCTTGCTTACCTTTATAACACCTGTGTGAAAATTAAAGATTGACAGCTTGATTGGGATTCAGACTTGCTGTCTGGTTCTTTTGTGTCTGTCTTGTCTCTCACCTTTTCTTAGGTCGTTCCAGGGACCCTGTTGACTGTCCTGTGGGTCGGGACACTCTGGTGCCCAGTAGTGAGGCCCTGTGGAGCCGTCTAACTGGAAGGAGGCTATGGAAAGAGGAAGGGCCCTTCGAGTGCAGCTCCAGGATCGGATTAGGTCAAGGCGTGTTTGATCTGCTGGTGCTTGACCAGGGAAAAATCACCACAGCAACTACGTCTTGGAAGGTGAAACCCCATGGGACAAGCTTTTACTCAACAATCCCTGTTCATTTCAGGGCTAAAGGAATCTCTCAAGACACGAGGAGCTAGGGTGAAGAAAAAGGATCTAAAGTACTTCATAGACTGTGTGGGACAAATTTGTCCCTGGTTTCCGGAGGAAGGAACTATAGATAAGAAAACATGGACTAGAGTAGGTGATTGTTTTAGAGAATACTATACAAGCTTTGGTCCAGAAAAAATTCTGGTTACCGCCTTTAACTACTGGTCTTTGATTAATGATATTCTTCAGAATTCCTCCCACTTCCAGGATCTAGTTTCTGAAGAATGCACTCTGAGAAAGCGTTCATCCAGGGCACCATCTCTGCACTCTCTTACCACTCCTGCCTCTGTGGTGATTGAAGTGGAAGAGGGAAATTTGAAATGGTCTGTGGCTGTGTCTGCTCTTTCTTCTGATCACCCAGAATAACTATGTGGCAAGATACATTATTCCCCTCTGCAAACTCTAAAATCATGTCATGGTCCTGACGATGACAGTCTATCCCTAGAGGAGGAAGCTAACCTAGAGGAGGCCAACTTAGAGGAGGAAGTGGTGATATGTTATAACCCAAACCCACCTAAGGTTGCTGCTCACACCCCACCACCATTGCCTTTGCTTCAGCACCTCCTGTACTAGAATTGGTTCCACCTTTTATCCATCTGCTATTCATGCCCTTTGATGAGGTTTTTACTGCCCCCGCAGCCTCTGCTGCTCGCAGGAGAGCCACTGAGGAGACTTCTTCTCTTGGCCAAATGGTAGAGAGCCGCAAGGAGCAAGTGGCCCTCTTAAAGGCACTGCAAGACTTAGAAGGACAAATGGTCACTTTAACTTCAGGTTTCATTTCAAAGACAGAAACCCAGAAAAAGTCAGAGCAAAAACTCTCACAAAAAGTCCAGTCCTGACTTTCCCACATTGTTTGCGCAGTGGAGCCACTGTTCCTCGTGCAGCTCCAGCCTCTGCTGAGGAGGAGAATCCAGATGAATTAGAGGGAGAGGAGGATGGAGAAATAGGAAATCAACCTCCAGGTACTCCACCCCCACATTCCCCCAATATTCCGACCCCAGATGAGGGCCTGGTCGGCAATGTATCAAACTCAAATTATTCTTACAAGCCTCTTGACTTTAAAATCTTAGAAAAATTAAAGTCTGCAGTCACAGCCTATGGGCCAACAGCTCCCTTCACACTGGCATTGTTAGAGTCTTCCACTGAGGGCTGTCTCATACCCAAGGAATTTATCCAGCTTGACCTAGCCGCACTCTCCAGGGGAGAATTTGTTCTTTGGAAATCAGAAGCAGCTGAAGTGGCTAAAGAGATCAATCGATAGTAAAAACCGTTCACGTGCAGAGTGTAAGTCCTGGACTGCTAGGAAACTGGGTGAGTCTCCTTTTAATACACTAGAGGCCCAAATGAAGTACCCCCCTGGACTTTTAGCCCAAGTTAGACAAATATTTCTCATGGCATGGAGGTGTCTACCCCCCAAGACAGGGTCGTCTGCCACTGTAACTGAAGTTCTTCAAGGTCCAGACGAGCCCTATAATTTATCAGCCACCTCACTGAGACTGTGGAGCATATCTTTGGGCCCCAAGACCCTGAAAGTCCATTCCTCAAGCAGCTTGCCTTTGAGAGCGCAAACCCATTCTGCCAGGATGTGCTTAAACATCATGGTTCTAAATCCTTGGCAGAGTACGCTTGTTTATGTGCAGGCGTGGGACCCAGCCATGCCATGGGGCTAGCAATAGGAGTTGAGCTTCAGAAAGCGGGCATTCAGACACAGTCAAAAATTTGCTTTAATTGCAAACAGCCTGGTCACTTCCAAGGTGACTGTCCTCATCCCAGAGCTGTCAGAAATTCTGTGCCCCAAACTTCAGCTCCTCAATCCACAGGTCCACCTCCACTAAGGCAAAGACCTCCAACTACCCTTTGTCCTTGCTGCCTCTAAGGTTATCATTGGGAAAGATAATGTCATTCCAAGAGAGATAATCTTGGCCGCTCTCTCTCTTCCTGGCCTTTGGTAAATGCCCTGCGGGGGCAACCACTGGCCCCCTACCCAGGGACCAACCCCGGGGCAATTGGGTTTGTTCCACAACAACAGCAATTAGCAGTCCTTCCAGCCAGCAGTCCAGTTCAGTCTCCCAGCTGCAACGAGCTACCCCAGGCAGCGCAGGCTAGGACTTGTGCGCCACCACCAGCTCAATATTAAAGCCTGAGGATGGTGTGCAGGTATTTCCAAGTGGAGTTTATGGTCCCCTACCATCCGGGACATTTGGCTTCTTTGTCTAAGGGAGGATTTCAAGTTATTCCAACTCTTGTAGACTCGCCTTATGAAGGTGAAATTGTAATCCTAGCCAGAGTTCTGGAAGGACTTATACCCATCTCTCTAGGACAGCTTATAGCTCAATTACTCCTCCTTCCACAAGTTGCCCTCCACAACCCTGTTAATAAGGAACACAGGAACCAGGGAGAAACGGGAATCGCAGATGTTTTCTGGATACACACGATTTCTCCTTCTCCCCCCATGCTTACTTTAAAATTAGATGGCAAGGCTTTTACAGGTCTCCTCGACTCAGGAGCAGATGCTACTGTTATTTCTTTAAAACATTGGCCTAGCAATTGGCCATTGACAGTCTCTATAACACATTTGTGTGGTATAGGTCACTCCAATAACCCACAAGTCAGTGCTAAGATACTTACTTGGACAGATCAGGAAGGTAATTCAGGGACTGTCACCCCTTTTGTCATCAGGGACCTCCCTGTTAATCTTTGGGGCCGAGATATTCTTTCTCAAATGAATGTTATCATGTGCAGCCCCAATGATGTCATTACCAAACAAATGTTGGCACAAGGGTTCCTCCCAGGATGCAGCCTGGGTAAGGAAGCTCAAGTCTTTCGATGCCCAATACAAGTCCAACAGAGACCTGAAAGACAAGGACTAGGCTTCCCAGATTCGGATTTTCCCCAATGGCCACTGTCATGTCTGCACCCCCCACTCATGCAGATAAAATCTGCTGGAGGGACTCCCCCCCCCTGTGTGGGTTGATCAGTGGCCCCTAACTCTAGAAAAGTTAAAAGCGGCTCGAGAGCTAGTGCAGGAGCAACTTGTCGCTGGTCATATAGAACCTTCTTCTTCCCCTTGGAATACGCCTATTTTTGTAATCAAGAAAAAAAATCTGGTAAATGGAGACTTCTACAAGATCTGAGGGCTGTTAATAAAGTTATGATCCCTATGGGGGCTCTTCAGTCTCGTCTGCCTACCCCAGCAGCTATCCACAAAGACCTTTTAAAAATTGTTATTGCTTTGAAAGATTGTTTCTTCACTATTCCCTTACATCCTGATGACTGCCCTCATTTTGCTTTCAGTCTCCCACAAATTAATTTCCAAGGACCTATGGATAGGTTCCAATGGCGAGTACTTCCCCAGGGCATGGCTAATAGTCCTACCCTGGCCCAGAAGTTTGTGGCTCAAGCCATCTACCATATTCGTAAAGCATGGCCACAAATTTACTTTCTTCACTACATGGATGATATATTTCTTGGAGGGCCTACTGAAGCTCAAGCCTTACAATGCTTCCAGCAACTCCAGACAGCCTTGTCTGCTTGAAGTTTGAAAATTGCCCCTGATAAGATTCAGTTTCAAGCTCCTTATTCTTATTTAGGCTTTCAGCTTTCACAAGATCGTGTCTTTACACCAAAGATAGAACTCCATTTAGCTTCCCTAAAAACTCTACATGACTTTCAGCAACTTTTGGGTAATTTGCAGTTCCTTCGACCTTACCTTAAAATTTCACCAGATGTTTTGCTTCCCCTTCATGATCTATTGAAAGGAGACACCCATCCACTTTTGCCTCGTTCACTTAACCCTCAGGCTTTAACTGCTCTTACACAAATCGGGCAGGCTATATCTTCACAGACCACTTTTCACTTTAAACCCGACTTTCCCCTACATTTTATTATGTGTTCTACTTCTCATTCTCCTTTGGGTGTTTTTTGGCAAAGAGGTTCAGGAACTTCCTCAAGGTGCTCCCTGATGTGGGTCCCCCTCCATTCTAAGCCTAGTAAGGTTTTAGGTACCTATTACTCCTTATCTGCCAGTTTAATTTTAAAATGAAGGAAACTGGCCAGGCAATATTTTGGCAAGGATCCTGACATCCTTATAGTTCCTTATACCTCAGAGCAGGTTGACTGGCTTTTTCAGACAGACAATGATTGGGCCATTGCGTGTGCTGCCTTTGCTGGCACTATTGACAATCATTTTCCTAATGATCCCCTTATACAGTTTGCTAGAATTCACCCATTTGTGTTCCCCCAGAGTCACTTCCAAGCAACCACTTAAAGAGGTAGTTACTGTTTTCACTGATGGTTCCTCAAATGGACGTGCTGCTTATGTCTTAGGTGATGAGACTTTTGTGTCCCATTCTCCATATTCCTCAGCACAGCTGGTTGAGTTGTTTGCTGTACAACAGGTCTTTGAAGGATTATTCGTCCCCCCTTAACCTATACACGGACAGTGCTTATATAACTAACTTCATTCCACTCCTTGAGACAGTCCCATACATACGTACCACCTCTACTCCCTCCCATCTATTTGCTAAAATTCAACAGCTTATCCTTACAAGAACCACTCCCTTCTTTGTGGGTCATCTAAGAGCATATACAGGCCTAAAGGACCCCCTTTCTTAATGTAATGCCAAGGCAGATGAAGCCACTCGCCTTGTTTCCGCCGTTCTGTCTACTCCTCTAATAAAGGCTCAACAAGCACACGCTCTCCATCACCTCAATGCCTCTACGTTGAGACAGATGTTTAAAATTTCTAGGGAAAAAGCTCCATCTATAGTTAAAAACTGCCCAGCTTGTGTTTCTTTACTCCCCACTCCTCATCTAGGAGTTAATCCTAGAGGTCTGCTTCCAAATGAATGTTGGCAGATGGATGTGACTCACTTCCATTCATTTGGAAGGCCCAAATATGTTCATGTCACAATTGATACTTTTAGTGGGTTTCTCTTTGCTTCTCCCCTTTTGGGTGAGGCCTCTCGGGATGTTATTTCTCATGTTATTCAATGTATGGTGGTCATGGGAAAACCTCAAGTCATTAAAACTGACAATGGGCCAGGATACACAAGTAACAAGTTCCAAAAATTCTGCTCACTCTTTGGTATCAAATACATCACTGGTATTCCTTACAACCCTCAAGGTCAAGGAATTGTTGAAAGAGCACATCAGACTTTAAAAAATATGCTTCAATGTCTTTTCACCTCCACGGTGAACTTCATGACCTCCTCACCTTGAAATAAACTTGCTCATGCCTTGTTTGTGCTTAATTTCTTGAGATTGGATAATGATGGATGTCCAGCTGATGATAGTCATTGGTATTCTGATTCCAAACATTCTCATGCCACGGTGCTTTGGAGGGACCCCCTCCAAATCAGCAGAAGGGACCTGAACCTGTGCTTATTTAGGGTCGTGGCTCAGCATGCATTTATGATCAAAAGAACTCTGAGCCCAGATTGCTCCCAGAAAGCCTTGTAAAACAAGTTAATCCTGTCCAGAGTGGAGCACTCACCTCCCCCCTGAGACTCATTCTCCTCTTGCAGATGCTGCTACCTCACCTGATCCGGATGTTTCTGATGACCCTACCATGGCAAAATGCACTGGTGACGACAATCAAACTGCCCCATAAGCCCTCTTCAGGAGTGTCCTCTAGACACTTGGTTTGGAATTTTACATGGATGGTCCTCTCGGATAGGAAGGACCCAGTCTAGTCTATCTCCAAATTATCTAATTAAGTTTGGTGGCCAGACGCTCTGACCCCTGACCTTTGCAAGCTGGCACTTAGTACAGGAACACCTTGGGGAACTGAACATCCTTTAGATATCTCTATCACCCCAGAATTCCCTACATGTGGCCATAATTCTAAGCCTGGATGTGGCAACTCGGTTTGATGTACTTTATTGAAAAGAACTGAGTTTTATGTCTGCCCTGGGTACCATCATGGCAGTTCTATAGATAAAAAGTGTGGAGGCAAAACAGACCTTTTCTGTCCCTCCTGGGCTTGTGTAACTGCTGGAGATGCATCTTGGAATCCCACTACCTCATGGGATTACATCCAAGTAAAACATAATGTTACACCCTCAGCTAGTTTTCAAAAGTATGGTGAGTACTGCCAGGCCTCTAACCCCTCTACAAAGGGATGGTGCACACCTTTACAAATTACATTCACCACTTATGCAAAATTTCCCAATCTACATTGGCAAATAGGTTATGAATGGGGTCTTCGCCTCTATGTACTTGGCTTTGATGCAGGCATTATATTCTCTATTAAGCTCCTTAAAGAACCTGTATATCATGCACAGCCAATACCAATGGGACCTAATCCTGTGTTGGTACCTCATCCTGTTCCTCCTAAAGAACTGATCAGGGCACTACCCATATTCCTTTTCATAAAGACACTTCCCTACCTTCTGTCTTTGCCTTCCAGCCACCATCTTAGCCATCAGCCACTATTCTGCCTGTACAGCCAGCTCCCACTAAGAATCTTGTACTTTCTTTAGTTAATCAGACTTTTCCTACCTTAAATGAAACTTTCCCTGAACTTTTTGAAGATTGCTGGTTATGCTATCATTCCCAACCAGCCTTTTATAAAGGAATTGCCATTCTTGGTGATCCCCTCCATGCTGATGATGCACGGAACTGCTGCTGGTAGAAGGGGACTTGGCCAGATCTTTCATTAACCCAAATATCTGGCCTGGGACTTTTTGTGATCTCTAGTGGAACAAATATCCCCTCAGTTTATGCTCACTTGTGTAATGAAACCTATTTCCCCCTCTTGGCACTTACTTTATTCTTCCCCCCAGAGGGGACCTGGTGGGCGTGCCTTGATGGCCTTACAGCTTGCCTTGGTCTTTCATAACCATGAGAAGGGAGAGAGCCCTGAGTTTTTCATCCTTATTAAGATGGTTCCTCCTTTACTTTATTATCATTCTGAGGAATTTTTTTCACCTGTGGGGTCAATCCACATCCACTGGAGACTCCACCTCTTTGAGCCACTCCCGCAGAGAACCTATCTCTGCTGTTACTATTTCTGTCCTACTTGGCCTTGGAGCTGTGGGAGCGGGGACAGGTATTTCTTCCCTTGTTCTTTCTAACTCTAGGTACACAGAGCTAAGTGCCACCATCGATCAAGATGTCCAGCGCCTTCAGCAGGGGATAATTGATCTCTCTGACTCCGTTGACTCCCTAGCTGAAGTTGCCCTCCAAAATAGGCAGGGACTTGATCTCCTGTTCCTTCAACAGGGTGGACTCTGTGCAGCTTTAAAAGAAGAATGCTGTTTCTATGCTAATAAAACAGGAGTTGTAAGAAATAGCATGAAAAAAGTCAGAGAGGGACTAGAAAAACGTAAGAGAGAAAAAGAACAAAAGGAAAGTTGGTATAAAAACTGGTTTTCCACCTCTGCATGGATCACTACATTTTTGCCTAGTATCCTAAGACCCTTTGTAGGTCTATTATTGTTATGTTCTTTTGGACCATGGGCTTTTAAACGCCTCACTGCCCTGATTAAAAAGAGGGTAGATGATTTGGCAGCCAAGCCCATTCAGATACATTACCATCGTTTGGCTATGGAGGATCTAGAGATGGCTACCTCCACCCCCCAGGGCAATTACAGAACAGCCCAAATGGCACACTCAAGTGCCCGGCCAGAGAGACTGTTCCTGTCACAACCATTCCTGCCAGGACTCCAGAAGCAGCACACAAGCTGGATGCACCAATAAATAATAAAGATGCTGAGCAGTTGCTGATGACGGGCACCTTCCCAGGACCTCACCCACCTAAGACAGGGGTCTCTAGCAGCTGGTGGAGACACCCAGGGATGAGGAAGGATGATGGTTAGAGAGACTGGGATGATCCTAAGACAGGCCCTGCTCCATTATTGTGGTGCATCATCTGTTTCTCATTAATGGTTGTCTGACTTCTGCTCTCTTTAATACAGAGAAGAGAGAGATGCCAGGAACCATTCTCACATAGATCTCAAAAAACCCCTCCTCTCAGTCATTTCCAGCTTTCTTTCTCTAGGCTGCTTTTAGAAGGAAATGTACTAGTTTAAAGATTAGCCAAGTAAGCTAGATAGTCAGTACATACAGAGCTCACCGGAGTGGGCTCGAGCAAATGAAGCTCACCTGTGGTTAGAATACCATAGCAACTCCTTTCCACTTCACCTCCTCATGATCGAAATATGATGACAAGTTCCTACTGCACCTGCCAAATCTTAGCTGAGATCCTGAGAGACAATTCTGAGAAACTGTTCCTGAGATATGATGCTAGCCCCCTGAGATTGTTCCCCGAATCCAATGACTTTCCCCCTCCCCATACCTGCTTGCTTGCCTTTATAAGGCCTTGTGTGAAAATTAAAGATTGACAGCTTGATCAGGATTCAGACTTGCTGTCTGGTTCTTTTGTGTCTGTCTTGTCTCTCACATTCACTTAGGTCGTTCGAGGGACCCTGTTGACTGTCCTGCGGGTCGGGACAATATCTTCCTTTTAATTTCTGATTTTTTGGATAATGTCTCTGGGTACTTTAGTTAGTTTGGGAATGGGTTTCTCCATCTTGTTGATTCTCTCAAAGAACCAGCTTTTAGTTTGGTTGATTCTTTGTACAGTTCTTTTAGATTTTTATTGATTGATTTCAGCACTGAGTTTGAATATTTTCTGCCTTCTACTCCTCTTGGTTATTTTGCTTCTATTTGTTCTCAGATATGCTATTAAGTTGCTAGTGTAGGTACTCTCCAATTTCGTTACCAAGGCACTTAGTGCTATGAATTTTCTTCTTAGCACTGTTTTCATCATGTCTCATAAGTTTTGGTGTTTTGTGCCCTCGTTTTCATTGGATTCCAGGAAGTCTTTAATTTCTTTCTTTATTTCTTCTCTGCCCAATTATCATTGAGTAAAAAGTTGTTCAGTTTCCATGTGTTTGTGTGTTTTCTATTGCTTTTGTCTTCACTGAAGACCAGCCTTAGGCCATGGTGATCTGATAGGAAGCATGGGATTATTTCAATCTTCTTGAATCGGTTGAGATTTGTTTTGTGACTAATTATGTGGTCAATTTTGGAGAAGGAATTAATGAGGTGCTGAGAATAAGGTGTATTCTTTTGTTCTAGGGTAAAATGTTCTGTAGCTATCTGTTAAATCCATTTGGTTTATAACCTCTATTAGTTTCACTGTGTTTAGTTTCTGTTTCAATGACCTGTCCATTGGTGAGAGTGGGATGTTGATGTCTCCCACTGTTATTGTGTGGGGTTCAATGTGTGTTTTGAGCTTTAGTAAAGTTTCTTTTATGAATGTAGGTGCCATTACATTTGGTGAATAGATGTTCAGAATTGAGACTTTCTCTTGGTGGATTTTCTCTTTGATGAATATTGTCCTTCCTAATCATACTTGATAACTTTTGGTTGAAAATCTACTTTGTTGAATATTAGGATGGCAACTCCTGCTTGTTTTCTGGGACCATTTGCTTGGAAGACCTTTTTCAATCCTTGTATTCTGAGATATTTTCTGTCTTTATTATTGAGATGTGTTTCTTGTATGCAACAAAATGCTGGATCTTGTTTGTGTATCCATTATCTTAACCCATGTCTTTTTATAGGTGAGGTGAGTGGAGTAATATTGAGATATTTTAAAGACAGATGACTGTTGGTTTCTAATATGTTTATTTTTGTAGGGGGCTTTATATGCTTGCAGTTCTCTCCTTTTGGCTTTGTTGTGAGATGCTTAATATCTTGTCTTTACTTTGGTTTAAGTACCTTCCTTTGTTGGAGTTTTCCTTCTAGAATCCTCTGTAGGGCTGAGTTGTTAGCTGGATATTGTTTGAATTTGGTTTTGTGCTGGAATATTTTGCTTTCTCCATCTATGTTGATTGAGAATATTGCTGGGTACAGCAACCTGGGCTGGCATTTTTGTTCTCTTAGAGTCTACATGACCTCTGACCAGGCTTTCATAGTCTCTGTTGAGATGTCTGTTGTAATTCTGATAGGTCTACCCTTGTATGTTACTTGGTCCATTTACGTTGCAGCTTTTTAATATTCTTTCTTTGTTGTTCTGTGGGTTTAGTATTCTAATTATTATGTGGTGAGAGGATTTTCTTTCCTGGTCCCATTTATTTGGTGTTCTACAGGCTTCTTGTACCTTTATGTTCATTTCTTTCTTTAGGTTGGGGAAGTATTCTTCTATGACTTTGTTGAAGACATTTTCAGGTTCCTTGAGCTGGGAAGCTTCGTTCTCTTCTATTCCTATTATTCTTAGATTTGGACTTCTTTGTGTCCTGAATTTCCTGCATGCCTTGGGTTATGAGTATTTTATGCTTTGAATTTTCTTTGACAGTTTTGTCAAACTCTTCTACAGTGTCTTCTATACTTTATATTTTCTATCTCTTGGATTTTATTGGTGATATTTACATCTGTAATTGCTGACCTTTTTTCTAGGTTTTCCATTTCTAGGTTTGCCTCCATTTGTGTTTTCTTTATTGTTTCTACTTTTCCTTTTAGGTCTTGGATTGCTTTATTCAATTTCTTTACCTGTTTGATTGTATTATCCTGTATATCTTTCAATAAGCTATTTATACCTCCTTAAAGGACTCTAGTATCTTCATGAGATAGGATTTTAGGTCTGCCTCCTCATTTTCAGATGTGTTGGTGTATTCAGGGCTTGCTATGGTGGGAGAACTGGGTTTTGGTGGTGCCTAGTAGCCTTGGTTTCTGTGTGCTTGCCTTTTGCCTCTTGCCATCTGGTTGTTCCTGGTGTTTGCTGGTGTGGGTGACTCTGTCTGGAGTCTGCCTCTTTTGTCCCTGTGTTGCTTCATGTCTCTTGGTAGGCCTGCAGGCCTGACTGTGACAGACAACCTGTGGGGCTTTCCAACTGGGAGCTCTTCACAGGGGCAGAGAAGCTGCTGATATGTTACCCTGGCTGCAGTAGATCTACTGGGAGGCCCTCAGACTTTTGGGTCTTCAGAGGAGCTGTCAGGGTCTTTTCTTATGTGAAGATGTTCTCTAAGTTTGGTCTACTGAATGCGGTGTCTGTTGCCCAGTTCCCTACCATACAGAGCAGCTCCTGGGATGCCTTCGATCTGTGGTGTCCTCACGGGGAGCAGACTAGCTGGCAATCAGTTGCTCTGTTGCCTTGTGTGTAGCAGATCTCCTGGGATGCCAGTTGACCTGTGTGCAGCAGATCTCCTTGGATGTCTTAGGCTATAGTGTCAGTTGCCCTGTGCACAGTGCATTTTCAGGGCTGGCTCAGCATATGTTGTCTGTAGGGGAGCAGAATAGCTAGCAGTTAAATTTTCTGAGTGTAGTAGATCTTCTTGGCTAGCTCAGGATATGGTATCTACAGGGGAGCAGACTTGCTATCTGACTGCCCAGAAAAAGGAACCAGGCAGAAGGGGAGGGATTTTCAGGGGGGGGGGGCAGGGGCGCGATTTGGTGGTGAGTCCACTGGCCCCCCACTGGAAGCTGTGGGACTTCTAGAGGTTTCTTTCTTTCTTTCTTTCTTTCTTTCTTTCTTTCTTTCTTTCTTTCTTTCTTTCTTTCTTTCTTTCTTTTTATTTTTTTGTTTTATTTTTTATTAGATACTATTTACATTTCAAATGTTATCTGCTTTCCACATTTCCCCACTGAAAACCCCCAATCCCCTCCCCCTCCCCCTGCTTACTAACCTACCCACTCTTGCTTCCCTGACCTGTTTTATTACCAAATGCTCTGAGTGCAGTGGATCTTTTGGGCTGTTTCAGGATATGGTGCCTTCAGGGTAGCAGACTAGCTAGCACCTTTTTGCTTCTTTCATATTTTCTCAACCAGAGCCCGGATCTGCATGTACTCTTCCCATTTTTTCCTTGGGCCAGTAGCAGGACTATCACATTTCTGCAACAGCTCACTTGTCAGGTTCATGATTTCCTTTCTTGACATGGTGGCTGTGGCCCCAGTACCTAATTTCTAAATTTTTACTCGACTCTTCTTACTCATTTTCTGACTTCCCGCTTTGCCTACACTAAGCAATGGTGCCACACTCTACCTTGGACCCAACCGTCTACTTCAAACATCCTCCAGGCAGCTGTGGTGGTGGCAGCAGGACAGGAGGGGCAATTTTCTGTTTTTCTTAGTGAGTTATTTATATTCTCCATGAAGGACTCTATTATCTTCATGAGGTAGGATTTTCGATAAGATTCCTGATTTTTAGGTATGTTGGTTTATCCAGGTCTTGCTGTGGTGAGAGAACTGGGTCCTGATGATGCCAAATTATAATGGCTTCTGTGGCTTATGGTCTTGCACTTGCCTATCACCATCTGGTTATCCCTGGTGTTTGCTGATCTGAGTGACTCTCTCTGGAATCTTTCTTCCTCTTTTGTCACTGGGTTGCTTCAGGTCTCTTAGCAGGCCTGTGACGCTGGCTGTAACAGATCTCTTATGAGGCCTTTAGACTGTGGGGGTCTTCAGAGAGATATTTATATTGGTGATCTGTTGCCCTGGCTGCAGTGGCTCTTCTGGGAGGCCTTCAGATTGTGGAGTCTTCAGAGGGGCATAGAAGCTGCTGATCTGTTTTTGTGGCTGCAGCAGATTGCCTAGGAGACCTTCTGATTGTTGGGTCTTCAGAGGAGCAGGCAAGTTGTTGTCCTGTGAGTAGCCATTCTCCAGTGATGTGTTCAGACTGTGCGGTCTATTACCTAGTTGCTCTGTGTGCAGCAGAACTCCTAGGTTGCCTTCAGGCTGCTATGTCTTCATGGGAGTGAACAAGCAGGCAATCTTGCCCCACAGAAGGCTTTGACCAGAAGGAGAATTGACAAATTTATTTTTGTTATGAGAAAGGTAAAATATCAAAACACTTTTTTTTAATTTTTTTTATTCGATATAATTTATTTACATTTCAAATGATTTCCCCTTTTCTAGCCCCCCACTCCCTGAAAGTCCAGTAAGCCCCCTCCTCTTCCCCTGTCCTCCCACCCACCCCTTCCCACTTACCCCTTCTGGTTTTGTCAAATACTGCTTCACTGAGTCTTTCCAGAACCAGGGGCCACTCCTCCTTTCTTCTTGTACCTCATTTGATGTGTGGATTATGTTTTGGGTATTCCAGTTTTCTAGGTTAATATCCACTTATTAGTGAGTGCATACCATGATTCACCTTTTGAGTCTGGGTTACCTCACTTAGTATGATGTTCTTTAGCTCCATCCATTTGCCTAAGAATTTCATGAATTCATTGTTTCTAATGGCTGAATAGTACTCCATTGTGTAGATATATCACATTTTTTGCATCTACTCTTCTGTTGAGGGATACCTGGGTTCTTTCCAGCATCTGGCAATTATAAATAGGGCTGCTATGAACATAGTAGAGCATGTATCCTTATTACGTGGTGGGGAATCCTCTGGGTATATACCCAGGAGTGGTATAGCAGGATCTTCTGGAAGTGAGGTGCCCAGTTTTCAGAGGAAACTCCAGACTGATTTCCAGAGTGGTTGTACCAATTTGCAACCCCACCAGCAGTGGAGGAGTGTTCCTCTTTCTCCACACCCTCTCCAACACCTGCTGTCTCCTGAATTTTTAATCTTAGCCATTCTGACTGGTGTAAGGTGAAATCTCAGGGTTGTTTTGATTTGCATTTCCCTAATGACTAATGAAGTTGAGCATTTTTTAAGATGCTTCTCCACCATCCGAAGTTCTTCAGGTGAGAATTCTTTGTTTAACTCTGTACCCCATTTTTTAATAGGGTTGTTTGGTTTTCTGGAGTCTAACTTCTTGAGTTCTTTATATATATTGGATATTAGCCCTCTATCTGATGTAGGATTGGTGAAGATATTTTCCCAATTTGTTGGTTGCCGATTTGTCCTCTTGATGGTGTCCTTTGCCTTACAGAAACTTTGTAATTTTATGAGGTCCCATTTGTCAATTCTTGATCTTAGAGCATACGCTATTGGTGTTCTGTTCAGAAACTTTCTCCCTGTACTGATGTCCTCAAGGGTCTTCCCCAGTTTCTTTTCTATTAGCTTCAGAGTGTCTGGCTTTATGTGGAGATCCTTGATCCATTTGGATTTGAGCTTAGTACAAGGAGACAAGGATGGATCAATTTGCATTCTTCTGCATGCTGACCTCCAGTTGAACCAGCACCATTTCATGAAAAGGCTATCTTTTTTCCATTGGATGTTTTCAGCCTCTTTGTCGAGGATCAAGTGGCCATAGGTGTATGGGTTCATTTCTGGATCTTCAATCCTGTTCCATTGATCCTCCTGCCTGTCACTGTACCAATACCATGCAGTTTTTAACACTATTGCTCTGTAGTATTGCTTGAGGTCAGGGATACTGATTCCCCAAGATTTTCTTTTGTTGCTGAGAATAGTTTTAGCTATCCTGGGTTTTTTGTTGTTCCAGATGGATTTAAAAATTGCTCTTTCTAATTCTGTGAAGAATTGAGTTGGGATTTTGATGGGTATTGCATTGAATCTGTATATTGCTTTTGGCAAAAATGGCCATTTTAACTATATTGATTCTACCGATCCATGAGCACGGGAGGTTTTCCCATTCTTTGAGGTCTTCTTCCATTTCCTTCTTCAGAGATTTGAAGTTCTTGTCATACAGATCTTTTACATGTTTGGTAAGAGTCACCCCAAGAAACTTTATACTGTTTGTGGCTATTGTGAAGGGGGTCATTTCCCTAATTTCTTTCTCAGCCTGCTTATCCTTTGAGTATAGGAAGGCTACTGATTTGCTTTTGTTGATTTTATAACCTGTCACTTTGCTGAAGTTGTTTATCAGCTGTAGGAGCTCTCTAGTGGAGTTTTTTGGGTCACTTAGGTAGACTATCATGTCATCTGCAAATAATGATAGTTTGACTTCTTCCTTTCCAATTTGAATCCCTTTGATCTCCTTATGTTGTCGAATTGCCCGAGCTAGTACCTCAAGTACAATATTGAAAAGATAAGGAGAAAGGGGGCAGTCTTGTCTGGTCCCTGATTTCAGTGGGATTGCTTCAAGTTTCTCTCCATTTAGTTTGATGCTGGCTACCAGTTTGCTGTATATTGCTTTTACTATGTTTAGGTATGGGCCTTGAATTCCTGTTCTCTCCAAGACTTTAAGCATGAAAGGATGCTGAATTTTGTCAAATGCTTTTTCAGCATCCAATGAAATGACCATGTGGTTTTGTTCTTTGAGTTTGTTTATGTAGTGGATTGCATTGATGGATTTCCGTATATTGAACCAACCCTGCATTCCCGGGATAAAGCCTACTTGATCATGGTGGATGATCGTTTTGATGTGTTCTTGGATTTGGTTGGCAAGAATTTTATTGAGTATTTTTGCATCGATGATCATAAGGGAAATTGGTCTGAAATTCTCTTTCTTTGTTGGATCTTTGTGTGGCTTTGGTATCAGCGTAATTGTGGCTTCGTAGAAGGAATTGGGTAGTGTTCCTTCTGTTTCTATTTTGTGGAATAGTTTGAAGAGTATTGGTGTTAACTCTTCTTTGAAGGTCTGATAGAATTCTGCACTGAAACCATCTGGTCCTGTGCTTTTTTTGGTTGGAAGACTTTCTATGACTCCTTCTATTTCTTTAGGCATTATGGGACTGTTTAGATGGTCTAGTTGGTCCTGATTTAATTTTGGTATTTGGTATCTGTCAAGGAAATTGTCCATTTCCTCCAGATTCTCCAATTGTGTTGAGTACAGGTTCTTGTAGTAGGATCTGATGATTTTTTGAATTTCCTCAGTTTCTGTTGTTATATCTCCATTTTCATTTCTAAGTTTGTTAATTTGGATACTTTCTCTGTGCCCTTTGGTCAGTCTGGCTAAGGGTTTATCTATCTTGTTGATTTTCTCGAAGAACCAGCTCCTGGTTTTGTTGATTTTTTGTATGGTTCTCTTTGTTTCTTCTTGATTGATTTCGGCCCTGAGTTTGATGATTTCCTGCTTTCTACTCTTCCTTGGTGAAATAGCTTCTTTTTGTTCCAGGGCTTTCAGGTGTCATTAAGCTGGTAATGTATGCTCTCTCCATTTTCTTTTTGGAGGCACTCAGGGCTATGAGTTTTCCTCTTAGCACTGCTTTCATTGTGTCCCATAGATTTGGGTATGTTGTGTTTTCATTTTCATTGTGTTCTAAAAAGTCTTTAATTTCTTTCTTTATTTCTTCCCTGACCAAGGTATTATTGAGTAGAATATTGTTCACTTTCCACGTGTATGTGGCATTTCTGTTGTTTTTGTTGCTATTGAAGACCACTTTTACTCCATAGTGATCTGATAGGAGGCATGGGATTAGTTCGATCTTCTTATATTTGTTGAGGTCTGCCTTGTGTCCAATTATATGGTCGATTTTGGAGAAGGTACCATGAGGTGCTGAAAAAAAGGTATATTCTTTTGCTTTAGGGTGAAATGTTCTATAAATATCAGTCAAATCCAATTGGTCCAAAGCTTCAATTAGTTTTACTGTGTCCCTGTTTATTTTCTGTTTTCCTGATCGGTCCATTGAGGAAAGTGGAGTGTTGAAGTCCCCCACAATTATTGTGTTAGGTGCAATGTGTGCTTTGAGCTTTAGTAAAGTTTCTTTTACGAATGAGGGTGCCCTTGCATTTGGCGCATAGATGTTCAGAATTGAAAGTTCTTCTTGGTGGATTTTTCCTTTGACCAGCAAGAAATGTCCTTCTGTGTCTCTTTTGATGACTTTAGGTTGAAAGTCAATTTTATCTGATATTAGAATGGCTACTCCTGCCTGTTTCCTGTGACCATTGGCTTGTAAGATTGTCTTCCAGCCTTTTACTCTAAGGTAGTTTTTATCTTTGACACTGAGGTGTGTCTCCTGTATACAGCAAATTGTAGGGTCCTGTTTCCTTATCCAGTCTGTTAGTCTATGTCTTTTTATTGGGGAATTGAGACCATTGATGTTAAGAGATATTAGGGAATAGTGATTATTACTTCCTGTCATTTTTTATGTTCTTTTTATATTTGAGTGGTTATCTTCTTTTGGGTTTGATGAAGGAAGGTAAGTATCTTACTTTTTCCAGGGTGTAGTTTCCCTCCTTGTATTGTAGTTTTCCTCCTATTATTCTTTGCAGAGCTGGGTTTGTGGAAAGATATTGTGTAAATTTGGTTTTGTCATGGAATATCTTGGTTTCTCCATCTATGGTGAATGAGAGTTTTGCTGGGTATAGTAGTCTTGGCTGACATTTGTGTTCTCTTAGAGTCTGCATGAGATCTGCCCAGGATCTTCTAACTTTCATAGTCTCTGGTGAGAAGTCTGGTGTGATTCTGATAGGTCTTCCTTTATATGTTACTTGGCCTTTCTCTCTTACTGCCTTTAATATTCTTTCTTTGTTTAGTGCATTTGGGGTTTTGATTATTATGTGACGGGAGGTATTTCTGCTCAGGTCCAGTCTGTTTGGAGTTCTGTAGCCTTCTTGTATATTCATAGGCATCTCTCTCTTTAAGTTAGGAAAGTTTTCTTCCATAATTTTGTTGAAGATATTTGCTGGCCCTTTCTGTTGTAAATCTTCACTCTCATCTATACTTATAATCCTTAGGTTTGGTCTTCTCATTGTATCCTGGATTTCCTGGATGTTCTGGGATACAAGCTTTTTGCATTTTGCATTTTCTTTGACAGTTGAGTCAATGGTTTCTATGGTATCTTCGGCATCTGAGATTCTTTCTTCCATCTCTTGTATTCTGTTGTTTATATTTGCATCTAGGGCCCCTGATTTCTTCTCAAGGTTTTCTATCTCCAAAGTTGTCTCCCTTTGTGATTTCTTAGTTGTTTCTACTTCTGTTTTTAGGTACAGGATGGTTTTGCTCAGTTCCATCATTTGTTTGTCTGTGTTTTCCTGTAATTCTTTAAGAGATTTTTGTGTTTCCTCTTTCATGACTTCTGCTTGTTGACTCAAGTTCTCCTGCATTTCTTTAAGTTTTTTTTGCCTTTCTTCTTTATTGGCTTCTATCTCTTGGGCCTTATTCTCTTGCATTTCTTTAAGTGTTTTTTGTGTTTCCATTATACGGGTTTCTAGCTTATTCATGTTCCCCTGTAGTTCTTTAAGAGATTCATACATGTCCTTTTTGTGTTCTTCTAGCAGCATCATGAACAGTGATTTTAAATCCAAATCTTGTTTCTCTGGTGTGTTGGCATAACCAGGACTTGCTGATGTTGGAGAGTTTGGTTCAGATGCTGCCATATTGCCTAGATTTCTGTTAGTAGCGTTCCTGTGTTTGCCCTTTGCCATCTTGTTCTCTGGAGCTAATTGGTCTTGTCTCTGGCTGGTGTTTCAGCCTCCTGAGAGGCTCTAGGGCTATTTCTGCAACACTGGAGGGCAGGGTTTCCCCTGTTGCAGATTGCTGATGTGCTTTCCTCCTCTTGGGTGCCCTTGCAGCCCTAGTGTTCTTTGCCCCAGATTGTGTCTGTGAGCCAGAAGGTGCCTGTTTGCTCCTTCAGGGAGTGCTGAGGCTGTATGCTGCAGGGACCTTTTCTGCGTGCTGATCTCTCTGCTGGGCAGCAGAACTCCCAACTGGGTTGGTGCACACAAGGCTAGCCTAGCTGCTCAGGCCCTGAGTCTAGGCAAAAGCCTGGCAGGCCAATGTCGGAGCAAAGTTCCCCTCAGCTTTGAGTGTTAATTGGGTCTGTCTGGTGGCTAGGATGGTGGTGTGTGAGCACTCCCTGAGAGTGCTGGGAGAGTCTGCTAGGCTAACAACTCCTGGCCGGGTCAGCACACAGATGGCCCACAGAGCAGCCCAGGGCCTGGGGGCGGTCCAGGACTTGACTGTCTGAGACCCCTGCTATGTCCGCCTCGGGCTATGC
Source organism: Apodemus sylvaticus (assembly GCF_947179515.1). Lineage (NCBI taxonomy): Eukaryota > Metazoa > Chordata > Mammalia > Rodentia > Muridae > Apodemus > Apodemus sylvaticus. The sequence continues at coordinate 122,588,661 of NC_067495.1, forward strand.
CTGTTAGCTGGTTTGGTTTTGTCTGCTAGTCTCTCTGGCTTCCTGTAGGCAAAATGGCTGCAGCGCACGCCGGCCCGGGGGAAAAAAACCTCCTGGCCAGATTTGCACCCCGGTGCCCCCCCCATCAGCCCAGGGCCTGGGTGCAGGCCAACGCCCGTCGGGCTTAGACCCCCGCGATGTTGGTCTCGGGTTATATTTGAGTACCTCAGTCTGATTTCTCTGGCAACCGAGAACCAATATGGAGGCCTCGTATCTGACTGGCGGGAGGCAGAGTTCTGATGTGGCTTCTGTGTGGTGAAAGGCACCGTAAATTCATCGCTGCTTGCAGCCTGGCTGGCCAGCGATGGCCAGTGGTCATGGGCGCAGGGTCTGCCTGGACCCTGTCCGCTTGGTTCTACTGCTGATCCAAAACACTTTTAATTTACATGTGTGGAATTCATAAAGGTGGTGGATATTTAAGAACTATTTCTCAGCCATTTATGTTTCATCTTTGCAGAACTCTTATTTTTTAAGTCTATGCCATAGTTTTTAATTGGGTTGTTTCTTTTCTTGATTTTCTTTTTGTATATTCTAGATACTATATCTCTTTCATATGTATACATGGTCAGACATTTTATGTTATATAGGCTGTAATGTCCCTTAATTAATTGTATAATTTGCAGTACAGAAGCTTTTTGGACTCATTTGGTACAATTTGTCAACTGTTAGTATTAGAATCTGTAATATGTGGGTCCTATTTTAAAAATACTTTCCTGTCCCTATAAATTAAAAAGTATCTCCAAGTTTATTCACTAATATATTCAGTATACTATGTCTTATGTTTAGATGAATTTAGGAAATATAATACTGAACACTCAAGAACTGGTTACAGGTATAATGATCATCCCCAATTTTAACCTAAACTGTATATATGAAAAAATAACTTAGTACTAGCTAATAATTATACATACGGATCAATACAACTAAGGCTACAGATAGAAGTACTATACAAACTTGATTTTTAGCAAAGAAATTAAAATATATATTGGAGAAAGGAACATTTTCACCAAATGGTCTTGGTTAAACTCTATAGCTCTAGATAAAAGAATGAAGTTAGATATGAAGTTAGATACTTATCTGTGACACCATAATAGAACTATATATTTACTTTTACTTCCTTTATTGCTAACACAAAACCTGGAAAAGTAATTGGCTTTCTATAAAGAGAGAAATTAAAATGTATAAACAGAAAGTACAAGTAATATAGTTACTAAAACTTGTTTTATTTTAAAAAAATAGCTGTTTTTGAAACCTGTTAGCCATACTGTCCAGGGAGACAGATATTCATCATAGACTGAGCTTTCCTCCTGTCTGTGAAACCACTAAGGCACTCCCCTCCTAGCACATCTCCATTTCTGTATGTAAGTTCCCAATACCTAGAAACAAATTATACCCAGAAATCCCAGTGATCATAGCTGATAGGGACTCAGAATGCTCCCTACCCAACTCAGAGGCATCTCATGATCTTAAATTCTAGGCAGGGCAACAGAAAACACACCAAAGAAAGACAAGACCATGTGTCAACACCTAGACTTGCAACCATGTTATAAATATATGCCTAGACACCAGCATAATAACAAAATCAAAAACAGCCAGGACAATATGTTTCCACTAGAGCCCAGGAACCCTATCGAAGTAGACCCTGAGAAATACAGTAGAGCTGAAGCAGAAAAAAAAAAAAGAAAGTCAAAATAGTTATTATGAATATGATCAATGACCGTTAAAATGATATGGATAAAGCCACCAATGAAATCTATGAAAACAAAAACAAACATTGGAATGAAATGAATAAAACTTTTCAATACATGAAAGTGGAAATGGAACCAATAAGAAAATCCAAACTAAGTGCAAACTGGAAATAAAAAAGTTAGGAATTTGAATAGGAATCTCAAAGGCAAGACCAACAGAATACAAAATATCGAAAACAGAATCTCAGGCAATGAATACAAGATAGGGGAATTCCAGAACAAGGAAGTGGAAAGAGGTAGATGGAGGAACAGGGGGAGGGAAGAGGGCTTATGGGACTAGTGGGGAGTGGGGACCCAGAAAAGGGGAAATCATTTGAAATGTAAATAAAAATATATCAATAAAAAAAAGAAATTAGTACCTTTGTCAAAGAAAATGTTCAGTCTAAAAATAAAAATAATAATTCAGGCACAAAACATCCATAAAATCTGAGAAACTATAAAAAGACCAAATATATTAATAATAGGAAAAGAGGAAGGATAAGAAAATCAGGTCAAATAGTTTTACCAAAAGCATAGAAGAAAATTTTCTTAACACAAAGGAGATACATATCAAGGTACAAGAAGAACACAGCGTACCAAATAGGCTGCATCAGCAAAGAAAGTCTCCTCAGCTCACAAAAATCAATATAATACACCTATAGAACAAAGAAAAAATAATAAAAGCTGCAAGGGGAAATACCAACTAATACATGCAGAATATTATTAGAATAATACCTGACATTTCAATGGAGATGCTAAAGACAGAAGTGCCTATATCATTTAAAAACTGCAAAAGATCACAGATGCCAGCCTACACTCCTCTATCTAGTAATACTTGTAATCACAACAGGCAGAGAAAGAAGATATTCCATGATAAAATAACATTTAAGCAGTATATATCTACCAATGTGACTTTCTAGAAGGAGGTGCAAGGAAATTGTCAAATTGTAAAGATTAACCCTCCCAAGTAAACATAAAATATAAATAAATAAATACCAGTAAAACAAAAGTGAAGGACAAAAAGCCCATACCAACAACACTACAACAACAACAACAAAAAAATCAGGAGTCAATAAATATTACTAGTTGGTAACTCTCAAATTCCAAAATCAATATTCCAAAAGATACAAACTAAAAAATTGTATATTAAAATAAGATCCATCCTTCTTGTGCATTCAATAAACTTAACATAAAGGATATATATAATTTTAGGGTAGAAGGATGAGAAAAAATGATAATCTAAGTAATCCATTTTTAATATACAACAAAATGGACTTCAATCCAGATTTAAATAGGAGATGCATGGAAGCACACTATATACTAATCAAAGGAATAATTCCACTAAGAAGATACTGTACATCTAAGTTCATTAATAAAAAGCATACTACTATATCTAAAATCACATTTGACCCTCACATATCGAAAGTCAGTCACTTCAGTACTATACTTTTGCTAATATGCAGGTCATAAAGACAAAAACTAAACAGAGAAATGGTGAAACTGAATGACATTATATACCAAGGAGACCTAACAGGTATTTATAGAACATTTCTTCCAAATACAGAAAAATGTAAGTTCTTCTTAGCATGGCACAGAAGTTCTTCAAAATTTACCAGATACTTATATATAAAGCAAGTCCCCCAAAATACAAGAAAATTGAAATATCACCCTGTATCCTATATGATGGTCTCTGTGGTTATTCTTATTGAAACACACATATCTAAATCCTAAAAGCAAACATCCACATACAAGACAAAACATGCAATATATTTCTTTGTTTCTTTCCTGGTTATCCCACTCAGGATGATTATTTCTAGCTCCATTCATTTACCTGAAAATTTTCATAATTTAATTTTTCTTAGCAGCTGAATAAGATTCCATTATGAAAATATAACATGTTTTATTGTCCATTTATTTGTTGATGTCCACCTAGGGTGTATTCAATTTCTACCTCTTGGGTATAGAGTAGCAATGGACATGAGTAAGCAAGTCTGTCTGTGATGAGATGTAGAGTCCTTTGGGTATATGTAAAAGAACCTGACCCATCTTTTAAAACTACAAAAAAATCCACCTTACGTTAAATCTATTTTTTAAACTATTATTCTTATAAAATGACTAACATGTATTTTGAAAAAAAGGGTTTAAAAATATTTAATTCCCTATCTTATGTAGAAAAGCTAAAAATAAAGATAATTAAAAGTGGGAAAAGCACAACCTCTCTTAGTCTCATTATTTAGAGATGGTCATTATTATATTTGAGTATTTATGTTCACAGAATGTTTTTAATTGCTATATGTATAGCTAACATGAAATATACTTCACAATATGGAAGTATATGATCATTACAACTTGAAAAGGAATGTTGTTTCTTTTTTTCTTATTTTTGGTTCTTTTTTCTTTTTTTAAAAATTTATTGATATATTTTTTATTTACATTTCAAATAATTTCCCTTTTTATGGACCCCCCACTCCCCGAAAGTCCCATCAGCCCCCTTCCCTCCCCCTGTTTTCTCACCCAACCCTTCCCACTTTCCTGTTCTGGTTTTGCCCTATACTGCTTCTCAGAGTATTTCCAGAACAAGGGGCCACTTCTCCATTCTTTTTGTATCTCATTTGATGTGTGGATTATGTTTTGGGTATTCCAGTTTTCTAGATTAACACCCACTTATTAGTGAGTGCATACCATGATTCACCTTTTGAGTCTGGGTTACCTCACTTAGTATGATGTTCTCCAGCTCCATCCATTTGTCTAAGAATTTCATGAATTCATTGTTTCTAATGGCTGAATAGTACTCCATTGTGTGGATATACCACATTTTTTGCATCCACTCTTCTGTTGAGGGATACCTGGGTTCTTTCCAGAGTGTCAATTATAAATAGGGCTGCTATGAACATAGTGGAGCATGTATCCTTATTACATGGTGGGGAATCTTCTGGGTATATGCCCAGGAGTGGTATAGCAGGATCTTCTGGAAGTGAGGTGCCCAGTTTTCGGAGGAACCGCCAGACTGATTTCCAGAGTGGTTGTACCAATTTGCAACCCCACCAGCAGTGGAGGAGTGTTCCTCTTTCTCCACATCCTCGCCAACACCTGCTGTCTCCTGAGTTTTTAATCTTAGCCATTCTGACTGGTCTAAGGTGAAATCTCAGGGTTGTTTTGATTTCCATTTCCCTAATGACTAATGAAGTTGAGCATTTTTTAAGATGCTTCTCCGCCATCTGAAGTTCTTCAGGTGAGAATTCTTTGTTTAAATCCATACTCCATTTTTTCATGGGGTTATTTGGTTTTCTGGAGTCTAACTTCTTGAGTTTTTTATATATATTGTATATTAGCCCTCTATCTGATGTAGGGTTGGTGAAGATCTTTTCCCTATTTGTGGGTTGCAGATTTGCCCTTTTGATGGTGTCCTTTGCCTTACAGAATCTTTGTAATTTTATGAGGTCCCATTTTTCAATTCTTGATCTTAGAGCATACGCTATTGGTGTTTTGTTCAGGAACTTTCCCCTGTACCGATGTCCTCAAGGGTCTTCCCCAGGTTCTTTTCTATTAGCTTCAGAGTGTCTGGCTTTATGTGGAGGTCCTTGATCCATTTGGAGTTGAGCTTAGTACAAGGAGACAAGGATGGATCAATTCGCATTCTTCTGCATGCTGACCTCCAGTTGAACCTGCACCATTTGTTGAAAAGGCTATCTTTTTTCCATTGGATTGTTTTCAGCCCCCTTGTCGAGGATCAAGTGGCCATAGGTGTGTGGGTTCATTTCTGGATCTTCAGTCCTGTTCCATTGATCTGCCTGCCTGTCACTGTACCAATACCATGCAGTTTTTAACACGATTACTCTGTAGTATTGCTTGAGGTCAGGGATACTGATTCCCCCAGAATTTCTTTTGTTGCTGAGAATAGTTTTAGCTATCCTGCGTTTTTTGTTATTCCAGATGAATTTGAGGATTGCTCTTTCCAACTCTGTGAAGAATTGAGTTGGGATTTTGATGGGTATTGCATTGAATCTGTATATTGCTTTTGGCAAAATGACCATTTTAACTATATTAATCCTGCTGATCCATGAGCATGGGAGGTTTTTCCATTTTTTGAAGTCTTCTTCCATTTCCTTCTACAGAGTCTTGAAGTTCTTTTCATACAGATCTTTCACATATTTGGTAAAAGTCACCCCAAGATACTTTATACTGCTTGTGGCTATTGTGAAGGAGGTCATTTCCCTAATTTCTTTCTCAGCCTGCTTATCCTTTAAGTATAGGAAGGCAACTGATTTGCTTGAGTTGATTTTATAACCTGCCACTTTGCTGAAGTTGTTTATCAGCTGTAGGAGTTCTCTAGTGGAGTTTTTTGGGTCACTTATGTAGACTATCATATCATCTGCAAATACTGATAGTTTGACTTCTTCCTTTCCAATTTGTATCCCTTTGACCTCCTTATATTGTCTAATTGCCCGAGCTAGTACCTCAAGTACAATATTGAAAAGATAAGGAGAAAGGGGGCAGCTTTGTCTAGTCCCTGATTTTAGTGGGATTGCTTCAAGTTTCTCTCCATTTAGTTTGATGCTGGCTACCGGTTTGCTGTATATTGCTTTAATGATGTTTAGGTATGGGCCTTGAATTCCTGTTCTTTCCAAGACTTTAAGCATGATAGGATGCTGAATTTTGTCAAATGCTTTTCCAGCATCCAATGAAATGACCATGTGGTTTTTTTCTTTGAGTTTGTTTATGTAGTGGATTGCAGTGATGGATTTCCGTATATTGAACCAACCATGCATCCCTGGGATAAAGCCTACTTGATCATGGTGGATGATCGTTTTGATGTGTTCTTGGATTTGGTTGGCAAGAATTTTATTGAGTATTTTTGCATCGATGTTCATAAGGGAAATTGTTCTGAAGTTTTCTTTCTTTGTTGGATCTTTGTGTGGTTTTGGTATCAGCGTAATTGTGGTGTCGTAGAAGGAATTGGGTAGGGTTCCTTCTGTTTCTATTTTGTGGAATAGTTTGAAGAGTATTAGTGTTAGGTCTTCTTTGAAGGTCTGATAGAATTCTGCACTGAAACCATCTGGTCCTGTGCTTTTTTTTTTGGTTGGAAGACTTTCTATGACCCATTCTATTTCTTTAGGGGTTATGGGACTGTTTGGATGATCTATTTGGTCCTGATTTAATTTTGGTATTTGGTATCTGTCTAGGAAATTGTCCATTTCCTCGAGATTCTCCAGTTGTGTTGAGTATTGGCTTTTGTAATAAGACCTGATTATTTTTTGGATTTTCTCAGTTTCTGTTGTAATATCTCTCTTTTCATTTCTAATTTTGTTAATTTGGATACTTTCTCTGTGTCCTTTGGTCAGTCTGGCTAAGGGTTTATCTATCTTGTTGATTTTCTGAAATAACCAGCTCCTGGACTCGTTGATTCTTTGTATGGTTCTCTTTGTTTCCACTTGATTGATTTCAGCCCTGAGTTTGATGATTTCCTGTCTTCTACTCCTCCTGGGTGAAATAGCTTCTTTTTGTTCCAGGGCTTTCAGGTGTGTCCTTAAGCTGCTAGTGTATGCTCTCTCCATTTTCTTTTTGGAGGCTCTCAGGGCTATGAGGTTTCCTCTTATCACTGCTTTCATTGTGTCCCAATGATTTGGGTATGTTGTGCCTTCATTTTCATTAAATTCTAAAAAGTCTCTGATTTCTTTCTTTATTTCTTCTTTGGCCAAGTTGTCATTGAGTAGAGTATTGTTCAGCCTCCATGTGTATGTGGGCTTTCTGTTGTTTTTTTGGCTATTGAAAACCATTCTTATACCGTAGTGATCTGATAGGAGGCATGGGATTAGTTCGATCTTCTTGTATTTGTTGAGGTCTGTCTTGTGACCAATTATATGGTTGATTTTGGAGAAGGTACCATGAAGTGCTGATAAAAAGGTATATTCTTCTGCTTTAGGATAGAATGTTCTATATATATCTGTTAAATCTAATTGGTCCAAAGCTTCAATTTGTTTTACTGTGCCCCTGTATAGTTTCTGTTTTCCTGATCGGTCCATTGAGGAGAGTGGAGTGTTGAAGTCCCCCACAATTATTGTGTTAGGAGAAATGTGTGCTTTGAGCTTTAGTAAAGTTTCTTTTAGCCTTTAATATTCTTTCTTTGTTTAGTGCATTTGGGGTTTTAATTATTATGTGGCGAGAGGTATTTCTGCTCAGATCCAGGCTTTTTGGAGTTCTGTAGGCTTCTTGTATATTCATATGCATTTCTTTCTTTAAGTTGGGAAAGTTTTCTTCCATAATTTTGTTGAAGATATTTGCTGGTCCTTTCAGTTGTAAATCTTCACTCTCATCTATACCTATAATCCTTAGATTTGGTCTTCTCATTGTATCCTGGATTTCCTGGATGTTTTGGGATACAAGCTTTTTGCATTTTGCATTTTCTTTGACTGTTGATTCAATGGTTTCTATGGTATCTTAGGCATCTGAAATTCTTTCTTCCATCTCTTGTATTCTGTTGTTTATTTTTGCATCTATGGCCCCTGATTTCTTCTCAAGGTTTTCTATCTCCAAAGTTGTCTCCCTTTGTGATTTCTTAGTTGTTTCTACTTCTGTTTTTAGATCCAGGATGGTTTTGCTCTGTTCCATCATTTGTTTGTTTGTATTTTCCTGTAATTCTTAAAAGATTTTTGTTTTTCCCCTTTCATGACTCCTGCCCCTTGACTCAAGTTCTCCTGCATTTCTTTAAGTTTTTTTTGTGTTTTTTCTTTATTGCCTTCTATTTCTTTTTTCTTTTTTTATTTGATATATTTTTTATTTAAATTTCAAATGATTTCCCCTTTTCTAGCCCCCCACTCCCTGAAAGTCCTGTAAGCCCCCTTTTCTCCCCCTGTCCTCCCACTAACCCCTTCCCACTTCCCTGTTCTGGTTTTGCCGAATACTGATTCACTGAGTCTTTCCAGAACAAGGGCTCACTCCTTTCTTCTTGTACCTCATTTGATGTGTGGATTATGTTTTAGGTATTCCAGTATTCTAGGTTAATATCAACTTATTAGTGAGTGCATACCATGATTCACCTTTTGAGTCTGGGTTACCTCACTTAGTATGATGTTTTCTAGCTCCATCCATTTGCCTAAGAATTTCATTAATTCATTGTTTCTAATGGCTGAATAGTACTCCATTGTGTAGATATACCACATTTTTTTTGCATCCACTCTTCTGTTGTGGGATACCTGGGTTCTTTCCAGCATCTGGCAATTATAAATAGGGTTGCTATGAACATAATAGAGCATGTATCCTTATAACATCGTGGGGAATCCTCTGGGTATATGCCCAGGAGTGGTATAGCAGGATCTTCTGGTAGTGAGGTGCCCAGTTTTCAGAGGAACCGCCAGACTGATATCCAGAGTGGTTGTACCAATTTGCAACCCCACCAGCAGTGGAGGAGTGTTCCTCTTTCTCCACACCCTCTCCAACACCTGCTGTCTCCTGAATTTTTAATCTTAGCCATTCTGACTGGTGTAAGGTGAAATCTCAGGGTTGTTTTGATCTGCATTTCCCTAATGACTAATGAAGTTGAGTGTTTTTTAAGATGCTTCTCCACCACCCGAAGTTCTTCAGTTGAGAATTCTTTGTTTAACTCTGTACCCCATTTTTTAATAGGGTTGTTTGGTTTTCTGGAGTCCAACTTCTTGAGTTCTTTATATATATTCGATATTAGCCCTCTATCTGATGTAGGATTGGTGTAAGGTTGTTAATTTGGATACTTTCTCTGTGTCCTTTGGTCAGTCTGGCTAAGGGTTTATCTCTCTTGTTGATTTTCTCAAAGAACCAGCTCCTGGTTTTGTTGATTCTTTGTATGGTTCTCTTTGTTTCTACTTAATTGATTTCGGCCCTGAGTTTGATGATTTCCTAAATCATCTGGGTGAATTAGCTTCTTTTTGTTCCAGGGCTTTCAGGTGTGTCATTAAGCTGGTAATGTATGCTCTCTCCATTTTCTTTTTGGAGGCACTCAGGGCTATGAGTTTTCCTCTTAGCACTGCTTTCATTTTGTCCCATACATTTTGGTATGTTGTGTCTTCATTTCCATTGTGTTCTAAAAAGTCTTTAATTTCTTTCTTTATTTCTTCCTTGACCAAGGTATCATTGAGTAGAATATTGTTCAGTTTCCACGTGTATGTGGCATTTCTGTTGTTTTTGTTGCTATTGAAGACCACTTTTACTCCATAGTGATCTGATAGGAGGCATGGGATTAGTTCTATCTTCTTATATTTGTTGAGGTCTGTCTTGTGACCAATTATATGGTCGATTTTGGAGAAGGTACCATGAGGTGCTGAGAAAAAGGTATATTCTTTTGCTTTAGGATAGAATGTTCTATATATATCTCTTAAATCTAATTGGTCAAAAGCTTCAATTAGTTTCATTGTGTCCCTGTTTAGTTTCTGTTTTCCTGATCGGTCCATTGAGGAAAGTGCAGTGTTGAAGTCACCCACAATTATTGTGTTAGGTGCAATGTGTGCTTTGAGCTTTAATAAAGTTTCTTTTACGAAAGAGGGTGACCTTGCATTTGGAGCATAGATGTTCAGGATTGAGAGTTCTTCTTGTTGTATTTTTCCTTTGATCAGCAATAAGTGTCCCTCAGAGTCTCTTTTGATGACTTTGGGTTGAAAGTCAATTTTATGTGATATTAAAATGGCTACTCCAGCTTATTTCCTGAGACCATTTGCTTGTAAAATTGTCTTCCAGCCTTTTACTCTAAGGTAGTGTTTGTCTTTGACCCTGAGGTGTATTTCCTGTATGCAGCAAAATGTAGGGTCCTGTTTACATATCCAGTCGGTTAGTCTATGTCTTTTTATTGAGGCATTGAGTCCGTTGATGTTAAGAGATATTAAGGAATAGTGATTGTTACTTCCTGTCATTTTTGACGTTATTTTTTAAATTTGATTGGTTAACTTCTTTTGGGGTTGATGAAAGGTTACTATCTTGCTTTTTCCAGGGTGAAGTTTCCCTCCTTGTATTGGTGTTTTTCTCCTATTATCCTTTGTAGGACTGGGTTTGTGGATAGATATTGGGTAAACTTGGGTTTTTCATGGAATATCTTAGTTTGTCCATCTACGGTGATTGAGAGTTTTGCTGGATATAGTATTTTTGGCTGGCATTTGTGTTCTCTTAGAGTCTGCATGAGATCTGCCCAGGATCTTCTAGCCTTCATAGTCTCAGGTGAAAACTCTGCTGTGATTCTGATAGGTCTTCCTTTATATGTTACTTGGCCTTTTTCTCTTACTGCCTTTAATATTCATTCTTTGTTTAGTACATTTGTTGTTTTGATTATTATGTTACAGGAAGTATTTCTGTTCTGGTCCAGTCTGTTTGGAGTTCTGTAGGCTTCTTGTATATTCATGGGCATCTCTCTCTTTAGGTTAGGGAAGTTTTCTTCCATAATTTTATTGATGATATTTGCTGGCCCTTTAGGTTGTAAATCTTCACTCTCATCTATGCCTATAATCCTTAGGTTTGGTCTTCTCATTGTGTCCTGGATTTCCTGGATATTTTGGGTTACAAGCTTTTGGAATTTTCCATTTTCTTTAACTGTTGAGTCCATGGTTTCTATGGTATCTTCAGCATCTGAGATTCTTTCTTCTATCTCTTGTATTCTGTTGTTGATATTTGCATCTATGCCCCCTGATTTCTTCCCAATGCTTTCTATCTCCAAAGTTGTCTCCCTTTGAGTTTTCTTAGTTGTTTCTACTTCTGATTTTAGATCCTGGATGGTTTTGCTTAGCTCCTTCACTTGCTTGTTTGTGCTTTCCTTTAATTCTTTAAAAGATTTTTGTGTTTCCTCTTTCATGACCTCAGTCTGTTGACCAAAGTTCTCCTGTATTTCTTTAAGTGTTTTTTGCATTTCCTCATTATTGGCTTTTGTATTCTCCTGGATTTCTTTCAATGATTTTTGTGTTTCCCTTGCAAGGGCTTCTAACTTTTGATCCATTTTCTCCTGAATTTCTTTAAGTATGTCCTTCATGTGTTCCTGTACCAGCATCATGACCAGTGATTTTAAATCCAAATCTTCTTTTACTGGTGTGATGGGGTATCCAGGACATGCTGGTAAAGAACAATTGGATTCAGATGTTGCCATATTGCCTTGATTTCTGTTAGTGACGTTCCTGTGTTTGCCTTTTGCCATCTAGTTCTCACTGGTGTTAGTTGGTCTTGTCAATGCTGGACACACCAGTGCAAGCTGCCCCTTCCCAGGTGGCCTCTGGTGTACAGCTTACCTCCTGCACTGCCTGGAGTAAGGGTGCTGTTGCCCAGGCTGTTCAGATCCTGAAGCAGACACCTGAAGGCTTCCGCTGGGACCAGCTGGATTCACTGGAGCACACTGACTTCTCCCTGCTGGCCGCCTGGAAGCCCCTCTTGCCTCTTGCAGGACCTGGAAATGTGGTGTTGCCTCCCAGGCTGATCTGGATCCAGAAGCAGAGAGATCTGAGTGCTCCTGCCAGAGGCCTCAGGACTGGAACCTAAGCTCTGTGCCACCGGAGTGAGCTGTGCTGTGAGCTCCCAGACTGACTCTGGGTGCACACCAGGTCTCCCTCACTTCCTGGAGACCGAGTGCTGTGGCCCAGGCTGTTCAGATCCCAAAGCAGGCACCTGAAGGCTCCTGCTGGGTCCCGCTGGTTTCACTGGAGCACACCAACTTCTCCCTGCTGGCTGCCCGGAAGCCACTCTTTTGGCTTCTATTTCTTGAGCCTTATTCTCCTGCATTTCTTTAAGTGATATTTGTGTTTCCATTATACGGGTTTCTAGCTTATTCATGTTCCCCTGTCTTTGTTTAAGAGATTCATTTATGTCCTTTTTGTGTTCTTCTAGCAGCATCATGACCACCGATTTTAAATCCAAATCTTGTTTCTCTGGTTAATAACCAGGACTTGCTGATGTTGGAGAGTTTGGTTCAGATGCTGCCATATTGCCTAGATTTCTGTTAGTAGCGTTCCTCCGTTTGTCCTTTGTCATCTTGTTCTCTGGAGTTAGTTGGTCTTTTCTCTGGCTGGTGTTTGGGCCTCCTGAGGGGCTCTGGGGCTATTACTGCAACACTATATGGCTGGGTTTCCCCTGTAGCAGATTGCTGATATGCTCTCCTCCTCTTGGGTGCCCTTGCAGCCCTAGTGTGCTTTGCCCCAGATTGTGACTGTGAACCAGATGGTGCCCATTTGCACATTCAGGGAGTGCTGAAGGGTGTATGCTGCGGGGACCTTTTCTGCGTGCTGATCACTCTGCTGGGCAGCTGATTTCCCAACCGGGTTGGTGCACACATGGCTAGCCTGCCCTGATTCTAGGCAAAAGCCTGGGAGGCCAAGGTCCGAGCAAAGTTCCCCTTGGTTTATGACTGTTAATTGGGTCTGTCAGGTGGCCAGGATGGCAGGCATGTGCTTGAGCTCCCTGAAAGTGCCGGGAGAGTCTGCTGGGCTAACAACCTCCTGGGCGTGTTGACACACAGGTGGCCCACCGGGAAACCCAGTTCTTGGGGTCTGTCCAGGGCCTGTTGGGGCCTAGACCCCCGCTATGTTAGCCTTGGACTATGCCTGTTAGCTGGCTTTGCCTGCTAGAGCTCCCTGGTGTCCTGTAGGCAAAATGGTGGTGCGCGCATGCTGGGCCGGGCAAAAAAACCTCCTGGCTGGGTTGGCACCCCGATGGCCCCCTGAACAGCCCAGGGCCTGGGTGCAGGCCAACGCCCGTCGGGCTTAGACCCCCGCGATGTTTGCCTCGGGTTATGTTTGCGTACCTCAGTCTATCTGATTTCTCTGGAGTCTGAGAACCAAGATGGAGGCAAGTCTCTCGTGACTGAGTTCTGAAGTGGCTTCTGCGCGGTGAAAGGCACCATAAATCCGCAGCTGCTTGCAGTCCGGCTGGCCAGCGAAGGTCAGTGGTCATGGGCGCAGGGCCTAACTGGACCCTGTGTCGCCTTGGTTCCACTGATGATGGCCCTCCAGCTGGACCAGCCACTGCTGCACTAGGAATGTTATTTCTGAGAATAATAAAATAATACTTTCGGTCTTCACTGCCTGACAGAGCAGAAAGGCAGAACCCGGTACTGAGATATCCCTAGTTTAAGATCTCTGAGGCACAAACCACCAGGGGTCTGCCTTTGCCCAGGACCTGGGCAGATCAGTGGTTTGGCTGTGTGCAAACCAGTCATGGGGCTTGTGCCCTATGTGGGGATCAGCACAGGGAGTGACTCCCCACCGCTACCATCTTTGCTTCATGACAGAGCAGACAGGGAGCACCAGGTTCACTGAGACATCCCAAGTATAACACTGCTTGGGGCAAGACACAGCAGGACTCCAACAGCTCACAAGAAGAGGGCAGCACATGAGCAATCTGTGCCAGAGGAAACCCAGTCATCCAGTGTTGCAGAAATAGCCTTACAGGCTCACAGGATGTTGAAACACCAATCAGTGACAACAAGACCAACTAACACCAGTGAGAACAAGATGGCAAAAGGTAAACGTAGGAACGCTCCTAACAGAAATCAAGGCAATATGGCAGCATCTGAACACAATTCTCCAACAACAGCAAGTCCTGCATACCCCAACACACCAGAAAAGCAAAATTTGAATTTAAAATCACTGGTCATGATGTTAGAGGAACACACAAAGGACATAAATAAATCTCTTAAAGAAATATAGGGGAACATGACAAAGTTAGAAGCCATTAAAATGGAAACACAAAAATCACTTAAAGAAATTCAAGAGAATATGGGTCACCAGATAGAAGCCAATAAGGAGGAAATGCAAAAATCACTTAAAGAAATACAGGAGAACTTTGGTCAACAGGCAGAAGTCATGAAAGCAGAAACACAAAAATCTTTTAAAGAAATACAGGAAAACACAAACAAGCAAGTGAAGGAGCTGAGCAAAACCATCCAGGATCTAAAAACAGAAGTAGAAACAACTAAGAAATCACAAAGGAAGACAACTTTGGAGATAGAAAACCTTGGAAAGAAATCAAGGGCCATAGATGCAAATATCAACAACAGAATACAAGAGATAGAAGAAAGAATCTCAGGTGCTGAACAAACCACAGAAACCATTGACTCAACAGTCAAAGAAAATGCAAAATGCAAAAAGCTTGTAACCCAAAACATCCAGAATATCCAGGACACAATGAGAAGACTAAACCTAAGGATTATAGGCATAGATGAGAGTGAAGATTTATAACTTAAAGGACCAGCAAATATCTTCAACAAAATTATGCAAGAAAACTTCCCTATCCTAAAGAGAGAGATGCCTATGAATATACAATGAGCCTATAGTACTCCAAACAGACTGGACCAGAACAGAAATACCTCCTGTCACATAATAATCAAAACTCAAAATGTACTAAACAAAGAAAGAATATTAAAGGCAGTAAGAGAAAAAGGCCAAGTAACTTAAAGGAAGACCTGTCAGAATTACACCAGACATCTCACCAGAGAGAGACCATGAAAGCTAGAAGATCCTGGGCAGAGCTCATGCAGACTCTAAGAGAACACAAATGGCCCCCAAGACTACTATACCCAACAAAACTCTCAGTCACTATAGATGGAGAAATGAAGCTATTCCATGAAAAATCCAAATTTACACAATATCTTTCCACAAACCCAGCCCTACAAAGGATAAATAGGGGAAACACCAATACAAGGAGGGAAACTATACCCTGGAAAAAGCAAGATAGTAACCTTCTTTCATCAAACCCAAAAGAAGATATCCACTCAAATATAAAATTACCGTCAAAAATGACAGGAAGCAATAATCACAATTTCTTAATATCTCTTAACATCAGTGGACTCAATTCCCCAATAAAAAGACATAGACTAACAGACTGGATATGTAAACAGGACCCTACATTTTGCTGCAAAAAGGAAACATACCTCAGTGTCAAAGACAAACACAACATTAGAGTAGAAGGCTGGAAGACAATTCTACAAGCAAATGGTCTCAGGAAACAAGCTGGAGTAGCCATTCTAATATCAAATAAAATTGACTTTCAACCTAAAGTCATCAAAAGAGACATGGATGGACACTTCTTGCTGGTCAAAGGAAAAATCAACCAAGAAGAACTCTCAATTCTGAACATCTATGTGCCAAATGGAAGGGTACCCTCATTCATAAACAAAACTTCACTAAAGCTCAAAGCACACATTGTACCTAACATAATAATAGTGGGTGACTTCAACATCCCACTCTCCTCAATGGACCGATCAGGAAAAAAGAAACTAAACAGAGACACAGTGAAACTAATTGAAGCTTTGGAACAATTGGACTTATCATATATATATATATATATATATATATATATATATATATATATATATATATATATATATATATTTAACATTTCATACCAAAGCAAAAGAATATACCTTTTTCTCAGCACCTCATGGTACCTCCTCCAAAATCGATCATATAATTGGTCACAAGACAGACCTCAACAAATATAAGAAGATAAAAATAATCCCATGCCTCCTATCAGATCACTATGGAGTAAAAGTGGTCTTGAATAGCAACAAAATCAACAGAAAGCCCACATACACATGAAAACTGAACAATACTCTACTCAATGATACCTTGTCAAGGAAGAAATAAAGAAAGAAATCAAATACTTTTTTAGAATTTAACGAAAATGAAGGCACAACATACCCAAAACTATGGGACACAATGAAAGCAGTGCTAAGAGGAAAACTCATTGCCCTGAGTGCCTCCAAAAAGAAAATGGAGAGAGAAAACACTAGAAGCTTAAAGGCACAACTGAAAGCCCTGGAACAAAAAGAAGCTAATTCACCCAGGAAGAGAAGAAGACAAGAAATCATCAAACTCAGGGCTGAAATCAATCAAGTAGAAACAAAGAGAACCATACAAAGAATCAACAAAACCAGGAGCTGGTTCTTTGAAAAAATCCACAAGATAGATAAACCCTTAGCCAGACTAACCAAAGGGCACAGAGACAGTATCAAAATTAGCAAATTTAGAAATGAAAAGGGAGATATAACATCAGAAACTTTGGAAATTCAAAAAATCATCAGATCCTACTACAAAAGCCTATAGCCAACACAACTGGAGAATCTGGAGGAAATGTTCAATTTCTTAGACAGATACCAAAGAACAAAATTAAATCAGCATCAAATAGATCATCGAAACAGTCCAATAACCCCTAAAGAAATAGAAGGGGCATAGACAGTCTTCCAAACACAAAATTCACAGGACCAGATGGTTTTAGTGCAGAATTCTATCAGACCTTCAAAGAAGACCTAATACCAATATTCTGCAAACTATTCCACAATATAGAAACAGAAAGAACACTACCCAAGTCGTTCTAGGAATCCACAATTATGCTGATACCAGAATCACACAAAGATCCAACAAAGAAAGAGAACTTCAGGCCAATTTGCCTTATGAATATCGATGCAAAAGTACTCAATAAAATTATTGCCCACTGAATCCAAGAACACATCAAAATGATCATCCACCATGATCAAGTAGGCTTCATCCCAGGGATGCAGGGATGGTTCAATATATGGAAATCCATCAATGCTATCCACTACATAAAGAAACTCAAAGAAAAAACCCACATGGTCATTTCATTATATGCTGAAAGAGCATTTGACAAAATTCAGCATCCTTTCATGCTTAAAGTCTTGGAAAGAACAGGTCAAGGCCCATACCTCAACATAGATATAGCAATATACAGCAAACCGGTAGCCAACATCAAACTAAATGGAGAGACACTTGAAGCAATCCCACTAAAATCAGGAACTAGACAAGGCTGCCCCCTCTCTCCATATCTTTGCAATATAGTTCTTGAAGTTCTAGCTAGAGCAATTAGACAGCATAAGGAGGTCAAAGAGATACAAATTGGAAAGGAAGAATTCAAACTATCACTATTTACAGATGATATGATAGTATACTTAAGTGACCCAAAAATTCTAACAGAGAACTCCTACAGCTGATAAACAACTTCAGCAAAGTTTCTGCAAAATCAATTCAAGCAAATCAGTAGCCTTCCTATATTCAAAGGATAAGCAGAGTGAGAAAGAAATTAGGAAAATGACACCCTTCACAATAGCCACAAACGACACAAAATATCTTGGTGTGACTCTAACCAAACAAGTGAGAGATCTATAGGACAAGATCTTCAGATCTCTGAAGAAGGAAATTGAAGAAGATCTCAGAAAATGGGAAAATCTTCCATGCTCATGGATTGGCAGGATTAATATAGTTAAAATGGCCATCTTGCCAAAAGCAATCTACAGATTCAATGCAATTCCCATCAAAATCCCAATGCAGTTCTTCTTAGAGTTAGAAAGAGCAATTATCAAAATTGCTGGAATAACGAAAAAAAAAAAAAAACAACAAAAAACAAACAAAAAAACAGGATAGCTGAAACTATTCTCAACAGTAAAAAACTTCTGGGGAAATCAGTATCCCAGACCTCAAACATTACTACAGAAAAATATTGAAAAAAACTGCACGGTATTGGTACAATGACAGGCAAGTGGATCAATGGAATATCATTGAAGACCCAGAAATGAACCCATACACCTATGGTCACTTGATCTTTGACAAGGGAGCTAAAAGCATCCAGTGGAAAAAAGATAGCCTTTTCAACAAATGGTGCTGGTTCAATTGGAGGTCAGCATGCAGAAGAATGCGAATTGATCCATTCTTATCTCCTTTTATTAAGCTAAGCTCCAAGTCTATCAAGGACCTCCCCATAAAATCTGACACACTGAAACTAATAGCAAAGAAACTGCGGAAGACTCTTGAGGACATGGGCACAGGGAAAAAGGTTCCTGAACAGAGCACCAATAGCTTATGCTCTAAGATCAAGAACTGACAAATGGGACCTCATAAAATTACAAAGTTTCTGTAAGGCAAAGGACACTGTCAAAAGGACAAAATGGGCAAATGGATGGAGCTAGAGAATATCATACTAAGTGAGGTAACCCAGACTCAAAAGGTGAATCATGGTATGCACTCACTAATAAGTGGATATTAACCTAGAAACCTGGAATACCCAAAACATAATCTACACATCAAATGAGGTACAAGAAGAAAGGAAGAGTGGCCCGCTGTTCTGGAAAGACTCAGTGAAGCAGTATTCAGCAAAACCAGAACGGGGAATTGGGAAGGGGTGGGTGGGAGGACAGGGGGAGAGAAGGGGGCTTACGGGACTTTCGGGGAGTGGGGGGGAGGCTAGGAAAGGGGAAATCATTTGAAATGTAAATAAAAAATATATCGAATAAAAAAAAAAAAGGACAAAATGGCAACCAACAGATTGGGAAAGGATCTTCACCAATCCTAAGTCCGACAGAGGGCTAATATCCAATATATACAAAGCACTCAAGAAGTTAGACCCCAGGGAACCAAATAACCCTATTAAAAATAGGGTACAGAGCTAAACAAAGAATTTTCACATGAAGAACTTCGGATGTCATAGAAACACCTTAAGAAATGTTCAACATCATTAATCATTAGGGAAATGCAAATCAAAACAACCCTGTGATTTCACCTCACACCAGTCAGAATAGCTAAGGTTAAAAACTCAAGAGACAACAGGTGTTGGCGAGGATGTGGAGAAAGAGGAACACTCCTCCACTGATGGTGGGATTGCAAGATGGTACAACAACTTTGGAAATCAGTCTGGCAGTTCCTCAGAAAATTGGACATGACACTTCCAGAGGACCCTGCTATACCACTCCTGGGCATATACCCAGAGAATTCCATGGCATGTAATAAGGACACATGCTCCACTAGGTTCATTGCAGCCTTATTTATAATAGCCAGAAGCTTGAAAGAACCCAGATGTCCCTCAGTGGAGGAATGGATACAGAAAATGTGGTATATTTATACAATGGAATACTAGTCAGCAATTAAAAACAATGAATTCGTGAAATTCTTAGGCAAATTGTTGGAACTGGAAAATATCATCCTATGTGAGGTAACCCAATCACAAAAGAATTAATTAGCCCAGCAGTTCTGAATTCTCAAGACACAATTAGCATATCAAATGATTCCCAAGAAGAGGGAAAGAGAGGGCCCTGGTTATGAAAAGAGTTGATCTAGCATTGTAGGGGAGAACCTGTAGAGGGAAATGTGAGGGGGGTGATTGGGAAATGGGCAGAGGAAAGAGGGCTTATGAGACCGATGGGGGGGGGGACCAGGAAAGGGGAAAGCATTCAGAACGTAAACAAATATAGAAAAAAAAATAACACTTTCTGCCTTATTATTCAATTAAATATTTTCATCAATGTGTAAAAGCATTTTTAATTTTGTGAGATGCCAATTATCAATTGGTAGCATTATTTCTTGAATGACTGGAGTCCTGTTCAGTAATTTCTTTCTTCTGCTGATACTTTGAAGTGTATACACATACTATATCTTTAAAAATTCTTTTACATGTCTCACATAAATGTAGTTGGTCAAATTAAAGTTGATAGTGTAAAAGGTGAAAAATAAAGATTTGATTGCATTCTTTCTGTTGATATTCAGTTTTCTCAACACCATTTGTTGAAGAGGCTATGTTTTCTAGAATCCAATTTTTGGCACATTAGACCTTAGACAAATGGATGGAATTGGAGAATATCATCCTAAGTGAGGTAACCCAATCACAAAAGAACACTCATGGTATGCACTCACTGATACATGGATATTAGCTTAGAAGCTTGGAATACCAAGACACAATTCACATATCAAATGATGCCCACAAACAAGGAAGGAGAGACCCCTGGTCCTAGAAAGGCTCAGTGCAGCAGTGTAAGGGAATATCAGGACAGGGAAGTAGGAAGTTGTTGATTGGGGAACAGGGGGAGGGAAGAGGGCTTATGGGACTTTCAGGGAAGGAGGATCCAGGAAAGGGGAAATCATTTGAAATGTAAATAAAGAATATATAGAATAAAAATACCCCAAATCACAGGCTTATACTTGTGTGTCTTTTTTTATCTGGCTACTCTATTTACTAATCTACATACTTGTCTTATGCATGTTTTACAACTTAAAAATATGTTTATTGAATCTTCTCCTTGGCAATTTCATAGTGATATATAGTATATTCTGATTACTTCAGTTCCCTACCTGGTATTATCTTCCAGGTGAGTATGTGTGTATGTGTGTGTGTGTGTGTGTGTGTGTGTGTGTGTGTGTATTCATTCTACCAGTTTTGTACCTTTACAGAAATGACTAATACATATATACTTTGGATATACATGTTCAATTTTTGTAATATTGTTACAAGGATCCTGATTGAAATTATATTGATTTTGTAGATTTCTTCAGGTATGATGGATATTTTCAAAATATTCATCCTTAAAATTTCCGATGATGGGAGGTCTTTGCATTTTCAAATGTCTTATTCACATTTTCTTCAGTTGTTTAATTTTTTATTATAACGATTTTTCATATCATCAATTTTAATTAAGTACATCAATACTTTTCTTTTTTGAGGTAATTGTGAATGACATTACACAGAATACATATTTAGAATGGCTTGATAACCCAAAAAGTTAAAAAATAAAACAATCCAATGACTAAATGGAGTAATAAAATGGGTAATAATTAAAATATAAATATAAGTTGCTAATAAATATTTGAAAAAATGTTCAATCTCCCCAGGTATCCAAGAAACGCAAAATTAAATGCACGCTAAGATTCCATCTCACACTTTTCATATTAGCAGTAATTACCCAACCATCAAAAAGTGCTAAGGAATATAGAGACAAAATGTAGTCTTTGTAAATAATTGG
Organism: Apodemus sylvaticus; assembly: GCF_947179515.1. Classification (NCBI taxonomy): domain Eukaryota; kingdom Metazoa; phylum Chordata; class Mammalia; order Rodentia; family Muridae; genus Apodemus; species Apodemus sylvaticus. The sequence continues at coordinate 122,610,162 of NC_067495.1, forward strand.
TGGGGATATAAATTCACCCTGCCACCATGAAAATCAGAATGGATGTTCTTCTCATAATTAACCCTCCACCTTCCACAAGGTCCTACACTACTTCTTTTGGATATTTACTCTAAAGCCCCTATGTCAAAGTATGACAGATATATCTGTACTTCACTGCTTTTTAAATTTTTTTATTAAACTAATGAAATTCATTTTAAAATGTACAACTCAGAATTGATATTTTTAAGTCTTCAAAATAATTAATAATAGTTAAATGCCACTTAAATATGCATGATATCTTCTGAAGCTAAATGTGTTTGCACTCAGATTTTTTAAAATTTATTTGGTACATAAAACATGATAGAAGTGGAAAAATCCTCTTATGAAGTCCTCTATGAAAGGAAATTGTGACAGGTTCCTGGTTAGATAGAAACTGTTCCATCTCCAAGGGAGAATATTCAGTATAACTGTGGCTTCATAGAATGAATTGGGTAGTGTTCCTTCTGTTTCTATTTTGTGGAATAGTTTGAAGAGTATTGGAACCAGGTCTTCTTTGAAGGTCTGATAGAATTCTGCACTAAACCTATCTGTTCCTGAGCTTCTTTGGTTGGAAGGTTTTTAATGACTACTTCTATATTTTTAGGTATTAAGCAACTGCTTAGATGGTTTACATGATCCTGACTTAACTTTTATATTTGGTATCTGTCTAGAAAATTTCCATTTCCTCCAGATTTCCCAGTTACGAAGAATAGGCTTTTGTAGTAGGCTCTGATGATTTTTTTAATTTCCTCGATTTCAATTCTTATGTCTCCCTTTTCATTTCTGATTTTATTAATTTGTATACTATCTCTGTGCCCTCTGATTAGTCTGGCTAAGGGTTTATCTATCTTTTGATTTTCTCAAAGTATAAGCTCCTGGTTTTGTTGATTCTTTGTATAGTTCTTTTTGTTTCTACTTGGTTTATTTCAGCCCTGAGTTTGATGGTTTCCTGCCATCTACTCCCCTTGGGTGTATTTGCTTCTTCTTTCTATTCTAAAGCTTTCAGGTGTGCTGTTAAGCTGCTAGTATATACTCTTTCTCCAGTTTCTTTTTGGAGGCACTCAGAGCTATGAGTTTTCCTCTTAGCATTGCTTCCATTTTGTCCCATAAGTTTTGGTATGATGTGTCTTCATTTTCATTAAATTCTAAAGAGTCTTTGATTTCTTTCCTTTATTTCTTCCTTGACCAAGGTATTATTGAGTAAAGCATTGTTCAGCTTCCATGTGTATGTGGGCTTTCTTTTGTTTTTGTTTCTATTGAAGACCACCCTTACTCCATAGTGATCAGATAGGAGGCATGGGATTAGTTCGATCTTCTTATATGTGTTGAGGTCTGTTTTGTGACCAATTATATGGTCACTTTTGAAGAAGGTACCATGAGATGCTGAGAAGAAGGTACATTATTTTGATTTAGGATGAAATGTTCTATATATATATCTGTTAAATTCATTTGGTTCATAACTTGTCTTAGTTTCAACGTGTCTCTGTTTAGTTTATGTTTCAATCATCTGTCCTTTGATGAGACTGGGGTGTTGAAGTCTCCCACTATTATTGTGTGAGGTGAAATGTGTGCTTTGAGCTTTACTAAAGTTTCTTTTATGAATGTGGGTGCCCTTGCATTTGGAGCATAGATGTTCAGGATTGAGAGTTCATCTTGGTAGATTTTTCCTCTGAAGAGTATGAAGTGTTCTTCCTTATCTTTTTTGATAACATCAGGTTGAAACTTGATTTTATTTGATGTTAGAATGTCGATTGCAGTTTGTTTCTTGGGACCATTTGCTTGGAAATTTGTTTTCCAGCCTTTTACTCTGAGGTAGTATCTGTCTTTGACACTGAGGTGCATTGCTTGTATACAGCAAAATGTTGGGTCCTGTTTACCTATCCAGTCTGTTAGTCTAGGTCTTTTTATTGGGGAATTGAGTCAATTGATGTGAAGAGATTTAAAGGAATAGTGATTCCTGTTATTTTTGATGTTATTTTTATGTTTGTGTGGCCATCTTCTTTTGGGTTTATTGAAAGAAGATTTGCTTTTTTTAGGATGTGCTTTCTCTGCTTGTGTTGGAGTTTTCCATCTATTGTCCTTTGTAGGGCTGGATTTGTAGAAAGATACTGTGTAAATTTGTTTCTGTCATGGAATATCTTGGTTTCTCCATCTATGGTAATTGAGAGTTTTCCTGGATATAGTAACCTGGACTCGCATCTGTGTTCCCTTAGGGTCTTTGTAACTTCTGCCCAGGATCTTCTCGTTTTCATAGTCTATTTTGAGAAGTCTGGTGCGATTCTGATAGGTCTGCCTTTACATTTTGCTTGACCTTTTCCCCTTACTGCTTTTAATATTCTTTGTTTTGTGCATTTAGTGTTTTGAGTATTAAGTGACAGGAGTAAATTTCTTTTCTGGTAAAGTTTGTTTGGAGTTCTGTAGGCCTCTTGCATGTTTATGGGCATCCCTTTCTTTAGGTTAGGGAAGTTTTCTTCCATAATTTTGTTGAAGATATTTACTGGACCTTTAAGTTGGGAGTCTTCACTCTCTTCTATATCTATTATCCTTAGGTTTGATCTTCTCATTGTATCCTGGATTTCCTGGATGTTTTGGGTTAGGATATTTTTGCATTTTCTTTGACTGTTCTGTCAATGTTTTCAATGTTATCTTTTGCACCTGAGATTCTCTCTTCTTTTTCATTCTGTTGCTGATGCTTGCATCTGTGACTCCTGATCTCTTTCCTAGATTTTCTATCTCCAGGGTTGTCTCCTGGAAGATGATTGTTTTGATTTCTGTTTTTAGATTCCGGATGGTTTTATTCAATTCCTTCACCTGTTTTTTTATTTTTTTTTTTTAATTCTTTAAGGGATTGTTGTGTTTCCTCTGTATGGGTTTTTACCTGTATATCTATGTTCTCCTGTATTGCATTAAGGGAGTTATTTATGTCCTTCTTAAAGTCCTCTATCATCATCAGGATATGTGATTTTAAATCAGAGTATTGCCTTTCTTGTGTTTGGGGTATCCAGGGCTCTCTGGGGTGGGAAAAATGGGTTCTGATAATGCCATGTAGCCTTGGTTTCTGTTGCTTATGTACTTGTCTTTGCCTCTTGCCATGTGGTTGTCTCTAGTGTTAGCTGGTCTTGCTGTCTCTGATTGTGGCTTCCTGCAAGCCTGTGTGTCAGTACTCCTAGGAGACTAGTTCTCTCCAGGAGGAATTTGGGTATAGAGCACTGTGGCACAGGACCAACTCCTGGTGCAGAAGGAAACTGGAAGGAATCTGTTCCAGGATGCTGCTTATTTCCTGTGACCTGAGGGTAAGGGTGGGTCCATCTGAGTAGAAATGACAATCTTAACTGTGCTCACACTCTTGTAAGCACTCGTGGGAGACCAGCTTTCTCTTGGTGGTATTTGCATATGTAGTGCTGTGGCATAGGATAAGCTATGGATGCTTTGGAACAGGATCATCTCAGGGCACAGAAGAAAACGCTACATGAACATTTTTTACATCAACTTATGAAAGTAGCTGAGTCATAGTAAGAAACATAGGAAAAAAGAAACATAGGATATCCAACAATAGAAGTATTGAGAAATAAATCAAGAAAATCTATCTATCTATCTATCTATCTATCTATCTATCTATCTATCTATCTGTCTATCATCTATGTATTATATATCCAGATACACACATACAGAAAATGCTTTTCTCCCTCAATGAAAAAAATTATGTCATATGAAGAAAACAACTGGAGATTATCATAGTTAGTAAAGTGAATTAAAACAATGTCAGAAAGACAATGTAATGTATTTTCTCTCCTTTTTGGTTCCTACATTTTATATAGGGATGGTAAATGAAACAAAATCTCCACAGTTCATTCTAAATTATTACTTTAACTGTATAGAAATTCATTTAATTGAACATTGATTCTTACTCGTTTTTGTGTGTGATGCTTTTATTTGTAATTTTTAATGAAAAGATTAGGGATATATAAATTAGTTGTACATATATGACATGAAAGTATAAAAGAAGCTATCTATGGCAATAGTAGCACAAGAGTGGTGTGAGATAGTAAAGGGGATGGCAATTAGATGAGTTTGGGGAATATATGTAAAGTATATTATATATTTCCATGCAGATATTCAAACATATCCCAATGCCACAAACTAGTCTCTCTCTCTCTCTCTCTCTCTCTCTCTCTCTCTCTCTCTCTGTGTGTGTGTGTGTGTGTGTGTGTGTTTGTGTGTGTGTGTGTGTGCACTGTGTGTGTGTGTGTGTGTGTGTGTGCACATATCTTTTTTGGAGACCATTTATTTTACTTTCAATATAGTTCCATGATATGAATTCAAATAATAAGATCATATTTAAGTGTTGAATTATGAGTGAGCAAGTCTGCCTCTTCGACTGCATTCAATGCAAGTGTTTTCATAGAAAATATTCTGCTTGATAACTTTCTTACTGTGTTTGTTTATGAATCAAACACTTTGTTCATTTAGTAGAATTTAATATTCTTAATGTCCACTTTGATTCTTTCTGCCTTTATCATCTTTCTGTATTTCTGGGGAGTTTCCTTCTTTGGGGAACATCAACTTTCCAGTGAATAACATTTTTATTCTGCCTGGGGTATTCTGTTTCATCTTATTCAAGTGCTGCTTTTGTTCAAATAGTCTTTTTTCAGTTGAAGATTTTTAAAAATCAATCATTCTGCTCATTTTTTAAATCCCTTACAGGGGTGCAGATTAATTTTACTTCTTTTCTCTTTACCTTGTAGTAATTTGGGCTTAATCTTGGTCACACATGCTAAGCTTATGTCTCAATGGTGCTTTTCCAAACTCCCTTCTTTGATTAGTCTGTCGAGTGGAGATCTTTGATAATGAGGAGGAATATAAACATTCATTTAGTTTTGTATTTCTGAAGTAGTCTATGCATTAATAGATGATGAATTAATATAATGGAAACATGATACTTGTGTTAATGGGAATAAATATTTAATATTTTTGTGTAGAGTACAAAACTATTCCTGTTACAATCAGACCATTATTTTCCTGCTGTTTCTCCATGTTACTATATATGTTTCACTCAATGGAGAATTGCAGCAGTAACTGTTACATGTGTACTTTCAATAATCCAGATTAACTGAAAAGTTGGATTCTCTGAATTAATATAGTATACAAAATGCTGCTGAATTTTATTAGATTTATTAGCCTTGTACTCCATGTTTCTATGGTGGACAATAGTTATAAAGGAGGCAAGTGAAACTGTGAAAGAAAAAAATCAGAATGAATTTGTTCCATGGAATCAATGTGCTGAGTGCATTAATTGAAAACTTAAAAAAATGAAATTCTAGATTTGCCACTTAATATTAGAATTACAGTGTACTATTTTATAGGTGTGAAATTAAGAGCCAGATAAGTAGTTGGTAGGGAGGTGAATTCAGATAAGTTATCTGGTTGACATATTATTTATGCATTCAGACTTCCAGTTCAGGACTTCCTTAGCCTTGTATGATATATGAAAACATTTAAATAGCACTCATTATACAGAAGGGACACATGATGTCTTTTAACACCCAATTATTATTATCTTGAAAAACTTTCCCACACTCTATGTATATTCTCTCTCTCTCTCTCTCTCTCTCTCTCTCTCTCTCTCTTACACTGGAAATCAAACCTAGAACTTTGTCTATACAGGACAAATGATCTATTAATGATTTATATGATCAGTGTTTAAAAAATGTGACATTATAATTAGTCTAGGTTTTCATTCAAATTTTAAATAACAGCTAAATTTGTACTTATTTGTGGAGGACAATATGATAATCCAATGTATATATACTATGGATAATGAGCAAATCAAATTAAATCTTATTGATATTGACTCACATATTATTTATGTGTGAGGGAAGCGTTCATATACCTCCTTTAATTCTTTGACAAAAATAATTAACTATTGCAGACCATAGTTATCTCTCTGGTGATATTAAATCTTTGATTACATACCTTGTCATGATTGTATTTTGGTATACTTTATCACTACTTGCATAACCTGTCATAGACATATATTTTCTTCTAGTGACATTTTCACACACTTGGTGGCCATTTTTGCCTACATTTTTTCAAGAAATGCTCTCATATCATATGCTATTATTTTATCCTTTTTTATATGTATATTTTCTTATTCGATATATTTTTATTTACATTCAAATGATTTCCCCTTTTTTGGTCCCCCCACTCCCCGAAAGTCACATAAGCCCCCTTCCCTCTCCCTGTTATGCCACCCACCTCGTTCCACTTCCCTGTTCTGGTTTGGCCTTCTACTGCTACACTGAGTCTTTCCAGAAACAGTGGCCACTCCTCCTTTCTTCTTGTACCTCATTTGATGTGTGGATTATGTTTTGAGTATTCCAGTTTTCTAGGTTAATATCCACTTATTAGTGAGTGCATACCATGATTGATCTTTTGAGTCTGGGTTACCTCACTTAGTATGAAGTTATCCAGCTCCATCCATTTGCCTAAGAATTTCATGAATTCATTGTTTCTAATGGCTGAATAGTACTCCATTGTGTAGATATACCACATTTTTTGCATCCATTCTTCTGTTGAGGGATACCTGGGTACTTTCCAGCTTCTGGCTATTATAAATAGGGCTGCTATGAACAGTGGAGCATATATCCGTATTACATGCTGGAGAATCCTCTGGGTATATGCCCAGGAATGGTATAGCAGGATCTTTCAGAAGTGACGTGCCCAGTTTTCTGAGGAACTGCCAGACTGATTTCCAGGGTGGTTGTACCAATTTGCAACCCCACCAGCAGTGGAGGAGTGCTCCTCTTTCTCCACATCCTCTGAAACACCTGCTATCTCCTGAATTTTTAATCTTAGCCATTCTGACTGACTGGTGTAAGGTGAAATCTCAGGGTTGTTTTGATCTGCATTTCCCTGATGACTAATGAAGTTGAGCATTTTTTAAGATGTTTCTCCACCATCCGATGTTCTTCAGGTGAGAGTTCTTAGTGTAACTCTGTACCCCATTTTTTTTCTTTTTTTTAATAGCCCTTGTCTCCTTCAATATGGAGAACATACTTCCTTTTTTATTAGACATTTGTTTTGCTTACATTTCAAATGGTATCCCCTTTCCAAGTTACCCCTCCAAACCTCCTATCCCATCCCCCTACCCTCCTCCTCATGACCCTACCTCATATCCTGACTTGCATTCCCGTATTCTGAAGAATCTAGCCTTCACAGGACCAATGGCCTCTCCTCTCATTGATGTCTGAAATGGTCATCTTTTGCTACATATGTAGCTGGAGCCATGGGTCCCTCCATGTGTACGCTTTGGTTGGTGGTTTAGTCCCTGGGATCTCTGGGGATACTGGTTGGTACATATTATTGTTCATCCTGCAGGGCTGCAAACCTCTTCAGCTCCTTGGGTCCTTTCTCTAACTGCTCCATTGGTATTCTTTTGGCAGTTCTATTGATTAGCTGTGAGCCATGGGTATTTTGATCCACTTTCCAATAAAGATCAAAGTATCCACACTTTGGTCTTCCTTCTTCTTAAGCTTCATGTGGTCTATGAGTTGTATCTTGGGTATTCTGAGCTTTTGGGCTAATATCCACTTACCAGTGAGTACTTATCAGTGAGTACCATGTGTGTTCTTTTTTGATTGTGTTACCTCACTCAGGATGATATTTTCTAGCTCCATCCATTTGCCTAAAATTTTCATGAATTCATTGTTTTTAATATCTGAGTAGTAGTACTCCATTGTGTAAATGTACCACATTTTCTATATCCATTCCTCTGTTGAGAGACATCTGGGTTCTTTCCAGCTTCTGGTTATTATAAATAAGACTGCTATGAACATAGTGGAGTGTGTGTCCTTATTACATGTTGGAGCATCTTCTAGGTATATGCCCGGGAGTAGTATACCTGGGTCCTCAGGTAGTGCTATGTCCAATTTTCTGAGGAACCATGAAACTGATTTCCAGAGTGGTTTTACCAGCTTGCAATCTCACCAGCAATGAAGGAGTGAGAACATACTTCCTTATTCGATTTTCTAGGCTTACTGTTTTTTTTTTTTAATTTTTTTTATTCGATATAATTTATTTACATTTCAAATGATTACCCCATTTTTTAATAGGGTTATTTGGTGTTCTGGGGTCTAACTTCTTTTTTTTATTGTTATTTTTTTTATTCGATATAATTTATTTACATTTCAAATGATTTCCCCTTTTCTAGCCCCCCCCCCCACTCCCCGAGAGTCCCGTAAGTCCCCTTCTCTTCCCCTGTCCTCCCTCCCACCCCTTCCCAGTTCCCCGTTCTGGTTTTGCCAAATACTGTTTCACTGAGTCTTTCCAGAACCAGGGACCACTCCTGCTTCCTTCTTGTATCTCATTTGATGTGTGGATTATGTTTTGGGTATTCCAGTTTTCTAGGTTAATAACCACTTATTAGTGAGTGCATACCATGATTCATCTTTTGAGTCTGGGTTACCTCACTTAGTATGATGTTCTCTAGCTCCATCCATTTGCCTAAGAATTTCATGAATTCATTGTTTCTAATGGCTGAATAGTACTCCATTGTGTAGATATACCACATTTTTTGCATCCACTCTTCTGTTGAGGGATACCTGGGTTCTTTCCAGCATCTGGCAATTATAAATAGGGCTGCTATGAACATAGTAAAGCATGTATCCATATTACATGGTGGGGAATCCTCTGGGTATATGCCCAGGAGTGGTATAGCAGGATCTTCTGGAAGTGAGGTGCCCAGTTTTCGGAGGAACCGCCAGACTGATTTCCAGAGTGGTTGTACCAATTTGCAACCCCACCAGCAGTGGAGGAGTGTTCCTCTTTCTCCACACCCTCTCCAACACCTGCTGTCTCCTGAATTTTTAATCTTAGCCATTCTGACTGGTGTAAGATGAAATCTTAGGGTTGTTTTGATTTGCATTTCCCTAATGACTAATGAAGTTGAGCATTTTTTAAGATGCTTCTCCGCCATCCGAAGTTCTTCAGGTGAGAATTCTTTGTTTAACTCTGTACCCCATTTTTAATAGGGTTGTTCGGTTTTCTGGAGTCTAACTTCTTGAGTTCTTTATATATATTGGATATTAGCCCTCTATCGGATGTAGGATTGGTGAAGATCTTTTCCCAATTTGTTGGTTGCCGATCTGTCCTCTTGATGATGTCCTTTGCCTTACAGAAACTCTGTAACCTTATGAGGTCCCATTTGTCAATTCTTGCTCTTAGAGCATACGCTATTGGTGTTCTGTTCAGAAACTTTCTCCCTGTACCGATGTTCTCAAGGGTCTTCCCCAGTTTCTTTTCTATTAGCTTCAGAGTGTCTGGCTTTATGTGGAGGTCCTTGATCCATTTGGATTTGAGCTTAGTACAAGGAGACAAGGATGGATCAATTCGCATTCTTCTGCATGCTGACCTCCAGTTGAACCAGCACCATTTGTTGAAAAGGCTATCTTTTTTCCATTGGATGTTTTCAGCCTCTTTGTCGAGGATCAAGTGGCCATAGGTGTGTGGGTTCATTTCTGGATCTTCAATCCTGTTCCATTGATCCTCCTGCCTGTCACTGTACCAATACCATGCAGTTTTTAACACTATTGCTCTGTAGTATTGCTTGAGGTCAGGAATACTGATTCCCCCAGATTTTCTTTTGTTGCTGAGAATAGTTTTAGCTATCCTGGGTTCTTTGTTGTTCCAGATGAATTTGATAATTGCTCTTTCTAACTCTGTGAAGAATTGAGTTGGGATTTTGATGGGTATTGCATTGAATCTGTATAGTGCTTTAGGCAAAATGGCCATTTTAACTATATTGATTCTACCGATCCATGAGCATGGGAGGTTTTCCCATTTTTTGAGGTCTTCTTCCATTTCCTTCTTCAGAGTCTTGAAGTTCTTGTCATACATTTCTTTCGCATGTTTGGTAAAAGTCACCCCAAGATACTTTATACTGTTTGTGGCTATTGTGAAGGGGGTCATTTCCCTAATTTCTTTCTCAGCCTGCTTATCCTTTGAGTATAGGAAGGCCACTGATTTGCTTGAGTTGATTTTATAACCTGCCACTTTGCTGAAGTTGTTTATCAGCTGTAGGAGCTCTCTAGTGGAGTTTTTTGGGTCACTTAGGTAGACTATCATGTCGTCTGCAAATAATGATAGTTTGACTTCCTCCTTTCCAATTTGTATCCCTTTGACCTCCTTATGTTGTCGAATTGCCCGAGCTAGTACCTCAAGTACAATATTGAAAAGATAAGGAGAAAGGGGGCAGCCTTGTCTGGTCCCTGATTTCAGTGGGATTGCTTCAAGTTTCTCTCCATTTAGTTTGATGCTGGCTACCGGTTTGCTGTATATTGCTTTTACTATGTTTAGGTATGGGCCTTGAATTCCTGTTCTCTCCAAGACTTTAAGCATGAAAGGATGCTGAATTTTGTCAAATGCTTTTTCAGCATCCAATGAAATGACCATGTGGTTTTGTTCTTTGAGTTTGTTTATGTAGTGGATTGTATTGATGGATTTCCGTATATTGAACCAACCCTGCATTCCCGGGATAAAGCCTACTTGATCATGGTGGATGATCGTTTTGATGTGTTCTTGGATTCGGTTGGCAAGAATTTTATTGAGTATTTTTGCATCGATGATCATAAGGGAAATTGGTCTGAAGTTCTCTGTTGGATCTTTGTGTGGCTTTGGTATCAGCGTAATTGTGGCTTCGTAGAAGGAATTGGGTAGTGTTCCTTCTGTTTCTATTTTGTGGAATAGTTTGAAGAGTATTGGTGTTAACTCTTCTTTGAAGGTCTGGTAGAATTCTGCACTGAAACCATCTGGTCCTGTGCTTTTTTTGGTTGGAAGACTTTCTATGACTCCTCCTATTTCTTTAGGCTTTATGGGACTGTTCAGATGGTCTAGTTGGTCCTGATTTAATTTTGGTATTTGGTATCTGTCAAGGAAATTGTCCATTTCCTCCAGATTCTCCAGTTGTGTTGAGTACAGGCTCTTGTAGTACGATCTGATGATTTTTTGGATTTCCTCAGTTTCCGTTGTTATGTCTCCCTTTTCATTTCTAAGGTTGTTAATTTGGATACTTTCTCTATGCCCTTTGGTCAGTCTGGCTAAGGGTTTATCTATCTTGTTGATTTTCTCAAAGAACCAGCTCCTGGTTTTGTTGATTTTTTGTATGGTTCTCTTTGTTTCTACTTGATTGATTTCGGCCCTGAGTTTGATGATTTCCTGCCTTCTACTCCTCCTGGGTGAAATAGCTTCTTTTTGTTCCAGGGCTTTCAGGTGTGTCATTAAGTTGGTAATGTATGCTCTCTCCATTTTCTTTTTGGAGGCACTCAGGGCTATGAGTTTTCCTCTTAGCACTGCTTTCATTGTGTCCCATAGATTTGGGTATGTTGTGTTTTCATTTTCATTGTGTCCTAAAAAGTCTTTAATTTCTTTCTTTATTTCTTCCTTGACCAAGGTATCATTGAGTAGGGTATTGTTCAATTTCCACGTGTATGTGGGTTTTTTGTTTTTTCTGTTGCTATTGAAGACCACTTTTATTCCATAGTGATCAGATAGGAGGCATGGGATTAGTTCTATCTTCTTATATTTGTTGAGGTCTGTCTTGTGACCAATTATATGATCGATTTTGGAGAAGGTACCATGAGGTGCTGAAAAAAAGGTATATTCTTTTGTTTTAGGATAGAATGTTCTATATATATCAGTTAAATCTAATTGGTCCAAAGCTTCAATTAGTTTCATTGTGTCCTTGTTTAGTTTCTGTTTTCCTGTTCGGTCCATTGAGGAAAGTGCAGTGTTGAAGTCACCCACAATTATTGTGTTAGGTGCAATGTGTGCTTTGAGTTTTAATAAAGTTTCTTTTATGAAAGAGGGTGCCCTTGCATTTGGAGCATAGATGTTCAGGATTGAGAGTTCTTCTTGTTGTATTTTTCCTTTGACCAGCAAGAAGTGTCCCTCAGAGTCTCTTTTGATGACTTTGGTTTGAAAGTCAATTTTATCTGATATTAAAATGGCTACTCCAGCTTGTTTCCTGAGACCATTTGCTTGTAAAATTGTCTTCCAGCCTTTTACTCTAAGGTAGTGTTTGTCTTTGACCCTGAGGTGTGTTTCCTGTAAGCAGCAAAATGTAGGGTCCTGTTTACGTATCCAGTCAGTTAGTCTGTGTCTTTTTATTGGGGCATTGAGTCCATTGATGTTAAGAGATATTAAGGAATAGTGATTGTTACTTCCTATCATTTTTGACGTTATTTTTTAAATTTGATTGCTTAACTTCTTTTGGGTTTGATGAAATGTTACTATCTTGCTTTTTTCAGGGTAAAGTTTCCCTCCTTGTATTGGTGTTGTCCTCCTATTATCCTTTTTAGGGCTGGGTTTGTGGATAGATATTGGGTAAACTTGGTTTTGTCGTGAAATATCTTAGTTTCTCCATCTATGGTGATTGAGAGTTTTGCTGGATATAGTAGTTTTGGTTGGCATTTGTGTTCTCTTAGAGTCTGCATGAGATCTGCCCAGGATCTTCTAGCCTTCATAGTCTCAGGTGAAAAGTCTGCTGTGATTCTGATAGGTCTTCCTTTATATGTTACTTGGCCTTTTTCTCTTACTGCCTTTAATATTCTTTCTTTGTTTAGAACATTTGGTGTTTTGATTATTATGTGACGGGAAGTATTTCTGTTCTGGTCCAGTCTGTTTGGAGTTCTGTAGGCTTCTTGTATATTCATGGGCATCTCTCTCTTTAGGTTAGGGAAGTTTTCTTCCATAATTTTATTGAAGATATTTGCTGGCCCTTTAAGTTGTAAATCTTCACTCTCATCTATGCCTATAATCCTTAGGTTTGGTCTTCTCATTGTGTCCTGGATTTCCTGGATATTTTGGGTTACAAGCTTTTTGCATTTTGCATTTTCTTTAACTGTTGAGTCCATGGTTTCTATGGAATCTTCAGCATCTGAGATTCTTTCTTCTATTTCTTGTATTCTGTTGTTGATATTTGCATCTCTGTCCCCTGATTTCTTCCCAAGGCTTTCTATCTCCAAAGTTGTCTCCTTTTGAGTTTTCTTAGTTGTTTCTACTTCTGATTTTAGATCCTGGATGGTTTTGCTTAGCTCCTTCACTTGCTTGTTTGTGCTTTCCTGTAATTCTTTAAGAGATTTTTGTGTTTTTTCTTTCATGACCTCAGCCTGTTGACCAACGTTCTCCTGTATTTCTTTAAGAGATTTTTGTGTTTCGTCTTTCATGACCTCAGCCTGTTGACCAAAGTTCTCCTGTATTTCTTTAAGTGTTTTTTTGCATTTCCTCCTTGTTGGCTTTTGTATTCTCCTGGATTTCTTTCAATGATTTTTGTGTTTCCCTTGCAAGGGCTTCTAACTTTTGATCCATTTTCTCCTGAATGTCCTTCATGTGTTCCTGTACCAGCATCATGACCAGTGATTTTAAATCCAAATCTTGTTTTACTGGTGTGATGGGGTATCCAGGACTTGCTGGTAGAGGAGAATTGGGTTCAGATGTTGCCATATTGCCTTGATTTCTGTTAGTGACGTTCCTGCGTTTGCCTTTTGCCATCTAGCTCTCACTGGTGTTACTTGGTCTTGTCAGTGCTGGACTCACCAGTGCAAGCTGCCCCTTCCCCGTTGGCCTCTGGTGCACAGCTTACACCCTGCACTGCCTGTAGACAGGGTGCTGTTGTCCAGGCTATTCAGATCCCGAAGCAGGCACCTGAAGGCTCCCGCTGGGGCCCGCAGGATTTATTGGGGCACACCGACTTCTCCCAGCTGGCGGCCCGGAAGCCCCCACTAGCCTCTTGAGGGACCTGGAGATGTGGTGCGGCCACCCAGGCTGATCTAAAGCAGAGAGAGTTGACCTGAGGGCAGGGGGTCTAACTTCTTGAGTTCTTTGTATATATTGGATATTAGCCCTCTATCTAATGTAGGGTTGGTGAAGATCTTTTCCCAATTTGTTGGTTGCCAATTTGTCCTTTTGATGGTGTCCTTTGCCTTACAGAAACTTTTTTTTATTCGATATAATTTATTTACATTTCAAATGATTTCCCCTTTTCTAGTCCCCAACTCCCCGAAAGTCCCTTAAGTCCCCTTCTCTTCCCCTGTCCTCCCACCCACCCCTTCCCACTTCCCTGTTCTGGTTTTGCCGAATACTGTTTCACTGAGTCTTTCTAGAACCAGGGGCCACTCCTCCTTTCTTCTTGTACCTCATTTGATGTGTGGATTATGTTTTGGGTATTCCAGTTTTCTAGGTTAATAACCACTTATTAGTGAGTGCATACCATGATTCACCTTTTGAGTCTGGGTTACCTCACTTAGTATGATGTTCTCTAGCTCCATCCATTTGCCTAAGAATTTCATGAATTCATTGTTTCTAATGGCTGAATAGTACTCCATTGTGTAGATATACCACATTTTTTGCATCCACTCTTCTGTTGAGGGATACCTGGGTTCTTTCCAGCATCTGGCAATTATAAATAGAGCTGCTATGAACATAGCAGAGCATGTATCCTTATAACATGGTGTGGAATCCTCTGGGTATATGCCCAGGAGTGGAATAGCAGGATCTTCTGCAAGTGAGGTGCCCAGTTTTCGGAGGAACTGCCAGACTGATTTCCAGAGTGGTTGTACCAATTTGCAACCCCACCAGCAGTGGAGGAGTGTTCCTCTTTCTCCACACCCTCTCCAACACCTGTTGTCACCTGAATTTTTAATCTTAGCCATTCTGACTGGTGTAAGATGAAATCTTAGGGTTGTTTTGATTTGCATTTCCCTAATGATTAATGAAGTTGAGCATTTTTTAAGATGCTTCTCCACCATCCGAATTTCTTCAGGTGAGAATTCCTTGTTTAACTCTGTACCCCATTTTTTAATAGGGTTGTTCGGTTTTCTGAAGTCTAACTTCTTGAGTTCTTTATCTATATTGGATATTAGCCCTCTATCTGATGTAGGATTGGTGAAGATATTTTCCCAATTTGTTGGTTACCGATTTGTCCTTTTGATGGTGTCCTTTGCCTTACAAAAACTTTGTAATTTTATGAGGTTCCATTTGTCAATTCTTGCTCTTAGAGCATACGCTATTGGTGTTCTGTTCAGAAACTTTCTCCCTGTACCGATGTCCTCAAGGGTCTTCCCCAGTTTCTTTTCTATTAGCTTCAGAGTGTCTGGCTTTATGTGGAGGTCCTTGATCCATTTGGATTTGAGCTTAGTACAAGGAGACAAGGATGGATCAATTCGCATTCTTCTACATGCTGACCTCCAGTTGAACCAGCACCATTTGTTGAAAAGGCTATCTTTTTTCCATTGGATGTTTTCAGCCTCTTTGTCGAGGATCAAGTGGCCATAGGTGTGTGGGTTCATTTCTGGATCTTCAATCCTGTTCCATTGATCCACCTGCCTGTCACTGTACCAATACCATGCAGTTTTTAACACTATTGCTCTGTAGTATTGCTTGAGGTCAGGGATACTGATTCCCCCAGATTTTTTTTTTTTTTTTTGTTGCTGAGAATAATTTTAGCTATCCTGGGTTTTTTGTTGTTCCAGATGAATTTGATAATTGTTCTTTCTAACTCTGTGAATAATTGCGTTGGGATTTTGATTGGGTATTGCATTGAATCCGTATATTGCTTTTGGCAAAATGGCCATTTTAACTATATTGATTCTACCGATCCATGAGCATGGGAGGTTTTCCCATTTTTTGAGGTCTTCTTCCATTTCCTTCTTCAGAGTCTTGAAGTTCTTGTCATAAAGATCTTTCACATGTTTGGTAAGAGTCACCCCAAGATACTTTATACTGTTTGTGGCTATTGTGAAGGGGGTCATTTCCCTAATTTCTTTCTCAGCCTGCTTCTCCTTTGAGTATAGGAAGGCCACTGATTTGCTTGAGTTGATTTTATAACCTGCCACTTTGCTGAAGTTGTTTATCAGCTGTAGGAGCTCTCTAGTGGAGTTTTTTGGGTCACTTAGGTAGACTATCATGTCGTCTGCAAATAATGATAGTTTGACTTCTTTCTTTCCAATTTGTATCCCTTTGACCTCCTTATGTTGTCGAATTGCCCGAGCTAGTACCTCAAGTACAATATTGAAAAGATAAGGAGAAAGGGGGCAGCCTTGTCTGGTCCCTGATTTCAGTGGGATTGCTTCAAGTTTCTCTCCATTTAGTTTGATGCTGGCTACCGGTTTGCTGTATATTGCTTTTACTATGTTTAGGTATGGGCCTTGAACTCCTGTTCTCTCCAAGACTTTGAGCATGAAAGGATGCTGAATTTTGTCAAATGCTTTTTCAGCATCCAATGAAATGACCATGTGGTTTTTTTTCTTTGAGTTTGTTTATGTAGTGGATTATATTGATGGATTTCCATATATTGAACCAACCCTGCATTCCCAGGATAAAGCCTACTTGATCATGGTGGATGATCATTTTGATGTGTTCTTGGATTTGGTTGGCAAGAATTTTATTGAGTATTTTTGCATCGATGTTCATAAGGGAAATTGGTCTGAAGTTCTCTTTCTTTGTTGGATCTTTGTGTGGCTTTGGTATCAGCGTAATTGTTGCTTCGTAGAAGGAATTGGCTAGTGTTCCTTCTGTTTCTATTTTGTGGAATAGTTTGAGGAGTATTGGTGTTAACTCTTCTTTGAAGGTCTGATAGAATTCTGCACTGAAACCATCTGGTCCCGTGCTTTTTTTGGTTGGAAGACTTTCTATGACTCCTTCTATTTCTTTAGGCATTATGGGACTGTTTAGATGGTCTAGTTGGTCCTGATTTAATTTTGGTATTTGGTATCTGTCAAGGAAATTGTCCATTTCCTCCAGATTCTCCAGTTGTGTTGAGTACAGTCTCTTGTAGTAGGATCTGATGATTTTTTTGGATTTCCTCAGTTTCCGTTGTTATATCTCCGTTTTCATTTCTAAGTTTGTTAATTTGGATACTTTCTCTGTGCCCTTTGGTCAGTCTGGCTAAGGGTTTATCTATCTTGTTGATTTTCTCAAAGAACCAGCTCCTGGTTTTGTTGATTTTTTGTATGGTTCTCTTTGTTTCTAGTTGATTGATTTCAGCCCTGAGTTTGATGATTTCCTGCCTTCTACTCCTCCTGGGTGAAATAGCTTCTTTTTGTTCCAGGGCTTTCAGGTGTGTCATTAAGCTGGTAATGTATGCTCTCTCCATTTTCTTTTTGGAGGCACTCAGGGCTATGAGTTTTCCTCTTAGCACTACTTTCATTGTGTCCCATAGATTTGGGTATGTTGTGTTTTCATTTTCATTGTGTTCTAAAAAGTCTTTAATATCTTTCTTTATTTCTTCCTTGACCAACTTGTCATTGAGTAGAGTATTGTTCAGTTTCCACGTGTATGTGGGTTTTCTGTTGTTTCTGTTGCTATTGAAGCCCACTTTTACTCCATAGTGATCAGATAGGAGGCATGGGATTATTTCGATCTTCTTATATTTGTTGAGGTCTGTCTTGTGACCAATTATATGGTCGATTTTGGAGAAGGTACCATGAGGTGCTGAGAAAAAGGTATATTCTTTTGTTTTAGGATAGAATGTTCTATATATATCTGTTAAATCTAATTGGTCCAAAGCTTCAATTAGTTTCATTGTTTCCCTGTTTAGTTTCTGTTTTCCTGATCGGTCCATAGAGGAAAGTGCAGTGTTGAAGTCACCCACAATTATTGTGTTAGGTGCAATGTGTGCTTTGAGCTTTAATAAAGTTTCTTTTACAAAAGAGGTTGCCCTTGCATTTGGGCATAGATGTTCAGGATTGAGAGTTCTTCTTGTTGTATTTTTCCTTTGACCAGCAAGAAGTGTCCCTCAGAGTCTCTTTTGATGACTTTATCAGCTATAGGAGTTCTCTAGTGGAGTTTTTTGGGTCACTTAAGTAGATTATCATGTCATCTGCAAATAATGATACTTTGACTTCTTCCTTTCCAATTTGTATCCCTTTGACCTCCTTATGTTGTCTAATTGCCCGAGCTAGAACCTCAAGTACAATATTGAAAAGATAAGGAGAAAGGGGGCAGCCCTGTCTAGTCCCTGATTTTAGTGGGATTGCTTCAAGTTTCTCTCCATTTAGTTTGATGCTGGCTACCGGTTTGCTGTATATTGCTTTTACTATGTTTAGGTATGGGCCTTGAATTCCTGTTCTTTCCAAGACGTTAAGCATGAAAGGATGCTGAATTTTGTCAAATGCTTTTTCAGCATCCAATGAAATGACCGTGTGTTTTTTTTTTTCTTTGAGTTTGTGTATGTAGTTGATTGCATTGATGGATTTCTGTATATTGAACCAGCCCTGAATTCCTGGGATAAAGCATACTTGATCATGGTGGATGATCGTTTTGATGTGTTCACATTTGATTGGCAAGAATTTTATTGAGTATTTTTGCATCGATGTTCATTAGGGAAATTGGCCTGAAGTTCTCTTTCTTTATTGGATCTTTGTGTGGTTTTGGTATCAGCGTAATTGTGGCTTTGTAGAAGGAATTGGGTAGTGTTCCTTCTGTTTCTATTTTGTGGAATAGTTTGAAGAGTATTCTTGTTAACTCTTCTTTGAAAGTCTGATAGAATTCTGCACTGAAACCATCTGGTCCTGTGCTTTTTTTGGTTGGAAGTCTTTCTAAGACTCCTTCTATTTCATTAGGCATGATGGGACTGTTTAAATGATCTATTTGGTCCTGATTTAATTTTGGTATTTGATATCTGTCAAGGAAATTGTCCTTTTTCTCCTGATTCTCCAGGCTCTTAGCATCTGATTATTTTTTGGATTTCCTCAGTTTCTGTAGCCATATCCCTCTTTTCATTTCTAAGTTTGTTAATTTGGATACTTTCCCTGTGCCCTTTGGTCATTCTGGCTAAGGGTTTATCTATCTTGTTGATTTTCTCAATGAACCAGATCCTGGATTCGTTGATTCTTTGTATGGTTCTCTTTGTTTCCAATTGATTGATTTCATCCCCGAGTTTGATGATTTCCTGTCTTCCACTCCTCTTGGGTGAATTGGATTCTTTTTGTTCCAGGACTTTCAGGTGTGTCATTAAGCTGCTAGTGTATGCTCTCTCCATTTTCTTTTTGGAGGCACTCAGGGCTATGAGTTTTCCTCTTAGCACTGCTTTCATTGTGTCCCAAAGATTTGGGTATGTTGTGTCTTCATTTTCATTAAATTCTAAAAAGTCTCTGATTTCTTTCATTATTTCTTCTTTGGCCAAGGTGTCATTGAGTAGAGTATTGTTCAGCCTCCATGTGTATGTGGGCATTCTGTTGTTTTTGTTCCTATGAAAACCACTCTTACTCCATAGTGATCTGATAAGAGGCATGAGATTAGTTCCATCTTATTATATTGTTGAGGTCTGTCTTGTGACCAATTATATGGTCGATTTTGGAGAAGGAACCATGAGGTGCTGAGAAAAAGGTATATTCTTTTGCTTTAGGGTGAAATGTTCTATAAATATCAGCCAAATCCAATTGGTCCAAAGCTTCAATTAGTTTTACTGTGTCCCTGTTTAGTTTCTGTTTTCCCGATAGGTCCATTGAGGAGAGTGGACTGTTGAAGTCCCCCACAATTATTTTGTTAGGTAAAATGTGTGCTTTGAGCTTTAGTAAAGTTTCTTTTATGAATGAGGGTGCCCTTGCATTTGGTGCATAGATGTTCAGAATTGAAAGTTCTTCTTGGTGGTTTTTTCCTTTGACCAGCAAGAAGTGTCCTTCTGTGACTCTTTTGATGACTTTAGGTTGAAAGTCAATTTTATCTGATATTAGAATGGCTACTCCTGCTCGTTTCCTGTGACCATTGGCTTATAAGATTGTCTTCCAGCCTTTTACTCTAAGGTATTTTTTATCTTTGACACTGAGGTGTGTCTCCTGCATGCAGCAAATTGTAGGGTCCTGTTTCCTTATCCAGTCTGTTAGTCTATGCCTTTTTATTGGGGAACTGAGACCACTGATGTTAAGAGATATTAAGGAATAGTGATTATTACTTCCTGTCATTTTTGATGTTCTTTTTATATTTGAGTGGTTATCTTCTTTTGGGTTTGATGAAGGAATGTAACTATCTTTCTTTTTCCAGGGTGTAGTTTCCCTCCTTGTATTGGAGTTTTCCTCCTATTATTCTTTGCAGAGCTGGGTTTGTGGAAAAATATTGTGTAAATTTGGTTTTGTCATGGAATATCTTGGTTTCTCCATCTATGGTGAATGAGAGTTTTGCTGGGTATAGTAGTCTTGGCTGACATTTGTGTTCTCTTAGAGTCTGCATGAGATCTGCCCAGGATCTTCTAGCTTTCGTGGTCTCTGGTGAGAAGTCTGGTGTGATTCTGATAGGTCTTCCTTTATATGTTACTTGGCCTTTTTCTCTTACTGCCTTTAATATTCTTTCTTTGTTTAGTGCATTTAGGATTTTGATTATTATGTGACAGGAGGTATTTCTGCTCAGGTCCAGTCTGTTTGGAGTTCTGTAGGCTTCTTGTATATTCATAGGCATCTCTCTCTTTAAGTTAGGAAAGTTTTCTTCCATAATTTTGTTGAAGATATTTGCTGGCCCTTTCAGTTGTAAATCTTCACTCTCATCTATACCTATAATCCTTAGGTTCGGTCTTCTCATTGTATCCTGGATTTCCTGGATATTCTGGGATACAAGCTTTTTGCATTTTGCATTTTCTTTAACTGTTGAGTCCATGGTTTCTATGGTATCATCAGCATCTGAGATTCTTTCTTCTATCTCTTGTATTCTGTTGTTGATATTTGCATCTCTGTCCCCTGATTTCTTCTCAAGGTTTTCTATCTCCAAAGTTGTCTCCTTTTGTGATTTCTTAGTTGTTTCTACTTCTGTTTTTAGATCCAGGATGGTTTTGCTCAGTTCCATCATTTGTTTGTTTGTGTTTTCCTGTAATTCTTTAAGAGATTTTTGTGTTTCCTCTTTCATGACTTCTGCCTGTTGACTCAAGTTCTCCTGCATTTCTTTAGGGTTTTTTTTTGCCTTTCTTCTTTATTGGCTTCTATCTCTTGGGCCTTATTCTCCTGCATTTCCTTAAGAGATTTTTGCGTTTCCATTATACGGGTTTCCAGCTTATTCATGTTCCCCTGTATTTCTTTAAGAGATTCATTCATGTCCTTTTTGTGTTCTTCTAGCAATATCATGAGCAGTGATTTTAAATCCAAAACTTGTTTCTCTGGTGTGTTGGCATAACCAGGACTTGCTGATGTTGGAGAGTTTGGTTCAGATGGTGCCATATTGCCTAGATTTCTGTTAGTAGCATTCATGCGTTTGCCCTTTGCCATCTTGTTCTCTGGCGCTAGTTGGTCTTTTCTCTGGCTGGTGTTTCAGCCTCCTGAGATGCTCTAGGGCTATTTCTGCAACACTGGATGGCAGTGTTTCCCCTGTTGCAGATTGCTGATGTGCTGTCCTCCTCTTGGGTGATTTTGCAGCCCTAGTGTGTTTTGCCCCAGATTGTGACTGTGAACCAGATGGTGCCCGTTTGCTCCTTCAGGGAGTGCTGAGGGGTGTATGCTGCGGGGACTTTTTCTTCGTGCTCATCACTCTGCTGGCCAGTGGAACTCCCAACCGGGTTGGTGCACACAAGGCTAGCCTTGCTGCTCAGGGCCTGAGTCTAGGCAAAAGCCTGGCAGGCCAATGTTTGAGCAAAGTTCCCCTCAGCTGTGAGTGTTAATTGGGTCTGTCAGGTGGCCAGGATGGTGGCCTGAGTGTGTTCCCTGAGAGTGCTGGGAGAGTCTGCTGGGCTAACAACCTCCTGGCCGGGTGAGCACACAGATGCCCCACCGAGCAGCCCAGGGCCTGGGGGCAGTCCAGGGCCTGACCTTCTGAGACCCCAGCTATGTCAGCCTTGGGCTATGCCTGTTAGCCTGTTTGGTTTTGCCTGCTAGGACTCTCTGCTAGGCTTCCTGTAGGCAAAATGGCGGGGGCGCGCGCACTGGCCCAGGCAAACAATCTCCTGGCCAGGTTTGCACACTGGTGGCCCCCGGACCAGCTCAGTGCCTGGGTGCAGGCCAACACCCGCCCGGCTAGACCCCCGCAATGTTGGTCTTGGGTTGTATTTGCGTACCTCAGTCTGTCTGATTTCTCTGGCATCACAGAACCAATATGGAGACCTTGTAACTGACTGGCGGGAGGCAGAGTTCTGATGTGGCTTCTGTGTGGTGAAAGGCTCCGTAAATCCTCCACTGATTGCAGCCCGGCTGGCCAGAGATGGCCAGTGTTTGTGGGCGCAGGGTCTGCCCGGACCCTGTCAGCTTGGTTCTACTGCTGATGGCCCTTCCTCTGGACCAGCCGCTGCTGCTGTTGCTGCTGCCACTGCCGCTCCATAAATTGGTCATTTTAATAGCTGAGTAGTACTCTATTGTGTAAATGTACCATACCACATTTTCTGTATCCATTCCTCTGTTGAGGGACATTTGGGTTCTTTCTGTTATAAATAAGGATGCTACAAACATAGTGAGACATGTGACCTTATTACATGTTGGAGCATCTTCTGGGTGTAAGCCCAGGAGTGGTATAACAGGGTCCTCCTTTGTATCATGCCCAGTTTTCTGAAGAACCACCAGACTGATTTCCAGAGTGATTGTACCAACTTGCAATCCCACCAGCAGTGGAGGAGTGTTCCTATTTCTCCACATCCTTGCCTGCACCTGTTTTCTCCTGAATTTTTTACCTTAGCCATTTTGACTGGTGTGAGGTGAAATCTCAGGGTTGTTTTGATTTGCATTTCCTTAATGATTAAGGATGTTGAACATTTATTTAGGTGCTTCTCAGATATTCAATATCCCTCACATGAAAATTCTCAGCAATGCTACAGAACAATAGTGTTTAAAAAACTGCATGGTATTGGTACAGTGACAGGCAGGTGGACGAATGGAATAGAATTGAAAATCCAGAAATGAACCCACACACCTATGGTCACCTGATCTTCGACAAAGGGGCTGAAAATATCCAGTGGAAGGAAGATAGCCTTTTCAACAAATGGTGCTGGTTCAACTGGAGGTCAGAGTGCAGAAGAATGCGAATTGACCCATTCTTATCTCCTTGTACTAAGCTCAACTCCAAATGGATCAAGGACCTCCACATAAAGCCAGACACACTGAAGGTAATAGAAAAGAAACTGGGGAATACCCTTGAGGACATTGGTACAGGGCGAAAGTTTCTGAACAGAGAACACCAATAGCTTATGCTCTAAGATCAAGAATTGACAAATGGGACTCATAAAATTACAAAGTTTCTGTAAGGCAAAGGACACCATCAAAAGGACAAATCAGCAACCAAAAAATTGGGAAAAGATCTTCAACAACCCACACCCAACTGAGTGCTAATATCCAATATATACATACAAAGAACTCAAGAAATTAGACCCCAGAAAAAAATAACTCTACTAAAAAATGGGGTACAGAACTAAACAAAGAATTCTCACCTGAAGAACTTCAGATGGCTGAGAAGCATCTTAAAAAATGCTCAACATCATTAGTCATTAGGGAAATGCAAATCAAAACAACTCTGAGATTTCACCTTACACCAGTCAGAATGGCTAAGATTAAAAACTCAGGAGACAGCAGGTGTTTGCTAGGATGTGAAGAAAGAGGAGCACTCCTCCACTGCTGGTGGGAATGCAAACTGGTACAACCACTCTGGAAATCAGTCTGTTGGTTCCTCAGAAAACTGGGCATGTCACTCCTGGAGGAACCTGCCTTACCACTCCTGGGCATATACCCAGAGGATTCCCCAGCATGTAATAAAGATACATGCTCCACTATGTTCATAGCAGTCCTGTTTATAATAGTCAGAAGCTGGAAAGAAACCAGGTGTCCCTCAACAGAGGAATGGATACAAAAAATGTGGTATATATATGCAATGGGGTACTATTCAGCCACTAGAAACAATGAATTCATGAAATTCTTAGACAAAAGGATGGAGTTGGAGAACATCATACTAAGTGAGGTAACCCAGTATCAAAAACTCAATCATGGTATGCTCACTGATAAGTGGATATTAACCTAGAAACTTGGAATACCCAAGACATAATCCACATATCAAATGATGTCCAATCCATGAGCGTGGGAGAACTTTGATCTTCTGAGATCTTTTTCAATTTCTTTCTTCAGAGTCTTGAAGTCCTTGCCATACAGATCTTTCACTTGTTTGGTTAGAGTCACACCAAGATACTTTACATTCTTTGTAACTATTGTGAAGGACATTGTTTCCCTAATTTCTTTCTCAGTCTGTTTATCCTTTGAGTATGGTAAGGCTACTGATTTGTTTGAGTTAATTTTGTATCCGGCCAATTTGCTGAAGTTGTTTATTAGCTGTGTGAGTTCTCTGGTGGAGTTTTTTGCATCGGTTAAATATACCATCATATCACCTGCAAATAGTGATAATTTGACTTCTTCCTTTCCAATTTGTATCCCTTTGACCTCCTTTTGTTGTATAAATTCTCTTGCTAGAACTTCAAATACTATATTGAAAAGATATGGAGAGAGGAGCAGCCTTGTCTAGCACCTGATTTTAATGGGGTTGTTTCAAATTTCTCTCCATTTATTTTTATATTCGCTACTGGTTTTCTGTATATTGCTTTTACTATGTTTGAGTTAATTTGTTTGAGTTAATTTTATACCGGGCCACTTTGCTGAAGTTGTTTATCAGCTGTAGGAGTTCTTTTACTAGGTATGGGCATTGAATTCCTGTTCTTTCCAAGACTTTTAACATGAAAGAATGCTGAATTTTTTTCATATGCTTTTTCAGCATCTAATGAAATGATGAGTTTTTTTTTTCCTTTGAGTTTGTTTATGTAGTGGATTACATTGATGGATTTCTTTATATTGAACCATGCCTGCATCCCTGGGATGAAGCCTACTTGATTGTGGTGAATGATCATTAAATATGATCCTAAGTGAGGTAACCCAATCACAAAAGTACACACAGTTTATACAATCACTGAAAAGTGGATATTAGCCCAGAAGCTTGGAATACTGAAGACACAATTCACATATCCAATGATACCCAAGAAGAAGGAAGAACCAAGTATGGATACTCTCTGGTACTGCTTAGAAGAGGGAACAAAATACGCACTGAAGGAGATATAGAGACAAAGTGTTGAGTAGAGACTGAGGGAAAGACCATCTAGAGACTGCCCCATCTAGGGATCTATTCCATATACAGTTAAAAACACAGACCCTATTATTGATACCTACAAGAACTTGCTGACTGGAGTCAGATATAGCTGTCACCTGGGAGGCTCTGCTAGTGCATGGCAAATACAGAGCAGGACACTCTCAGACAGCCATTGAACTGAGCACAGGGCCCCAATGGGGGAGCCAAAAAAAGGATCCAAGGAGCTGGAGGGGTTTGTATTGCCATAGGAAGAACAAAGGTATGAGCAACCTTGTACTCCCAGAGCTCCCAGGGACAAAAACATCAAACAGATAGTACACATGGTGTTTCCCATGGCTCCACATGCATAGGCAGCAGAGGATGACCTTGTTGGATTTCAAAGGGAGGAGAGGCCTCTGGTACTGGCAAAGGCTTGATATAGCAGTATAGGAGTATACCAGGACAGGGAAGCATGTGGGGGTTGATTGGGGAACAGGGGTAGGGGAGATGTCTTATGGGACTTTTGAGGAAGGGGAAAGGGTAAATCATTTGAAATGTAAATAAAGAATATATCTAATAAAAATAACCATCCTGAGTAGGTCTTAAAGTGGACACATATTTCTAAACCTCATTCTAATAATTTTGTTTTGTATGTCATAACTAAAAACCATGGGTTGATCTCAATTTTTTTTTTTGTAAATTAGATATGTACTAAAATGAAAGATTTTTTAAAATCCACTAATTTTTTAGAGGTAAATTAGAAATTTAATGCTGATTTCTTGGATACATATTTTTTTCACTTATAGTTCTGTCTCATTGCATGTCTAAATTTTCAGCATTTGATTATGTAAGCATATCAGGTAAAAACTACTCCCTATAGCTTTCTTAAATTTTAACAAGTTTAAAAGTTATAGGGAAACATCTATGAACTTCTAAAAATAGTCTCAAAAGGTATTTTTTTCCATGGGAAAAAAACTTGGAAGGTTTATTTGGTTGTATATAGCTCTTGGTGTGTATCACTCAAACTTTCATAACTTCATTTCAATTTAGGTAAACATAAAATAACTCCTCATGGCTGTTTTTCAAATGAATGCTGCTCAGGAGCATCAATCAACTCCAAAAACAATATGAGCTTGTGGGGTCAGGTACCTGCAGGAATCCCCTGCAGGGATTCTGGTCAGCAGGGAAATTAATCATATAAAGGTGAGAATAAAAGCTCTGGATATCTGGTCTTGGTCAGTGAGACTGCATCAAAACTTCTGAGTCTGGTCCTGTGGTCTATATTTTTTATATACATATAAACACAGAAAAATACTGGGGGAAAGTCTCCAAGTAACAATTGTTATAACAAAGTTTCAGGGGTTGCTCCATCAAAATTTCCATCTAGGCCAGATAGTGGTAGTACATGCCTTTAATTGCAGCATATAGGAGCCAAATGTAGGTGGATCTCTACGAGGTCTAGAGAGTGAGTTTCATGACAGCCAGGGCTACACAGAGAAATCCTGTCTCAAGCAAAACAAAACAAAACAAAACAATACAAAACAGAACAGAACAGAACAGAACAGAACAGAACAGAACAGAACAGAACAGAACAGAACAGAACAGAACAAAAGTTTCCTTGGAAAATATACTGCTACAGAAAACCTTTATCATAAGAATGAGTTCTACTGTCTGGGAAAAAGTGCTCAGGTCTAGTGGGCTGTTATGCTTAAATCACAAGGTCCTCATAGACCACTAGAGATCTTCAGGAGTCTAACTCCTGTATAGTGCTAAGCTGGTGCAAGCCTCGCCTATTAATCATGGCTGTTTTAACAGAGTAAGGAATTTCCAACTTGGCAGTTGCATGATTGTTTGACATTTGCATGGTGTACCTCTATTAGCTAGTAATGCTTTCAGATTGGTATGAACAATGGTTGCTAGTTTAATCAATCTACTTTAGATATTAGGTACTTTCCCCTCAAGAACTGATTGGTTTTTGCTAGGGATGGAATGACTCTTTGCTCAGGGGCATTGTGATTGTTGCCAAGGTGAGATGGTTCCTTGAACAAGTTGGGGTTTTTCCAGTAGCTGAGTTCATTCAGAGGGAAAGTTAATCATAGAATGGAGACTGAAAGCAAAATGGAGTTTGTAATGTTAAGCTGGGCAATTTAGGGGTAGAGAAGAAGTATTT
Organism: Apodemus sylvaticus; assembly: GCF_947179515.1. Lineage (NCBI taxonomy): Eukaryota > Metazoa > Chordata > Mammalia > Rodentia > Muridae > Apodemus > Apodemus sylvaticus. Next base: position 122,637,406 of record NC_067495.1, read on the forward strand.
GTAATAAGCATAAAGATAGTTTCTATTGATGGAGGGTGAAAATTATATGGGGTCTTTTTCATAAAGACACGTTCTATTTAGTGAGAGAGAAAGCCCATGATTAAGGCCTAAACATTTCTTAGGCTTTGGGGGAAAATTCAGATGGAGGATTACCAGATTGTTTGGCCGCATTTACTCCAGAATGCAGTCAGTACCTCCTACATAAGCTACTGTTGTTGCCCTTATTACCTCCAAAAAGTTGTAGGTAAATCTCTATTGTTGAAGACAACATGCGTTTTGAGCACAGGACTAACCTGGAAGCCTCTTCTCTAGAACTAGTTTTCATAGTAGTGAAATGTACTATGTAAGTTGTCAAGGAATAAAATCCATTCTATGTGTAAAATCTACATACCACAGTAACCATCAGCACACCAATACTCCTTCAAAAATTCAATCATGGTACTTAACATCTTAGTAGCCAACAAATAGCTGTTAAATTTGACTCAAGGTCTACCACAATGGACATTTTAAGACCTGGCTCCTTAAGATACCTATCATTGCCTCACTGACCACTAGGTTGCAGATTAGAGTGAACAATATATTATTGCAACTTTTCTAAATCAGCCAAACTCCTAACTTCATCCTAAATATCCTTAGATAGATAGATGTACCTCTGACAATTTTTATTTTTGTTTTTGTTTGTTTTTGTCAACCTGACACAAGCTAGAGTTACTTGAGAAAAAGGATCCACAATTAAGAAAAAGCATTTGTAAGACTACCATGTAGGCAGGCCTGTGGAATATTTTCTTTCTTTCTTTTTTTAATTTTCTATATTCTTTGTTTATATTCCAAATGGAAAATTATTTGAGATATTTTCTTTATTAGTTATTAATAGGTGAACATCAAGACCATATATGTGGTATGATGCCTGGGTCAGTGATATTATAATGTATAAGAAAATAAAATTAGCAAATTATGAAGAATAACCTTGTCATCAGCATTCTTCCATGGCTTGTGCATTAGTGCTAGCTTTCAGGTTTCAACCCTGTGTCCCTTCCTCTGGTATCTAATGATGATAGATTATGATATGGAGCTATAAACAAAATAAATCCTTTCCTTTTCTAAATGCTTATGGTCATAGTGTTTTATGACATCATAACTAAGACAAGCACCAAACCAAAGAAGTTTCTTTTTGCAACAGACAGAGATTATTACAGAAAACCAAATCCAGTTGATACATCTATGACACACATCCCTTGAAGACATATTTAAGAACCAGAGGACTAGGAAGTCTGCTGTGATATTGTGTGTTCTAGACATGATGAGAAAGTTGCATAAATGAATTCTAGAGAATGTGATTTTTAAGTGAGTTCTGGGCAGTTGACATACAAATATCAATGGGAGATATCTCACAAGGCCTTATCCCAGAATAAGAGTTACAGACAATGACTCTTGAAAGAGTAAATCAGTATTTCTCATAATTGAATCCACTTCTTGGCAATTCAACACTGAGTTGTATCCACCACCTCTTCCCTACTAAATACATACATATAAACAACACTAAAAGGATTTAGCACCATGTCTGTGTGTGTGTGTGTGCGTGTGTGTGTGTGTGTGTGTGTGTGTGTGTGTTTAGATTTGGAAAAGTGTCTTGAAAGTCTGCATTTCTATTATGTTTCTATATGCAAATTCTGCTGATTTATAGTTCCAATAGCCTCCAATGCTTATATTAAGCAGGTCAAATTTCCAATATGAAAATATGAGGAGGATGCATTATTGAAAATATGAGCATGATGCATTGTTCAACATAATTGTTGACATTTCTGAGAAATGTGGTATCACAGAATTCACCTTAATTCCTCTAAAAATCCTATGGGGTAGGCACCATTTTGGCCCTCATTATACAAATGAGAACACTGAAGCTCAGGGCAATTTAATTAATTTTCTGAAGACTACATGCTCATGAGAGACTGAGCAAAGCTGCCAATTCAGTATTTTCAGAGTCCAATCTCTTACTCTGCGATTTAAAAAAAAAATTTCCCTGGAAAGTGGCAGTACTTAGAAAGCTAAAAAGAAGAGTGAAAAGCAATGAGGAAACACATAAGGCAACTATTCTTGATTTAAATGAATTTAATTTATTTTATAATAATTTTAGTATTCATCACAAAAATATATAAATATATTATATAATAATCATAAATTAAAATTTATTAAACACATGGTGGAATTTGGTATTAAGATAAAGGTCAAAATCCCAAGTTTAAACAGAAAATTACATGCTGAGCACTAGTCTAGGCTATATATAAAGACCAAAAACAAATGCTAGTATTATATAATTATATTTTGCTTATTAAGTCATTTTGTTTACTCTTTTAAATTACTGTAGAAGTAGGCATTGGTATTTTCCTTCTAAGTATGAGGCAATCAAAATCCAAAAGGCTAACTCATTAATCCAAATTACCTAATGGAAAATTAATAGTTGAAAAATGTTAAATCTATGCATTGTTCTTACTAGAAAGTGTTCTAGTGTTCTCAACAAATATGGTAATCACTCCTGGATGAATTTAGCTTCTTTCTCTTTAAAGAATGCCTTAAGGAATTGCTTCATTCTAATTTTAGGATGGTTTAATAGTATTGTTTCTAAATAACAAGTTTTCTTTTATTAAATCTGTTAGGTTATACTTTTCACCTCCCTAACATATAAGTTGAGCCACACACCTCTTATTCAACAAAAGTTGGAACAGATAAGGTCTATATACCCTGTAAACTAAAACGCTTAAGACACAGAGTTCAGTTCTTCAGATCTTATGTCTTTTCCTGGGCAAATGAGCAAGACTGTGTTAAGATGCAGAAGTCTATTCTCAGTATGGAATAAATCTTATCCGGAGAAAACTATTCTGGAGGTATGAGATGGAATGTAAAACTTAGTTGTGTTCATCTATGAAGATATAGCTATCTGTACCTCATTTTGTGATCCTTATTGTCATCATAGTATAACATCTATCATTATTTTCCCATGGGTATTATCTTCTATTTACAATGAGAATGAGGTTAAGTTACAAAACTTCAAGAGAAAGAAAACATGGTAATGTCTAAGCATTCATTGATTTCCTTTCACTGCTGTACATGACTTAATATGAACCCTGTGGCACTTTTAATGAGACAGGGTTGCTGTTAATGGAAGCTGGAGGAACTGATAAGTACATTTTTGAAATTACTTTCCTTTGGATGGAATCATTTATAAAGGAAATTACTCATTCTCAGACTTTATAGGTCTATAGGTAATGTAATCCTGTGAATATAGCTATGATTCCGGCAATGAGTGTAGGTCCTCATTGCCATTATAAAAAACAATGTTATATCATCTCTGTTATAGTCATGTTAAAAAGATATATTAACGTATATAAAAGTTACTATTTTCTGGGTGGTGGTGGCGCACACCTTTAATCCAGCACTTGGGAGGCAGAGGCAGGCAGCTTTCTGAGTTCGAGGCCAGCCTGGTCTATAGAGTGAGTTCCAGGGCAGCAAGGGCTACACAGAGAAACCCTGTATCGAAAACAAAACAAAACAAAACAAAACAAAAAGAACAAAAAATGTTATTAATTACTATTACAATTATATAATATCTACATATATGTAAACACATAGGTATAAATTTATACAAGGCTTCAAAATTTCCCTGCAACTTTGAATCTAGAAAACATACTAAGTAATGTGATAAAATATAAGATTATAATGTATATGTATTGATAGATACAAGTCTGGATTCCATATTTCTGCATTTTAAACTTTTGTAAAACTATTTTATCACAATTATTTTATTAACTGTGGGACAATATACAATATTCATATTGGGTAAATCACAATGCTATGCATTTTCATATACTATAAAATGGGTTCAAATGAAGGATCATAATTTATATTCTATCTCAAGGATAAGGTGGAAACTAAAATAAAATTTAAAATGTGCTGAAATACTTAAAATATACCATATACATATAAATGTTCACATATACATACATATGAATTCTAAAATAAAACCTGATTAGTCTGTGTAATGTGCAATGTTTAATACTTGTATGTATTTTCTCAGGGCCAGCTCTATTAGTTGTCAACAGTTCTATGCACAAGGCTGGGGCCTTATAGGCTTCTCCTCAATCTTTTGACATGTTCATTTGGTGCTATCTTTGTTCAGGCTTCTTTAGACAGTCATGATAGTGAAAGTTTATTGGTGTACTTTCTAATACCCATAGGAGTAACAATTTCACAGCAAACTTCTGCACCTCTGACTTTTACAAATTTCCTTTCCTTTTTCTAAAATGTTCCCTGAGCTGTAGTTGCGAGAATGTTTTGTACATACATCCATTGAGACTGTGGTCCACAGCACTGTATTTTGTTTTATAGAGGAATTTTAATCCAGCAACATAGCTGCTGTGAAAACTGATCACTTCCAAAGACCTTCTATGTGATTTAGCTGGAATACAAAAGAAACCCTTAGTACATACACACCTTTAATCACTCTAGCTAAGTACAGACACATCTTATTATACATCTTTAATCCCTAGCATTGGAGGTAAGGTTAGTTTGTAGAAGTAAGCAGCTCTGCTTGAAAGCAATGCCTAACTGAAGGGCAGACAAAGTGACAAATCAGAGAAAGATTTGACAGTATGAGTCAGAGATAGGATATCCCCAACTCTCATGAGAATAGACAGGAAACAGGCATCTTAAGAGCAATACATATTCACTGAGTCAGTTGAATTTGATTGAGTCCAGTTCCTAGGAAATTTTTACTGTGACAAGTTTACAGAGACAGGTTGCAGAAAGAGCAAGCTAGACATAGGGGAAGGACATGGAATAAGGAGCCAGAGGACTAGAACAAATTACCAGACTTAGTTAAAAGCCAAGTAGACCATTTCAGTCATGTGATTTTTTAAATCAGTTAGCTTAGAGAGGAGTTTTGGCCAGAGCAACTGAGTTGAAACAGATATTCAGTGTTCAGAAAGAGGTAGAAAGGCCTATGCCATGTATTTGCACAGCTTGGGTACTGTTCTCACCTCATCCTTGTACCAGAGGAAGTAAAAGTGAAATTTACATGGTTGATGATGTTTTTAATGGTCTTTATCTGATGCAAAGAGAAATTTCTGTATCAGTTGTGAAGACTAAACTTATCTGTGAATATAAGAGACAGCAGGTGTTGGCAAGGATGTGGAGAAAGAGGGACACTCCTCCACTGCTGGTGGGGCTGTAAGATGGTACAACCACTGTGGAAATCAGTCTGGCGGTTCCTCAGAAAACTGGACATGACACTTCAGGAGGACCCTGCTATACCTCTCCTGGGCATATACCCAAAGGATTCCTCGGCATGCAATAAAGACACATGCTCCATTATGTTATTTATAATAGCCTTATTTATAATAGCCAGAAGCTGGAAAGAACCCAGATGCCCCTCAGAGGAGGAATGGATACAGAAAATGCGGTATATATACACAATGGAATACTACTCAGTAATTAGAAACAATGAATTCACAAAATTTTTAGGCAAATGGTTTGATTTGGAAAATATCATCCTAAGTGAGGTAACCCAGTCACAAAAGAATACACATGGAATGCAATCTCTGATAAGTGGATATTAATTAGCCCAGAAGCCCTGAATACCCAAGGCACAAATTGTATAACAAATGACTCCCATGAAGAAGTATGGAGAGGGTCCTGATCCTGGAAAGGATTGACTAGTATTGGAAGGGAATATAAGGTCAGAGAAAAAGGAGGGAGGTGATTGGAGAAGGGATGGAGAGAAGAAGGTTTATGGGACATATGGGGAGGGGGAATCCAGGAAAGGGGAAATCATTTGGAATGTAAACAAAGAATATAGAAAATAAAAATATTAAAAAATAAGACCATGTCTTTATATTATTGTTAGGGATAGTGCTAGTTTAATAAAGTGGTGGTTCTAGATTCTCCTCTAAGATCTATGACTTCACTAGCACAGAATATTTGCTAGGTTTCTAATCCAATTAGAGTGTTGTTGGTAACTGCCAAGGTATATGTGCCACTACTGAATACTTAGAGCTATCAGGTCATGCTATTTGTTGTGGCTCGTAGTAATTGTGAGCTTATCTCATTTGGAAGCTTGTATGACACATAATTAAAGTTCTTCCAGATCCTATATTTTGAAATAAAAAAACGAAGAGCATCAACTCTATACACATTGCAAATTCTAGAGAAACTCCTCTGCTGCCTAAGAAGTATTAACATGGTTTGATTTTTGTCCAGATGGGGTTTTGTGTGACTCCTAACAGTGGGAATAGGGGATATCTCTTTTGCTTGCTCTTGGGATACTTTTCCTCTTACTGGGTTGCCTTGTCAATGAGGGGAGGCTATGGTTGGAATATATTCTCTGAGAGAAGAATAAATAAAAAGGAAACAAAGGAGAAAGAAGAAAAGAGAGAGAAATTTGTGCATACTTATAAATATTACTAGGTTATTTCGAGGAATTTCTTCTGTTCACATGAAGTTGAAGTGGAAGTATTGTTTTACAAAAACTCTTTGTGAGAATGGACACTATCAACAATTGAAATTCTGTGGAAGGTGAGTTTTATTCAAAGGATATGTCACAACCTGATTCCAGTTTAAAGAATCTTGAAAACTTCTGAGATATAGCCTTACAAGATTTGGCATAGCTATATGAGATTTGATTCAATTTTCTATACTACTTAACTTTGTGATGTAGTACTTCCTGGATTTGTGCCCATCTAAAATCAAGTGATTTCATTACCATATAAAATGTTCAAAAACACATCCTTAGTGTAATTTCCCTTTTGAAGACAATTTATCTTTGTTTTGTTTCCATAATTTTAATGTACTTTGTAAAGGAGAGAGGCATTTTTAAGTACTCTTTAATTTTATACTTATATGAAGGACAAATACAATTAACAGTTTTGAAAGTAAAGATATATATCAGATTCTCAGAGACCCTCTCATCAAATTAAGGATGCTTTAATAACCTTACAAAAATTTGTTGTTTGGAAACAGAATATAGCTCCATTAATTCACATGCCTAGTACCACAGAATATTTTCTTCTGTTTGAAAATAATTTATTAATCTGAAAATTATATATATTGTAATCTACTACATAGAATTGATGAGAAATTTGTTCAGTAATGTAAATGTAAAGATATTGAGTAATATAAATATAAAGATATTAGGGGTTGGAGAGATAAATCACTATTTAAGAATACTTATGGCTCTTCCAAAGGACCCATTTGGTTTCTAGTACCACATCCATTTCTAGCTCACAACCATTTGTAACTCCAGTTACAGGGAATCCAAAATCCTCTTTTAGCCTTGAGAGCACCAAGCACACAAGTGCATGAAAACACTCATACACATAAATAATATAAAACCTTCATTCCAAGGATGGTTATTACAACATTATCTATAAACCCAGATAATTTTTAAAATGTTATTTTTGAAGTTCATTTATTTTAAAATTTATACATTATTATATAAGTTTTGTAAATAAATAAAATATCACATACCAAAATTAATCAGACCTAAAACCAAGTTAAAGTTGTGCTGGAGATTTACCTTTATTGGAAAAGAGCTCGTTTAGTAGGCGCAAAGCCTTGAATGCTAATACACCATGAACTGGATACAATTTTATATGATTCGATAGTTCTCATCCAAAACATGGATGGAGGAGACAGAGGATGCAAAGTTTAAGGTTATCATCTATATAGTGTGACTAAGGCTAGTCTGGAATGTTAGAGACTCTGTCTCACAATAAATTATAGTGAACAAGAAACAATATATCAAAGGAATTGCTTTCATTCTTCAGTATTTGGCAGCCATTTAACTGAAGCACTGAGACATTATTTGGGGTTTTGAGACAGATATAAATTTCTATGCTTAGCAGGTCAGTGGCCTGGCAAATATGCACCCAAATGCTGCAGTTGGTATGCTTCCCAGGAGGTCGACAGTGACCAAGGATACAGGTCCAAATACCTATGCTAGCTTGACCACACACAGAGCCCAGCAGACATAGGACCTACCCCCCATTCCTGAGCTTCATCACCTTTCTCTCCCACTTCCCTACACAGGGCCAGACCAGTGGACTGAAACCTGCCCAAATGCAAAAGCTTGAGAGCCTCCCAGGAAGTCCTCAGTAACCAGGGGCATAGGAGGTTCACAGTAACCAGGTATATAGGAGGCCTGCTCTAGCCAGAGGCAAGGGAGGCCTACACCAACTAGAGACAACAGTGCCTGCTTCCAAAAATACTATTTCTAACTCAGGTCACAGAGCTCTACCAATCTCCAAGGAGGCAAGTTCCAATCATAGACATCCAGGCCAGTTAACACCAGAGAGAGCTGCATGGTCAGAGGCAAGTCTAAGATCATAAGTTTCAGAATGCAATGCAGTTTAGCACATTCAGAACCCAGTTTTCCCAACACAACAAGCTCTGGCTACCCTAGTATGCATGAAAAGCAAGATAACGACCTAAAATCCCATCTCATGAAGATGATAGAGACAATCAAGGAGGACATAAAGAATTCCCTTACAGAAATACAGGAAAACAGAAGCAAACAGGTAGAATCACTTAAAGCAGAATCAAATAAACCCCTTAAGAAATACAGGACAATACAATCAAGCAGGTGAAGGAAATGAACAAAATGGTCCAAGAACTAAAAATGGAAATAGAAACAATGAAGAAAAACAAAGGAAGGTAACTTTAGAGATGGACAACTTAAGAAAGATACCGGGAGCTTCAGATGTAAGTAAGTATCACCAACAGAATACAATAGATAGAAGATTGATTCTCAGGCACAGAAGATGCCATAGAAAATGTTGACCCATTGGTCAAAGAAATTGCATAGTGTAAAAACCTCCTAACCCAAAATACCAAGGAAATTCATGACCCAATGAAAAAAAAAAACAAACCTAAGAATAATAAGAATAGAAGCAGGTGAAGAATCCCAACTCAAAGGGCTAGAAAACATCAACAAAAACCATAGTAGAAAACTTCCCCAACTTAAAGAGATGGCCACAAATGTACATGAAACCTACAGAACAAAAGTAACTAAACAAGATGGGGAAGGACACTACATACTTATCAAAGGAAAATTACACCAAGAGGAATTCTCAGTCCTGAACATATATACCCCAAATGCAAGGGCATCCACATTCATAAAAGAAACTTTGCTAGCTCAACACACACATTGAAACTGACACAATAATAGTGGGAAACTTCACCCCAGTCTCACAAATAGACAGGTCATGGAAACAGAAACTAAACAGAGACATAGTGAAACTAACAGAAGTTATGAACCAAGTGGATTTGACAGATATCTACAGAACATGTCACCTCAAAACAAGAGAATATACATTCTTCTCAATATCTCATGGAACCTTCTTCAAAATTGTCCTTAAATTGGACACAAAACAAGCATCAAACGCTACAGGAAAATTGGAATAATCCCAAGCATTCTACCTTATCACCATTCATTTGCCTGTGAGTTTTATGAAGTCATTGATTTAGTATCTGAGTAGTAGTCCATTGTGTAAATGTACCACATTTTCTATATCAACTCCTTTGTTGAGGGACATCTGGATTCTTTCCATCTTCTGGATATGATAAATAAGGCTGCTATGAACATAATGGAGCATGTGTCCTTATTACATGCTGGAGGATCTTTTCGGTATATGCCCAGGAGTGGTATAGCTGGGTCTTCAGGTAGACCTTTGTCCAGTTTCCTGAGGAACTGCCAGACTGATTTCCAGAGTGATTGTACCCGCTTATAATCCCACCAGCAAAGGAGTAGTGTTCTACTTTCTCCACATCATCGCCCGCATCTGCTGTCCCCTGAGTTTTTGTCCTTAGCCATTATGACTAGTTTGAGATGGAATCTCAGGGTTGTTTTGATTTGCATTTCCCTGATGACTAAGGATGTTGAACATTTCTTTAGGTGCTTCTCAGCCATTCGGTATTCCTCAGTTGAGAATTTGTTGTTTGGCTCTGAATCCCATTTTTAATAGGGTTATTTGGTTTTCTGGAGTCTAACTTCTTGAGTTTTTTTGTATATTTTGGACATTAGCCCTCTTTCGGATGTAGGGTTGGTAAAGATCTTTTCCCATTCTGTAGGTTACTGTTCTGTCCTGCTGACAGTGTCCTTTGCCTTGCAGAAGTTTTTCAATTTCATGAGATCACATTTGTCTATATTTGATAGTAGAACCTGAGCCATTGATGTTCTGTTCAGGAAATTTTCCTCTGTGTTGATGCATTCAGGACATTTTTCTACTTTCTCTTCTATCAGATTCAGTGTATCTAGTTTTATGTGAAGGTCCTTGATCTACTTGCTTCATGAAATTCACAGACAAATGGATGGAACTAGAAAATATCATCCTCAGTTAGGTAAGCCTGTCACAACACACACACACACACACACACACACACACACACACACACACACACACGGTATGTACTCGCTGATAATTGGATATTAGGCAAAAAGCTTGTAATACCCATGATACAACACAAAGACCATATGAAGCTTATTAAGAAGGAAGACCATAGTGTGGATGCTTCAGCACTACATAAACATGGGGGAATAAAATAATCACAAAAGGTAGAGGGAGGGAGGGATCTGGGAGGGAGAAGTAAGGGGAGGGTAAAATCAGGGCAGAATCAGGTGTGGGAGGAGACAGGGAGAAGAACAGAGGTTCAGGAAATTAAAAGGAGCTTTGCAACAGTGGGGGATGGGGAACTATAGGTAGCCACTAGAACTTCCCAGATGCCAGAAAAACAAGAGGCTCCCAGGACCCAACAGGGATGGCATTAGCCAAAATACCCAACAACAAGGAGAGAGAACCTGTAGAGACTGTATTCAGAGGTTAGGCACAGCCCCTGTTTGAAGGATGGGGCCACCCACCCATCTCAAAAATATTAACCCAGAATTGCTCCTGTCTAAAGGAAATGCAGGGACAAAGACTGGAGCAGAAACTGAAGGAAAGACCATGCAGAGACTGCCCTAACTGGGTATCCATCACATCTTCAGACACCAAACCCAGAAAATGCTGATACCAAGAGGCACTTGCTGACAGGAGCCTGGTATAGCTTTCCCCTGAGAGGCTCTGCCAGAGCCTGACCAATAGCGATGTGAATACTTGAAGCCAACTATTGGACTGAACATGGAGATCACAATGGAGGCCTTAAGAGGAAGAACTGTAGAAGTTGAAGGGGTTCGCAACCCCATAGGAAGAACGACATCAACAACCTCAACCAATCAGACCCCCCAGAGCTTCCAGGGACTAAACCACACACCAAAGAGTGTATATATGCTCCAGCTGCATATGTCGCAGAGGATGGCCTTGTCTGACATCAATGGCAGGAGAGGCCCTTAGTCCTGTGGCGACTGGATGCCCCAAGTTGGGAAATGCTAGGGATGTGAGGTAGGAGTGAGTGTTTGGGTGGGTGAGGGAGCTCCTTCATAGGATCAAAGGAGAAGGGGATAGAATTCTGGGTTTTTGGAGGGGAAACTGGGAAGTGGACTAATATTTGAAATGTAAACAAATAAAATTACCAATTAAAAAAGTTTTTAAAAATGTGGTTCATTTACACAATGGAATGTTATTCAGCTATTAAAAACAAACGAGGACATCATGAATTTATCAGGGAAATGGATAGAACTAGAAAATATCATTCTGATTAAGATAAGTCAGACCCAAAAGGACATGCATGGTATGTACTCACTGATAAGTAGATATTAGTCAAAAAGTATAGAATACCTGGACTACATCCTACAGATCATATGAAGTATTTACAAGCATAAATGTCCAAGTGAGGTGGGTTTGGCCTCACTTAGAAGGGGGAAGGAAATAATCAGGAGAGGCAGAGGGGGGAAGGGATCTGAGTGGGATTGAGAAGGAAGAGGGGAAAAGGAGAATATGATCAAATATGGGGGTTGGGGACAGGAGAGAAGCCCAGAGGGCCAAGACAATGAATAGAAATAAGTGACCTGGGGGAGTAGGAGGTGGGGGGACCCTCTAGAAAGTACCAGAGACCTTGGAGGTGAGACAGTCTCAGGACTCATTTGAGGTGACCTTAACCAAAATGCCCAACACTGGGGAATGGGAGCTCAAAAAGTCCACCTCCAGTAGATAGACAGGGTCTCAAGAGGAGAGACAGGGTTACTAACCCACCGTCAAAATTTCTGACTCACAATTGTTCTTGTCTAAAAGAACTGCAGGGACAAAAACGGAGAAGAAACTGAAGGGAAGGAGGTCCAGTGATTGGCCCAAGTATGCTATGATGGGCTTACAGACAGGTGCCTAGCATGGCTGTCCTCTGAGATCTCCTACCAGCAGCTGACTGAGATTGAAGCATATATGTACATCCAACCATTGGACTAAAGTCAGGGACCCCTATAGCTGAATTAGGGGAAGGATTGTGGAAGCTGAAAGGGAGAATTACCCTATAGGAAGACCAGCAGTCTCAACTAACCCAGACCCCACAGAACTCCCAGAGATAGAGCAACAACCCAGGATCACACAAGGGTATTCTGAGGCCCCTGGCATGTATGTGTGACAGAGGTCTGTGTGGTCTGGCCTCAGTGGGAGAAGATGAGCTTAATCTTTGAGAGACTTGGGTACCAAGCAAAGGGGGGGGGCTAGTGTGGGGGGAGTACTTTTTCAGATGCAAGAGGGAGGAGGAATGAAAGGAGAAACTGGGAGGGGGATTGAGGGGCAATGACTGGAATGTAAATAAATAAAATAATTTTTAAAAGGTTAAAAAAAAAGAAATGGTGAATTTGATATTCAGGGGAGACCGAATTATGTGCATTGTTAACAACATTGACAACAAATGTACCACTCACTATTTCTCAAAGAAATGAACTTTTTTGTCTGTATTAATCACTGAGTTGTTTCATATCCTCCTGTTAGATGAAACAGAGGCAAAAGGAAAACATAAAGCTGTGTAAGTACTGTGTGTTGCAGAGTTATTCTTTAGAAATGAAACTTGTTGTAGAAATTTCTTGTTGTAGTTGAGTATGTAAATCTTTATGTCTATAGAATATTTAATATTTTCAAAAAATCTATTGGATTTTTTCATTGTCAAATTGTGTCAGATATTTCTGAAGTGAGAGGTATGATCAATGACATTAAGTTTTTGAAAAAAACACAATGTGAAACACTGTAACTTTATTATGGTGCAACCTCAGATAAAAAGGTCTTATGAGAGAAACTAAGGAAAATGTCAAACAAAAGAATACAGCTCACAAATATTTTCTAATGAGGACTCATATTCATTGACTTACAAGGTACAGAAAGCTTTCACAATTCATCCAATGAGTCATCTTTGCACCTACATTTTATTGTCTGCAACTTTTCATCACCTAAATAGATTTTGTTACAACTCAAATTGGTTTTAATGTAATATCAAGAGATAAGTGTAAAAGTTTAGGCTTATTGAAAGAATATTATAAAAGTAGTTCAGCTATTAAAAGAGTAAATTTTTTTCATGAAAAACAATTCTCTGCTTCAAAAGTTGTATATAAATAGGCTCATAGGGAGTAGCACTGCTAGGAGATATGGCCTTGTATGAATAGGTGTGGTCCTATGGAAGAAATGTTTTACTAGGTGTAGGCCTTGTGGTTTCAGAAGCTCAAGGCAATTTCGTGTCATTCTTTCTTCCCGCTGCCTGTCAATCTAGATGTAAAAGTTTCAGCCCCTTCTATACCACCATGGGTGCCATGCTTCCTGCAATAAGAATAATGTAAACCTCTGATTGTAAGCCAGCCTCAATGAAATGTTTTCCTTTATAAGAGTTGCCATGGCCATGGTGTTTGTTCACAGCAACAGAAACCCTAAGATAGCAAATAACTCACAAAATTTATCATTTTTAGTTTATTTTGAATATAAATTTAAGAAATTTTGGAATTGGAGTTTTTCTATTATTTTACAGTAAATTGACACAAAGTAAGGAAAGCAAAATGTGTCCCATATATATTTTTAAATCTCTGGTGTTCTCTCTGGAGAATTTCCACTGAAAGCACTAAGGGAATATAAATTAGGCATATTTGGAAGTAAAGACAAATCTCAGGCAACACAACTCTCATCAAAGAGAACTGCTCAAATAGATCCACAGAATTGTGCCTATGGCTATGGGAGCTGTTCTACCCCAAAGATATCAATTTAAATTTTCTCTCTGGGATTCACCTGTATACAGCTTTCTTTAGAGGATTCTTTTATCCCCACTACAAATAGATTCTTTTTCTCACACAGTCCACTCACTGTCCCTCAAAAAATTCTAATCTATTTACCTGGAATTTTCATAAAACTCTATAGTGAAAGAAATTCAGAAATTGGCATGGAAGAAAGTATATCATAAAACCTGGAGAGGCATTTATTTTGTTTCATAAAAGTGTTCAATGCATATAAATGTACCATCTGATATATATGGTTCACTAAAAGTAATCTAAATAACAGATTGAGAACAATAATAATATATTAAGACAGCAAGAGTCATGAAAAATAATTTGTGAAAATCTGCAATTTCCCCCTTCCTGAACTTCCCTCAGAGTTATTCACTCCATCTCCCCTCTCCTTTGCCTCTGAGAGAGTGATTCCCCAACCTCCATACCTACCCACCTCAACCCATACACATCCAAACCTCACACCCCAGCATCCCCTTTCCCTGGGGCATCAAGTCTCCAAATGATTAGACATATCTCAGTGAGGCCAGACAGGGCAGTCCTCTGCTACATATGTGCTGGGGGCCACAGGCCTGCCCATGTATGATGTTTGATTGGTGGCTTAGTCTCTGAGAGCTCTGAGGGGTCAGGGCTAGTTGATTCTGATGTTTTCCTATGGTGTTGCAATCCCTTTAGCTCCTTCAATCCTTCCCCTAACTCTTCCATAGGTGTCCTGTGACCTCGGTTTAATGGTTGGCTGGTTCTTCATCTGTCTCAGCTGCTGGTAGAGGCTCTCAGAGAACAGCCATGCTAAGCTCCTATCTGAAGGCACAACATGGCATCAGGTATAGTGTCAGGGTTTGGTGCCTATGCATTGGATGGATCCCATGCTGGGCCAGTCTCTGAGTGGTCTTACCTTTAGTCTTGGCTTCAATTTTTGTTCCTCAATTTCCTTAGACAGGAAAATTTCTGGGCCCAAAAATTTGAAGGAGGATGGGTAGCCCTATCCTTCCACTGGGTGCCATGTCTATATCCTTGAGGTGATCTCTAGGTTCTTTCTCTCCTCTGTTAGGCATTTTGGCTAAAGTCATCTCCATTGAGTCTTGGGATCAAAGAAATTCTAAATGACCAACTTCCATTAGCTAAGTTCTACATTCCAAAGATTATCATTTTACCAATAGAGTGCCAATAGCTGGGAAAACTAAGTATTCAAAATATGGTACTATGGGAATACTTTCATTGCTTAAAAGTAATAGGTAACAATGACTTGTCACCTTGTCATTTCATCAGTCTAAAACCCCATACCATTATTTTTTAGGCTAGGTCTTCCTATCTCAGTCTGGTTTGAAAGGACATACCCAGAAGTTTGTTACTATCTTCATTAGGTTTTCTGTTGCTGTGAAGAAACACCATGTCCACAGAATCTCTTATAGAGGAAAGCATTTAAATGGGACTGGCTTAGAGCTTCAGAGGTTTAGTCCGAAACTGTCATAGCAGGAAGCCCATTGGCACACACGGAACTGGAAAAGGAGCTGAGAATTCTATGTGTGGATCAAGCAGGCAACAGGCAGCAAGAAGAGAGAGAGAGAGAGAGAGAGAGAGAGAGAGAGAGAGAGAGAGAGAGAGAACACTGGGCTTGGCTTGAGCAATTGAAACCTCAAAGTCCAAGTGACAAACTTCTTCAACAAGGCCACACCTGCTAAAAGAGCCACTTCCTATGTGCCTATGGGGAACATTTTCATTCAAATGATCACAGTTACCATGGTGTTTCTAAATCTCATCAAATCAACAATTAAATTATTAACCATCACATGCCACCATAGGTTGTAGAAAGAATCATGTATGGGAATCAAATTATTTGTAATGAACAACAAGTTCATATATTGAAGTTCTAAGCTCCAAAATGAATAAATTTGGAGACACAGGTTTTAAAATTTTTAAAGTGGCTTGCGAGATGGCTCAGCAGTTAAAAGTACTTGCTGCTCCTGTATAGCACCAGAGTTCAGTACCCAGCAACCATATCTGAGAACTCACAAGCCTTGTAACTCAAGTTTCAGGAGATCTGATGCCCTATTCTGGTCTCTATGGCCATGCACACCCCATACTAATAAAAACATATACAAATATACATAAAGAGGAATAAATCTTACAATAATGAACATAATAAAGGTTAAATGAAGTCTTAAGAGTGAGTTCCAATCTGATATGATTGATGCCATTTTCATTGGTTTCTTATTTATTTTTATTGAAAAATATTTAATTCAAAATATTCTGATCATGGTTTTCCACGACTCTTCCTGACTGGTGTCTTTTTGATAAGAGCTTTCCACTGTTAGTCTCTGTCTGTCTCTGTCTCTGTCTCTCTCTCTCTCTCTGTATGCATATATCACACACACACACACACACACACAAACACACTGAGGAATAGGGATAAAAAGACATTATATAAGAAAAATCAATTATGTGTCTGACAGTTGTTATCACAAAGTAGAATTTGCACCTTCAACTTGGACTTCCAGCCTCTCAAACTGGGAAAAAAAAAGAAATTTAGGCATCTGAAACTATCCAGTCTGTGGTATATCTTTATGGCAGCAGAGGAGACTACTATAAGCAATGCATGAATCTGAGCAGTTGGAGAGGAGCCAGAAACATAATTGATTAAGATGATGATCTCATCCGAATTGATGAGTTGGGGGGTAGCTTTTACATCTTGCTTTCTGGTTTAGGATGAATGAGGTATATCAAGGTCATGTTAGATGGGTTACAATAGCTACTTCTTCAGTGATAGCATTTCTATGAGCATAGAGCATTCTTGAAATCAGTTATTATTTATCTGAATTTAAGTGAGTTTAAGATATATATATATATATATATATATATATATATATATATATATAATGACTAAGAGAAAAGTCCAAGAATTCTATAGAAGAACATAAATGCTGCAAATATGTGAAAATGGAAAAAGCAAACATTTGTGTGTCACATAAAATAGACAGCAGTAGAAATCCTGCATGATGAGTCCCTCCAGAATTAGATATTACAAAGAATGACAGAAATCATTTTCTAAAGAATAGTTTTAAAATAGTTCCACAAAATGAAATTGGCACTCAAAGGAAAAGGAAAGACAATTAGTAAAGGGAAATTTCTTTTTCTTTACTCCATAGACACAAAGGCACAAAGAACACTGTTAGAACAGCAATTACTGCAATTCTTCCCAGAACATCAGTTTTATGATTTACCAGAAACTATTCTGACCCTTGGAGAAAAGATTAACACCTTATGTAATATCAGGAATTAAGAACAAAGAGATAAATGGTTACATCTTCAATGTACAAGAGGGATGGCAGGAAGAATAAATTGGAAAGGTTCTGGCAATCTCAAAGTCATTAGTATAATTCAAAGACAATGTGTACTGCCTTCTTATTGTGAAAATGTCATTCATGCTAATTATTCATATTCTTATTTATTTCTTAGAACAGAGGATATTCTGCTCTGACATCACCACATTCTGGTAAGTACCTATGTTTGCACACTGGTAAGAGGTATTGCTTAAGCGAAGGGAAATGAGATTTTTTTCTCACTGATTATCAAAGGATTGTTAAAGGAATAAGTTGTCAGTTTGTTTTGAACTTGCATAAGCTAGAGAAATAAACCCAGACTGAAAAATAAAACATATACTACTAATACCTATTAATACATGATTAGAATTAACTATTATTATAAATTTTAATATATATCAGCTTTTCTCTGTCTGGTATAATTTTTTAGAGAAACTGCATACTGCACACTTACCATGCTCAATTAAAATTTCCATCATATACTTTGCATAATATGCATCATGATACAAATTTGTTAGGTTTTGATATTGTTTTTGATATTGTTGACAAGTCAAATAAATGAGTTTATATATATATTTTTAGTGTTCCTAAATATAAATTGATATGTTTTCTTATTTTATTTTTGCTGCCTTTTAGTGAAAATAAATTATTAATATTGTTATCATTATTAAATAGACAATAAATTGATGTATTATTTCCAGCTAAAACCAATCACATTGTCAGTAAGGCGTAAAACTAAAGCAGGAAGGGATAGGCTTCATGTGCTATTATTTTTAAAAGAAGAATAAGAAAAATCAACAGTAAATTTCATCTCTAGGGTTTTGTGCTGAAATAAAACAAGTACTTCTACAATGAGGAAGAACCCTGCTTGCTATTAATTAAAAAAATCTAATTCATGTCTGGAGAGATAGTTCAGTGGTTAATAGCACAGGCTGCTCTTCCAGAGGACCTTGGATCTACTCCTAGCACCAGTGCCTAATCATCCTTCTTAAACTTGACTCTGGTATAAGACAAGCAGTCCAGCATCAACCACCAGTCCACTGACCACAACAGCCCTAAGGTATCCACAGTACTCCATATGCTGACCTTGGGGATGCAGGTCTTGGCCAGCTGCTGGTAATGCAGACCATGAAATCTCTCAGCATCCCTGGTGGTCTCATCACTCTTGTCACCCTGTTCGGCTGCCTTGGAGCACTGCTGATTGCTGCTACCCTATTGGCATTATGTGAATTTTCCTCCCTCTTTTGATTTCTTCTTCTGGATATACAGTAGAAAGGAAAAAATTGATATGTTAAAATTTATAATAGTTACTTCTGATTATGTATTAATACATCTTCAACACACAAGAGAGGTGGCAGGAAGAATAAAATTGGAAAGGTTCTGGCAATCTCAAAGTCATGAGTACAATTCAAAGACAATGTGTATTGCCTTTTTATTGTGAAAGTGCCATGCTAATTATTCATAGTGTGTTCTCTTCAAACTGAAGTTTTCCTTCTAGTGCATTTTTTAAGCTGGATTGACAGACAGAATTTTCTTAAATTTGATTTTTATCATAGAATATTTTTTGTTCTTGATTGGAGGATATTCTTTTCTTTGCTTTCTGTTGCTCACTCTGGTTCTTAGTCCAGCTATGAGTTCTATGCTAGAGAATATTTCTGCTGGTTAGGTGGATGCACAGCATTTATTACTCACATATTCAGTCTGACATTTTTTCTTTGCTTTGGATTTTGTGGGAGAGGTGTTTGCTTTCAAGATAAAATGAAAGTCTCTTTCTTTCTAGCCTATAAGGAAGGCATGGAAGAATATAGATGAACTGAAAGTGAGAGCACAGAAAACTGATGTGGGTATGAAAGTCTTTATAGAAAATCTTGGTCTTTCTACTCAGGTCATAATAACAATAGGCCTAGTGGATCGCTTGTGATATCAACGAATAGGGAAGAATATTGGGGCCTAAAAGGTTTTATAAAAGCGACGGAGAGATGGGTAATAGAAAAAGAGGGGGCAGGAACATGTTCATCAAAACTAAGGATATATAGACCTTATGAAAACACGCTAATATAAAAGGTAATTAAAATACAAGTTTAAGAAGGGCATTTGAAAGGTACATTAAGAAAGGTACCTCACATGGCCAAGTGGAGCTGCTCTTAGAGAACAGGACATATTCAATTAAAATTTCAGTGCTGGAAATGACTTAACCTGCTTACTTATTATTGGTCAGTGAGGCATCTGAGAACCTAAAACAAATCATTGACAATGACATTGTCTTTGGTTGCTATTATAACTAGATGGTAAGTCTGTTTCCTCATACAACACACACTTTAGTTTCAGACAAGGAAACTTACACTGTTGGCTAGCTTTCATAATGTTATAAGGCGCTATAGGGATGTTATGGTAGAAAAAGAAAACCTAATGGTCTAACTAGGCACTGGAACTAAAAGCTACACCATGATGTGACCACTGGTGCAGTACTGGGGAGAAAAATAATCTCACTTCAGTTTTGATTAGATTTGAGCCTGTTCCACAGGGGGGAATTTTTGCATGCTTATGTAAGCATGCTTAAAACCTAGGTCCTAGGGAAGGACCTATGATGCTGATCTTGTAAATGACCATGTTGTCAAACTGTCTTCTAAATATTTATGTTTATATCTATATTTTTGTGATTCTCTCAACCTTGATTAGAGAAACTTATTAATGATAGTGCTTAGTATAGAGACTTTTAACTGTTCAAAATACTGAGAGTAATTGAGTCTGAGTCCCTAACATTATAAGTAAAACCTCTGTCAACCTGTCCACCATCTCCTACCGAATGGTCAGGGAAGACTGGAAAAGGGGAAACAGAAAATGGAGGAGCCAGAGAATGGGGAGCAGTACATTAAAATGCTATACTCTGGATGTGGCATTGCTTTGCACATAGGAATTCACTATAGCTATGGTTACTGGCTCAAGACCAGCACATGACCAAGCCAGATTAAATTTTGAGTACAGATGAGGGAAGGGCTCCTGAAGGAGAGGGAAGTCACTTCTTTGGATAGATGGCCACTGAGAGGTTGCCTATTCTTCAGTGGATGATACCACACTGTCAGGAGCCACAATGAGACAAGCTAATATACTAGCAGGTGACCATCCTGAAATGACCTGCTTTAGATTATTATATAATCTGCGACAGGTGAGCCCTCATTCAGCAAGGCTGTGTGGACTAACTTTAGAAATGATTCCTGTTATTAGTATGCTTTTCCTGTTATTATTAAACATGTATAATAATCAATAAGTAATAACACACCCTTTTGAAGCAGATCTCTGCAGATCCATAAAGATGTACTGTCTTATAAGTGGTGCTATGTAGACAAATAGATGACTTAAGTTTTACTGAGGATTTACTATAAGAATTCCTAAAATTATATCTGTGATTATGAAGCTCTTTAATAGTGGAACTGATTTTTTATTGGATATTGTCTTCATAAAACCTTTCCTGATTAGCCTTTTCAACAAATGGTGCTAGTTCAACTGGAGGTCAGCATGCAGAAGAATGCGAATTGATCCATCTTTATCGCCTTGTACTAAGCTCAAATCCAAATGGATCAAGGACCTCCACATAAAGCCAGACACTCTGAAGCTAATAGAAAAGAAACTGGGGAAGACCCTTGGGGACATTGGTAAAGGGAGAAAATTTCTGAACAGAACACCAATAGCGTATGCTCTAAGAGCAAGAATTGACAAATGGGACCTCATAAAATTACAAAGTTTCTGTAAGGCAAAGGACACCATCAAAAGGACAAATCGGCAACCAACAGATTGGGAAAAGATCTTCACCAATCCTACATCAGATAGAGGGCTAATATCCAATATATATAAAGAACTCAAGAAGTTAGACTCCAGAAAACCAAACAACCCTATTAAAAAATGGGGTACAGAGTTAAACAGGGAATTCTCACCTGAAGAACTTCGGATGGCGGAGAAGCATCTTAAAAAATGCTCAACTTCATTAGTCATTAGGGAAATGCAAATCAAAACAACCCTGAGATTTCACCTTACACCAGTCAGAATGGCTAAGATTAAAAATTCAGGAGACAGCAGGTGTTGGAGAGGATGTGGAGAAAGAGGAACACTCCTCCACTGCTGGTGGGGTTGCAAATTGGTACAACCACTCTGGAAATCAGTCTGGCGTTTCCTCCGAAAACTGGGCATCTCACTTCCAGAAGATCCTGCTATACCACTCCTGGGCATATACCCAGAGGATTCCCCACCATGTAATAAGGATACATGCTCTACTATGTTCATAGCAGCCCTATTTATAATTGCCAGATGCTGGAAAGAACCCAGGTATCCCTCAACAGAAGAGTGGATGCAAAAAATGTGGTATATCTACACAATGGAGTACTATTCAGCCATTAGAAACAATGAATTCATGAAATTCTTAGGCAAATGGATGGAGCTAGAAAACATCATACTAAGTGAGGTAACCCAGACTCAAAAGGTGACTCGTGGTATGCACTCACTAATAAGTGGATATTAACTTAGAAAACTGGAATACCCCAAACATAATCCATACATCAAATGAGGTACAAGAAGAAAGGAGGAGTGGCCCCTTGTTCTAGAAAGACTCAGTGAAGAAGTATAGGGCAAAACCAGAACGGGGAAGTGGGAAGGGGTGGGTGGGAGGACAGGGGGAGAGAAGGGGGCTTATGGGACTTTCGGGGAGTGGGGGGCTAGAAAAGGGGAAATCATTTGAAATGTAAATAAAAAATATATCGAATAAAAAAAAAAGACAAAAAAAACCTTTCCTGATATTCCCCTTCCCCTAAGACCCCCCAACTCCTCCCCCTCTTCCTCCCCCCTGTCTTCATGTATATGCCTCTCCACACAACACACTCCCACCTCCCCCCCTTGGTTTCCCTTTGTTGGGGCCTCTGTTGAGCCTTTACCTGTCCAAGGACCATTCCTCCCACTGATGCCCAGCAAGGCCTACCTCTGCCACATTTTTGGCTGGAATCATGTGTGCCCTTAGGTTGATGGTTCAGTCCCAGGGAGTCTTGCAGCGTAAGGGTGGCCAAAATCATTGTTCTTCCCATGGGTCTGTAAACCCCTTAAGCTCCTCTGGACCATCCTCCAACTCCTCCGTTGGGGACCCCATGGTTGGCTGCTAGCATCTGCCTCTGTATTTGTAAGACTCTGGCAGGGCCCCTCTGGAGACAACCATGGCATGCTCCTTTTGGTATGCACTTCTTGCCATCCATAAAAGTGTCATGGTCTATGGGGGTTTATAGGATGAATCCCCAGTTAGGGCAGCCTCTGGGTGGCCTTTACTTCATTCAGTCTCTGCTCCACACATTGTCTCCCTTATTGCTCCTTTGAGTATTTTGTTCCCATTCTTAGAGGAACCAAAGCACCCTCACTTAAGTCCTCCTTCTTCTTAAGCTTCCTGTCCTGGGTGAATTGTAACTATTGTTATTTGTTATTTTGAGCTTTTGGGCTAACATCCACTTATTAGTGAGTGCATACCATGTGTGTTCTTTTGTGACTGGGTTACCTCGATCAGGATGACACTTTCTAGTTCCATCCATTTGCCTAAGAATATCATGAATTCGTTGTTTTTAATAGCTGAATAGTACTCCATTGTGTATATATACCATAGTTTCTATTCTCTATTGAGGGACATCTGGGTTCTTTCCATCTTCTGGTTATTATAAATAAGGCAGCTATGAACATAGTGGAGCATGTGTCCTTATTACATGTAGAAGCATCTTCTGGGTTTATGCCCAGGAGTGGTATAGCTGGGTCTGCAGGTAGTACTATGTCTAATTTTCTGAGGAATCGCCAAACTGATTTCCAGAGTGGTTTACCAGCTTGCAATTCCACCAACAATGGAGAATTGTTCCTTTTTCCACACATCCTCTCCAGCATCTGCTGTCCACTGAGTTTAAAAAGAATGGAGGAGTGGCCCCTGGTTCTGGAAAGACTCAATGCAACAGTATAGGGGGAATACCAGAACAGGGAAGTGGGAAGGGGTAGATGGAGGGAAAGGGGGAGGGAAGAGGGCTTATGGGACTTGCGGGGAGTGGGGACCCAGAAAAGGGGAAATCATTTGAAATGTAAATAAAAAACTATATCAATAAAGAAAAAAATGTTAAAAAAAAAAACATTGTAAGGTGGAATCCCAGTGTTATTTTGATCTGCATTTCCCTGATAACTAAGGATGCTGAACATTTCTTTAGGTACTTTAGAGTCATTTGAGTTTCTTCAGTTGAGAATTTCCTGTTTAGCTCTATACTCCATTTTTTTTTTAATATGGTTGTTTGACTCTCTGGAGACTAACTTCTTGAGTTCTTTGGATATATTGAATATTAGCCCTCTATTGGATGTAGGTTTAGAAAAGATCTTTTCCCAATTTGTTGGTTGCCATTTTGTCCTATTGACTGTTTCCTTTGCCTTACAGAAGCTTTGAAGTTTTATGAGGTCCCATTTGTTGATTCTTGTTCTTAGAGTATAAGCCATTGGTGTTCTGTTCAGGAACTTTTCCTCTGTGCACATGTGTTCAAGATTTGTCCCCACTTTCTCTTCTATATGCTTCAGTGTGTCTGGTTTTATGAGTAGATTCTTCATCCACTTGGACTTGAGCTTTGTACAAGGAGATAAGAATGGGTTGATTTGCATTTTGCTGCATGCAGATCTCCAGTTGATCCAGCACCATTTGTTAAAAAGGCTGTCTTTTGAGGTCAGGAATACTGATTACCAGAGTATTCCCCAGCATGCAATAAGGACACATGCCCCATTATGTTCATAGCATCCTTATTTATAATAGCCAGAAGCTGGAATAAACACAGATGTCCCTCAATGGAGGAATGGATATAGAAAATGTGGTATATTTACACAATGGAATAATACTCAGTAATTAAAAACAATGAATTCATGCAATTCTTAGGCAAATGGTTGGAACTGGAAAATATCATCTTAAGTGAGGTAACTCATTCATAAAAGAACACACATGGAATGCAGTCACTGATAAGTGGATATTAGCCCAGAAGCTCTGAATACCCAAGACACAACTCACATATCAAGTCATTCCCAAGAATATCCCAAGAATAAGGAAGGAGAGGGCCCTGGTCCTCGAAAGACTTGATACAGCATTGTAGGGTATTACCAGGACAGAGAAGTGGGAGGGGGTTGATTGGGGAATGGGTAGAGGGAAGAGGGCTTATGGGACTTATGGGGGGGACCAGAAAAGGGAAAATCATTTGTAATGTAAACAAAGAATAAGAAAAAAAGAATGTGAAAAAATGCTGTCTTTTTTTCACTGGATGATTTTAGCTCCTTTGTCAAATATCAAGTGTCCATACATGTGTGGGTGCTTTTCGGGGTCTTTAATTCTATCCCATTGATCTTTCTGCCTGTCTGCATATCAATAGCAAACAGTTTTTATAACCATTGCTGTGCAGTAGAGCTTGAGGTCAGGGATGGTGATTCCCCCAGAAGATCTTTTGTTGTGGAGAATAGTTTTTGCTATTCTGGGATTTTTGTTATTCCAGATGAATTTGAGAATTGCTCTTTTTAGATATATGAATTGATTTTGGATTTTGATGGGGATTGCATTGAATTTGTAGATTGCTTTCAGCAAGATGGCCATTTTTACTATATGAAACCTGCCAATCTATGAACATGGGAGATCTTTACACCTTCTGAGACTTTCTTCCATTTCTTTCTTCAAGAGACTTAAAGTTCTTGACATACAGATCTTTCACTTGGTTCATTAGGGTTGCACCTAGGTATGAAATATTATTTGGGACTATTGTGAAGGGTGTCATTTCCATAATTTCTTTCTCCTCTTGTTTATCCTTTGAGTAGAGGAAGGCTACTGAATTGCTTGAGTTAATTTTATATCCCTCGACTTTGCTGAAGTTGTTTATCAGCGTTAGGACTTCTCTGGTGGGAAGTCTTGGGGTTGCTTAAGTATACTATCATATCATCTGCAAATAGTGATATTTTGACTTCTTCCTTTCCAATTTGTATACATTTGAACTCCTTTTGCTGCCTGATTGCTCTGGCTAGGACTTCAAGTACTATACTGAATAGAGAGGGAGAGAGTGGGCAGCCTTGTTTGGTCCCAGATTTTAGTGGGATTGCTTCAGGTTTCTCTCCATTTAACTCAATGTTGGCTACCAGTTTTCAGTATATTACTTTCACTATGTTTACGTATGGGCCTTGGATTCCTGATCTCTCCAATACTTTTATCATGAAGGGATGCTGGATTTTGTCAAAAGCCTTTTCAGCATCCAATGAAATGACCATGTGCTTTTTTCCCTTTAGTTTGTTTATGTAGTGGATTACATTGATGGATTTCCATATATTGAACCACTTCTGCATCCCTGGGTTGAAACCTACCTGATTGTGGTGAATTAAAGTTCTGATGCATTCTTGGATTTGGTTGGCCAGGATTTTGTTCAATATTTTTGCATGCATGTTCATGAGGGAGACTGGTCTGAAGTTCTCCTTCCTTGTTTGGTCTTTGTTTGGTTTAGGTATAAGCTTTATTGTGGCTTCATAGAATGAGTGTTCTTTGAGTTTCTATTTCATAGAGAAGTTTGAAGAGTATCAGTATTAACTCTTCTTTGAAGATCTGATAGAATTCCCCACTAAACCCATCTTGTCCTGGGCTTTTTTTGATGGGAGACTATTAATGACTGCTTCTATTTCCTCAGGATTTATGGAACTATTTAGATGATTTATCTGATCCTGTTTTAACATTGACACCTGGTATGTATCTAGAAAGTTTTCCATTTCATCCATGCTTTCAAACCTTGTTGCATATAAGTTCTTGTAGTAGGACCTGATGGTCTTTTGAATTTCCACAGTTTCTCTTGTTATGTCTCCCTTTTCATTTCTTATTTTATTAATTTGGATACTGTCTCTGTGCCCTCTGGTTAGTCTGGCTAAGGGTTTATCTATTTTGTTGATTTTTTTCAAAGAACCAGCTCCTTGTTTTGTTGATTCTTTGTATAGTTCTTTTTGTTTCTTTTTGGTTGATTTCAGCCCTAAGTTTGATTATTTCCTGCCATCTACTCCTCTTGGTGTATTTGCTTCCTTTTGTTCTAGAGTGTTCAAGTGTACTGTCAAGCTGTTAGAGTAAGCTCTCTCCATTCTCTTTTTTGAGGCACTCAGAGCTATGAGTTATCCTCTTAGCACTGCTTTCATTGTGTCCCATAAATTTTGGTATGATGTGTCTTCATTTTCATTAAATTCTAAAAATTCTTTAATTTCTTTCTTTATTTCTTCCTTG
Source organism: Apodemus sylvaticus (assembly GCF_947179515.1). Lineage (NCBI taxonomy): Eukaryota > Metazoa > Chordata > Mammalia > Rodentia > Muridae > Apodemus > Apodemus sylvaticus. The sequence continues at coordinate 122,664,185 of NC_067495.1, forward strand.
ACAAAGCTATCATTGAGAAGATAGAGCATTGTTCAAGGTCCATGTGCATGTGTGTTTTCCATTGCTTTTGTTTGAGCTTAAGACCAGCTTTACACCATGGTGATCTGATAAGATACATGGAATAATTTCAGTATTTCTGTATCTGTTGAGGCCCGCTTTGTGACCAATTATATACTCAATTATATATTCTGGAGAAGGTACCATCTGACCTTCTCTAATGGGGCAGTGGAAGTGGAGGAGGGAGGGGTAGAAGGGAAGGAAGAGGAGTGGTGGTCTGGAGGTTGCTGGGTAGAGAGTGGCTCTGGGCCTCTAAGTGTAGAGCATGGTTCTTACTGAATAGCCTGTTCCTGCCAGTTCTCAAGAGAGTATCAGGAAGTAGGATCTTCCCCATGTCAGCTGTGGTCTACCACATCAGATGGAATGGGGCAGTGGTGATTAACCTGTTTCTGCCAGTTCTCTAGAGAGTATCAGGAAGTGGGGTTTCCCTGTGTCAGATGTGGCACAGGTCTCTGAGAGCAGGACTCCATCTAAGTGCAGGACTCCCTGCAGGTCAGATGCTCCCTTGCAGGATACATGCCCAGACAGCTGTAGAGCTGCCCAGCTCCTACATGCAGAAGGAACCCAGGTGGGCTGTGTTCTGAATGATCTTTCACTCTGGTGTTCTCTACTTAACTGGCTGAGCTGGCTGCTTGGTCACAGGAGCCAAGATGGTGGCCAATAGTGGAATTTTTATTAGGTCCTTTTCTGACAGTCAAAACTGTAATGAGAACTCTGACAGTCTCAAGTGTCACCAGTTAATTGCTCTTAGATGGCAACCAGACTTTCTCCTACTTAGAGCACATTCCAAGAGGTTGTAAAACAATTAACCAAAGGTCATAAAAAGGGAACTAGGATTTATTATAGGTGTTAGGACAGAAGATAAAATATTGACTGGGTATATCTATACAAAACGTCACTTATAACTTAGTAATAGTTTTAAACTTTCTATGAACCTGTAGAGAAGACAAATGATAAATGTCTAGCTAGATAATTACTTCTAATGCATATGCATGTAAACATTCTCTGTTGTAAATTTCTATTCCAATTTATGACTTAGTATTTTGTGTGAACATGTGATAAACTTTGTAACATGTGATCATGTATTCTGAAAGATGTTTAAGGGCTGAGGACAAAGAGAAGAATCAGACCAGAAGAATTTAGGAGAGGAACAGAGCTGAGAGAAGAACTGAACTGAGGAGAAGTTTTTAGTCAGAAGAGAACAAGATTAGAAGGAGAATGCAGAGTGGAATAACTTAGAAACTATAGGTAACATAAAATAACTAAGAGAACAATGTGCAAAATGCAGAGGGAAAAAGGAAAAAAGATGTTTCAGAGAGCAAAAGGAGCAGGCAGTCTTCTCCTTACCATGGGACAGAACAGGTCCCATGGTAAGGACAAGACAGTTTAGTCTTATTAAAAGAAACAAAGCTTTTTTTTTCCTTACAAACATGGATTAAATTCATTTATCATTAAAAGGGTGAATGCTTTTTCTTTTTCAATGCAATAAATATTGGAGTCCATTTTTCATCCAGGATGAGTGAGTTCTTTCTGCTCTGGTGCTTGGTCCTTTGCTCCATATGCATATGTAAGTATGGAGTGTGTGTAAGTATGTAATTGGGAGGTTCTTTGCTCCATATGCATATGTAAGTGTGGATGTGTGTGTAAGTATGTAATTGTGAGAATGTATGCATGTGTGTAAGTATGAAATTGTTAGAATGCATGCAAGCTTGGCCAAACTGACTTTGCGTGGATATATACATGTTTGAAGTTGTGTATGAATTTATATGAAATTATGCATATTCACTTATGTAAAAGTATTTCTTTCTGCAAGTGTTATTTTCTTCTCCTGGTTCAACAGAAGTTTATTGCTCCTAACCTCCCCCTAGACTGACAAGCAGGAGGCAGCTGGACAATAGGGAAAAGGCTCTAGCAACTAATCCTTTACTTAAACTCCTGCTGTTTTAGGATGAGATGCTAAGTGCCTGAGACTGCAGTCTCTGGCTTCAGAAGTACACAGAAGGTAGGTCAGCTACATTAGAATAGTAACTTAGACTTAGATAAGTAAAGCTTTTATTATACAGCAACCCTAAATTTTCCCTAAGAGAAAGTCTTACCCCAGAATCTCTGAAGACAAAGTCTTACCACCACTACCACCCCACCTATACTCACCCCCACCCCCACCCCCCACCCCCGCCTCAGCTGCCTCAAGAAGAACAAGAAGAAACACCTTTGCAGGGGCTGGCTCCTGCCATCACATACCTTGCATGTAAGGTGAGGTCAGGACTGATTTGAACCAGCAGGGAAAGTAGAAAGAAAGAAAGGAAAAGAAACAGAAAGAGAGAGAGAGGGAGAGGGAGGGAGGGAGAGAGAGAGAGAGAGAGAGAGAGAGAGAGAGAGAGAGAGAGAGAGAGAGAGAGGGAGAGAGAGAGAGAGAGAGAACAGAAGGAAGGAAAGAGGCATGAAGTTTGGCTAGAGATGAAATGTGTGATAGGTGTCCTGGGGAAAGTTGTTTTTTGTTTGATTGCTTGTTTTGTTTATCACACTGTATTTATTGTAAATAAAAATTTCATTAGAACTGTGAAGTACTGTGAAGGGATTCAAAGGCTTCTTTGACTTAATGAAAACTATCTAATTGGAGATAATACTTTAATGTCATTTGGTGATTAGCAGATATTTTTTCTTATACGGAAAGTTTTATTTATTTAATTCAGTAAGTTATTTATTTACTTTATATCCTCTGCAATCTAAATCCCCCATTTCACCTCTTCCCCCTATCCAACTCTCTTCCCCTTCTCCTGTGTAAAGGGGAGGCATCCCATGCATATCAGCCTTGGCAGGTCAAGTTGTAGTAAAACTAGATACATCTCCTGTTGAGGCTAGATAAGGCAGCCCAGTTAGGGGAAAGGGATCCAATGACAGGAAATGTAGTCAAAGTTAGCCCCTGCTCCTGCTTTAGGAGTTTCACATGAAGACGCAACTGCACAACTGTTACACATGTGCAGAGGACCTAAGTCTTTGCCATTAGTGCTCTGTTCAGCAACTCAGTCTCCATGAGTCCTTATGGGTCCTGGTTAATTGATTCTGAAGGTTTTCTTATGGGGCCCCTTGCTCAGCTGTCTCTTTCAATCCTTCCTCCCTGTCCTCCACAGGATCCCCCCAAGCTCCACTTAATGTTTGGCTGTGAGGCTCTGCATCTGTTTTCTTCAGTTCTCAGGTGTGAGGCTCCCTTTTGCTAATGTGGAAGGATATCAATAAGTATCGGGGGTAGGTTCTCTCTCACAGTAAGGATCTTAGACTGGGCCAGTCATTGGTTGGCACTCACCTCCATTTCTGCTCTATCTTTTATCCCTGTACATCTTATAGGGAGGGAAAATTGTGGGTCTAAGAATTTGTGGCTGGGTTGGTGTCCCAATCCTTTCATTGGCAGTCCTGCCTGGTTACAGGAGATGGCTTGCTGAGGCTCCATATCCCCCACTGCTAGAAGGTTTATCTCTGTTCACCCTCATCAATTCCTGGGATTTTCGCTGTCCTATGTTCATCCTAGAGATGATACGTTCTTAGAATTTGTGGCAAATATTTCATTGAGTAGTATGCATAAAGGTTTATAATGCAGATTGGTTTGAAATTTTTTTTCTTGGTTGAACCTTTGTGTGGTTTGCTATCAGGGTGACCATGGCCTCATAAAATGAATTTGGCAGTGTTCCCTCTGTTTCTATTTTGTGAAATAATTTGAGAAGTATGGGTATCAGCTCTTCTTTGAAGATTAATATAATTATGCCCTAAAATCCTCTTGCCACAGGTTTTATTTGGTTGGGAGATTTTAATGATTGCTTCTAGTTTCTTAAAACTTATAGGTCTATTTAGTTTGTTTACCTGATCTTGATTTAGCTTTGGTAAGTGGTATCTATCAAGCAAATTGTCCACTTCATTTATATTTTCCAATTTTGTGGAGTACATGCTTTTGAAATAAGACTTAATGATTCCTTGGACTTCATCAGTATCTCTTTTTATGTACCCCCTTTCATTTTTTCTTTTCATTTCCCTCCCTGAAAATGTCACTGATAATGGCCACCTTTAAATTTTTCAAAGTGTCCTTTTTGTCTATGGATTTATTTCTATTGCTGTTTGGCAATTAGGCCAACATATATTATATCTTACTTGTAGATGTTATTTCCTGAATGATATGCTTGGAAGATGAGGGAATATATATCTAAACCATGTTAGGGTGTATTAATATAAATATTCCTTGAAAGAATATTTAAAATGTTCAGCTTTATTTTCAGCAGTTTGTCAATTATAGTGTGGCATGTTATGTTCCTTCTGTATATCTTCATCCCTATCATGTTTTCATAACTAATTTTTCATTTAAAATCTCATCATAAAGCCAAGTGATTTCTCCTTCTGCATGGCTGATGTCATATTTATCATTCATAATTTACCATATTGTTTTAATTAGAAAGAAAAGAAACCCTCTAAGTATGAACATTTAATTTCATATTCTAAAAGATAATAACTTACTTATAGCTTTCATTTATCAATTTCCAGCATTTAAATATCTCAACCGTTTACAGTATTTAAACAATGTACCACTACAATTTAAATATTCAATAAAGATGATGCATTTTCCCCCATAAAATAGTGCATTCAAAACCAAGGAATGACTTCCAGTAACATAAATTAAAGAAAACATTTAAATTACTTCAGTTGCACTAGCACACATTTCTATCTTACCATGTTTGAATATCTTATTTTTGTAGTGATTTGTGTATTAAGAAGGGAGATAATTGAGATAGAATAAAAAATCTTTCTGAATTTTGTTTGAAGCCAATCTGTTGTCACTATTTTAACAGAAGAATTTAAGACAGATTTCTGTACCTGACAGAACACAGTGTTTCTTTTGACCCACAAAGAGTTCTTCCCAGTACATGGTAAACAGACAACATTTTTCTAGTCATAATCTCATCTGTATTTTCCCTACCTAGAATATCTTTTACCAATACTATAAAGAATTTTCCACCTTTAATAGTACACATGGAGAAATAATTTTTTTCCTTTGGAGACTAAAAGAATCTAGCACTTTGTGGGAAAATCATAAATCTCCTAAAAAAAAAAACCAAACAAATTTCATTCCACAGTAAACATTGTCAGCTTTGAAGATGCGAAGTATAAGATCTGTGGGTTTCCTATGGTTTAAAAGTACTTATGAAGTTCTACAACTTAGATCACAGTTATATTGATTTGACAAGTCAAACAAAACTACATTCACTGAAATATAGCACAAATCGCATAATTCAGTATAATCTTTGGACTTTTGTTATTGATGTTATCATTCCATAATATGTATTAAACTGTCATAAGAGATTATCAAGTGCTGTGAGTCTCAAGTGAAATTTAATTTCTTCTGAGAAAATAGAGCATGGTGAGACACTAAATGTAATAATATTATAAATATATAAGTAAGGAGATTTCCTTTTCTCATTGAGTACTAGAAAGCTAATGCATACTGTAGCATACACTAAGAGGATGCGTGTATGATTCACCCTTATGGTTATATTTAATTGTATATTCCTAATCTTTATTTGATTTCTGCTAGAATATTTATTACTTACTTAATATTTTCTTGTTTTATAGTTTGTGTGTTGCTTGAGGTAAAAAAATATCAGACAAGTAATTTGGAAATACACTAACAGAAATAGTTCTCTATTGATGTTGTGCCAGATGCTATAATAGATTTTGATAATTGTTTGAATAATACCAGTAACAAAAACTGGATTTTTTAGATCAGAAGTCAAACACAGATCAGAAAAAAATATGTTAGTTAGCTTTTGCTATGCTAACAAAATGACTCAGTAAACAAAGGAAGAGAATATGTATTTTGGCCTATTACTATAAAGATTTTAGTGTCTGGCTGACATTTTGGGCCCCAGGTGAGGAAGAATGTGGAGAAGGCAGAAAATGAAACAAAATTGTTCTATTTATGGTTGTTAGGAATCAGAGATAAAGGCAGGAAGTACAGAGGGAAAATTATAATCTTCAAATACATAAAGCTGGCATAGTGGCTCATGTAATTCTAATACTTGTGAGGTGGAGGCATGAGGATTGCTATGATTTTTAGGCCTGATTAAACTATCAAATATTGAGTTATAGGCTAACTTAGGCTGTTCAAAACTGTGAAGGCATGTCCTTAGTCTATCAACCTATAACTTATTGAATCCAGAATGATTCATGTTCTCAGGTTCCAATAACTTCTTGAACCTTTACTCTTGAACTCTGTATTAAGTACATAAACCTTCTACATAAGATCCTTTAAGAGCCATCCTGTGATTCTGTGCTAAACTTTAAATCAGTGTTATATTTACATTCATTCAATGGAGGCCACAATATAAAGTAAATGGACTGTCAATTTGAAACTCTGAACTGTTCCTAGCTCCTCATATGTAGAGGATTGTAATTCCCCTTACTTGCCCAATTGCTAGAATGATTCTTGTCTTGACCTGTCACAGGTGGTATGCAGACAACCGCAGTTGCTAATGAGTTTATGAGTGCTGGAGTACTGTCAAGTCTAGAAGTGACTGTGGTTCTTGTTCTCTCCCATGTTTGGCTCTTACAATCTTACTGCCCTCCTCTGTAATGATTCCTGAGTCATGCTGGAAGCACTGATATAAATGCCTAATCTATGTCAGAGTACTTCACAGGCACATATTCTCTGTACTTTGAGCAGTTTTGAGTTTCTGTGTTAACCTCCATCCACTACATAAAGAAATGTCTCTGATGAGAACACAGAGTTGTACTAACCTATGGACATAAATATATAGATTTAGAGATCATTCTGGTTTTTTGGTTTTTTTCGAGACAGGGTTTCTCTGTATAGCCCTGGCTGTCCCAAAACTCACCCTGTAGACCAGGCTGGCCTCGAACTCAGAAATCTGCCTGCCTTTGCCTCCCAGAGTGCTGGGATTACAGGCGTGCTCCACCACCGCCCAGCTAGAGGTCATTCTGAAACTTTGTGTATTTAAGTCATATATGCTTCTGTGAAGAACATTATCTCCTATGTAGCTAAATTCCAACTAATCGCATATATAGTAGGTTTCCATATGGATTTTTTAAGTATCCTTAATGTAATCTTCCATTTCTTGCCATCAATCAAATCTGTAAAGCTTTTTGGATCATAAAGCAATGCATTCACAGACTTTAAGAGTTCCAATATGAGCATCTTTCTAGGATCATTATCATGCTTGCCATAATAATATTAAGAGAGTGGGAAATATAAAAGCTTTTCATAGGAATTCATTAAATTTCATTAAGGGTAATTGATAAATACTGAAATTTCACATGCACTTTTCTGTGGATCAAAAATTGCTGTGTATACTGAATGGATTCCAATAAAATATTCAACACAAAGAAGAGCATATCACACTACACATCACAAATACATACAATGTTAACAATTAAAATAATACTAAAAGAAAAATGAGAATCCTGTATTAAGAAAATAAAACATCCCATATACACATGTAATATTAGAATGAGGAGAATGTACCAAAGCCTGAACAATTATTTAGAGTTTCAAAATTGGGATACCAGATGATGTCAATAAGAAATAAACCAATTCACAGAGTTGTAGAACTAGATTTGTAAAAACATTTTTTGTGAAGGATTATGGAATATTCAACATACAGGGAGGCTCATAACTAGTTACAGGAAACAATAAGCATGAAGGATCCCAGGTAGTTTTATACCTGAAGAATGATTTATCAGTTTCTCTACCAAAGTTTTCAGTGTTATGATATTTCGTTACTGTTCTTTGGGAAGAAATTACAATAAAGTGCTAAAAAAATCTTCATTAAGTCTCTATAGTAAGTAGGTAGTACAGGTAAGGTGACAAATTATCATTTTTCATTTCTGGTCACACACACAAATATATATATATATATATATATATATATATATATATATATATATATATATATATTGCATGTTGATGATTGTAGCAGGCTTGTATATAGAGGAAATAAATAAGAAAAGCAAGGGGCAGTAGCTATTTAAACAACTATAATGACTGAAGAGTTCTATCAATTATTACAGCCATAAGAAGAAAATGGTAGAACATATGCTCCAGAGAGCTCTAAGCCAGACTCATCTGACAACATAGTTAACACAATATGTTAATGCACATGTTGAAATTCATGCTAAATATTCCTCAAAACATTACAGATTTGGAGCACATTAAAGGAAAAGGGGGCTCTTACAATTATACTACTGACAGCAAGGTTGTAATTGTTTATGCTTTTTATAAAGTATGACCTTGGTGTACATAACTCATGATATATGCATTGGTTTATAGGTAGTAACAAACAAACATGCTTTCTATCTGAATATGATATAAACTTATGTGACTTTGAGTCGACCTGTTCATTTGGTTATATTTGTTTTATTGGCTGTTTATTTAAGACAATACTTAGTCTTTAGTTCAAACTAGCTTAGAATGCACTATGTTTCCAAGGATGGCCTTGAACTTCTCTCTGTCATATTTTCCCAAATACTGGAATTACAGTCATGTGCCACCTTGTGCACCTTCTAAATTGTGGAATTTACATAATCTGTATAATTTGTATTTTCTGATACAAAATAAGACAGAAACAATGAAAAGATAATGCATGCAGTAACATATACTACTTGTAGATGGAGTATTGTCAAATACAGACTCTGTGAAATAAGCTAGAATGTATCTGGCTTTTGCATTACCAAAATAAAGGTAAGCTTTTGAGATATCTCAAAAAAAAAAAAGCACTGATAAAAATTTTAACTTGCATGTAGTAGGATGATTTTTTGTAATTTTAAAAATGACAAAATAATATAATTATGGTTTAATTAAATATACGAATACTAAAAGGTCAAATGTATGTGCAATAATTACCTACATAAAAAATCAGTTCATTTTTATATTTTATACAAAAAGATTTGCATAAAAAAGAACTGTGAAATTGGATGCTGTTAAGAGTAGAGGTTAGATATGTCTAACATCAGGAAATTTTAAAAGAATGAGCTAAAATAAATCATGACAAACTGTGATACTAAATGCTATCTGAATATAATTTTCATGCAATCAATATATTTATAACCAAATAAGTTTTGAAGTAAAATTGTTAGATATAAACACTAAATAAAGATTGGAAACTTATAATTTATTGGCCAAGCTTAACACAAAGTCTAATTTTATATAGTCTTTGAGTTTAAAATATTCACTTGAATTTTATTTGTATTGTTAAAATAAAATAAAAGAAAAAACAAAATATACTAAAGTACTTATTACTGAAATATTTATTGCATTATTTTTTAAGTAAAGACTATTTTCCTATTTAAAGTGTAAAGTTTAAATAGAAAAATAATAAATAAAGTCATTATGGTTGTTTAAATAGGTACTGCCCCTTGCTTTTCTTCTTTATTTCCTCTATAAATAAGCCTGCTACAATCATCAACATGCAATACATATGTATATGTATGTGTATATGTATGTGTATGTGTATGTATATGTGTGTGTGTGTGTGTGTGACCAGAAATGAAAAATAATAATTTGTCACCTTACTTGTACTGGCTACTTACTATAGAGACTTAATGAAGATTTTTAGCACTTTATTTTAAGTGAAGTTCTATTTTCCTCCAGTATGAGTAGAGATTACTTTTGGGTTATTAGATTATGTAGACTTTTATTCTTTTCATAGTTTTTCAAAAATTTACATAATCTTCATATGATGGAGATCTAAATAGTGAACATGAAATGAATATGTGCTCATAGTGCTGAACGTTTCCTCTCTGATGTGATTGAAACCTTTAGTAGCATAGGCATAAGCCACATATCTGAATGTTTTTTAAAAAATTTGAATTTATTATTTCCAGATGAATGAGGTTATATGCCTATATGAGAGGGCTAATTTATAAATTCTCTTTCACAACCCTAGTCTAACACGTTTTTATAGGAACTGTGCCTAGAGACTCTATTTTTAGAAATTTCCTAGGTCCCTAGTTCTGCCAGTTGTGTAAATCTAAAAAGAATTGGTCTTAAGCTCCGTTAGAAAATTAAAAAAACAATGTTGTACTAAAAATGGGTGAAGTGGTATTTAATTTATTTTTAATTTTTTATTAGATATATATTTTATTTACATTTCAAATGTCCCCTTCCCTGGTTTCTCCCACCAAAATCCCCTAGCCCATCTCTCCTTCCCCTGTTATCCAATCAACCCACTCCAGCTTCCCTGTCCTGGCATTCCCCTATACTTCAGTATAGAGACTTCCTAGGATCAAGGGCCTCTCCTCCCTTTGATGTCCAACAAGGCCATCCTCTGCAGCCTAGGCATCTGGAGCCTTGGATAACTCCAAGTGTACATTTTTGTTGATGGTTTAGTTCCTGGGAGATTTAGGGGTACTGGGTGGCTCATATTGTTGTTCCTCCTATGGCACTGCAAACCCCTTCAGCTCCTTGGGTACTTTCTCTAGTTCCTCCATTGGGGACCCTGTGCTCAGTTCAACGGTTGGCTGAGAGTGTCCCTCTCTGTATTTGTTATGCACTGGCAGAGCCTCACAGATGACAGCTATATCATGCTCTTATCAACAAGCACTTGTGGGCATCGATAATAGTGTCTGGGTTTTGTAACTGTAAATGGGATGGATCACTAGATAGGGTAGTCTCTGGATTGTCTTTCCCTCAGACTCTGCTCCACACTTTGTATCTCCTTCCGTGAGTATTTTTTCCCCCTTCTAAGAAGGATCAGAGTATCCATACTTTGTTCCTCCATCTTGAGCTTCATTGATCTGTGAATTGTGTCTTGGGAATTCCAAGATTCTTGGTTAATATCCACTTATCAGTGAGTGCATACCATGTGTATTATTTTGGGATTGGGTTACATCAGTCAGGATGATATATTGAATTCATTGTTTTTAATAGCTGAGTAGTATTCTATTGTGTAAATATACAAAATTTTCTGTATCCATTCCTCTGTTGAGGGACATATGTGTTCTTTCCAGCTTTTGGCTATTACAAATAGGGCTGCTATTAACATAATGAAGCATGTCTTCTTATTACATGCTGGAGAATCATCTGGGTATAAGCCCAGGAGTGCTATAACAGGGTCCTCTGGTACTATAATACCCAGCTTTCTGAGGAACCACCAGACTGATTTCCAGAGTAGTTGTACCAGCTTGCAACGCAACCAGCAGTGGAGGAATGTTACTTTTTCTCCACAACCTCTCAAGCACCTGCTGTCTCCTGAGTTTTCGTTCTTAGCCATTCTGACTGATATGAGGTGAAATCTCAGTGTTGTTTTGATTTGCATTTCACTGATGACTAAGGATGATGAACATGTCTTTAGGTGCTTCTCATCCATTTGATATTCCTCAGGTGAAAATTCTTTGTTTAGCTCTGTACCCTATTTTTAATAGGTTTATTTGGCTCTCTGGAGACTAACTTCTAAAGTTCTTTGTATATATGGATATTAGCCCTCTGTTGGATGTAGGGTTGGTAAAGATCTTTTCCTATTTTGTTGCTTGCTGTTTTGTCCTATTAACAGTGTCCTTTGTCTTACAGAAGCTTTGTAATTTTATGAAGTCCCATTTGTCAATTCTTGATCTTAGAGCATAAGCTATGGGTGTTCTGTGTAGGAAAATTTCCCCTGTGCCCATGTGCTCAAGGTTATTCCCCAGTTTCTTTTCTATTAGTTTTAGTGTGTCTGGTTTTATGTGTAGGTCTTTGATCCACTTGGACTTGAGGTTTGTATAAGGAGATAAGAATAGACTGGTTTGCATACTTCTGCATGCGAGCTGCCAGTTTAATCAGCACCATTTGTTGAAAAGGTTATCTTTTTTCCCACTGGATGGTTTTAGCTCCTTTATTAAATATCAAGTGACCATAGGTGTGTGGGTTTATTTCTGTGCTTTTAAATCTATTCCATTGATCTACCTGCATGTCACTGTACCAATACCATGCAGTTTTTAGCACTATTGCTCTGTATTACTGCTTGAGGTCCAAGATACTGATTCCCTCAGAAGTTCTTTTACTGTTGAAAATAGTTTTAGCAATCCTGGGTTTTTTGTTATTCTAGATGAATTTGAGAATTGCTCTTACTAAGTCTATGAAGAATTGAGTTGAAATTTTGATGGGATTGCAATGAATCTGTAGATTGCTTTTGGCAAGATGGGCACTTTTAATATATTAATCCTGCCAATCCATGAGCACAAGAGATCTTTCCACCTTCTGAGGTCTTCTTCGATATCTTTCTTCAGACACATGAAATTTTTGTCATATAGATCTTTCACTCATTTTGTTAGAGTCACACCAAGATACTATTTACTGTTTGTGACTACTTTGTAGGGTGTCATTTCCCTAATTCCTTTCTCAGCCTGTTTATGTAGTGGATTACATTGACAGATTTTAGTATAGGAAGGCTACTGATTTGTTTGAGTTAATTTTATATCCTGCCACTTTCCTGACGTTATCAGCTGTAGGAGTTCTCTGGCGGAGATTTTTGGGTCACTTAAGCATAATGTTATATCATCTGCAAGTAGTGATAATTTGACTTCTTCCTTTCCAATTTGTATCCCTTTGACCTTCTTTTATTATCTAATTCCTCTAGCTAGAACTTTAAGTACTATAGTGAATAGATAAGGAGAGCCTTGTCTAGTCCCTGACTTTAGTGGGATTGTTTTAAGTTTCTCTTCATTTAATTTGATGTTGGCTACTGGCTTGCTGTATATTGCTTTTACTATGTTTAGATATGGGCCTTGAATTCCTGTTCTTTCCAAGACTTTTAACATGAAAGGATGCTGAGTTTTTTCAAATGCTTTTCAGCCTTTAATGAAATGTCCGTGTGTTTTTTTTTTTCTTTGAGTTTGTTTATGTAGTGGATTACATTGACAGATTTCCATATATTGAACCAACCCTGCATCCCTGGGATGAAGCCTACTTGATCATGGTGAATGATCGCTTTGATGTGTTCTTGGATTTGGTTCAAGAGGATTTCATTTAGTATTTTTGCATTCATATTCATAAAAGAAATTGGTCTGAAGTTCGCTTCGTTGAATCTTTGTGTGGTTTTGGTATCAGCATAATTGTGGCTTCATAGAAGTTGTTGGTTAGTGTTCCTTTGGTTTCTATTTTGTGGAATAGTTTGAATAATATTGGTGTTAGGTCTTCCTTGAAGGTCAGAATGTATTCTGCACGAAATCCATCCGGTCCTGTGCTTTTTTTTTTTTTTTTTTTTTTTTTTGTTGTTGTTGTTGTTGTTGTTGAGAGATTTCAATGACTGCGTCTATTTCTTTAGGGGATATGGAACTGTTTAGATGGTCTATTTGACCCTGATCTTACTTTCGTATTTAGTATCTGTCTAGAATATTGTCCATTTCTTCCAGATTTTCCAGATGTGTTTAGTATAGGTTTTTGTAGTAGGATCTGATGATAATTTGAATTTCTTCAGTTTCTGTTGTTATATCGCCCTTTTCATTTCTGATTTTGTTAATTTGGATACTGTTTCTGTTCCATCTTGTTAGTCTGGCTAAGTGTTTATTTATGTTGTTGATTTTTTCAAAGAATCAGCTCCTGGTTTTGCTGATTCTTTGTATAGTTCTTTTTGTTTCTTCTTGGTTGATTTCAGAGTTTGTTTATTTCCTGCTGTCTACTCGTCTTTAGTGCACTAGCTTCTTTCTGTTCTAGAGCTTTCAGGTGTGCTGTTAAGCTGCTAGTGTAAGCTCTCTCCAGCTTCTTTTTGGAAGTACTCAGAGCTATGAGTTTTCCTCTTAGCACTGCTTTCATTGTATACCATAAATTTGGGTATGTTTTGCCTTCATTTTCATTAAATTCTAAAAAGTCTTTGATTTCTTTCTTTATTTCTTCCTTGACCAAGTTTTCATTGAGTAGAACCCTGTTCAGCTTCCATGTGTATGTGGGTTTTCTGTTGTTGTTGTTTTTCTTTTTCTATTGAAGACCACCCTTACTCCATAGTTATCTGAGAGGAGGCATGGAATTATTTCAATCTTCTTATATCTGTTGAGGTCTGTTTTCTGACCAGTTGTGTGGTCAGTTTTGGAGAAGGAACCATGAGTTGCTGAGACGAAGGTATATTCTTTTGATTTAGCATGAAATGTTCTATAAATATCTGTTAAATTCATTTGGTCCATAACGTCTGTTAATTTTACTGTGTTTCTGTTTATTTTGTGTTTCCCTGATCTGTACATTGATGAGAGTGGGATGTTGAAATCTCCCACTATTACTGTGTGAGATGTAATATGTGTTTTGTGCTTTAGTAAAGATTCTTTTATAATGTGGATGCCCTTGCATTTGGAGCATAGATGTTCAGAATTGAGAGTTCTTCTTGGTAGATTTTCCCTTTGATGAGTATGAAGTGTTGTTCTGTGTCTTTTTTGATGATTTTTGGTTGAATTTCAATTTTATCTGATACTAGAATGGCTACTCCTGTTTGTTTCCTGAGACCATTTGCTTGGAAAATTGTTTTCCAGCCTTTTACTCTGAGGTTTGTCTTTGACGCCAAAGTGCAATTCCTGTATGCAGCAAAATGCTGGGTCCTGTTTATGTATCCAGTCTATTTGTCTATATCTTTTTATTGTGGAATTGAGCTCATTGATATTAAGAGATATTAAGGAATAGTCATTGTTGCTTCCTGTTATATTTGATGTTATTTTTATATTTGTCTGGTTATCTTCTTTTGGGTTTGTTGAAAGAACATTACTATCTTGCATTTTATAGGGTGCACTTGTCCTCATATTGGAGTTTTCCATCTATTATTCTTTGTAGGGCTGGATTTGTGGACAGATATTGTGTAAATTTGGTTTTATCATAGAACATCTTAGTTTTTCCATCTATGGTGATTGACAGTTTTTCTGGATATATTAGTATGGCTTGGCATTTGTGTTCTCTTATAGTCTGTATGAGATCTGTCTGGGGCCTTCTTGCTTTCATGGTCTCTGGTGAGAAATCTGGTGTAATTTTGATAGGTCTGCCTATATATGTTACTTTGCCTTTTTCCCTTACTGCTTTTAATATTCTTTCTTTGTTTGGTGCATTTGGTGTTTTGATTATTATGTGAGTGATAGGAGGAATTTCTTTTCTGGTCCAGTCTATTTGGAGGCTTCTCGTATGTTGGCTTGTATGTAGGCTTCTTTGTATGTTCATGGGCATCTCTCACTTTAGGTTAAGGAACTTTTCTGCTATAATTTTGCTGACTATATTGCCTGGCCCTTTAAGTTGTAAATCTCCACTCTCTTCTATACCTATAACCCTTAGGATTGGTTTTCTCATTTTGTCCTGAATTTCCTGGATATTTTGAATTACAATCTTTCTATATTTTGCATTTTCTTTGACTGTTGTGACCACCCTTTGTTTGGTATCTTCATCACTTGAGATTCTTTCTTCTGTCTCTTGTATTTTGTTGTTGATGCTTGAATCTATGACTCTTGGTTTCTTCAACAAAACAGCTGACAACAATGTTAGTAAGGATGTGGGAAAGGAAGTCCTCTCATTCATTTTGGTGGGATTGCAAAGTGATTCAGCTACTCTGTAAAACAGTGATGAGCATTCTCAGCAATCCAAAAGCTTAGTAACCTATGTTATACTCTGCTTTGACATACCCAGAGGCCTTAGCATGCCAGTCCACAAATACTTGCTCAGACATGTTTGTGGCTGTTCTCCCAATAAAAACTAGGAAAATGCAAGAACCTCAATGCCTCTCAAGTGTTGAGTAGATATTGAAAATATGGTACATGTACACAATGAAATTCTATTTAGAAGAAAAGAAAAACTAAATCATGATTTATTCAACTACATGGATAAAACTTGAAAGTACTCTACTAAATAAAGTAATACACACCTAGAAATGCATACATTGCTTTTTCTCTCTTATTTGTGGCTCATAGCACTAAAACTTTACATTTGACTATATTATCTAGAATAAATGAAGAAATCAGGAAAATAAAAAGGGACCAAATGGGAGTGAGGAAGGAAATGAAAAAAGCAGAGGGAAGATATAACTGTGTGTGTGCGTGGGGGGGGGAGGGAATAAAGATAATACAGAAGGCAAGAGAGGACAAGGGGTGCAAAGAACACCTGGTATGACTGAAACATATATAGGAAAATATATTATTTTATGTTAACCCAGATTTGCACTGTATTATAAAAATATATGGTCTCTGTGTGTATCATATAAAAACATTTGAACAAAGAGAAATCACCTTTCCCAGAATATTCTGCGGGTGTATGAATTTCCTGTAAATTGCTGTCTGAAGTATGAAATCAGTGAGAAAATCTTTGCCAGTAAAAGCCCTGCAAAATACTTTGGGGAAGAAGAGTGTGTCCTATAACTGAACAATGTAGAATGTGGTGCAAGAATTGCTTTAAAATGTTTCCAATGTGGGTATCTCAAAAAGGATAGTTCATAAGAGTAATGGATTTTTAAAACTCCAAAATCACAAATATAAGTAGATCTAGATGCACAAAGTGCTCGTATGTGGCCCTTTTCTGGAAAAGTGCAAGATATCATAGGTTGTAGTTTTATAGATTCTGGTTCTGAGGTTTGGGCTGCATTCATTGGGGACATGGGATGGATGAATAGAGTTGTGAAATGCTAAATAGCTTGGCCTTTTGTGGATTCGTTAGAGTTTCTTCCCTATGTAATTTCCTCATTTGTCAGTGGAAAAATAGATCTTCTAGATTTTTTTTAATTTAGTAAAGAAAACACAATGTGTGCATATTGAAACACAGTCAACATTTAATTTATAGAACACAAAACTGAAAGTGTGTGTGCCATTGAATATCAATGCTCTCGTCATTTTCCTCCTTTAATTAAAAGCCATTTCCACTCAAATATGTCTTTAAAAATACCCCAGTGATTTGATGTGTCCTGCATGTTTCTCCCACAAGTTTTGCATAGTAAATCAGATTATGTTTTCAAACAAACACTTTAATAAAAAAGACTCAGTGTAGCAGTATAGGGCGAAACCAGAACAGGGAAGTGGGAAGGGGTAGATGGGAGAACAGGGGGAGGGAAGAGGGCTTATGGGACTTTCCAGGAGTGGGGGACCAGAAAAGGGGAAATCATTTGAAATGTAAATAAAAATATATCGTATTAAAAAAATGACACTCCCCCAAAAAAGAAATAATAATTATTTCTTTATGCCATGGCACCAGGCACATATTAAGCAGAGGGCACTCATGGTCCTGGGAAGACTGGATTTCCCTGTGTAGGGGAATGCAAGGGTGGCGAGGAAGGAGTGGGTAGGTAGGTGGGGGACCACTTTCATAGGAGCAGGGGCGTGGAGGATGGGAGATTCCAGAGGGGAATCTGGGAAAAGGGATAACATCTGAAATGTAAATAAATGAAATATCCAATAAAAATGAAAACAAACACCTTTCTCTTCTCCTTCCTCTCCCTTCACTTTTCTCTTAAATTATTTCTCTTACCTTTATCTATTTATTATATCCCAAATATAGCACTCAATTATTTAAACAATGAGAGTAAAAATTCTAACTCAGTGTCCTATGGAAGATGAGTAATGATTTCTATCTCACAAAAACCCATTTTAAGCACTACTGGGTTTTCAACAAGACAAGGGTATATTATAGTTCATTCCTCTATTAACTAAAAGAAGTTTTAAATATACACACTCCAGATTTCACAGCAGCAAGAAGACAAATACACTTTAACATTCACTGAAAGATTTATATTAGCAGGTTTCTATGTACATTAAAGGAGAGATGATTTTGTTTGTACATGAAGGCAGGAGAATATGTTAAACCACTAAATGGAACAATATGTATCAATAACATAATGCATCCAAATTAATGCTTGTTAACAGCAATAAAATTTGCATTAAAACAGCACATTTCTGTATGGAAAAAATGAACAGAACTGGAATTTAAATAAAATATCAACTTTGTTCAATTTATGTGACATTGTTGATTTTTCCTGTTTTTTTTTCTAAAAAGATGTGCTGCTATAAGAATAAAAACTGGCTATATTAATCCTGCCAATCCACGAGTATGGGAGATCTTTCCATCTTCTGAGATCTTCTTTGATTTCTTCAGAGACTTGAAGCTCTTCTCATACAGATCTTTCACTTGTTTGGTTAATCACACCAAGATACTTTATATTCTTTGTGACTATTGTGAAGGGTGGCATTTCCCTAATTTCTTTCTCAGCCTGTTTATCCTTTGAGTATAGGAAGGCTACTGATTTGTTTGAGTTAATTTTATAGCCGGCCACTTTGCTGAAGTTGTTTATCAGCTGTAGGAGTTCTATGGTGGAGTTTTTTTGGGTCGTATAAGTAGACTATCATATCATTTACAAATAGTGATAGCTTGACTTCTTCCTTTCCAATTTGTAACTCTTTGACCTCCTTTTGTTGTCTAATTGCTCTAGCTAGAATTCAAGTACTATGCTGAATAGATAGGGAAAGAGGGGGGAAGTCTTGTCTAGTCCCTGATTTTATTGGGATTGCTTCAAGTTTCTCTCCATTTAGTTTGATGTTGGCTACTGGTTTGCAGTATATTGCTTTCACTATGTTTAGGTATGGGCCTTGAATTCCTATTCTTTTCAAGACCTTTATCATGAAAGGATGCTGCATTTTGTTAAATGCTTTTTCAGCATCTAATGAAATGACCATGTGGTTTTGTTCTTTGAGTTTGTTTATGCAGTGGATTACATTGACAGATTTCCATATATTGAACCAACCCTGCATCCCTGGGATGAAGCCTATTTGATCATGGTATGATGGTTTTGATCTGTACTTGTATTCAGTTCGCAAGAATTTTATTGAGTATTTTTTGCATCGATATTCATAAAGGAAATTAGTCGAAAATTCTCTTTCATTGTTGGTTCTTTGTATGGTTTTGGTATCAGTGTAATTGTGTCCTCATAGAATAAGTTGGGTAGTGTTGCTTCTGTTTCTATTTTGTGGAATACTTTGAAGAGTATTGGTGTTAGGTCTTTTATGAAGGTCTGATCGAACACTGCAATAAAACCTACTGGTCCTGTGTTTTTGTTTGGTTGGGAGACTTTAAATGACTGCTTCTATTTCTTTAGGGGTTATGGGGTTGTTTATCTGGTCCTTATTTAACTTTGGTTTTTGTATCTGTCTAGGAAATTGTCCATTTCATCCAGATTCTCTAGTTTTGTTGAAAATAGACTTTTGTAGTAGTATGTGAAGATTTTTTGAATTTCCTCAGTTTCTGTTGTTATATCTCCCTTTTCATTTATGAATTCGTTAATTGACAGGATTAATATATTAAAAATTGCCATCCTGCCAAAAGCAATCTACAGATTCATTGCAGTCCCCATCAAAATTCCAATTTAATTCTTCATAGTGTTAGTAAGAACAATTCTCAAAGTCATCTGGAATAACAAAAACTTAGGAGAGCTAAAGGCATTCTCAATAGTAAAAGAACTTCTGGGGGAATCAGTATCCTGAACCTCAAGCAGTACTACAGAACAATAGTGTTAAAAAAAATTAATGGGATTGGTGCAGTGACATGCAGGTTAATCAATGGAATAGAACTGAAGACCCAGAAATGAAGCCAAACAGCTATGGTCACTTGATCTTTAATGAAGGAGCTAAAACCACCCAAATAGTGCTGGTTCAACTGGTGGCTAGGATGCAGAAGAATGAAAATCACATCATTCTTATCTCCTTGTACTAAGCTCAAGTCCAAGTGGATCAAGGACATCCACATAAAACCAGACACACTGAAACTAGTAAATTGGGGAAGAGCCTTGAGCACATGGGCACAGGGGAAATTTTCCTGAACAGAAACAGAGCCTATGCTCTAAGATCAAGAATTGACAAATGGGACCTCATAAAACTACAAAGTTTCTGTAAGGCAAAGGACATTGTCAAAAGGACAAAACGACAACCAACAAATTGGGAAAAGATCTTTACCAGCCCTACATCCAACATAGGGCTAATATCCAATATATACAAAGAACTCAGGAAGTTAGTTTCCAGAGAGCCAAATAACCCTATTAAAAAATGGGGTACAGAGCTAAACAAAGAATTTTCACCTGAGGAATATCAAATGGCTGAGAAGCACATAAAGAAATGTTCAACATCCTTAGTTATCAGGAATGCAAACCAAAACAACCCTGAGATTTCACCTAACACCAGTCAGAATGGCTAAGAACAAAAACTCAGGAGAGAGCAGGTATGGTAAGGATGTGAGAGAGAGGAGCACTCCTCCACTGCTGGTGGGATTGCAAGCTGGAAAAACCACTCTGGAAATCACTCTGGTGGTTACTCAGAAAACTAGGCATGATACTACTGAGGAACCCCGTTATATCACCCCTGGGCATATACCCAGATGATTCTCCATCATGTAATAAGGACATGTGCTACACTATGTTCAAAGCAGCCTTATTTATAATAGCCAGAAGCTGGAAAGAACCCAGATGTCCGTCAATGGAGGAATGGATATAGAAAATATTGAATATTTACCCAGTGGAATACTATTCAGCTATTAAAAACAATGAATTCAAATGGATGGAACTGAAAAATATCATCCTGACTGAGGTAACCCAATCACAAAATAACACATATGGTGTGTACTCACTGATTAGTGGATATTAGCCCCGAAGCTTGGAATACCCAAGTCACAATTCACACATCAGGTGATGCCCAAGAAGAAGGAAGAACAAGGTATGGACACTCTGGTCTTTATAAGGAGGAACAAAATACACACAGAAGGAGATACAGAGATAAAGTGTGGAGCAGAGTCTGAGGGAAAGACCATTCAGAGACTGCCCCACCGAGGGATCTATCCCATATACAGTTACAAAACCCAGATTCTATTATTGATGCCCACAAGTGCTTGCTGACAGAAGCCTGTTATAGCTGTCACCTGTGAGGCTTTGTTAGTGCATGACAAATACAGAGGGGGACACTCTCAGCTAGCCATTGAACTGAGCACAGGGTCCCCAATGAAGGAGCTAGAGAAAGGACCCAAGGAGCTAAAGGGGGTTTGCAGTGCCATAGGAGGAACAACAATATGAGTCACCCAGTACCCCCAGAGCTCCCAGGGACAAAACCGTCAACCGAAGAGTACACATGGTGTTACCCATGGCTCCATATGCATAGGCTGCAGAGAATGACCTTGTTGGAAATCAAAGGGAGGAGAGGCACTTGGTCCTGGGAAGTCTCAATGCTGCAGTATAGGGGAATACCAGGAGAAGGAAGCTGGAAAGTGTTGATTGGATACCAGGGAGGAGGGAGAAGGCTTATGGGATTTTTGAGGGGGAGAGGGACCAGGAAAGGAGAAATCATTTGAAATGTAAATAAAGAATATGTCTAATAAAAAAGAAAAAAATAATAAAAACTCGCAAAAACAAGTGAACCAAATCTCAGGTCTTATTAATTCCCTTAAAATTGAATAATACTGTAAATACATAATAACATGCATGGGTAAAATTTAAATCTAGCAAGTAAACTTATATGCCAGTGTATGTAGTATCATAATGACATACAGTAGAGCAATAAGGATCCATCCTCAGTGGATCTATCAAATTTTAGTATGAAGAAAAACACTTTTATTTTATACAGCTTATATTCTATGTTTTGTTTTTCAAAATGTGGATTGCTCTAGTTTCTGTATTGCTTTTTTTCCTGTTTTACACCTAGATTAAAATGTACAAGACTCTATTATTTCCATATCAAGCATGATAATTCTTTTATTCTTTTATCACTCGAACTTAGTATGTGATTTAGAGGTTAATATTCCCAAGAAGTTTCTCCTTTGGAGTACATTAGAGGCTTAGGGAGCCCACTAAGGTACTAACCTGCTTTAGCAGTTATGCAGTTAGCAGACTAAAAACATCAAAAAACCTCCTTAGCCACTTTTTTTACTTCCCTGGGAAAGACTTAGGCATGAGAGTAAATGGTCAACTGTATTTTATTTTATTCATTGAATTTATAGTGCTTATTACCCTCTAGGCACACATAAATACTAAACAAAATCTAGTTTGGGAAAAATCAGCTTCGGTTAAGAGAAAGATTTTCTGAGAAGTTTCAAAAATCGCTTATAATTCTTGTTAAGATCAAGCCCTTCTATTTGGAAACTTCTACTGCACAATTATGAGGCAAGAAATGACAATAACAGAATGAGATAAAGGTCTTCCTTGTACTTCAATAATTGAGGTGGCTTTTAATGTCCTATATGTCTTTCATTTGAATTGAATGAACTTTTCCAAATCCTGCTAATGTACTGCTCCCCATGCTATTAGTAGGATTCTTCTTGGGACAGAAAGGTTGCTCTTGCATTAAGTCTGTGGTGGCATGAAATATGTCACAAAGTAGGCAGTTTCAAAATGGCTATCTTTCAGAGTGAAAAAATGCTTACTTGTATTCTACCTCACTATTCTGATAGTGTTTTTTATTTTCTATTTTTCACAAAATTGTCCACATTTTGGAGAATCAAAAAATTTGTATCTTCTTGAAAGAAGAATGAACAGAGTTTTCAACTTCTTTTTAACACCATAATGTTTTTCCTTTGTTTTCAGTAGCTATCCTGATGGCCCGCTGTGAAGCACATTTATTCGGCATAATTGTTTTCTGATTACTACAGTCAAGGCAGTTTGGTCACCTCTTTTGTTGGTTTCTTTAGCTGCCTCTGAATGTGAATAACCAGGGTGGTTTTATACAACATTGTTGTTTCATTTATAAGGTCACTCGCTAATGTATTCATGAAAAAATAAATTTATAACCTAAAACTCTGTTTATAAAGATTATAATCTACATACTTGTTTATGTTTTGACATGGAATAATAATTAGTCCAAGCTGATCTAGAAGTAAGTATGTAGTCTTGAAATCTTCATGATTC
Organism: Apodemus sylvaticus; assembly: GCF_947179515.1. Taxonomy (NCBI): domain Eukaryota; kingdom Metazoa; phylum Chordata; class Mammalia; order Rodentia; family Muridae; genus Apodemus; species Apodemus sylvaticus. The sequence continues at coordinate 122,687,089 of NC_067495.1, forward strand.
TGTGACCTTTACAACCTGAGTGCCAAATAATTAGATGCTTACACAACCATTCTGAGATTTATCCTTGTATTAGTTACCTGTATAATTACTATGTCAAAATACCTAATCCAAAAACAAACAAAAAAGCTAACAAAAAACCCCAAACTCAAGCTCAAAAAACAACAAACTAAAACAACAAAAACAACAAGAAATTTGGGCTCATTTTGTCTTACAGTTCAAGTGTATAGTCCAACTTGATAGGGAAATCCTGGTGGTAAGAGCTTGCGGTGGTGTGCCACATTAAATCTATGTTCTGAAGCACTAAATGGCACTGCTCAGTTTCCCTTCACTGTTTTCTTCGTTCCAGTGGGGAGCATGCAGCATTTCACTTCAATTAACCTAATGTAGACTATCTCTCATAGGCATGCCTACACATTTATTTCCAAGGTGATTATAGATGGTGTAAAAATGATAGCCAATATAAATATTACTATTTTCTATATTTTAATACACTCAATGTGCCACTGTGGATATTCTGTATTAATTTTAGTTTATGTAATTTGTATGTTTATAAACAGGATAGATTAAAAATCTCCTGAAAATGAGTTGCTACATCAAGACAGCTTTCACTGAGAATTCATGAAAATTCCCAATATAAAATTACCTTTGTTTTTGTTTCCCTTTGTTTTACCATGGTAATTTTAAGAGCCATGGCTTTGGGTATACCAGAAATGTACTCTTCTGTGAGTTTACTTTTATATGTTTAGCATACATTAATTTGCCTGTATTCCATCTGTGTCCTGCAAACTTGAATAAAACTGAATAAAAGGCTAATGGGCTAACTTCTATAGTGGAAGCAGTTTCAAATAATACAACATTTGGGATGTACCATGGCTATGATTCAGTATTTATATTTCTGCTCTAACCTCTTTAGATTTTCCAGCTTGGTTGGATTTCTTTAAGGGACGTAACATCACATAGTGAAGGAAATAGAAGATTTCATTTCACTGTTAGCATAACGGTTATATCAATTTTATATAAAATTATTTTAAAATTGTTTACTGTAAAGATTCCTTTACCATAACTAGCAAACATAATCCAAGTTTATACTAAATTGGACATAGAAACTATACACTAAACATATCACAGTAGGAGTGGAGCTTGCCAAAAATGGATTTTAGTACAAGAAAATGGATATGGGACAGAGCAAAAATTCAGAAATTAATAATTATACATGGATGAAATTAAATCAAAAATAAAAAACCTAGAAGCAAGTGTGCTCTGGTGAATCCAGCGGGCCCCTGAGGGAGCCTTCAAGTGTCTGCTTCCAGATCTGAACAGCCTGGGCCACAGCACTCAGTCTCCAGGAAGTGCGGGAGACCTGGTGTGCACCAGAGGCAAACTGGGAGCTCACAGATCTCTCTGCTTCCTGATCCAGATCATCCTGGGCAGCAACACCACATCTCCAGGTCCTGCAAGAGGCAAGAGGGGTTTCCGGGAGGCTGACTGGGAGGAGTCAGTGTGCTCTGGTGAATCCAGAAGGCCCCAGCAAGAGCCCTCAGGTGTCTGCTTCAGGATCTGAATAGCCTGGGCAACAGCACCCTGTCTCCAGGCAGTGCAGGAGGTAAGCTGTGAACCAGAGGCCACCTGGGAAGGGGCAGCTTGAACTGGTGAGTCCAGCATTGACGAGACCAACTAACACCAGTGAGAACTAGATGGCAAAAGGCAAACGCAGGAATGTCACTAACAGAAATCAAGGCAATATGGCAACATCTGAACCCAATTCTCCTTTAACAGCATGTCCTGGAAACCCCATCACACCAGTAAAACAAGATTTGGATTTAAAATCACTGGTCATGATGCTGGTACAGGAACACATGAAGGACATACTTAAAGAAATTCAGGAGAAAATGGATCAAAAGTTAGAATCCATTGCAAGGGAAACAAAATCATTGAAAGAAATTCAGGAGAATATAAAAGCCAATAAGGAGGAAACGCAAAAAACACTTAAAGAAATACAGGAGAACTTTGGTCAACAGGCTGAGGTCATGAAAGAGGAAACACAAAAATCTCTTAAAGAATTACAGGAAAGCACAAACAAGCAAGTGAAGGAGCTAAGCAAAACCATCCAGGATCTAAAATCAGAAGTAGAAACAACTAAGAAAACTCAAAGGGAGACAACTTTGAAGATAGAAAACCTTGGGAAGAAATCAGGGGACATAGATGCAAATATCAACAACAGAATACAAGAGATAGAAGAAAGAATCTCAGATGCTGAAGATACCATAGAAACCATGGATGGACTCAACAGTTAAAGAAAATGCAAAATGCAAAAAGCTTGTATCCCAAAATATCCAGGAAATCCAGGACACAATGAGAAGACCAAACCTAAGGATTATAGGCATAGATGAGAGTGAAGATTTACAACTTAAATGGCCAGCAAATATCTTCAATAAAATTATGGAAGAAAACTTCCCTAACCTAAAGATAGAGATGCCCATGAATATACAAGAAGCCTACAGAACTCCAAACAGAATGGACCAGAACAGAAATACCTCCCGTCACATAATAATCAAAACAACAAATGTACTAAACAAAGAAAGAATATTAAAGACAGTAAGAGAAAAAGGCCAAGTAAGATATAAAGGAAGACCTATCAGAATCACACCAGACTTTTCACCTGAGACTATGAAGGCTAGAAGATCCTGGGCAGATCTCATGCAGACTCTAAGAGAACACAAATGCCAGCCAAAACTACTATACCCAGCAAAACTCTCAATCACCATAGATGAAGAAACTAAGATATTCCATGACAAAGCCAAGTTAACCCAATATCAATCCACAAACCCAGCCCTACAAAGGATAATAGGAGGAAAACACCAATACAAGGAGGGAAACTTCACCCTGTAACCTTTCATCAAACCCCAAAGAAGTTAACCAATCAAATTTAAAAAATAACGTCAAAAATGACAGGAAGTAACAATCACTATTCCTTAATATCTCTTAACATCAATGGACTCAATGCCCCAATAAAAAGACATAGACTAACCGACTGGATACGTAAACAGGACCCTACATTTTGCTGCATACAGGAAACACACCTGAGGGTCAAAGACAAACACTACCTTAGAGTAAAAGGCTGGAAGACAATTTTACAAGCAAATGGTCTCAGGAAACAAGCTGGAGTAGCCATTTTAATATCAGATAAAATTGACTTTCAAACCAAAGTCAGCAAAAGAGACTCTGAGGGACACTTCTTGCTGGTCAAAGGAAAAATACAAGAAGAAGAACTCTCAATCCTGAACATCTATGCTCCAAATGCAAGGGCACCCTCTTTCGTTAAAGAAACTTTATTAAAGCTCAAAGCACACATTGCACCTAACACAATAATTGAGGGTGACTTCAACACTGCACTTTCCTCAATGGACCGATCAGGAAAACAGAAACTAAACAGGGACACAATGAAACTAATTGAGGCTCTGGACCAATTAGATTTAAGAGATATATATAGAACATTCTATCCTAAAGCAAAAGAATATACCTTTTTCTCAGCACCTCATGGTACCTTCTCAAAAATCGACCATATAATTGGTCACAAGACAGACCTCAACAAATATAAGAAGATCGAACTAATCCCATGCCTCCTATCAGAGCACTATGGAATAAAAGTGGTCTTCAATAGCAACAGAAACAACAGAAAACCCACATACAAGTGGAAACTGAACAATATTCTACTCAATGATACCTTGGTCAAGGAAGAAATAAAGAAAGAAATTAAAGACTTTTTAGAACATAATGAAAATGAAGACACAACATACCCAAATCTATGGGACACAACGAAAGCATTGCTAAGAGGAAAACTCATAGACCCGAGTGCCTCCAAAAAGAAAATGGAGAGAGCATGCATTACCAGCTTAATGACACACCTGAAAGCCCTGGAACAAAAAGAAGCTATTCCACCCAGCAGGAGTAGAAGGCAGGAAATCATCAAACTCAGGGCCGAAATCAATCAAGTAGAAACAAAGAGAACCATACAAAGAATCAACAAAACCAGGAGCTGGTTTTTTGAGAAAATCAACAAGATAGATAAACCCTTAGCCAGACTAACCAAAGGACACAGAGACAGTATCCAGATTAACAAACTTAGAAATGAAAAGGGAGATATAACAACAGAAACTGAGGAAATTAAAAAAAAAATCATTAGATCCTATTACAAAAGCCTATACTCAACACAACTGGAGAATCTGGAGGAAATGGACAGTTTCCTAGACAGATATCTGACACCAAAACTAAATCAGGATCAAATAGATCAACTAAACAGTCCCATAACACCTGAAGAAATAAAAAGTGTCATAGAAAGTCTCCCAACCAAAAAACGCACGGGACCAGATGGCTTCAGTGCAGAGTTCTATCAGACCTTCATAGAAGACCTAACACCAATACTCTTCAAACTATTTCACAAAATAGAAACAGAAGGAACTCTACCCAACTCTATCTATGAAGCCACAATTACCCTGATACCAAAACCACACAAAGATCCAACGAAGAAAGAGAACTTCAGGCCAATTTCTCTTATGAATATTGATGCAGAAATACTTAATAAAATTCTTGCCAACTGAATCCAAGAACACATCAAAACGATCATCCACCATGATCAAGTAGGCTTCATCCCAGGGATGCAGGGATGGTTCAGTATAAGAAAATCCATCCATGCTATCCACTACATAAACAAACTCAAAGAAAAAAAAAACATATGATCATCTCATTAGATGCAGACAAAGCATTTGACAAAATCCAGCATCCTTTCATGCTAAAAGTATTGGAAAGAACAGGAATTCAAGGCCTATATCTAAACATCCTTAAAGCAATATACAGCAAACCGGTAGCCAACATCAAACTAAATGGAGAGAAACTTGAAGCAATCCCACTAAAATCAGGGACTAGACAAGGCTGTCCTCTCTCTCCATATCTTTTCAATATAGTACTTGAAGTTCTAGCTAGAGCAATTAGACAATGTAAGGAGGTCAAGGGGATACAAATTGGAAAGGAAGAAGTCAAATTATCACTATTTGCAGATGACATGATAGTCTACTTAAGTGACCTGAAAACCTCTGCCAGAGAACTCCTACAGCTGATAAACAACTTCAGCAAAGTGGCTGGTTATAAAATCAACTCAAGCAAATCAGTTGCCTTCCTATACTCAAAGGATAAGCAGGCTGAAAAAGAAGTTAGGGAAATGACACCCTTCAAAATAGCCACAAACAATATAAAGTATCTTGGTGTGACTCTAACCAAACAAGTGAAAGATCTATATGACAAGAACTTCAGGTCTCTGAAGAAGGAAATTGAGGAAGACCTCAGAAAATGGAAAAATCTGCCATGCTCGTGGATTGGCAGGATTAATATAGTTAAAATGGCCATCTTGCCAAAAGCGATCTACAGATTCAATGCCATCCCCATCAAAATCCCAACTCATTTCTTCACAGAGTTAGAAAAAGCAATTCTCAAATACATCTGGAATAAAAAAAAAAAAAAAAAAAAACAGGATATCTAAATCTATTCTCAACAACCACAGAAATTCTGGGGAAATCAGTATCTCTGACTTCAAGCAATACTACAGAGTAATCCTGTTAAAAACTGCATGGTACTGGCACAGTGACAGACAATTGGACCAATGGAATAGAATTGAAGATCCAGAAATGAATCCACACACCTATGGTCACTTGATCTTCGACAAAGCAGCCAAAAACATCCAGTGGAAGAAAGATAGCCTTTTCAACAAATGGTGCTGGTTCAATTGGAGGTCAGCATGCAAAAGAATTCGAATTGATCCATTCTTATCTCCATGTACTAAACTCCACCCAAGTGGATCAAGGACCTCCAAGTAAAACCAGACACACTGAAACTAATAGAAAAGAAACTGGGGAAAACCCTTGAGGACATGGGCACAGGGGAAAAATTCCTGAACAGATCACCAATAGCTTATGCTCTAAGATCAAGAATTGACAAATGGGACCTCATAAAATTACAAAGTTTCTGTAAGGCAAAGGACACTGTTAAAAGGACAAAATGGCAACCATCAAATTGGGAAAGGATATTCACCAACCCCACATCTGATAGAGGGCTAATATCAATATATACAAAGAACTCAAGAAGTTAGACCCCAGGGAACCAAATAACCCTATTAAAAATGGGATACAGTTCTAAACAAAGAATTTTCACCTGAAGAAATTCGGGTGGCCGAGAGGCACCTTAAGAAGTGTTCAACATCATTAGTCATTAGGGAAATGCAAATCAAAACAACCCTGAGATTTCACCTTACACCAGTCAGAATGGCTAAGGTTAAAAACTCAGCAGACAGCAGGTGTTGGCAAGGATGTGGAGAAAGAGGAATACTCCTCCACTGCTGGTGGGGCTGTAAGATGGTACAACCACTTTGGAAATCAGTCTTGAGGTTCCTCAGAAAACTGGACATGACACTTCCGGAGGACCCTGCTATACCCCTCCTGGGCATATACCCATAGGATTCCCCGGCATGCAATAAAGACACATGCTCCATTATGTTCATAGCAGCCTTATTTATAATAGCCAGAAGCTGGAAAGAACCCAGATGTCCCTCAAAGGAGGAATGGATACAGAAAATGTGGTATATTTACACAATGGAATACTACTCAGCAATTAGAAACAATGAATTCACAAAATTTTTAGGCAAATGGTTTGATCTGGAAAATATCATCCCAAGTAAGGTAACCCAATCACAAAAGAATACACACGGAATGCAATCTCTGATAAGTGGATATTAATTAGCCCAGAAGCCCTGAATACCCAAGGCACAAATTGCATAACAAATGACACCCATGAAGAAGTATGGAGAGGGTCCTGATCCTGGAAAGGATTGATCTAGAATTGGAGGGGAATAAAAGGTCAGAGAAAAAGGAGGGAGGTGATTGGAGAAGGGATGGAGAGAAGAATGTTTATGGGACATATGGTGAGGAGGGATCCGGGAAAGGGGAAATCATTTGGAGTGTAAACAAAGAATATAGAAAATAAAAATATTACAAAAAGACTTAGAAGATCTGCAAACTCTGGGTAGAGATTAGGTGTATTTAGAAAAGAACTTCAATTATGTTATTAAATCGGGCCTTACTTTGTTGCCCAAGATGCCTTTAAATTCTTGGAGTCAAGGGGTTGTCCTATTTCATTCTCTTGAGTAGGTGAAAGTACCCAAGTGTTTCATTATGCCTGGGGTAAGACTTCATATGTAAATAATTTTTATTTTCTTTATTTGAAAAAGCTATTATGTTTCATATAATTTATCTATAACAATAATGAAAAAATAAATTGGCAAGGTAAAAGTGGTATTCATTAGAATCATAGAATCATTCTATAATAATAGCATGGATTAAAACATCAGATGGTCTCAAATAAATATACATAATATTATTTAGCAATTAGAATTAATAAATAAGTAACCAAAGAATGCAGCATTGAAGAGGCCAGTTCCCATAGATTCAGTTCCCAAACCTAAGACTTGAGAATCATTGAAAAAGACAGTACCAAAAATTGTAACAGCCTGAGAATCAGGGAGTTTTCCTGTGAAATTGTGCCTCTAGTAATGTCAGAGGCCCTCACAAAATCTCACCAAGATGATTGCCAAAACCTGAGTTGAACAAGGGCAACAACAGTAGGTGTGCCAAAGGGGACTAGGGAAGCCAGAAAGCCTCAAAACTACACAAAAATTACAATCATACGGTCATCTTTGAAAACATATACTTAAATTATGCAAAGTTTCCTTTTTCTATCTGCAAATCCATGTAGATATATGTTTGTATGTATCTATCTATATTTATAAAACTACAATTAATGAAAATTGATTAAGGGGCACATGTGAATGACTTGGAGGAAGGGAAGGGAAGAGGGAATGATATAATTTTACTATAGTCTTTAAAAAAATAAAAGTTTTTTAAAGGGGTAATTGGCTCTTAGTGAAATCTTTAAATTATCATGCAGCCTAGACCAGTGGATTTGACACTAATAACCAACAAAATTACCTGTAAATTATTTTTTAAAAGATTAGAATCTGTCTTCAGAGGTTATAATTTAGTAGATGTTGTATGTTGGCTGAACTGTTGTGGTGTGGTTGATGTATTAGTGGAACTTGTTCAGAATGCATTTTACACACATGTAGAATTTTTACAGTGAAGCCAATTATTTTACAAAAGCAATTCATGCTGAAGATTAAGAAAAAAAAAAAACAGGCAAGTTTTTTAGAAGTTCAAACATTTGAAATTCACTGTTCTAAGTCATTACAAAATGTAAAATGGCAGGTCCTCAGTACTTTTGAGATAATTCTATGTTTAGTTAAAGTGGCTAAGATTCAGTTATATTCTGTGATTTTGTGTTATTGATAATGTAAGCAGTAAGTGACTAAATCTTATTGCCACTGAAGTAATTAGAATCACTGGGATGCTTGTTAAAAATCATGTTACTTGGTATCACTCACTCCTAGAGATTTTGTTTACCTTGTTTGGTTTCTTTACTCAAAATATACTTTGTTTACTACATATTATCATATTTTAAATTAATATAATTAATGAATCCACTTCCAGAGATAATTTTTGTTTTCAATTTGCTTTGAATTCATTTAAATCATTTTACATATGTATTAAAAATCACTGAAAATATTTGACCTTATGTGGGGCAAGGTAGAAAGAGCTGTTAGATTCTATTTTTGTGTATGCAATCCGACTATTTCAAGCTTAAAAGAGGAGAAATGAACCAGAAAGGAATGTACACATGACTATTTGCCTTGTTCAAAGGAAAGAAAATTTGACTTCTCTCCTAGGCATTTGACTATGAGCTAAATGTACTTTAAAGATAATCAGAATATTTACTGCAACTGTCTCAAAAATTCATATAGTCAAGTGTTTTCTCCATTTTGAAGTATTTTAATATATTTTGGGAAAGTATATCATGTTTAATACTTTATCAAAGTTCTTGTTAATATTGTAGTGTTAGACTTGGTCTATGAGTGAATGCTGCCTGGGTGTAAATAATAACACAATGTATGAAAACAAAGATTAAAATCACCTGAAATGTTATTACCTAGAAAAGACTTTAGTTATTTGGCAAAGTTTCCCATGCATACATATCTAAAAATATAATATGACAAATACTAAGACGCTTTGTACATAGTATAAGAGTTAAGTCATAAGGCATCAATTACAGAGTTCCATTTTCATGTATGTATGTATGTATGTGTGTGTATATGTATATGTATATATATATATATATATATATATATGAACCCATAAAGTAGGTTAAGCAAATTTATTCATATTGTTTACTATACATCATTTCCAAATCATAAAACTGTTCTACTTGAAAGTTTCAAGCATATAGTAAGTACTCATTTAATGCTTTGATTCTAGTATATGTCTCAAAGATATCTTCATAACTGTGAAAGTTATTAATGCTGTGGATAAACAGATGACATTACATTACACCTTTCCTGGTTCATCTCATTAAAGCAACAAAGTTGAATATTAATAAGTATAAAGAGTTATGTTGTCATGCATGTTAGTCTGGGAAATATAAATTTATCTCATAAAAAGTCAAAAGATCAAAAAAGGTTTTTACTGTTAATTGGAAATAAAGTGTCATTTGTGTCCTGATTTAAAGGGCACTCAAGTACAATTAGCCAGTTTAAAAATGAATAAAAGGAAAAAAGAAAGAAAAATAATTAAGGTTAAAGTGAAGTTATTATTAACCTTCACTTCACTAAAATCTTTTCTTCATAGCCCAGGGCACCAAATAATATTAAATATAGAAAAGTCTTATAATTCACAATGACATCCTAGGTGTTAAGACATGTTAAAATCAATTATGCATTTCTGAAGGCATATTTCAAAATTATTAAGTATAATATTTTTATAGCCAAAAAGCATTTAAATTTTCAAAAAAATGAACAACTGTAAGACTAGATGCTATTTATGGATTTAGAGAGACTTAGTCACTTTCATAAGTTAAAATAGTTTCCTCTTTAAGCCACCTGTTCTCTTTTCCATTTCAAAAATGGTTTTGTTAAAAATAATCTCATGATTTTGACTATTCAAAGGGAACTATAACAGGAGCTAAGCAGAATATTTTGTTTAATTATTGTTAAAGATTCTGCACAGGTTTACAGACAGACAAACTACTAATTTGTTACCATCTTTTCCATAACAATTAAAAATATAGTTGGGAAAATTTCAGGATAAACACTGCCTAAAAAGAAAACAAAAATAAAAACTGAAACAATCAACTACTTATTAAGTTCAATTATATAATAAAAATATGTTATCTAAATTCTAGAATAATGAGGTGCTTAATTATAGCATGTATAATTTAAGACACAAAATTCATGTGGATGATTACTTAAATTATTTTGTTTATATCAATTTAGCTGGGAATTATTATTATTTGAAAAAGTCTGAATTAAAAAATCTAGTTCCGCTTCCACAACAATTAAAATACATCTGAGAATTGGTGATATGTTTTTATTGTACATCTTAGACACGTTTAATAAAAATTATTCCATTCCACAAGGCCAAATCCAAGTAAATGATCAACATTGGAAGCAAACAATTGTTTTATTTTTGAGATTGTACTGTAATGAAAATGTTTCTTCCTACCTCTTTTGTCCCTGGGTTTCTTCAGTTCTCCTGGTAGGCCTGCAGCCCTGGTTGTGGTAGATCACCTGTGGGGCCTTCCAAGAAGGAGGACATCTTGAGTTTTGCAGGCAAATGGATGGAACTAGAAAATATCCTGAGTGAGGTAACTCAGACCCAAAAGGACAAACATGGCATGTACTCTCTAATAAGTGGATATTAGCCAAAAATAAAGTACAGGATACCCAAGATATAGTCCAAAGAACTCAAAAAAATCAACATACTGAAGTGCTTAAGTGAGGTTGCCTCAGTCCCACTTGGGAAGGAGAACAAAGTAATCACAAGTAGGGAGGGAGGGAGGAAGGGACCTGGGAGGAAAAGTAGATGGGGAGGGGGAGGGGAGGGAGTAGGGGGAGAGGGGAGCATGATCTGGTATTGGTTGAGGGAAAAGGACCAAAGCCCTGAGGGCCAGCAGAAAGAATGGAAACAGAAAACCTAAGGAGATAGGAGGTTGGGGGACCCTCCAGAATTTTCCAGATACCTGGGAGGTGAGAGACTCTCAGGAATCAAAGGGAGGGACCTTAGATGAAATTCCTGACAGTAGAGAGAGGGAACTTATAGAGCCCATGCCCAGCAGGAAGACAGGGCTTCAAATGAGGGAGAGGGGGGCCATCCCATAGCCACAACTCTGACCCATAATTGTTCCTGTCTGAAAGAATTACAGGGATGGAAATGGAGAGGAGCCCGAGGAAAAGAAGGTCCAGTGATAGGCCCAGAGTGGCATCTAGCTCAAGAGGAGGTCCCAAGGCCTCACACTATTACTGAGGCTATGGAGTGCTCACACAAAGGGACCTAGCATGACTGCACTCCTGAAGACCCAACAAGCAGCTGAGTCAGATGCAGATATTTGCACCCAACCAATGAACAGAAGATGCTGACCTCTGCTGTTGAATTAGGGAAAGACTGAAAGAAGATGAGAAGAGCAATCCTTTAGGACTGGCAGTCTCAATCTGGACCCTTGAGATCCCTCAGATACTAGACCACCAAAGAGGCAGCATACACCAGCTGATCTGAGGTTCCCAATACACACACACAGTAGAGGACTGCTGATTCTGTATTCATTCAGAGATGTTGCACCTAAACCTCAAGAGACTGGAGGCCCCAGGGAGTTTAAAGGTCAGGTGGGATGGGGGTGGGGACATCCTCGTTGAGACAGGGGGTAGGGAGGAGGTATAGGATATGGAACAGTCAGAGGGTGGACAGGGGCTGGGGGAATAAAATATGAAGTGTAAAAATTAATTAATTAATCAATTAATTAATTAATGAAGAAAAATAACATGTTTCTTCCTCCTTTCTTTCCCATCCAAATTCCTACCATATAAGTCTTACTGCTTTCTTTCAAATTCATTACATCCATTTTATCAATTGCAGTCACATACATATGTATTCCCAAACATGACGTGCAGTGTCCATATAATGTTACTTGTATATGGCTTTTCAGGGTTGATCATTTGCCACTGTACAACCAACTGATGTGCTCTTCCCTGTGGATAGCCACCATTCCTCCTACCAGTTGTTTTTGGATACTAATATTTGTTTGTCTATTTTTGAGGCTTTATGAGCTTTTCTCCAAGAATTTTGGTATGTCCATTAATGTTTTCTTTGCTTGGCTCATAATTGGACAGTCACGTTGGAGAGACTATGGATGTAGCATTTCATTCTCTCTTTTCTTTTCTTTTCTCTTTTCTTTTCTCTTTTCTTTTCTCTTCCTTCCTTCCTTCCTTCCTTCCTTCCTTCCTTCCTTCCTTCCTTCCTTTCTCCCTTCCTCTTTTTGCAATGTTCCCTACCTTTAAGTTGGCAGAGTTTTGTACACACACACACACACACACACACACACACACACACACACACACAGAGAGAGAGAGAGAGAGAGAGAGAGAGAGAGAGAGAGAGAGAGAGAGAGAGAAAGAAAGAGAGAGAGATGTAAATATATAATATATATATAATATTTTCTGCACATATATGAATCCCATAGGGACAGTGATCCATAAATCTTCACATTGATTGGTTGTGATTTTCTGTAATGGTCTCTCCTGAAAAGAAATTTCCTTGATGAAGCATGAAGACTACATTTTCTGTGGGTATGAGTATAAATGTTTATTGTTGTTAGAGATTTTGCTGGTTCTAATAAAATATTGAAATAAACAAAAATTAATGAAGGAAAATAGAAAATATTTAAATGTTATAAAAGAAGAAAGGACAGAAATATTTAAATGTAATACAATGTTATAATTTAAAAACAGATTATAATTACTACCACTCAACAGGTTTTGATGAGTGAGTTAAAAGGAGTTTGTGGTCACAGACTGTGTGGAACTAAACTTATCTTCCTGTGCTTTATCTATTCCTGGGGAAAGAATACTGGACTGGAATTTTTATCACTTGACTTTTTTTCATTTGCAGTAGCCCAGCTGGTGTAAGGTGTGGCCCACCAGAATGAGGTAACATAAAATACAGGATGAGAGTATTTTGTGCCAATAAAGCATTTTGGGATTCTATCTTTTTCCTTTTGACCCTTTCAGAATGGATAGTCCCCTTTAAATGTCTTGTTTATGTCCTCAGATGATGGGATGAGATGAGATCCGTACCCAAGCTGTGCAAATGCACTTTTCGGGTTACACTCAGAGTGTTTCTTTCTTTGTTCTCACTAGCCTAGGCCCTAGGCCTGGAAGCTTGTAGGCTTCATACAATCTAGTCTTCCAATATAGCTATATTAATCTAGCTTCTCTTAGCTTCTAAGTGAAATGCTCTGCTTGGCCTCATATGAACTTTGGCAATGTGCTCTGATCTTCTGACTCTTTCTAATTCTCTGACTTATTCTGTATTTACCTGGGTCTAACTTGTTCCCTCTGTAACCTGTGTTTGTAAAACTGTCCTAGCAAAACTTCCACATACACTTACTACCACCATATTTAGCTCTAGTTTATTCTCTCTCCCTGCACTGCTTTTAAATAGTCTCTCTTTCCCATGCTGGTCTAGTGAAAGTTGATCATATCCTATCTCTGACTAATTCTGTCAAAACATTCTCTGATTCCTCACTTGGTCTGCCTCTTAATTAGACATCACTTTCAAACATGGCCACTTCCTTCTACAAACTTACCTTACCTTCATTGTTAAGAATAAAAGGTAAATATTAAGGGCATTTCTGTATTCCAGCCAGATCATGCTATAATCCAGATTGTTTCTGCATTCCAGCCCAATCATGTAGACCTAGAAGGTCTTTTAATATGTTCCCTTGCCACAGCAGCCATGTTGCTGGACTAAAATCTCTCTTCCATCCTTTCCTTTAGTTAGAATACTGAGGTGGCAGATGGTCTTTTGGTTGCTACAGTATTATCTCAGTTACTAGCTTCCACGCAGTTATTTAACTTGATGTTTTGTTTCGACTGGTTCAGAAGTAAAGTTCTATGTTCTTTTATCATTAGTGGACTTAACAGATCATTTCAATGACTTTAACTTTTCCCCTTACTTAATGTATTAGTTCTTATTCCTGTGGTTTTGCTTTTAGTGATTACCTTGGAGTTTGAAAGTATACATAGCCAGCTAAGGAAAAAGAAAATCCATCTTCAAATATGGTATCCTTTTACAAAGAAAACACAAGCAGTACATAATGCTAAAATATTTCTTAATCTTTCCTATTTTTTTTTACAGTTTTTTTAATTCAATATATTTTTTATTTACATTTCAAATGATTTCCCCTTTTCTGGTTCCCCACTCCCCGAAAGTCACATAAGCCCCCTTCCCTCTCCCTGTTCTCCCACCCACCCCTTCCTACTTCCCTGCTACACTGAGTCTTTCCAGAACCAGGGGCCACTCCTCCGTTCTTCTTGTACATCATTTGATGTGTGGATTATGTTTTGGGTATTCCAGTTTTCCAGGCTAAGATCCACTTATTAGTGAGTGTATACCATGATTGATCTTTTGAGACTGGGTTACCTCACTTAGTATGATGTTCTCCAGCTCCACCCATTTGCCTAAGAATTTCATGAATTCATTGTTTCTAATGGGTGGATAGTACTCCATTGTGTATATATACCACATTTTTTGCATCCACTCTTCTGTTGAGGGATACCTGGTTTCTTTGCAGCTTCTGTCTATTATAAATAGGGCTGCTATGAACATAGTGGAACATGTATCCTTATTACATGCTGGGGAATCCTCTGGGTATAAGCCCAGGAGTGGTATAGCAGGATCTTTCGGAAGTGAGGTGCCCAGTTTTCTGAGGAACCGCCATACAGATTTCCAGAGTGGTTGCACCAATTTGCAACCCCACCAGCCATGGAGGAGTGTTCCTCTTTCTCCACATCCTCGCTAACACCTGCTGTCTCCTGAGTTTTTTTTTTTTTAGTTTGATGTATTCTTTATTTACATATCAAATGATTTCCCCTTTTCTGGGTACCCACTCCCTGCAAGTCCCATAAGCCCTCTTCCCTCCCCCTGTTCCTCCATCTACTCCTTCCCACTTCCCTGTTCTGGTATTCCCCTATACTGTTGCATTGAGTCTTTCCAGAACCAGGGGCCACTCCTCTGTTCTTTTTGGACATCATTTAATATGTGGATTATTTCTTGGGTATTCCAAGTTTCTAGGTTAATATCCACTTATCAGTGAGTGCATACCATGATTGATCTTTTGAGACTGGGTTACCTCACTTAGTATGATGTTCTCTAGCTCCATCCATTTGTCTATGAATTTCATGAATTCATTGTTTCTAATGGCTGAATAGTACTCCATTGTGTAAATATACCACATTTTTTGTATCCATTCCTCCATTGAGGGACACCTGGCTTGTTTTCAGCTTCTGGCTACCACAAATAGGGCTGCTATGAACATAGTGGAGCATGTTTCCTTATTACATGCTGGGGAATCCTTTGGGTATATGCCCAGGAGTGGTATAGCAGGGTGCTCTGGAAGTGTCATGCCCAGTTTTCTGAGGAAACTCCAGACTGATTTCCAAAGTGGTTGCACCATCTTACAATCCCACCAGCAGTGGAGGAGTGTTCCTCTTTCTCTACATCCTCGCCAGCACCTGCTGTCTCCTGAGTTTTTGACCTTAGCCATTCTGACTGGTGTGAGCTGAAATCTCAGGGTTGTTTTGATTTGCATTTCCCTAATGATTAATGATGTTGAACATTTCTTAAGGTGTTTCTCAACCCTCCGAAGTTCTTCATGTGAAAAATCTTTGTTTAGCTCAGTACCCCACTTTTTAATGGGGTTATTTGGTTCTCTAGGTTCTACCGTCTTGAGTTCTCTGTATATATTAGATATTAGCCCTGTCAGATCTAGGGTTGGTGAAGATCCTTTCCCAATCCGCTTGCCTGACACTGTACCAATACCATGCTGTTTTTATCACTATTGCTCTGTAGTAAAGTTTGAGGTCTGGGATACTGAATCTCCCTGAAGTTCTTTTACTGTTGAAATCTCAGGATTATTTTGATTTGAATTTCCCTAATGATTAATGATGTTGAATATTTCTTAAGGTGTTTCTCCACCATCCAAAGTTCTTCAGGTGAGAATTCTTTGTTTAACTCTGGACGCCATTTTTAATAGGGTTATTTGGTTTTCTGGGGTCTAACTTCTTGAATTCTTTGTATATGTTGGATATTAGCCCTCTATCTGATGTAGGGTTGGTGAAGATCTTTTCCCAATTTGTTGGTTGCCGATTTGCCTTTTTGATGGTGTCCTTTGCTTTACAGAAACTTTGTAATTTTATGAGGTCCCACTTGTCAATTCTTGATCTTAGAGCATAAGCTATTGGTGTTCTGTTCAGAAACTTTCTCCCTGTACCAATGTCCTCAAGGGTCTTCCCCAGTTTCTTTTCTATTAGCTTCAGAGTGTCTGGCTTTATGTGGAGGTCCTTGATCCATTTGGATTTGAGCTCAATACAAGGAGACAAGGATGGATCAATTCGAATTCTTCTGCATGCTGACCTCCAATTGAACCAGCACCATGTGTTGAAATGGCTACCTTTTTTCCAATGGATGTTTTCAGCCTCTTTGTTGAGGATCAAGTGGCCATAGATGTATGGGTTCATTTCTGGATCTTCAATACTATTCCATTGATCCACCTGCCTGTCACTGTACCAATACCATGGAGTTTTTAACACTATTGCTTGGTAGTATTGCTTGAGGTCAGGGATACTGATTCCCCCAGAATTTCTTTTGTTGTTGAGAATAGTTTTAGCTATCCTGGTTTTTTTGTTATTCCAGATGAATTTGAGAATTGCTCTTTCTAACTCTGTGAAGAATTGAGTTGAGATTTTGATGGGTACGTGTTGCATCTATATATTGCTTTTGGAAAAATGGCCATTTTAACTATATTAATCCTGCCGATCAATGAGCATGGGAGGTTTTTCCATTTTTTGAGGTCTTCTTCCATTTCCTTCTTCAGAATCTTGAAGTTCTTTTCATACAGATATTTCACATGTTTGGTAAGAGTCACCCAAAGGTACTTTACACAGTTGGTGGCTATTATGAAGGGTGTCAGTTCCCTAATTTCTTTCTCAGCCTGCTAATCCTTTGAGTATAGGAAGGCTACTGATTTGCTTCAGTTGATTTTATTTATTTTTTTTATTCGATATAATTTTTTATTGACATTTCAAATGATTTCCCCTTTTCTAGCCCCCCACTCCCCGAAAGTCCCATAAGCCCCTTTATCTTCCCCTGTCCTCCCACCCACCCCTTCCCACTTCCCCGTTCTGGTTTTGCCGAATACTGCTTCACTGAGTCTTTCCAGAACAAGGGGCCACTCCTCCTTTCTTCTTGTACCTCATTTGATGTGTGGGTTATGTTTTGGGTATTCCAGTTTTCTAGGTTAATATCCACTTATTAGTGAGTGCATACCATGATTCACCTTTTGAGTCTGGGTTACCTCACTTAGTATGATGTTCTCTAGCTCCATCCATTTGCCTAAGAATTTCATGAATTCATTGTTTATAATGGCTGAATAGTACTCTATTGTGTAGATATACCACAATTTTTGCATCCACTCTTCTGCTGAGGGATACCTGGGTTCTTTCCAGCAACTGGCAATTATAAATAGGGCTGCTATGAACATAGTAGAGCATGTATCCTTATTACATGGTGGGGATTCCTCTGGGTATATGCCCAGGAGTGGTATAGCAGGATCTTCTGGAAGTGAGGTGCCCAGTTTTCTGAGGAACCACCAGACTGCTTTCCAGAGTGGTTGTACCAATTTGCAACCCCACCAGCTTTGGAGGAGTGTTCCTCTTTCTCCACACCCTCTCCAACACCTGCTGTCTCCTGAATTTTTAATCTTAGCCATTCTGACTGGTTTAAGATGAAATCTTAGGGTTGTTTTGATTTGCATTTCCCTAATGACTAATGAAGTTGAGCATTTTTTAAGATGCTTCTCTGCCATCTGAAGTTCTTCAGGTGAGAATTCTTTGTTTAACTCTGTACCCCATTTTTTAATAGGGTTGTTTGGTTTTCTGGAGTCTAACTTGTTGAGTTCTTTATATATATTGGATATTAGCCCTCTATTTGATGTAGGATTGGTGAAGATCTTTTCCCAATTTGTTGGTTGCCGATTTGTTTTCTTGACGGTGTCCTTTGCCTTACAGAAACTTTGTAATTTTATGAGGTCCCATTTGTCAATTCTTGATCTTAGAGCATATGCTATTGGTGTTCTGTTCAGAAACTTTCTCCCTGTACCGATGTCCTCAAGGGTCTTCCCCAGTTTCTTTTCTATTAGCTTCAGAGTGTCTGGCTTTATGTGGAGGTCCTTGATCCATTTGGATTTGAGCTTAGTACAAGGAGACAAGGATGGATCAATTCACATTCTTCTGCATGCTGACCTCCAGTTGAACCAGCACCATTTGTTGAAAAGGCTATCTTTTTTCCATTGGATGTTTTCAGCCATATCATCGAGGATCAAGTGGCCATAGGTGTGTGGGTTCATTTCTGGATCTTCAATCCTGTTCCATTGATCCTCCTGCCTGTCACTGTACCAATACCATGCAGTTTTTAACACTGTTGCTCTGTAGTATTGCTTGAGGTCAGGGATACTGATTCCCCCAAACTTTCTTTTGTTGCTGAGAATAGTTTTAGCTATCCTGGGTTTTTTGTTGTTCCAGATGAATTTGATAATTGCTC
The DNA here is from genome assembly GCF_947179515.1 of Apodemus sylvaticus. NCBI lineage: Eukaryota > Metazoa > Chordata > Mammalia > Rodentia > Muridae > Apodemus > Apodemus sylvaticus. Next base: position 122,705,889 of record NC_067495.1, read on the forward strand.
TTTCTAACTGTGAAGAATTGAGTTAGGACTTTGATGGGTATTGCATTGAATCTGTATATTGCTTTTGGCAAAATGGCCATTTTAACTATATTGATTCTACCGATCCATGAGCATGGGAGGTTTTCCTATTTTTTGAGGTCTTCTTCCATTTCCTTCTTCAGAGTCTTGAAGTTCTTGTCATACAGATCTTTCACATGTTTGGTTAGAGTCACCCCAAGATACTTTATACTGTTTGTGGCTATTGTGAAGGGGGTCATTTCCCTAATTTCTTTCTCAGCCTGCTCATCCTTTGAGTATAGGAAGGCCACTGATTTGCTTGAGTTGATTTTATAACCTGCCACTTTGCTGAAGTTTTTTATCAGGTGTAGGAGCTCTCTAGTGGAGTTTTTTGGGTCACTTAGGTAGACTATCAATGTTGTCTGCAAATAATGATAGTTTGACTTCTTCCTTTCCAATTTGTATCCCTTTGACCTCCTTATGTTGTCGAATTGCTCAAGCTAGTACCTCAAGTACGATATTGATAAGATAAGGAGAAAGGGGGCAGCCTTGTCTGTTCCCTGATTTCAGTGGGATTGCTTCAAGTTTCTCTCCATTTAGTTTGATGCTGGCTACCGGTTTGCTGTATATTGCTTTTACTATGTTTAGGTATGGGCCTTGAACTCCTGTTCTCTCCAAGACTTTAAGCATTAAAGGATGCTGAATTTTGTCAAATGCTTTTTCAGCATCCAATGAAATGACCATGTGGTTTTTTTCTTTGAGTTTGCTTATGTAGTGGATTGCATTGATGGATTTCCATATATTGAACCAACCCTGCATTCCGGGGATAAAGCCTACTTGATCATGGTGGATGATCATTTTGATGTGTTCTTGGATTCGGTTGGCAAGAATTTTAATGAGTATTTTTGCATCGATGTTCATAAGGGAAATTGGTCTGAAGTTCTCTTTCTTTGTTGGATCTTTGTGTGGTTTTGGTATCAGCGTAATTGTGGCTTCGTAGAAGGAATTGGGTAGTGTTCCTTCTGTTTCTATTTTGTGGAATAGTTTGAAGAGTATTGGTGTTAACTCTTCTTGAAGTTCTGATAGAATTCTGCACTGAAACCATCTGGTCCCGTTCTTTTTTTGGTTGGAAGACTTTCTATGACTCCTTCTATTTCTTTAGGCATCATGGGACTGTTTAGATGGTCTAGTTGGTCCTGATTTAATTTTGGTATTTGGTATCTGTCAAGGAAATTGTTCATTTCCTCCAGATTCTCCAGTTGTGTTGAGTACAGGCTCTTGTAGTAGGATCAGATGATTTTTTGGATTTCCTCAGTTTCCGTTGTTATATCTCCCTTTTCATTTCTAAGTTTGTTAATTTGGATACTTTCTCTGTGCCCTTTGGTCAGTCTGGCTAAGGGTTTATCTATCTTTTTGATTTTCTCAATGAACCAGCTCCTGCTTTTGTTGATTCTTTGTATGGTTCTCTTTGTTTCTACTTGATTGATTTCAGCCCTGAGTTTGATAATTTCCTGCCTTCTACTCCTCCCGGGAGGAGTGCAAGCTGCCTCTTCCCAGGTGGCCTTTGGTGCACAGCTTACCTCCTGCACTGCCTGCAGACAGGGTGCTGTTGCCCAGGCTGTTCAGATCTGGAAGCAGACACCTGAAGGCTCCTGCTGGGGCCTGCTGGATTCACCAGAGCACAGTGACTCCTCCCAGCCGGCCTTCTGGAAGCCCCTCTTGCCTCTTTCAGGTCCTGGAGATGTGGCATTGCCGCCCAGGCTGATTTGTATCCAGAAGTGGAGAGATTTGAGGGCTCCCACCAGAGACCTCAGGACTGGAACCTAAGCTCTGTGCCACAGGAGCAAGCTGTGAGCTCCCCATTTCCTGTCATTTTCAATGTTATTTTTATATTTGAGTGGTTATCTTCTTTTGGGTTTGATGAAGGAAGGTAACTATCTTGCTTTTTCCAAGGTGTCCTGAGACCATTGGCTTGTAAAATTGTCTTCCAGCCTTTTACTCTAAGGTAGTTTTTGTCTTTGTCATTTAGGTGTGTTTCCTGTATGCAGCAAAATGTGGGGTCCTGTTTCCTTATCCAATCTGTTAGTCTATGCCTTTTTATTGGGGAATTGAGTCCATTGATGTTAAGAGATATTAAGGAATAGAGATTATTACTTCCTGACATTTTTGATGTTATTTTTATATTTGAGTGATTATCTTCTTTTGGGTTTGATGAAGGAAGGTTACTATCTTACTTTTTCCAGGGTGTAGTTTCCATCCTTGTATTGGAGTTTTCCTTCTATTATTCTTTGTAGAGCTGGTTTTGTAGAAAGATATTGTATAAATTTGGTTTTGTCATGGAATATCTTGGTTTCACCATCTATGGTGATTGAGAGTTTTGCTGGGTATAGTAGTCTTGGCTGACATTTGTGTTCTCTTAGAGTCTGTATGAGATCTGCCCAGGATCTTCTAGCTTTCATGGTCTCTGGTGAAAAGTCTGGTGTAATTCTGGTAGGTCTTCCTTTATATGTTTCTTGGCCTTTGTCTCTTACTGACTTTAATATTCTTTCTTTGTTTAGTGCATTTGGGGTTTTGATTATTATGTGACAGGAGGTATTTTTGCTCAGGTCCAGTCTGTTTCGAGTTCTGAAGGCTTCTTGTATATTCATGGGCATGTCTCTCTTTAAGTTATTAAAGTTTTCTTCCCTTATTTTGTTGAAGATATTGGCTGGCCCTTTCAGTTGTAAATCTTCACTCTCATCTATATCTATAATCCTTAGGTTTGGTCTTCTCATTGTGTCCTGGATTTCCTGGATGTTCTGGGATACAAGCTTTTTGCATTTTGCATTTTCTTTAACTGTTGAGTCAATGGTTTCTATGGTATCTTCAGCATCTGAGATTCTTTCTTCCATCACTTGTATTCTGTTGTTGGTATTTGCATCTATGGCCCCTGATTTCTTCTCAAGTTTTCTATCTCCAAAGTTGTCTCCCTTTGTGATTTCTTAATTGTTTCTACTTCTGATTTTAGATCCTGGATGGTTTTGCTTAGCTCCTTCACTTGCTTGTTTGTGTTTTCCTGTAATTCTTTAAGAGATTTTTGTGTTTCCTCTTTCATGACTTCTGCTGTTTGACTCACTTTCTCCTGCATTTCTTTTAGTTTATTTTTCTTCTTTATTGGCTTCTATCTCTTGAGCCTTATTCTCCTGAATTTCTTTAAGTGATTTTTGTGTTTCCATTATACGGGTTTCTAGCTTGCTCATGTTCCCCTGTATTTCTTTAAGAGATTCATTTATGTCCTTTTTGTGTTCATCATGAACAGTGATTTTAAATCCAAATCTTGTTTTCCTGGCGTGTTTGTGTAACCAGGACTTGCTGATGTTGGAGAGTTTGGTTCAGACGCTGCCATATTGCCTAGATTTCTATTAGTAGTGTTCCTGCATTTACCCTTTGCCATATTGTTATTTCTGGTGTTAGTTGGTCTTGTCTCTGGCGGTATTTGTGCCTCCTGTGAGGCTGTAGGGCTATTTCTGCAACACTGGCTGGCTGGGTTTCCCCTGTTACAGATTGCTGATGTGCTGTACTCTTCTTGGGTACTCTTGGAGCCTAGTGTGCCTTGCTCCAGGTTGTCTGTGTGAACCAGGAGGTGCCTGTTTGCTCCTTCAGGGAGTGCTGATGGTGTATGCTGCAGGACATTTTCCAAGTGCTGGTCACTCTGCTGGGCAGCAGATCTCCCAAAAGGGTTGGTGCACACAAGGCTATCCTAGCTGCTGAGGCCCTGAGTCTAGGCAAAACCCTGGCAGGCTAAGGTCTGAGCAAAGTTCCCCTCGGGCTATGGCTGTTAATTGGTTCTTTCAGTTGGCCAGGATGGATGAGTGTGTGCACAGTCCCTGAAAGTGCTGGGAGAGTCTGCTAGGCTAACAACTTCCTGGTCAGGTTAGCCCACAGATGGCTCACCAAGCAGCCCAGGGCCTGTGGTCAGTCCAAGGCCTGTCTGTCTTAGATCCCCCCTAGACCTCCCCCCCCCCTATGTTAGCCTCGGGCTATGACTCTTAGCTGACTTTGCCTGCTAGAACTCTCTGGCGTCCCATAGTCAAAATGGTGGTGGGCGCTCCGGGCTAGGCAAACAACCTCCTGGCCAGGTTGGCACACCGATGGTCCCCCGTGCAGCCCTGGGCCTGGGTGCAGGCCAACGACCATCGGGCTTAGACCCCAGAGATGTTGGCCTTGGGTTATATTTGTGTACCTCAGTCTGTCTGATTTCTCTGGTGCCTGAGATCCAAGATGGCAGGAGAGATTCTCGTAACTGACTGGCGGGAGGCAGAGTTCTGATGTAGCTTCTGTGGGGTGAAAGGTGCTGTAAATCTGTCACCGCTAGCAGCCCGGCTGGCCAGCGAAGGTCAGTGGTAGTGGGTTCAAGGCCTGACTGGACCCTGTCACCTTGGTTCCACTGCTAATTGCCCTTCCGCTGGATCAGCTGCCACTGCTGCTGCTGCCGCCGCCTCTGCTACCACTGATAATCTAATCTTTCCTTTTTGATGATATTAGCTATTGAGTTCATTTGAACATAAAATTTGGGATCACTATTGCTATTATTATTGTTGAAATACAATTCTTTCTCTTTCTGAAGTATTTCATGCAAGACAGGTCATTGACTCATATTTGTTACGAAGTCTTTCTTCACATAAAGAATCATTTCAATGATTTTTGTGTTTCCCTTGCAAGGGCTTCTAACTTTTGATCCATTTTCTCTTGAATTTCTTTAAGTATGTCCTTCATGTGTTCCTGTACCAGCATCATGACCAGTGATTTTAAATCCAAATCTTGTTTTACTGGTGTGATGGGGTATCCAGGACATGTTGGTAGAGGAGAATTGGGTTCAGATGTTGACATATTGCCTTGATTTCTGTTAGTGACGTTCCTGCGTTTGCCTTTTGCCATCTAGTTCTCACTGGTGTTAGTTTGTCTTGTCAGTGCTGGACTCACCAGTGTAAGCTACCCCTTCCCAGTCCTTATCTTTTCAATATTGTACTTGAGGTACTAGCTCGGGCAATTCGACAACATAAGGAGGTCAAAGGGATACAAATTGGAAAGGAAGAAGTCAAACTATCATTATTTGCAGACGACATGATCGTCTACCTAAGTGACCCAAAGAACTCCACTAGAGAGCTCCTACAGCTGATAAACAACTTCAGCAAAGTGGCAGGTTATAAAATCAACTCAAGCAAATCAGTGGCCTTCCTATACTCAAAGGATAAGCAGGCTGAGAAAGAAATTAGGGAAATGACCCCCTTCACAATAGCCACAAACAGTATAAAGTATCTTGGGGTGACTCTTACCAAACATGTGAAAGATCTGTATGACAAGAACTTCAAGACTCTGAAGAAGGAAATGGAAGAAGACCTCAAAAAATGGGAAAACCTCCCATGCTCATGGATCGGTAGAATCAATATAGTTAAAATGGCCATTTTGCCTAAAGCACTATACAGATTCAATGCAATACCCATCAAAATCCCAACTCAATTCTTCACAGAGTTAGAAAGAGCAATTATCAAATTCATCTGGAACAACAAAAAACCCAGGATAGCTAAAACTATTCTCAGCAACAAAAGAAAATCTGGGGGAATCAGTATCCCTGACCTCAAGCAATACTACAGAGCAATAGTGTTAAAAACTGCATGGTATTGGTACAGTGACAGGCAGGAGGATCAATGGAACAGGATTGAAGATCCAGAAATGAATCCACACACCTATGGCCAGTTGATCCTCGACAAAGAGGCTGAAAACATCCAATGGAAAAAAGATAGCCTTTTCAACAAATGGTGCTGGTTCAACTGGAGGTCAGCATGCAGAAAAATGCGAATTGATCCATCCTTGTCTCCTTGTACTAAGCTCAAATCCAAATGGATCAAGGACCTCCACATAAAGCCAGACACTCTGAAGCTAATAGAAAAGAAACTGGGGAAGACCCTTGAGGACATCGGTACAGGGAGAAAGTTTCTGAACAGAACACCAATAGCGTATGCTCTAAGAGCAAGAATTGACAAATTCTCATAAGGTTACAGAGTTTCTGTAAGGCAAAGGACACCATCAAGAGGACAGATCGGCAACCAACAAATTGGGAAAAGATCTTCACCAATCCTACATCAGATAGAGGGCTAATATCCAATATATATAAAGAACTCAAGAAGTTAGACTCCAGAAAACCGAACAACCCTATTAAAAAATAGGGTACAGAGTTAAACAAAGAATTCTCACCTGAAGAACTTAGGATGGCAGAGAAGCATCTTAAAAAATGCTCAACTTCATTAGTCATTAGGGAAATGCAAATCAAAACAACCCTAAGATTTCATCTTACACCAGTCAGAATGGCTAAGATTAAAAATTCAGGAGACAGCAGGTGTTGGAGAGGGTGTGGAGAAAGAGGAACACTCCTCCACTGCTGGTGGGGTTGCAAATTGGTACAACCACTCTGGAAAGCAGTCTGGCGGTTCCTCCGAAAACTGGGCACCTCACTTCCAGAAGATCCTGCTATACCACTCCTGGGCATATATCCAGAGGATTCCCCACCATGTAATAAGGATACATGCTCTACTATGTTCATAGCAGCCCTATTTATAATTGCCAGATGCTGGAAAGAACCCAGGTATCCCTCAACAGAAGAGTGGATGCAAAAAATGTGGTATATCTACACAATGGAGTACTATTCAGCCATTAGAAACAATGAATTCATGAAATTCTTAGGCAAATGGATGGAGCTAGAGAACATCATACTAAGTGAGGTAACCCAGACTCAAAAGGTGAATCATAGTATGCACTCACTAATAAGTGGTTATTAACCTAGAAAACTGGAATACCCAAAACATAATCCACACATCAAATGAGATACAAGAAGAAAGGAGGAGTGGCCCCTGGTTCTGGAAAGACTCAGTGAAACAGTATTCGGCAAAACCAGAACTGGGAAGTGGGAAGGGGTAGGAGGGAGGACAGGGGAAGAGAAGGGACTATCGGGGAGTGGGGGGGCTAGAAAAGGGCAAATCATTTGAAATGTAAATAAATTATATAGAATAAAAAAAAAGAATCATTTCTACAGACATAGAATTGTAGAATTGAAGACGTTCCCTATAAACATTTTGAATATTTTTCTCCCACTTGCTTGAATGTTTCTGAGAAGGGACATCAAATTCTTTTATTTATTTAATTATATACTTTTATTTTCTATATTCTTTGTTTACATTCCAAATGATTTCCCCTTTCCCAGTTCCCCCCTCCCCATATGTCCTATAAACCTTCTTCTCTCCACTCATTCTCCAATAAACTCTCTTTTATTATTATCATAATTATCAAAGTAAGATGGTTTTCTCTCTGGCTTCTGTCAGTCCTTTTTCCCCCAATTACTTTTACCATTCTGAAAATTGAACATGATATACCAACTACACTAATATATGCTGTTTGTCCTCCTTGGTGTATTTCATGCTATCTTCACATGTAGCTTGATATCTGACACTAAGAAATTGGCTCTTAGTATTGTTTCAACTACTACTTTATTCATTGTTCGTGTTTCTGCATTTTCACTATGCAGGATTTCTTCCCTCTTATCGTCATGCTTTATTAAATTATTTTACTTAGTTTTCTATCTTAGAAGGCTCTACCTTAAGCTTGGGTGGTAGTGCCTTCTTAGAATTCCAGCTTCTTGGAGGTCTATGAGAAGCAAATTGAAGGGCCTAGCAACCCAAATCCTTCCTAGGTAACAAAGTGAGGTTTCCTGTTCATTCTTTTGTAGACTTCTTTCATGTTACTTATATTTCCCATTTTCTCTGTGATCACAATTTTCTAATAAGTAAAACAATAACAATTTTTCAATTTATTGACTTTTTTGTGACTTGTTAAGATAACTTCTAAGCTCTGTATTGTCAAAGAGTAATTGAAGTCCTAGGGACATATGCTCATTTTTACCAAAGTAGTATATTTCCACCAGAAGTTTGTGAAACATAAGAGTGATTTCTTTTTGCAAATCATTCTCTAGTGGTTTTCTTCTACTCCAAAGTAAATTTATTTCAAGTGATTCAAGACTAAAAGTTTTTGATGAAATCAACTATAAGATGTTTCCATTATTTTTAATTTGACAGCCTTAACAGGCTGAAAAAGAATGGTACCTGCTATGACTAACTGGTTAGTTAAATTATAGAATGAGCTTTAGATTCCCTCAATGGAGTTTCAATTCTATGCTTTTCCTAATAGCAATATCATTACTGTATCAAAGCTTTCTGTCATACTATCAAATTTACTTTTGAATCTTTACTCATTTTGCCACACATAATGAGCACATTTATGAAAGTGTATGGTAAATACCTATCATATTCTTTTTTTTTCAATTTTATGTTCCTCAAAGCACACATATAACGATTTAGCAATGGCAGCAATAGTGTATCCGAGCACATACTTATTTTTCATTTTATGAGATTCAAAATAATCTACTGATCATTCTGTTCCTGCTTATTCAGCATGTCTCATCAGCTCCACCATAACCACAAAGAAGTATCTGGAATATGACCAAGATGCAGAGTATACATATATAAAATTTTCATAGAAGGAAATATGCAAATAAATTATTTTTAAAAAGGAACTGTATAACTATCTAGATATGTTGTTACCTATCTGTGATTATAATACTCAGAAGGCTAATAAAAGGTAGTTATGAATCCAAAGCCAACCTCAGCTAGGCAGGTAGTTCTAGGTAACTTCACAATCCATAATGAAGACTCACTTGGAAAACTAAGGGTAAGTAAAGCGGGTAAGATTATTCTGTGGGTGAAAACATTTTCTGACAAAGCTAAAGACCTGAGTATGCAGCCAAGAATCTATGTTACGGAAGGTAAGTTGAGTCCTGAAAATCATGTTCTGACCTTACACTCTGGCATATGAACATACACGCACTCATAAATCCACATACAAAAATAAATAAAAAAAGAAGAAAGAAAAGGTCTTGAATCATGGTAGTAGAGTGCTTGGACACAGGGGATAATCCATTCAGTTGGATCTTCATCACCACAAAATCAAAAGCAATATCATTATATTTTCCATTTGTAATTGAGTCAACAAACATTAGCATCTAATTATTGCTCAACTCTGGCAAGGTCAAAAAGATCCTATTGGTAAAAATCAGTTTTTAGTAATAAATGGTATGAGCTAAACCATGTTATACACACTAGAATCATTTTCACATTTTAAATATCAACAATATGAAGATACAAATAGACAAAAATAGTGACCAGGAATATGGTTAGCCAGTGTAGCGAAAAGTGAGTTCCCAGTTAAGAGAGATATCCTGTATCAAAAAATACATATTATAAAGGAATGATTATCAAAGACAGTACTTGGTGTTTACCTCTTTCCTCCATACCCATGCACATATATACATACATATATATACACATATTCACATAGTAACACATAGACATAATAGAGACAAATGATTTGAACTTGGAAGAACAGTAAATAATATTGCTTATTCTCAATAATTTTGCTTATCTTTCATGTCTATATTTTGAATTTAAAGATATTTGTCAATTTAATAGATACAAGATAACTGTAAACATCATGTCTCTAGTAATTTTGGGGTTTTTTATTAGTTTGATAACTGTGTCCCAGAAATGGATAACTTTGTTGTTGATGTGCAACTGTTAATTATGTTTAATGGTGAAAATAAGGTTCCAAGTTTTTAATCTTTCATTAATAGCTATACTTGTCAATATTGTTCCCTTCAAACCTCATGCCATGTAGCTTTTAAATAGGCAAAATGATTTAGAACTAGGTCCTTATGTTGCTTACAAAACTAGTACTATAGAACTAGTGTTTTGCATAAGCTCTAATTTCCCATGTCACAACAACCAATTTTATGTCATGTGGAGAACAAATGCAGGTCCATTATTTCCTTTTAGATTTGAGACAATTATCTCTACTATTTAAGTAAAAAGTAAACTGCATGAGTGCTCTAGAGTAGCTGTCAATATTGACTGAATTGACAGAGCAGTTACTTAGCTTTCTATTTCATTTGCCTTTGTACACATAGCCACAAATCAACTGGTTCAGTTAACATTCTCTGGGGAATTAATTTTCTATGAAAAGCTAACTTTTAATATGATGCAGTTTAATAATAGAGTAGAACCCTTCTCAGTGGGCCAACCTTGAACATAAGGATAACAAATTTGGTACTTAGATACTTAATAGCAATAATGGCTACTTTCGTTTTAACCATTCAATGACTCAGGCAGATTTATTCATTCAGTAAACATTCATTGAGGCCTGCTATGTGTTTTTCACATTACTTGTTCTGGGATACAATTTAAATGTCAAGCATCAGCTTTCTACAAATCCATAATCCACTGAGAAAAATCAGACAAGGAAAGAGATAATTATATAACAGTGAGGTAAATGTAGTAGTGATAGGGTTGTTCAAAGTGTGCTTCAGAAAATTAATGTGGCAGTACCGTGTAAAGCACACTTGAGATAAGGTTGTCAAATTCGTAATGTCAAGTATATATTATTCCTATTGTTTTATATAATTTATATATTTTAGGGAGCCCAAGATTTAAATAATAGTCTGGGATGACGTGGTTTATACATTAACATATACATACATCTCATTATTTCTATCCTCCATTAGTAACTATTCTGGTAATCAGGACACAGGACACTACTATTATCAGTTTTATAATAAATCTAAAAAATATGAAGTTATAACTCACAAAAGAATAGAATAATGCTGTTGTATGTGGAATTCTAGCTTGGGCAACAGACAATACATACTCATTTGACCATTAAGGACCAGAGATTTCCAGTACCACTTGTCTCTGACATTCTCATTTCCAGGTTGTGAACGATGAGGATTTTAGTGATGCCCTTATCAGACTTGCTGAGAATTTACTTGGAAATTTACTTTAAAATATTCTGAACCTGTAAATAAGAAGTGTGATGAATATGAAATGAATTTTAATTAAAATTTTATGGGTTAAACATTAGCATAGAATGTTTCTATCTGAAGCAACGAGCTAATTAACAGGTAAAGTATCAGGAATAAAGCTATCACATTAGTGTTGTCCAATTTACACAATGAATAATAATAGTTTTAATTAAAAAATAGTGTTTCAATTTTTGAATACTATGAGATAACCAACTTTTAGCATGAATGATATTTCGAAAATCTGCAGACTCTAGAAGTCTGTGTCATAGGTACACTTATACGCAGATACATATGCATCTACACATACACATATACCTACACATACACAAACACATACATATACAGATACATACACACGTGTGCACACACACACACACACACACACACACACACACACACACACATATATATATATATATATATATATATATGAAGACTATGAAAGGGGACCAATTACGTTTTAGGAGAAGATTGAAGAATGGGAGGGGAACAATTACAAAAGAATTCATGTGACTGGAAATAGTGCTTGGGTGCAAAGGGACAGCAAGGGGATTGGGTAGAGATAATCAACAAAGTTGTGATGAAACTCATTACTATGTTAATTAAAGAACAATGTTTTTTCCTTTTGCTTTCCAAGACAGGTTTCACTGTCTGTGTAATCCAGACTGTCCTGGAACTTGCTATGTAGATTGGGCTTGCCTTAAACTCACAGAGATCCACCTACCTCTATCTACAAAATGCTGTGATTAAAGGCATGTCCTACCACTTCCAGGATAAGAAACCATTTTTTTTTTTAAAAAGCCAGAATGAAATAGTATAAACCAAAGCACAAAATTTTGTAGAGTTTAATTGAGCAAATAAGTTCTCTTGCATCAGGAAGTCCAAAACTTTGAGTTTGTTCAGATGGGAAAATTATGGCCAAATCGTGTATGCAAAAAATTAAATAAAAATATTAAAGGAAATACAATGGGAAGCCTTTTATAGACCCTAACAAGCTTAATTCAATCCCCTGATGTTTGTCTCATTTATAAGATGCATTCCCTTACCACAAAATATCCCTAGTTTTCCTCTGGAAAATTATTTTGTTAAAGTATTGAATGTTGAGTTCATACCAGAGAAACTACGGTTGTCCTTCATATGTGTTTAGGAATATACACTCGTCTGAATAATGGGAAAAAAAGTTCTTGAAATAATAATTTTAAAGATTGATGGGGCCCATAACTTAGTGGGAGAGTACTCATCTAGCATGTGAATGATTTGGATTATATCTCAGAACTTCTAAGAGGGAGAGATAGAGTATGGATAGAGAGTTCTTTAGAGAGGAGGAGGAGAGAGAGAGAGACAGAGAGGATATGAATATTGTTTTTTTAATTATATATTTTTATTTTCTATATTTTTTGTTTACATTCCAAATGGTTTCCCCATATTGGCTTCTATCTTTTGACGTGTATTCTCCTGAATTTCTTTCAATGATTTTTGTGTTTCCCTTGTAAGGGCTTCTAATTTTTGATCCATTTTCTCTTGAATTTCTTTACGAGATTTATTTATGTCCTGCATGTGATCCTGTAACAGCATCATGACCAGTGATTTTAAATCCAAATATTGTTTTTTCTGGTTTGTTGGGGGTATCCAGGACTTGCTGTTAATGGAGAATTGGGTTCAGATGCTGCCATATTGCCTTGATTTCTGTTAGTAAGGTTCCTGTGTTTGCCTTTTGCCATCTAGTTCTCACTGGTGTTTGATGGTCTTATTGCCAATGCTGGACTCACCAGTGCAAGCTGCCTCTTCCCAGCTGGCCTCGGGGTGCACAGCTGGCCTCCTGCACTGCCTGGAGATGGGGTGCACTGGCCCAGGCTGTTCCAGAATCAGAGGTGGAGACAGGAAGGCTCCCGCCAGAGGCCTCTGGACTGGATCCTCTGCTCTGCAGGGCAGGACTCACCAGAGCACACTGCCTCTTCCCAGCTGGCCTCCAGGTGCACAGCTGGCCTCTTGCATGGCCTGGAGATGGGGTGCTGTGGCCAAGGCTGTCCCCCATCCAGAAGCGGAGACAGGATGGCTCCCACCAGAGGCCTCAGGACTGGATCCTATGCTCTGTAGGGCCGGACTCACCAGAGTGTGCTGCTTCCATCCAGCTGGCCTCCTGGTACACAGCTGGCCTCTTTCACTTCCTGGAGATGGGTTGCAGTTGCCCAGGCTGTTCCAGATCCCAAAGTGGAGACCTGAAGGCTCCCGCCGGAGGCCTCAGGACTTGATCCTGTGGACCAGGCTATTCACAGTCCCAGAGCTGGATCCTCAGTTCTGCAGGAATGTTATTTTTAGAATTCATTAAGAAAATATAAAGTGACTTGTTCCCATGTTAATTTCTCATTTTTCATATCAAGTGATATGACCTAGAAAACTTAGTAGTTCCAAGAAAAGCAGGAGGAAGAGGTATTCTATCTTCATTTATCCATTCTTTGTTTATACATTCCTTCAATTGTCTTGAGTCTTTTCAAATTCTTGCTTAAAGATTTAGCTCTATTACTCCTCCATTGATCTTTTTATGACATCCTTGAGTAGAATTAAGTAATCCTATGTCTCTACTCCAATAGAATATTCAGAGCATCACTTGTACAGAATTTACTACATGGTATTTTAATCTTCAGCTTCTAGGGTTATTCTTCCCATTAGGAATGAGCCCCTTGAGAATATGAGTGTGCTTTATTATGTTTTGTTTTCTTTTAGTGCCTAACACAGTTCTAGGTATGTAATGAATAATCAATAACATTTGTTATAAAGATGAATGCACTAGATCTACAAGTACTTTTTGTCATGAGGATTTCAAAAATGAACTAAGCATTATCTTTTGTTTTGATAGAAACACACACACACATACACACACACACACACACACACACACACATCAGATTGCCTTAGCTTCCTTCAAAATCACGTCTCAAATCAATCTGTTTTCTAAATGTTCATGGTAAGTTTAACTAATTCCTCATTTAAGGTTCCTTATTTTATCCTAACCTTGTACTTAAAAGATGTGTAATCTTTAAAGCAGATTTAGTATAATCATTATTCTCAACAAACCAAATTGCTTTGATAACAGGTTTCAATGTTACAGTACACAACTGTAGAACTTTAGTTTTACAGAAAAAATAGTATTTTATTATGAATATTACATACTTACTCAATGTGTTTAAGTACACTGATATCTCTATGAGTTGAGTTTGTTAACATAAAAAAAAAATATAGAGCATTTAACGTATGTGTATCATTTCCCCCTGAGACCTTCAGTTCACTTTGTACTATGGCACTGTCTTCCGAGTCAAATAGGCATCATTTTTAGATTAGCTGTGACTGCTGGGTAAAGATTATCACATCTGGGCTTGTTGGTATTTATGTCACAGAAAGAAGAGCAGGAGGGTCATGGTATCCTCAGTCTAGTATTCAGCCACTTCTAATCAGTTGGCCACAATTTTGCCTTATATATTTACAACCTCAGTGTATTAGAGAGAGGTTAGAATACATAGGCTAGGAAGGACTGCAAAATGGTACTTCTTGCTGCTATTGGGAAAAACAACAATGTTGGGGGAGACCTTTCAGTTTGGCTGTTTTTGGTTCATTGATAGTTGTGCTGATAATGTTCACCCATCTGCCATTAGCAATCCCCAAATCCCCACTGATAGTTCAAAGTAATTTGGAAGAAATTGAACTTTGTTCTGTATTTGGAAACTTAGAAGGAGGGGTGGACATTGCCTGCCTACCGCTTCTATCCAGGAGAAATTTTTCACAGTGAATTTAAGAAACAGAGATAAGTTTAAAGCTAGATCCAATGTACTGGCTGGTTTTTGTGTGTCAACTTGACAGAGGCTGGAGTTATCACAGAGAAAGGAGTTTCAGTTGGGGAAGTGACTCCATGAGATCCAACTGTGAGGCATTTTCTCAATTAGTTGATCAAGTGGTGAGGGCCCCTTGTGGGTCATACCACCTTTGGGCTGGTGCTCTTGGGTTCTATAAGAGAGTAGGCTGAGCAAGCCAGGGGAAGCAAGCCAGTAAGAAACATCCCTCCATGGCCTCTGCATCAGCTCCTGCTTCCTGACCTGCTTGAGTTCCAGTCCTGACTTCCTTTGGTGATAAACTGCAACGTGGAAGTGTAAGCTCAATAAACCCTTTCCTCCACAACTTGCTTCTTGGTCATGATGTTTGTGAAGGAATAGAACCCCTGACTAAGACACCCAGTAAGAGTAAAATGTTGAAATTTTGTATCTCATCTTGACATAAAGTAATTAATATAATCAATTCATTTGATGTGTTAAAAATATCTCTATCAGAAAGTTCTGGTTTTTATGAATAGGAAAAATAATGAGTTTTTTCTGTACATCAAGAAATTCAGCTTTCTGTACTAAAATATACAATTTAATAGATTATGATTTTTATTAATGATTACATATATTATTAAGATTGATGACAAATTTGAAGTTTATAATGATATTTACATAATTCGGGTGCATTGTGCATATTAGCAATAAACTTTTTTCTTTTGTTGTTATACTCTATATCACTTCACTTTGGATGATTACAATATTTTCTCCTGCTATATACTTAAAAATTATTTACTTAAAATTCCTTTAAGCATATGAGTATTTGCCTATGTACATGCATTGTGTGTTTTTAGTGCCTATGAAAGCAATAATGGTTATTAGTTCAACTGCAATTATAGACAGTTGTGAACCACTATGGGGTATTGGGAATGGAATGAAGGTTGTCCTTAAGAGCTCTTAAGTACTCTTAAATATGATCCACCACTCTAGTTACTACTCATGCAATATACTTGGAGTTTATCCAAATATGTAGTCCAACCTTAACAGTACTGTCTTCCCAAGATGCTCCTCATTTTATGGACCACTTGACTAATACAGCCTACCCAGACCATGGAGCCAGCCGACAGAGTAGACTTTTAACTAACATGAATCATAGAGTTCTAAATGGCTTATTCTTATAAGCATATATTCAGTAGTAAAATGGTCTCAATTTCCCAATTAAAAGACATAGACTAACAGACTAGATATATAAATAGGACCCGGCATTTTACTGCATAAAGGAAACACACCGCAGTGTCAAAGACAAATACTACTTCAGAGTAAAAGACTGGAAAACAATTTTCCAAGCAAATGATCTCAGGAAACAAGCTGGAGTAGTCTTTATAATATCAAATAAAATCAACTTTCAACCTGAAGTTATCATAAAAGATAAGGAAGGACACTTCATCCTCATCAAAGGAAAGAAAAATCTACCAAGAAGAACTCTCAATTCTGAACATCTATGCTCCAAACGCAAGGGCAACCACATTCATAAAAGAAACTTTACTAAAGCACAAAGCACACATTGCACCTCACACAATAATAGTGGGAGACTTCAACACCACACACTCATCAATGGCAACAAAATCATGGAAACAGAATCATAGAAACAGAAACTAAACAGAGACACATTGAAACTAACAGAAGTTATGAACCAAATGAATTGAACAGATATCTGTAGAACATTTTATCCTAAAACAAAAGGATATACCGTCTCAGTATCTCACACTACTGTCTCCAAAGATTACCATATAATCAGTCACAGAACAGACCTCAACAGATATAAGAAGATTAAAAAATCCCATGCATCCTATCAGATCACCACTGACTAAAGCTGGTGGTCTTCAATAACAACAAAAATAATAGAAAGCGTACATACATGTGGATGCTGAACAAGACTCTACTCAATGATAACTTGATCAAGGAAGAAATAAAGAAATTAAAGACTTTTTAGAATTTAATGACAATGAAGCCACAACATACCCAAACTTTTGCGACACAATAAAAGCAGTGCTAAGATAAAAACTCATAGCTCTGAGTGCCTCCAAAAGAAACTGGAGAGACAGTATACACTAGCAATTTAACAGCATACCTGAAAGCTCTAGAACAAAAATAAGCAAATGCACCCAAGAGGAGTAGACAGAAGATAATAAACTCAGGGCTGAAATCAACCAAGTAGAACCAAAAAGGACTTTACAAAGAATCAATCAAACCAGGAGCTGGTACTTTTAGAAAACCAACAAGATAGATAAACCCTTAGCCAGCCTAACTAAAGGGCACAGAGAAAGTATCCAAATTAACAAAATCAGAAATGTAAAGGGAGACATAACAACAGAAAATGAAAAAATCCAAAAAATCATCAGATCCTACTACAAAAGCCAATACTCAACAAAACTGGAAAATCTGGATGAAATGGGCAATTTTCTATACAGATACCAGGTATCAAAGATAAATCAGGATCAGATAAGCGATCTAAACAGTCCCATAACCCCTAAAGAAATGGAATCAGTCATTAATAGTCTCCCAACCAATAAAAGCCTAGGACCAGATGGGTTTAGTGCAGAGTTCTATCAGACCTTCAAAGACCTAATACCAATACTCTTCAAACTATTCCACAAATTAGAAACAGAAGGAACACTACCAAGTTTGTTCGGTGAAGTCATATTTACTCTTGATACCTAAGCCACACAAAGATTCAACAAAGAAAGAGAACTTCAGACCAATTTACCTTACAAATATTGATGCAAAAATAATCAATTAAATTCCTGCAAACTGAATCCAAGACACATCAAAATAATCATCCATCATGATGAAGTAGGTTTCATCCCAGGGATGTAAGAGATGATTCAATATACAGAAATCCATCAACATAATCCACTATATAAACAAACTCAAAGAAGAAAACCACATTATCATTTCATTAGATGCTGAGAAAGCATTTGACAAAATCCAATACCCCTTCATGATAAAAGATCAGGAATTCAATGCCCAAACCTAAACTTAGTAAAAGCAAACTAGTAGCCACCATCAAACTAAATAGAGAGAAACTTGAAGCAATCCCACTAAAATCAGGAACTAGAGAAGGCTGTCCACTCTCTCCCTACCTGTTCAATCAGTGCTCAAAGACCTAGCCAGAGCAATTAGACAACAAAAGGAGGGCAAGGGTATACAAGCTACCAGCCAAAGAGTACACATGGAGAGACCCATACCTCCAGATGCATATGTAACAGAGCATGGCATTGCCTGGCATAATTGAGAGGAGAGGCCCTTGGTCCTGTGAGGGCTTGATGCCTCTTTGTAGGGGATTGCCAGGACAGGGAAGCAGGAGTGGAAGGGTTGGTACGTAGAGGGAGGGGGATATGCTAGGGGGTTTTTGGCAGAGAAACAAGGAAAGGGACTAACATTTGAAATGTAAAACAAGAAAATATCTAATAAAAATGTAAATAAGCAAAATAAAAAATAAAATATTAAAAAATAAAATAAAATTCACCATTTTTCTAAAGAAAAAAGAAAAATGGATACAAAACTAAGTGAGAGAAGAGTTACATCATCGATTATGGTTTGGATAGCCCGGAGTTTAATATTCTAATGGTCTCTCTTAGTGCATAGGAGATATTACTATGTAGTAACATACAGTGTTATTAACCAAATAAGTACATTTTAGCTTTGGTATATCAATTTCTACAAGACTTTCCTTATGAAAATATTATTGACTGATTCCCTGATAAAGTGGTATAACAAAATCTCTAGCCTTCTTTACCTCTTCAGATGTCATATGACTAAATGTATCAACTCTAATAGATTTGTCTTTTGGGTAAAACTGGCTCCTGTTTTGGAACATTTCCTTTACTTCAATATCATAAATCATATATCTATCATAAATAATTAGGTTTTACCTTAAATACCAAATACATTTGTGTACTTGGGAATTATTCCAAATATTATATAGTAGTAACTGAATAAATAGTTTATGTTGTACAACTGTTCATTGAGTTTATGAACAGTTTCTAAAGATTTAGAATTTCTTGGCTACAAACAAGAGTAATTAACATTCCTTACCAATTGATCATATATTTCAATTTTATGTTCTAAATACTGCTGTAATACTACATTGAACAACTTTCCATAGTACAAGTTAAGGAATAAAATGCACACAATGAGAACTTAGTCTGTATTAGTGCACTGATTTTGTTATATGGCACTCAAAACTCCAAAATACTTTTGTAAGTGCTTCACACTCATTGTACTGTCTTGACATACACATGGTATTTTCACATGCTGGAATGGGATGACTACAATGCCTTGCTGTCCCTTTTTGTCCCACTTTCTTTCCTTACAAATATATTCATGTTTTTTTTTCTGTTTCTATTACGTGTTGGAGGTTACTCTTAGACTGTCTCTAGCTGGAGAGTGTCAGTCAAATTTCAGTTCTTCCACACATTATCTCTGTGAAGTTTTTCTAATTCCTTTGTTTCCCTATGTCATTGTTTTTAAAAACATTTATGAATCAGGGAGAAAAATAATATTTATGTCATAGGGTTTATTGAATTCCAAGCAAATGGTAAAGCAATGAATCTTGTAGTTCAAGGGTAGCACTTGCTATATAAAACTAAAAGTTGCCCTAGAGATCAATCTCTTCACTTAGGAAACCATATGATATTTGTTATTTTCATAGTTTTGTATGCTAGTGCTCTCCTTTTTCTGATTGTTAATTAAGAAAGAGTAAATAATAATAAATAGCAAATATTAAGAATAAATAAATAATATAAATAATAAATAATAAGAATAAATAAGAAAACTGAAGATCAAGGAGGGGGGTTATAATTCCTTCCTTAAGGTTACATGGTATGTGGCACAGTTTCAATACTAATCTCCTGTCCTCAAGACTGTAATATTTACTTTTGTCATCACTGTAACCAAATACCCAATAGAAACAACTTAAAGAAGAAACTATTGCTTTAGCTTACAGTTTTAGAAGTTGCAGTCCATAGTCACTTAAACTTACATGTTGAGGCAACATATCTTTGTAGTAGCAGTATAAGGCAGATGCACTTCACCTCATGTCAGATAAGAATGATATAACAAGACAGAACAAAGAGGAATCAGTGGAAAGGGGCCAGAAATATTATACTTCAAAGACCTCCAAATAGTGACCTATCAAGTCATCATCTAAGCATCATCTCCTGAAGTTTCCAGAACTCCACAAGTAGCAACAATAGCTTAGGACCAAATGCTTAAAAAATGATCCCTTGGTGAATCTCGATGTACTTTCATTGTATTGTATTCCATTTAATTGAATTCTGAAGGTTATTCTGCTTCAGAAATGTTGGGAAATTTTCAAGAGTGACATACTTAAGAAATATTGACTGGTGTAAGGTGAAATCTCAGGGTTGTTTTGATTTGCATTTCCTTAATGACTAATGAAGTTGAGCATTTTTTAAGGTGTTTCTCTGCCATCCGAAGTTCTTCAGGTGAGAATTCTTTGTTTAACTCTGTACCCCATTTTTTAATAGGGTTGTTTGGTTTTCTGGAGTCTAACTTGTTGAGTTCTTTATATATATTGGATATTAGCCCTCTATCTGATGTAGGATTGGTGAAGATCTTTTCCCAATTTGTTGGTCGCCGATTTGTCCTTTTGATGGTGTCCTTTGCTGTACAGAAACTTTGTAATTTTATGCGGTCCCATTTGTCAATTCTTGATCTTAGAACATCAGTCAGAATGGCTAAGAATAAAAATTCAGGAGACAGCAGGTGTTGGCGAGGATGTGGAGAAAGAGGAACACTCCTCCACTGCTGGTGGAGTTGCAAATTGGTACAACCACTCTGGAAAGCAGTCTGGCGGTTCCTCCGAAAACTGGGCACCTCACTTTCAGAAGATCCTGCTATACCACTCCTGGGCATATACCCAGAGGATTCCCCACCATGTAATAAGGATATATGCTCTACTATGTTCATAGCAGCCCTATTTATAATTGCCAGATGCTGGAAAGGACCCAGGTATCCCTCAACAGAAGAGTGGATGCAAAAAATGTGGTATATCTACACAATGGAGTACTATTCAGCCATTAGAAACAATGAATTCATGAAATTCTTAGGCAAATGGGTGGAGCTGGAGAACATCATACTAAGTGAGGTAACCCAGACTCAAAAGGTGAATCATGGTATGCACTCACTACTAAGTGGATATTAACCTAGAAAACTGGAATACCCAAAACATAATCCACACATCAAATGAGGTACAAGAAACACGGAGGAGTGGCCCCTTGTTCTGAAAAGACTCAGTGAAGCAGTATAGAGCAAAATCAGAACAGGGAAGTGGGAAGGGTTGGGTGGGAAAACAGGGGGAGGGAAGGGGACTGATGGGACTTTCGCGGAATGGGGGTCTAGAAAAGGGGAAATCATTTGAAATGTAAATAAATATATCAATAAATTAAAAAAAATAAATATTGAACTCAAAATATTTTAATAAGATTTTTAAAGAATGTTTTCTTCCACTTTCTGGATATTTTGCTAGAACTTCAACGATTTTGGATTACCAAGTATCTCTGTTATAAAACAGAGACCTTAGAGTCCTTTAGTAAATAAATGGTTAAAGAAAATGCTGTACAACAATGAGGTAGATATCTTACCATAGAGACACCTGTTCATGCATGTTTACTGCAATTATATTCATAACAGGGAGAAATTTCAAAACCTTGGTGTCTATCAAATGATGAATGGATGATGAAAATGTGATGCATTTATTCAATGAAATGTTATTCAGATACTAATAAAATCACATTATAAAATTTTCAAGTAAATGGAGTGGAGCTAGAAATATTCATACTGAGAACCATAACCCTAACCTACAAAGACAAACATTGCATAATTTCTCTCCTATGCAAACCTAAGCAGATAAGGCTCACATATGTGTGTTACATTCAGAATATCTCTAAATATTAGGTAGCTAGTAACAAACAAGGAAGGCAGAGGGGATCTTCATCAAAGGGGAAATAGAATATAGTGTTATAAATGGATAAAAGGAAGATTAAAAGAGGAAGGCAAGATAAGGCAGGGAAATGGGGAGGGATTGTGAGCATTAAGGCCATTTTAAAAGTTATATGAAAGCATACTACTCTAGAAGCATATATATGTGTTTATATAGAATTTATGGAATATACATATTTAAATTTAAATTTTAAAATAAATTCTTTTCAGAAGAATTGTCAAATATTTCTAAAGAATTTCAATGGAATTACACTATAATTTGACAGAAAGCATCAACTGACAGGTACAAAGGAAACTCAAGACAATGACTTCAGAGAGTAAAGACTTGGATCTACCTGTCTCAGGCCAAACTGTGCACTTTTTAATAAACAGCATGAACTTCCCTGACTATTGCCTATTCCTGAAGGTGGGGTTTCTCTCTCTCCTTCATTCTCTCCCTCTTTTCATATCCTGCTCTAATTCTGACTTTCCCTTTCTCATCTGTCTCTCCTTCTTCTACACTCCCAACTAATGGGATCACAGGCCAGGGAGTTTTAAGTATATACCCAGAATAAGAATTTCCCCTAATTGCCAGGTGGTGGTAGTGCATGCCTGTAATCCCAGCACTCTGGGAGGCAGAGGCAGGCAGATTTCTGAGTTTGAGGCCATCCTGGTCTACAGAATGAGTTCCAGGACAGCCAGAGCTACACAGAGACACCCTCTCTCTCAAAAAAACAAAACAAAACAAAGCAAAAAAACAACGTCAAAACAAAACCCAAAGTCCAAAAAAAAAAAAAAAAGAATTTCCCCTAAGATTCTTAACTTTATCTCTGATCATAGTCTATATATTTCCAAAACTATACAGCTATCCCTGAACTTGCTCAAAGCAATCCAAACCAAATGTTTCTGATGGAATTCCCAAACAGCCTGAGCATATGGCTTGTACCAGTATTCCAGCCTGATTCAAAGCTGGTTGCACTTTGTTAGCCCTAGGTTTTCCTGCATAGTCTGACCAGATATCCCTCAGCCAGTACTCCTTTCTCCACTCCATGCCTTTGATCAGTATTCTGTTCTCACCTGGCCCTGAAGATGAGGCCCTCATATGAGCTGAGAACAACATATAGAGGATATTACTTTTCTCATTATCATCATTAAAGAGGCTGAAATGTCATATCCAAAAGAAACACAGGACAAATGGCAAACTGTGGTTCCTCTCAGTATTTCACAGTGTCTGCTGGCCTCCAGGCTTACTCAGTAAATGTGGATACTCTCAGCTCTTCTCATGTCTCCCACTATTTTAAAATTCTCCAGTTCATGGGCTGCCTTTCTCCCCGCTCCTCATCCCTATATAACCCTGAAATTTCATCCATGCCCTCTCTTGGCCTACGGTTCCCTATCTTTGTCCTCTTTCTGTTTTGCTCTTTCTTCACTTCTTCTCTTCTTCCCCTCTTCTTTCCCTCTTCTATTTCTCCCTTAATGGATCCGTTCACGTTACTAGCTGTGTTCACTGTATTACTTTCTCTCCCTGTTCTGGATTCATCTAGATGCATCTGGCTATACTCCCTCTTATATGTACAACAAAACCCTTCCCTCAACCATTTCATGGAGTGGTCTTGCTCTTACTTTATACAACAATGGTAAGTTAGCAAATAAAAGCCCAATGCAGTGGTTTATGAGAATGATACTTGTAGGCTCATGTTTTTGAATTCTAAGTCCCTACTTGGTGGAACTGTTTTGGAAGGAATAGCCTTGTTAGAAGAAGTGTATCACTAGAGATAAGGTTTGAGGTTTCAAAAGCACATACCATTCTTTCTCTATGCTTGTTAATAAAAGGCAGCTCTTAGCTACTGCACCAATGCCATGTTTGCCTATATCTATGCTCTCCACAAAAAATTTAAGTGCAGCCTCAACGAAATACTTCCCTTTACAAGCAGTGTTGGTTATGGTGTCTCATTTTTCCCTTTTATTGAAAACAGGGTTATTTCTCATCAAATATATCCTAACGATGATTTCTCCTCACTCTAGTCCTCACAGTCCTTTCTCACTTCCCCTCTCATTCAGATCCACTCCTGTTTTTCATTAGAAAACAAACAGTATTCTAAGGGATTATAATATTATAACAATAAAATATATATAATACGTGTATAAGAAAATAACATATCAAAATTGGATAAAATAAATGGAAATGTCTTAGTTAGGGTTTTATGCTGTGAACAGACACCATGACCAAGGCAACTCTCATAAGGACAACATTTAATTGGGGATGGCTTACAGGTTCAGAGGTTCAGTCGAGTCTCATCAAGGCAGGAGCATGGCAGCATACAGGCAGGCATAGTGCAGGAGGAGCTGAGAATTCTATGTCTTCATTTGAAGACTGGTATGAGGAGACTCCCTTCCAGGCAGCTAGGATGAGGGTCTTGAAGCTCACACACACAGAGGTACAACTGCTCCAGCAAGGCCATAACTCTTAATAGAGTCAGTCCCTGGGTCAAGTGTATACAAGTCATCTCAAGGAATTAGAGAATCCAAGAGAAAGCATGAGAATCAGAGACTCACTCATTCACAGACTTCTGAATCCCATAAAACCTTGAAACTAGAAATTATATGTACATATGTCATGGTGCAGACCTATGTAGGCGCTAAGCATGCTGACCCAGTGGACTTTGATCACACTGATTTAGATGGTTTCGTTTTCTTGGTGTTCTCCATTCCCTCTGGCTTATATTCTTTCTGCCTCCTCTTTTATGAGGTTCCCTGAGACATAAGGAGAAGGATTTGGTGGAGAATCACATTTAAGGCTGAGGGTAAAATCAAATATTTCTGCTGTAAACAAAAAGCAATAAAATAACTTCTAATGACATTCTGCTATACACATAGATCAGTGCCTTGCTTAGTTGTCCTCAGAGAAACATCTTTACACAGCAGATGGGAACAACCACAGCCACACACTATGCAGAGAGGATGATGGTATCTCTTAACAGCTCACAGATTAGATGAGGTAAGCTCCCACTTACTTATCTAGTGCCATCCCTGCCTGCCATGCTGCTATGCCATGATGTTCATGGACTTACAGTCTAAAACTGTAAGCAAACTTCTAATTAAATTCTTTTTTTATAAGTTACCTTGTCTTGGTGTCTTTTTACAGCAATTGTAAAGTAGTTAAGCAATCCCAGTTCCAGAACTAGCTTATCTCTTTTTGAGCTGTTGTCCAGTAAGAACATTTTACATTCCCCTGCAAAATTAGTCTATTGCAATTATTCTTTGTTACCTTCCATAATTTGAAAGTATAACCATATTGCAGATGAAGTCATGAGTAGATTATAAAGCAAGGAAATCAAGTGGGTCCTTTCCTTGGAAACTTCATTAAAAGTGGCTAGTGCTAGAAGGTACTTGGTGATTATATTTTGGTATTTAAATATTTTGTACATTTTCTGAAATTATTACTTATTCTGTACAGGCTGGTTTTTTGTGTCAACTTGACACAGGTTGGAGTTATCACAGAGAAAAGAGCTTCAGTTGAGGAAATGCCTCCATGAGATCCAGGTATAAGGCATTTTCTCAATTAGTGATCAAGTGGGGAGGGCCCCTTTTGGGTGATGCCATCCCTGGGCTGGTAGTCTTGGGTTGTATAAGAGAGCAAGCTGAGCAAGCCAGGGGAAGCAAGCCAGTAAGAAACATTCCTCCATGGCCTCTACATCCGCTCCTGCTTCCTGACCTGCTTGAGTTCCAGTCCTGACATCTTTAGTGATGAACAGCTATGTGGAAGTATAAGCTGAATAAACCCTTTCCTCCCCAACTTGCTTCTTGATCGTGATGTTTGTGCAGGAATAGAAATCCTGACTAAGACAGTATTGGAACTTAAAATTTTGCATTTGCTTTGTTTGTTGGCAAATTTATTTTCAATTCAGTACAATTTGTTGAACTCCCAGGAACAAAGCTGCTCAACAATGCTATATCTCCTTATCTATCGATAGACAGTTCCACCAACTAGGGATACTCCATTAAAATATAGTCACTTATGGAGGCTACCAAAATAATATTGACAGAATTATGGTACATTTGTTTCATTTTGATCATTTTGAGATAGAGACTATTTAAATTTTATAGGTATATTTCTACTTGTATATTAGTATATAATTTTCCATGTATATTTTTTGAAACTTGAACCAATAAATTTTATAAATAATTTATTTTATTTATGTTAGTCTATGACTGAAATTTATGGTTTGTTCAATTATCACAAGTAAACTTACAAAATCAGAGTACTTAATAGTGACTAACTTTTTATGTGGACAAATCACATAATCATCACTGAGATCTCAAGGGACCAGCTGTGTTCAGCTGTTCCTCCAATTACAATGTTATTAATGGGACAATAGCTCTAGCTAGTTAGTGTTTTGTGAATGTACATTGCACTCTATGATAATTATAAACTTTGTTGTTAAAGTTTTTCAGTATCTTTAGTTTTCTTTGTAATATCATGTACTTTGTTTTTTAATTGTTAAAACTTTTTAAATTTTGTACTTATGTGTATGAGTGTGTCTGTATGTGCACATGTATGCATGTTCCTGCAGAGGCCATGGCATGGTATAGAGTCTCATGGAGCTGGAAATAAAGGTGGTTTTGAGCTTGCTCAATATGTATGGTGATTAACAAATCCAGTTTCTCTATAAGAGCAATACACATTTTTAACTATTTAGCCTTCTCTCCAGTAATAGTAGTTTATTTTTAATAAATATAATTTTAGGAAACCAATTCACTATATCAAAATTATTTAGTACACAAAATGTGCTAACTTCTAGTGTAATAGGAAAAACAATATGATTTAAGAAAGAACTGATTGATAAAATACCTTTTTGGGGTGTTAATTATGGCTTAGTTTTGGTATGTCTGTAAATTGTGAGCCTTAGTTTCTCCAAACTGTAGTGAAACTAAGTGATTTTGATGGTATTTTGGTATTTAGAATCCCTTAAGAATATTTATCACAAAACCAAAGCAGCATTTTTGAACATTCTTTGCTAATAACATGGTTTGACTTTGGTATAACTCTAGAAAACTTAGGTGTAAATGTTCATAGCTGTTTAGAATTTTTTATGAAAATATCAGGAATATATGTTGGACTGAAAGTATTTTAGGTTAAAAATAGCATAAAAATATAAAGTTTATCCTTTGGAATACTAATAAAATTTATATAAAGTTAAGATTTTTGAAAACACTTCATTCAACAACAACTATATATTCATTCAAGTGTTACCTCTAGCCACAATCTACATTCAAATAACACAGGAAAAGTTATTTTACGCAAAACAAATAACAGGAATACAAGTACTTAGAAATACAAGCATGAAATGCAATGTAGCAAGTGTGTGTCTCTATTTTGTATTGAGAGATAGTTAGGATTTTCTTTTTATGAATGATTTTCTGTATTTCCTAAGCTATGATAAAGATCACACATTTTAACCTGTGTTAATTGGTAAATGTCAGAGTTAAATGCTTTCTGCCCTGCTGTAGTTCCTACCCTGACTTTCTTTGATAATAAAGGTGATATGGAAGTATAAGCAAAATAAATCCATTACCCTCAAAATTAGCTCATGGTATGACTTAATTTGTAATTAAAATTAAATTTTGATGGTAGACTGAAGGAAAAATAATAGATAAATAAAATGGTATGTAAAGAAACTGGTTATGAGGCTCTCTCATTTATTTGTCATAATTTCAGTGCTTTAAATAAGGTTATGAAGATTTAGAATATGAAATATGTGCTTAATAAAGATGTAGGAGAATCAGTCAAGCCTCTATAGTATAGAGTTGTGTAATCAATGGAAACAGGAACTGGGAGAAAAATGATAAAATGGAGAAAGAGAGAAGAATCCTTGGTAGAAATATTGACTTTGTTTGACTTTGATATAACTATAGAAAACTTAGGTACAATTGTTCTTAGCTGTTTAGAGATTTATATGAAAATATCAGGAATATATGTTGGACTGAAAATAGAGATTTGAGATGTGATAGTCTTTCTATACAATGTTAATGTCATAAGAATAGAGACACTGTCATTGAGAAGAATTACAAATACTAAATGAGGAAAAGTAATATATCCTCAAATTTTATTTTCATGTATTTTACAATATAAAAATATTTATTTAGCACATTGGGCTGGAGAACTTGGCTCATCAGTTAAGAGCATTTGTTGCTATTTCAGAGGACACAGGTTCAATATTTGATACCTACATGGAACCTCATAAACATTTATCTGTTGCTCAGGCCCCAGGGTACTCAGTGCCATCTTCTGCTCTTCGTGGGTATTACATAATCATGCTATGCAGACATTACAACAAGAATTGCTTTCTGAAGGCCAGATTCAGCTTGAGGGCTCAATTTATGTGAAGTGTAGTTTACCCTCTGCCTGATTCTGGGAAGAGTCCTCATTCACATAAGTACTACCATGAGACACTGGAACATCTCATGATTCTTAGAGACTGTAATCAGTGAAATAATATTTATTTAATGGTAATTTACAAGATGATGTGCAGAAAACAAGATATTTAAAATGCAGTTTCTGAGCTCTAGGTACTGACTACCTATACTGAGAGAAACAAATACATACATAGGAACAGGGAAAATTAAGATGTCAAGGAGATTCTCAGCACAGTCAACTTGTGGTTAGTTCATAAACTTCTCTTGGCTCATGCTAATTACTGTACCATGTTTAAGAATCAGTGTGCTTCTGGAAACTCATTGCCTAATAACATCACTTCTGAGAAATTCCAGTCCACAGAAGTAGATGACTTTTAGAATTGATTCCCTATTATGTAACTACACTTAAGCCTGGAACATCTGGAACTATAAGGGTCATAAATAAAATAGTTGGGAATGAATAAGAGTTCTACTGATTATATTTGATAATTTAAAAACTCAACATTTATTTCCAATATTATTTAGTTTGAGAACAAATGGTTTATAGATTCATCAAAACAAAAAATGTATAACACCTAGCAAATTGTTTATTGTTCTGCAGCAACTAAAATAGATTACTCTAATGCAAAGTGAGAAGAAATGTTGTAAGGTGTGAAGAGTTCTAAGCTGAATACTAAAATTTTTCCCCACTTACTCCTACTTCTAATTAGTTTTAGGAGTCTACAGATTAAAATATTGTTATATAAATATTAATGTGTATGCCCAAAAGGCTAAAAGTTGACAAAACAATCATTACTGTATTTTAATAAATAGTGAGGAAATGATAGTGAGGACCATATTTAGCTCAGTGGCATGACTCTTGCCTAGCAAGTGCAAATCCCTGTATTCTGTCCATAACATCAGAAACAAAAAATATAAATACCAAAAATATTGATGGAGTAACATCAAATGTATAAAGAAAATCAAGTATGATGAATATTTGATAGGATAGTTGCTGCAGTCTGAAAAAGTGGCTCATGCATTAGTATTATCTGACAAATTTGTGAAATAAGTTCACAAGATTAGCATAACATATATTTTTCCTCTTAGAATATCTTTAGAAAGAATATACATAAACATAACTAAATGGTAGAATTGGAGTAAAGGAATGCAGGTATTTATCCAGTGCCACTTATTTTTGGCACTCTTTTCTATCCATTTACATGTACTAGATCCAATGACAAAAGTAAGATAGACTAGTCTTTCCCAAATCCATGAGATCATTGTACTCAGATGACCAAAAAGGTCATAAAATAAATATCCTACCTCACTTCCCTCCTTAAACTGTAGTTTTCAAAATGACATATTCATGTAATTTATGTTTTGTGTGTCTGACCCAGGTGTTTCATATATTAATCAGTTTTAGAAAATATTGTTAAAGGTCACAAAATCCATATGCAGACCATTTTGGAAATTCTAACTATGGCAATAGCACAGTCAAGGAGTCATCATTTTCTTGTATCTTCTCAGTTTTCTATTCTTCTGCCTCCTCCAAACTGGGAAGACAATATTTTAGGTAATTTTTAATTTGCAAAGAAATTAAAGTTTTATTTCCAAAAGGATTCTTGAGCACATAAATTCTGAGGAAAATTTGAAGGAATCCTGATGCTGGGTATAAATGTCTCTGGATAGATATATGCAAGCTTTGCTGTCTCACAAGGATAAACACTTTTCTGACACATATATTTTCAAAGACCTTAGCTCATGATTCACCTTCCAAGTTGGCTATTGATACTAAGATCTTTGTGGTAGTAAAAAGCTAAATTAAAAGTACCAAGGATGCAATGGCATACAAAATTATCCCTCTAATTTTCTATAATGTGAGAAGATGAATTGAACAGCACCTCTCTGCAATTTTGGCTCTTACATTCTTTCTTCTACCTCTTTTATAATGTTTTAGAGGCTTGTTGCTGTTCCACACTCAGTCTCTTAGTCCTAGTATTTGACTAGTAATGTATTTCTCCATTGACTGCTGTCCTTTGAAAAAAAGAAGCGTCCATCAAGGTTTGGAGCAGGTTAGGTCTATGAGTATTAAAATAAATATTTACAAGACAATTTTAGAGCATCACAATTTAATAAGAGTCAATACCACATTTTACTCCAGGGCTTATGATATCCCTAGCCATGAGCTTTGACTAAGGTCATATACAGTACTAAGCCTGAAGTTCCCTCACACTCAATCAGGAAATGGTAATTTACTGCATAGGTATACTATTGCAGAAGTGGCCATGTCTTTCCTGTCAGGTCCATGTTGCATCATGCAAGATCCAGGACTGGA
Organism: Apodemus sylvaticus; assembly: GCF_947179515.1. Taxonomy (NCBI): domain Eukaryota; kingdom Metazoa; phylum Chordata; class Mammalia; order Rodentia; family Muridae; genus Apodemus; species Apodemus sylvaticus. Next base: position 122,736,373 of record NC_067495.1, read on the forward strand.
TGAGGTGACTATAGTCTTTTCTATCTCAGTATCCTGCATGGCAACTTCACAAACTATATAACTTAGGTAGCCGAAATGTCATTTCCAAGTCGGATTCAGATTGTTTTTCCATGTCCTGAAGTCAGTGCATTTGATATCTCTAGCAACAGGAACTTTTCATGTAGTCTGGGGCAGGTAATCAAGGGCAAAGGCAATGACTTGTGCTATTTTGAAGGCTTCTGTAACCTTCCTGACCAATAAGTATTACAGAGACACCCAATAGCTTGCATTGTGATTTTTCATTTAATAATCCATGGTTATTTTGAGCAATGTTGACCACATATGTAATGTAATACCATCTGGACTCTTGTTTATACATTTTTATTTTTATAAATTTTGAATTTGCTTAAATACTAGTAGTTTTTCATTGTTTCTCTTTTTAAAATTTTTATTGGATATGTTCTTCATTTACATTTCAAATGTTATACCCTTCACCAATTCTTGCCGCCACCCCACCCCACCCCGCCCAGAAAACCCACAACCCATCTTCCCACTCCCTGCCTCCAAGAAGATGCCCTCTGCCCAACTCACTCCCACCTACCCTCCTCTATTCCCCCATGTTGGGGCATCTATCAACACTTCATAGGACCAAGGACCTCTCCTCTCACTAATGACCCATAAGGCATTCCTCCTACACATTTTTGGCTTGGAACCATGTGTACCCCTTGGTTGATGGCTTAGTCCCTGGGAGCCCTGGAGGGTCTGGTTGGCCAACATCTTCGTTCATCCCATGAGGCTGCAAACCCCTTCAGATGCTCCAGACCTTCCTCCAACTCCTTTGGGGACTCCCATGCTCAGTCCAATGGTTGGTTGCTAGCATCTGCTTCTGTATCTGTAAGGCTCTGGCAAGGGTGCTCTGGAGACAACCATAACAGGCTCCTTTTCACAAGCATTTCTTGTTATCTATAATAGTATCGGAGTTTGGTGACTGTTTATTGGATGAATCTCCAGGTAGGATGGTCTCTGGATGGTCTTTACATCAGTCTCTGCTCCACACTTTGTCTTCATAATTGCTCCTGTGAGTATATTGTTCCCTTTCTCAGAAAAACTGAAGGACTCACACTTTGGTCTACCTTCTTCTTGAGTTCCCTGTGGTCTTTGAATTGTATTTTGTTTATTCTGAGCTTTTGGGCAAACATCCACTTATCAGAAGTGCATACCATGTGTGTTCTTTTATTTTTCCCTTTTTAAAAATTTTTCTATATTCTTTGTTTACATTACAAATGATTTCCCCTTTCCCAGTTCCCCCCTCCCTATATGTCCCATAAGCTTTCTTCTCTCCACCCATTCTCCAATCACTTCCCTCCTTTTTCTCTATCCTGGTACTCCCCTACAATGCTAGATCAAGCCTTTCTGGATCAGGGCCCTCTCCTTGCTTCTTCATGGGAGTCATTTGTTATGCTAATTGTGCCTTGGGTATTCAGACCTTCTGGGATAATTAGTACCCACTTATCAGAGATTGCATTCCATGTGTATTCTTTTGTGGTTGGGTTACCTCACTTAGGATGATACTTTCCAGTTCCAACCATTTGCCTAAAATTTTCATGAATTCATTGTTTTTAATTGCTGAGTAGTATTCCATTGTGTAAATATACCACATTTTCTGTATCCATTGAGGGACATCTGGGTTCTTTCCAGCTTGTGGCTATTATAAATAAGGCCGCTATGAATATAGTGGAGCATGTGTCCTTAATGCATGCCAGGGAATCCTCTGGGTATATACTCAGGAGAGGTATACCAGGGTCCTTTGGAAGTGTCATGACCAGTTTTCTGAGAAACTACCAGACTGATTTCCAGAGTGGTTGTACCATCTTACAATCCAACCACCAGTGGAGGAGTGTTCCTCTTTCTCCACATCCTCGTCAACACCTGCTGTCTCCTGAGTTTTTAACTTTAGCCATTTGACTGGTGTGATGTGAAATCTCATGGTTGTTTTGATTTGCATTTCCCTAATGACTAATGATGTTGAACATTTCTTAAGGTGCTTCTCAGCTATTTGAAGATCTTCAGGTGAAAATTCTTTGTTTAGCTCTGTACCCCCTTTTTAACAGGGTTATTTGGCTTTCTGGAATCTAACTTCTTGAGTTCTTTGTATACATTGGATATTAGCCCTCTTTCGGATGTAGGATTGGTGAAGATATTTTCCCAATTTGTCGTTTGCCATTTTTTCCTTTTGACAGTGTCCTTTGCCTTACAGAAACTTTGTAATCTTATGAGGTCCCATTTGTCAATCTTAGAGCATAAGCTATTGATGTTCTGTTCAGGAACTTTTCCCCTGTGCCCATGTCTGCAAGGATCTTTCCCATTTTCTTTTCTATTGGTTTCAGTGTGTCTGGTTTTATGTGGAGGTCCTTGATCCACGTGGAATTGAGCTTAGTACAAGGAGATAAGAATGGATCAATTCATATTCTTCTCTGTGCTGACCTCCAGTTGAACCAGCAACATTTGTTGAAAAGGCTATTTCTTTCCACTGGATGTTTTCTGCTCCTTTGTCAAAGATCAAGTGACCATAGGTGTGTGGATTCATTTCTGGGTCTTCAATTCTATTCCCTTGGTCCACTTGCCTGTCACTGTGCCAATACCATGCAGTTTTTAACACTATTGCTCTGTAGTATTGCTTGAGGTCTGGGATACTGATTCCCCCAGAAGTTCTTTTACTGTTGAGAATAGTTTTAGCTATCCTGGTTTTTTTGTTATTCCAGATGAATTTGAGAATTCCTTTTTCTTACTTTGTGAAGAACTGAGTTGGGATTTTGATGTGGATTGCATTGAATCTGTATATTGTTTTTGGCAAGATGGACATTTTAACTATATTAACCCTGCCAATCCACAAGCATGGACGTTTTTTTCCATTTTCTGGGGTCTTCTTCGATTTCCTTCTTCAGAGTTCTTGTTGTATATATCTTTCACCTGTTTGCTTAGAGTCACACCAAGATACTTTATTTTGTTTGTGGCTATTGTGAAGGGTGTCATTTCCCTAACTTCTTTCTCATCCTGCTTATCCTTTGCGTATAGGAAGGCAACTGATTTGCTTGAGTTGATTTTATACCAGCCACTTTGCTGACACTTTGTTGTTTGTCAGCTATAGGAGTTCTCTGGTGGAGTTTTTGGGTCGCTTAATTATACTATCATATCATCTGCAAATAGTGATAATTTGTATTCTTCCTTTCCAATTTGTATCCCTTTGACCTCTTTATATTGTCTAATTGCTCTAGTTAGAATTTCAAGTACTATATTGAAAAAATATGGAGAGAGAGGGCAGCCTTGTCTAGTCCCTGATTTTAGTGGGATTGCTTCAAGTTACTCTCCATTGAGTGTAATGTTGGCTACCGGTTTTCTGTATATTGATTTAGCTATGTTTAGGTATGGACCTTGAATTCCTGTTCTTTCCAAGACTTTTAGCATGAAAGAATGCTGAGTTTTGTCAAATGCTTTTTCTGCATCTAATGAGATGATCATATCGTTTTTTTCTTTGAGTTTGTTTATGTAGTGGATTGCAATAATGGATTTCCTTATATTGAACCATCCCAGTATCCCTGGGATGAAGCCTACTTGATCCTGGTGGATGATCGTTTTTATGTGTTCTTGGATTCAGTTGGCAAGACTTTTATTTAGTATTTTTGCATCAATATTCCTAAGGGAAATTGACCTGAAGTTCTCTTTCTTTGTTGGATCTTTGTTTGGTTTTGGTATCAGAATAATTGTGGCTTCATAGAACAAGTTAGGTAGTGTTCCTTCTGTTTCTATTTTGTGGAATAGTTTGAAGAGTATTGGGGTTAGGTCTTCTTTGAAGTTCCGATAGAATTTTTCACTGAAGACATCTGGTCCTGTGCTTTTTTTGGTTGTAGACTTTCTATGACTCCTTTTATTTCTTTAGGGGTTATGGGACTGTTTAGATGATCTATTTGATCCTGATTTAATTTTGGTGTTTGATATCTGTCTAGAAAAATTTCCATTTCCTCCTGATTCTCCAGTTGTGTTGAGTATAGACTTTTGTAGTAAGATCTGATGATTTTTTTGAATTTCCTCAGTTTCTGTTGTTATATCCCCCTTTTCATTTCTAATTTTGTTAATCTGGATACTTTCTCTGTGCACTTTGGTTAGTCTGGCTAAGGGTATATCTATCTTTTTGATTTTCTCAAAGAACCAGTTCCTGTTTTTTTTTTTTTTTTTTTGTAATTCTTTGTATGGTTCTCTTGGTTTCTACTTGATTGATTTCATCCCTGAGTTTGATGAGTTCCTGCCTTCTATTCCTCCTGGGTGAATTAGCTTCTTTTTGTCCCAGGGCTTTCAGGTGTGTCGTTAAGCTGCTAGTGTATGCTCTCTCCATTTTCTTTTTGGAGGCAATCAGGGCTATAAGTTTTCCTCTTAGCACTGCTTTCATTCTGTCCCATAAATTTGGGTATGTTTTGTCTTCATTTTCATTAAATTCTAAAAAGTCTTTAATTTCTTTATTTCTTCCTTGACAAAGGTATCATTGAGTAGAATATTGTTCAGTTTCCATGTGTATGTCGCTTTCTGTTGTTTTTGTTGCTATTGAAGACCTCTTTTACTCCATAATGATCTGATAGGAGATATGGGATTATTTCGATCTTCTTATATTTGTTGAGGTCTGTCTCATGACCAATTATATGATCTATTTTGGATAAGGTACCCTGACACGATGAGAAAAAGGTATATTCTTTTGCTTTAAGAAGAAATGTTCTATATATACATATCTGTTAAATCTAATTGCCCCAATGTTTCAATTAGTTTCCCTGTGTCCCTGTTCAGTTTCCGTTTTCCTGATCAGTCCATTGAGGAAAGGGCAGTGGTGAAGTCACCCACAATTATTGTGTTAGGTGCAATGTGTGCTTTGAGCTTTAATAAAGTTTCTTTTATGAAAGAGGGTGCCCTTGAATTTGGAGCATAGATGTTCAGGATTGAAAATTCTTCTTGTTGTATTTTTCCTTTGACCAGCAAGAGGTGTCCCTCAGTGTCTCTTTTGATGACTTTGGGTTGAAAGTCAATTTTATCTGATATTAGAATGCCTACTCCAGCTTGTTTCCTGAGACCATTTGCTTGTAAAATTGTCTTCCGGCCTTTTACTCTAAGGTAGTGTTTGTCTTTGACCCTGAGGTGTGTTTCCTGTATGCAGTAAAATGTAGGGTCATGTTTAAATATCCAGTCTGTTAGTCTATGTCTTTTTATTGGAGGAATTGAGCCCATTGATGTTAAGAGATATTAAGGAATAGTGATTATTACTTCCTGTCATTTTTGATGTTATTTTTTATGTTTGATTGGATATCTTCTTTTGGGTTTGATGAAAGAAGTTTGCTATCTTGCTTTTTCCAGGGTGAAGTTTCCCTCCTTGTATTGGTGTTTTCCTCCTATTATCCTTTGTAGGGCTGGGTTTTTGGAAAGATATTTGGTAAACTTGGTTTTGTCATGGAATATCTTGATTTCTCCATTTATGGTGATTGAGAGTTTTGCTGGGTATAGTAGTTTTGACTGGCATTTGTGTTCTCTCAGAGTCTGCATGAGATCTGCCCAGGATCTTCTAGCTTTCATAGTCTCTGGTGAGAAGTCTGGTGTGATTCTGATAGGTCTTCCTTTATATGTTACTTGGCCTTTTAATCTTACTGCCTTTAATATTCTTTCTTTATTTAGTACATTTGGGGTTTTGATTATTATGTGATGGGAGGTATTTCTGTTCTGGTCCAGTCTGTTTGGAGTTCTGCAGGCTTCTTGTATACTCATGGGCATCTCTCTCTTTAGGTTAGGGAAGTTTTCTTCCATAATTTTATTGAAGATATTTGCTGGTCCTTTAAGTTGTAAATCTTCACTCTCATCTATGCCTATCATCCTTAGGTTTGGCTTTCTCATTGTGTCATGGATTTCCTGGATATTTTGGGTTACAAGCTTTTTGCATTTTGCATTTTCTTTGACTGTTAAGTCAATGGTTTCTATGGTATCTTCGACATCCGAGATTCTTTCTTCCATCTCTTGTATTCTGTTGTTGATATTTGCATCTATGCTCCCTGATTTCTTCCCAAGGTTTTCTGTCTCCAACGTTGTCTCCCTTTGCAATTTCTTAATCGTTTTTACTTCTGTTTTTAGATACTGGATAGTTTTGCTTAGCTCCTTCACTTGCTTGTTTGTGTTTTCCTGTAATTCTTTAAGAGATTTTTGTGTTTCCTCTTTCATGACCTCAGCCCGTTGACCAAAGTTCTCCTGTATTTCTTTCAGTGACTTTTGCGTTTCCTCCTTATTGGATTCTATCTTTTGATGTGTATTCTCCTGAATTTCTTTCAATGATTTTTGTGTTTCCCTTGGAAGGGTTTCTAATTTTGATCCATTTTCTCCTGAATTTCTTTAAGAGATTAATTTATGTCCTTCAAGTGTTCCTGTAACAGCATCATGACCAGTGATTTTAAATCCAAATCTTGTTTTTCTGGTGTGTTGGGGTATCCAGGACATGCTGTTAATGGAGAATTGGGTTCAGATGCTGCCATATTGCCTTGATTTCTGTTAGTGAAGTTCCTGCATTTGCCTTTTGCCATCTAGTTCTCACTGGTGTTAGTTGGTCTTGTCTATTCAGGACTCGCCAGTGCAAGCTGCCTCTTCCTAGCTGGCCTCTGGGTGTACAGCCGGGTTCCTGCACTTTTTGGAGATGGGGCGCTGTGGCCGAAACTGTTCCAGATCCAGAGGCGGAGACTGGAATGCTCCAGCCAGAGGCCTCTGGAGTGGATCCTCTTCTCTTCAGGGCAGAACCCACCAGTGCAAGCTGCCTCCTCCTAGCTGGTCCCTGGTTGTACAGCTGGCTTCCTGCACTGCTTGGAGATGGGGCGCTGTGCCTGAGGCTGTTCCAGATCCAGAGGTGGAGATTGGAAGGCTCTTGCCAGAGGCCTCCAGACTGGATCCTCCGCCCTGCAGGGCAGGACTCACCAGTGCAAGCTGCCTCTTCCTAGCTGGCCTCTGGATATATAGCAGGCCTCCCATACTTCCTGGAGATGGGGCACTCCTGTGTGTGTTCTTTTGTGATTGTATTACCTCACTTAGGATGACACTTTTTAGTTCCATCCATATGCCTAAGAATTTTATGAATTAGTTGCTCTTAATAGCTGAATACTACGCTACTGTGTAAATAAACCATATTTTCTGTATCCATTTTTCTATTGAAGGACATCTGGTTTCTTTCCAGCTTCTGGCTATTATAAATAAGGCTGCTATGAACATAGTGGAGCAAGTGTCCTTATTATATGTTGGAGCATCTTCTAGGTATATGCCTACAAGTGGTATAGCTGGGTCCTCAGGTCTAATTTTCTGAGAAAACCCCAAACTGATTTCTAGAGTAGTTTTTCCAGCTTGCAAGTCCACCAGCAATGGAGGAGTGTTCTTCTTTCTCCACATCCTTGTCAGCATTTGTTGTCCCTGAGTTTTTCATCTTAGCCATTCTGACTGGTGTGAGGTGGAATCTCAGGGTTGTTTTGATTTGCATTTCCCTACTAATTAGAGATGCTGAACATTTCTTTAGGTGCTTTGAGTTTCCTCAGTTGAGAATTCCCTGTTTAGCTCTCTACTGCATTTTTAATATGGTAATTTAGTTCTCTTGAGTCTAACATCTTGAGTTCTTTGTATATATTGGATATTAAGCCTGTATCAGATGTAGAATTGTAGAGATCTTTTCCCAATCTGTTTGTTGGTTGACATTTTCTCCTATCGACAGTGTCCTTTGCCTTACAGAAGCTTTGCAGCTTTCGATTCTTATTCTGAGAGCATAAGCCATTGGTGCTCTGTTCAGAAAAATTTTCCCTGGGACCATGTGTTCACGGCTCTTCACCACTTTCTCCTCTTTAAGCTTCATTGTATCTTGTTTTATGTGGAGGTCCTTGATCCACTTGGACTTGAACTTTGTACAAGGAGATAAGAATGGGTCAATTTGCATTTTTCTACATGTTGAACTCCACTTGATCCAGCACCATTTGTTAAAAATGCTGTCTTTTTTCCACTGGATGTTTTTCCGCTCCTTTGTCAAATACCAGTGTCCTTAGGTGTTTGATTGTCCTACCTGTCTATATACTCTACAGATTTTATCAGTATTGCTCTGTAGTAGAGCTTGAGGTCAGGGATGGCAATTCCCTCAGCCCACTATTGTTGTGGACAATAATTTTAACTATCCTGGGTTTTTTGTTATTCCAAATGAATAGGCAGATTGCTCCTTCTAGCTCTATGAAGAATTGATTTGGAATTTTAATGGGGATTGCATTGAATCTGTAGATTGCTTTTGGCAAGATGGCCATTTTTACTATATTAATTCTGCCAATGAGAATCGGAGATATTTCCACCTTCTGAGATCTTCAATTTTTTCTTCAGAGGCTTGAATTTTTTGTCATACAGATCTTTTACTTGCTTGGTTAGAGTCACACCAAGGTATGTAATATTATTTGTGACTATTGTGAAGAGTGTCATTCCCCTAATTTCTTTCTCAGCCTGTTTATCCTTTGAGTAGAGGAAGGCTACTGATTTGTCTGAGTTAATTGTATATCCAGCCATGTGCCTGAAGTTGTTTATCTGCTTTAGGAGTTCTCTGGTGGAATTTTTGGGGTCTCTTAAGTATATAATCATATCATCTGCAAATAGTGATATTTTGACTTCTACCGTTCTAATTTGTATGCATTTGACTTCCTTTTGTTGTCTAATTGCTCTGGCTAGGACTTCAAGTACTATATTGAATAGATAGCAAGAGAGTAGACAGCCTTGTCTAGTCCCTGATTTTAGTGGGATTGCTTCAAGTTTCTCTCCATTTAGTTTGATGTTGGCTACAGGACAGCTGTATATTCCTTTCACTATGTTTAGTTATGGGCCTTGAATTCCTGATCTCTCCAAGACTTTTAACATGAAGGGATGCTTAATTTTGTCAAATGCTTTTTCAGCATCTAGTAAAATGATCATGTTTTTTTCTTTGAGTTTGTTTATGAAAATAGATTAAATTGATGGATTTCCATATATTGAACCATCTCTGCATTCCTAGAATGAAGCCTCCTTGATCGTGGTGAATTATCATTTTGGTGTAGTCTTGGATTTGTTTGGCCAGAATTTATTGAGTATTTTGCATCAATGTTCATTTCCTCTTTCCTTGTTTGGTCTTTGTTTAGTTTAGGTATAAGCTTTTTGTGGCTTTATAGAATGAATTGAGTAGTGTTCCTTGTGTTTTTATTTTGTGGAATAGTTTGAATAGTGTTGGTATTACGTCTTCTTTGAAGATCTGATAGAATTCCCCACTAAATCCATCTGGTACTGGGCTTTTATTTTTTGTTGTTATTTTGTTTGTTTTTGTTGGTTGGGAGATTGTTAATGACTGCTTCTATTTCCTCAGGACTTATGGGACTAATCAGATGGTTTATCTGATCCTGTTTTAACATTGGCACCTGTTATGTGTCTAGAAAATTGTCCACATGTTCCAACTTTGTTGAGTATAAGCTCTTGTAGTAGGATCTCATAATTTTTTTTGGATTTCCATTTTCTATTGTTATGTCTCCCTTTTCTTTTATGATTTTATTAACTTGGGTAGTGCCTCTGTGTCTTCAGGTTAGTCTGTCTAAGGGTTTATCTATCTGGTTGATTTTCTCAAAGAACCAGATCCTGGGTTTGTTGATTCTTTGTATTGTTCTTTTTGTTTCTATTTGGTTGATTTGGGCCCTGAGTTTGATTATTTCCTACTCTCTACTCCTCTTGTGTGAATTTGCTTCTTTTTGTACTAGAACTTTCAGGTGTGTTGTGAAGCTGCTAGTGTAAACTCTCTCCATTTTCTTTTTGGAAGCACTTAGAACTATGAATTTTCCTCTAAGTACTGCTTTTGTTGTGTCCCATATGTTTTGGTATGATGTGTCTTCATTTTCATTAAATTATAAAAAGTCTTTAATTTCTTTATTTCTTCCTTGATGAAGTTATCATTGAGTAGAGCATTGTTCAACATCCATGTGTATGTGTGTTTTCCACTATTTTTATTTGAACTTAGACCGTGGTGATCTGATAGGTTGCATGGAATTATTTCAATATCCCTATATCTGTTTAGGCCTGTTTTATGACCAATGATGTGGTCAATTTTGGAAAAAGTACCATGAGGTGCTGAGAAGAAGGTATATTCTTTTCCTTGAGGATGGAATATTCTATAAATAACTGTTAGATCCATTTGGTTAATAACTTCTGTTAGTTTCACTATGTCTCTGTTTAGTTTGTTTCCAAGATTTTTCCATTTCTGAGAGTGCGATGATGAAGTCTCCCACTATTATTGTGTGGGGTGAGTTAAGTGCTTTGAAGGTTAATAGAATTTCTTTTATGAATGTGGGTGCCTTTGCATTTGGAGCATAGATGTTTAGAATTGAGAGTTCATCTTGGTAGATGTTTCTTTTGACCAGTATGAACTGTTCCTTCTTATATATATATTTTTTGACAACTTTTGGTTGAAAGTCAATTTTATCTAAGAATGTCCACTCCTGCTTGTTTCTTGGGTCCATTTGCTTGGAAAACTGTTTTCCAATCTTTGATTCTGAGGTAAGGACTGCCTTTTTCACTGACGTGATTGTTGTATATGCACCAAAATGTTGGATCCTGTTTTTGTATCCAGTCTGTTAGTCTAGGTCTTTTTATTGGGAAATTGAGTCCACTGATGTTAAGAGATATTAAGGAAAAGTGCTTGTTACTTCCTGTTATTTTGGTTATTAAAGGTGGAATTTTGTTTGTGTGGCTATCTTCTTTTGGGTTTGTTGAAGGAAGATTACTTTATTGCTTTTTCTAGGATGTAGTTTTCCACCTTGTATTGGTATTTTCTACCCATTATCTTTTGTAAAGCTGGGTTTGTGGAAAGATATTGTGTAAATTTGGTTTTGTCATGGAATGTCTTGTTTTCTTCGTCTATGGAAATTGAGAATTTTGCTGGGTATAGTAGCCTGGGCTGACATTTATGTTCTCTTAGGGTCTCTATGGATATCTGCCCAGGATCTTCTAGCTTTCATAGTTTCTGGTGAAAAGTCTGGTATAGTTCTGATAGGTCTGCCTTTACATGCTACTTGACCTTTTTCCCTTACTGCTTTTAATATTTTTTCTTTGTTTAGTGCAATGTCTGATGTAATCTAAGGTCCACTAAGCAAGATAGACCCCATAGTCAATATTGTTTAGATGACAAAGAACCAGAAATCAGGTAGCCAAGAGACCTAGGGTTAAAACTGAAACTGTTCTAAAATAATATAACAATAAAATGATTCCTAATGATAAAGTAATGATAAAGCACTCATTTTTTATTATAATTTTTATTTTCTATATTCTATATTTACATCCCAAATGATTTTCCCTTTCCTGGTTCCCCCCTCCCCATAAGTTCCCTAAGCCCTCTTTCCTCTGCCCATTCTCCTATCAACCTGCTCCTACTTCTCTGTCCTGGCACTCCCTTACAATGCTGGAACAAGCCTTTTCAGGATCAGGGACCTCTCTTTCCTTCTTCTCGGGAGTCACTTGATATTTGAATTGTGTCTTGGGTATTTAGAGTTTCTGAGCTAATATCCACTTATCAGTGACTGTATTCCATGTGTGTTCTTTTCTTATTGAGTTAACTCACTTAGGATATTTTCCAGATCAAACCATTTGCCAAAGAATTTCATGAATTCATTGTTTTTAATTGCTGAGTAGTATTCCATTGTGTAAATATACCACATTTTCTGTATCCATTCCTCCTTTGAGGGACATCTGGGTTCTTTCCAGCTTCTGGCTATTATAAATAGGGCTGCTATGAACATAGTGGAGGAAATAGCAATTCTCAAATTCATCTGGAATAGCAAAAAAACCCAGGGTAGCTAAAACTATTCTCAACAGTAAAAGAACTTCTGGGGAAATCAGCATATCGGACCTCAAGCAGTAGTACAGAGCAATAGTGTTAAAAACTGCATGGTATTGGTACAGTGACAGGCATGTAGATCAATGGAATAGGACTGAAGAACCAGAAATGAACCCACACACCTATGGTCACTTGATCTTTGAGAAAGGAGCTAAAACCAGCCAGTGGGAAAAAGATAGTCTTTTCAACAAATGGTGCTGGCTTAACTGGAGGTCAGCTTGCAGAAGAATGCAAATTGATCCATTCTTATCTCCTTGTACTAAGCTTGGCTCCAAGTGGATCAAGGACCTCCATAAAAAACCAGACACATTGAAACTAATAGAAAAGAAACTGGGGAAGACACTTGAGAACATAGGCACAGGGGAAAAGTTCCTGAACAGAACACCAATAGCTTATGCTCTAAGATCAAGAATTGACAGATGGGACCTCATGAAATTACGAAGTTTCTGTAAGGCAAAGGACACTGGCAAGCAGACAAGACAGCAACCAACAGATTGGAAGAGGATTTTCACCAATCCTACATCTGACAGAGGGCTAATATCCAATATACACAAAGAACTCAAGAAGTTAGACTCCAGAGAGTCAAATAACCCTATTTAAAAAATGGGGTACAGAGCTAAACAAAGAATTTTCACCTGAAGAACTTCAAATGGCTGAGAAGCACCTTAAAAAAATGTTCGACATCATTAGTCATTAGGGAAATACAAATCAAAACAACCCTGAGATTTCACCTTACACCAGTTAGAATGGCTAAGATTAAAAACTCAAGAGAGAGTAGGTGTTGGTGAGGATGTGGAGAAAGAGAAACACCCCTCCACTGTTGGTGGGAATGCTAGTTGGTACAATCACTCTGGAAATCAATCTGGTGGTTCCTCAGAAAACTGGGTTTAACACTTCTGGAGGATGCTGCAATACTACTCCTGGGCATATACCCAGTGGATTCCCTGGCATGTGATAAAGCACTCATAAATCAGTGCAGAGAGATAAAGACTTTGGAGTACAGAGCTCTTCATTGGATGTCTCCATCAAATCCCTCCCCTCAGAGTTCAGGGAACCCCACTTGAAGAGGAAGCAGAAAGAATGTTAAGAGGGGAGCTCTCTTATCACTCTTGCCTCTTGGCACTTTCTCCTCTCTGCCCCTCTTGGGCTCTCCTGCCCTCCCCCAGTCTCTCCAAGTGATCATGGTCTGCCTCCACTTCTCTTCTCTTCTCTTCTCTCTCTCTCTCTCTCTCTCTCTCTCTCTCTCTCTCTCTCTCCCTCTCTCTGCCTCTCTTTGCCTCCACTACCCCATTAACTCCCATCCTCTGCCCTGAATAGACTCTATACCAAAAAAAGTAAAATAAAATAAAAAAAAGACCAGAGGGGAACAATGATACCAGGAGAACAAGGGCATCTAAATAAACTTAGCAAATTTCATATGAACGCATAGTGACTGAAGCTGCAAGCACATGGCTGACAAGAGACTGTACAAAGGCTCCTGTGAGTATATTATGACTTTCAGATTAGTATTTTCATGAGTCTCACGGATGTGTCTTGAGTTGGTCTCTGATCCTTAGGCCTGCTCTTGGAGTTCTTATAGTTCAGTTTGTTTGGCTGGTCCAACTTTGGTATGTTGGTTTTGTTTTATCTTATTATATTTTATGTTGTATTTGGTTATTTTCTCCTAGAAGCCTGTTCTTTTCTAATGAGAGACAGAAAAGGGAATAGATTGAGATAGGAAGGGAAGTGGGGAGGAGCTTTGTATTAAAGAGAGAGAAAAACTATAATCATGGTATATTGTATAAGAATAGAATATTTTTTAGTAAATGCAAGAAATAACTAAAAAAACTCAATTTAAAAAATAAGTTATGGACCCAAACAGAAAAATTCTCAAAAAAAGAAATGCACATGGCTAGGAAACACTTTTAAAAGAACTAATGTACCTTAGCTATTAGGGAAATACAAGTTAAACTTCTTTAAGGTTCTACTTCTCTCCAGTCAAAATCACCACAATCAACAATACAAATAACAAAAGTGCTGGCATTGAGGGGAGTAGGGCAGGAAACTCATATACACAATGTTTTTTGAAATGTAAACAAGATAAATCACTTTGAAAATCTGTCTGAAATTTTCTCAAAAAACTAGAGTTAGAATTGCCATATGACCTACCTATACCACTCCTGGGCATATATACAATTTACTGTATATGCTATAACAGGAAAATTTATCCATCTATGTTTACTACTACTTTATTCATAATAACTGGAAAATGGAATCAGCCTACCTGTCCATCAAAAGATGTTTAGATAAGAAAAATATACCAAATATATACAAAAGAATATTTCTGCCATTAAGGAAAATGAAATCAAATTTCAAGAAAATGGATGAAAGTACCAAAAAGTTATATTGAGTGAAATAACTCATGCTTCAGAAAGACAAACACCTTATGTTCTATTTCGTATTTAGATCTTAGCTTTAAGTCTATAGTTTTGTGTATAAATGAAATATTTAAAAATACCTCAATGAACAGTGCTAGGATCCAGGCAGAGGAAACAGTATAAGTTTAGCTAAGTAAATGAGAGAAAATAAGTCATGTGAGAAGGATTAAGACTAGCTCAGCATTTCTTGAACACAGGTAGAAGAATGGATAAAATGAGATTGTCAAGGTTCCTAGGAAATCCTAGAACTTTTCATATGATATTAATGTGTTTAGGCATTATTGCATAAGAAACAATGACTATTTTCAGTATAGTACTTATGTAAAATTTGGACAATAGATGAACTAGACATTCTCTGGAAAATAAATTTAAAGGGAAATATATGAAGATGGTAAGATAATCATGAAATCATTGTACTAAGAAATTATGACAGTTGATTTGGGAAATGGTCAAAGAAATGTAAAATTGGCAAAAGTATAAGGACTTATGACTGTATCATAAGAATGACAATGTCCATGTTAAGAGAGTGCACTTGAAGGAGAGAGGAGTCACATTGACTTTACAATTTCTACTTTGCATAGATGATGAAAAGAGATAACTCCAGGAAGAGAAAAGGTTGAGACAAGTCCAATTTTATTCATTAAGGCTTATATGAGGCATTTGAGAATGTCAATATATAATCAAAATTTTGAACTAGAATAAGAGACTGTGTTTACAGGTACTCACTCTGTTGACGTGAACTTCACAGAAATAATATTTGGAAGCTTTAACATAAATTTGATGACCTACAAAAAGGTGTACAATAAAACAAGGAACAATATAGAATGCAGAGAACAATCATATATATTGAACAAATATATGAAAAGTAGTTCATGTTAAAATAAACAAGGGATAGTTGGTGGCATATTAATTAACTAGATAAGTTTGATGTCAAAATATGTGATACTCAGCAAGCGAAGAGTAGTGAGTTTCAGAAAAGGGATTATAATAATAATAAATACAGTGCAGTGGTCCAGTAGTAAAAGGGTTGTTAACAGTCCTTGAGACTTACAACTGGGCAGCGTTGTGTAAATTATCTAGGTTAGACTAATGGATAAAGTATAGAACATTAAATATTGAGTAGGTACTCAAGGAGATGATAAGGCATGAATAAAGAATGAAAAATTATTAGGATTTCTATGTTTCCTATTTTAATCCTAGTTAAAAAAGAGTTAACGGTTTTAGAAAGTTTTGTAAATTGTAAATATATAACATTTATTAATTAAAGATTTAATTTAAAAAATTTATTTAGTTTATATATGAGCACACTATTGCTGTCTTCAAACATAAAAGAGGACATCAGAACCCATTATACATGATTATGAGGTTCCATGGGGTTTCTAGGAATTGAACTCAGGCCCTATTTCTGAAAGAGCAGTCAGTGCTCTCAAATGCTGAGCTATTTCTCCAGCCCCAATAGAAGATTTCTTATGGGTATTATTAATTTATAAAATGGATAAATATAACATAAATGTGTATTATATTTATCTAACATTTATTCATTCATACAACCATTTGTAACATGCTCTGTATTGGTTAATGGATTAATATTAAAATCAAATAAATATATTGAAAGAGTTAAATGGATTAATATAACCCATTATTTTTGCCATACCAAAGAGCAAATTTAAGATCTCAGATAGGGAACATGACTACTTCTTTATTTTGTGTCAAAGAAAACACACCTAATGAAGGATAATATCACATTTCTAGTTCATTGACAATTGAGAGGGGACATAATAAGAAGTAGTAGATTAGGAAATTACTCTTTGAGAAACAATACATGGTCACTATGAACAATGGTCATCAAATATGTGGGTTTAAGGCAATAGTAAACTATTAGGTGCATCTATAATTATGAGTAACATTTTCTACATATACACAATGAATTCTTCAAGTAGAATATCATAATCAAGTTGCTTTAATGTACTATCAGCAAAAATACATCATGTAACTTGATATATGATTTGACAATCTACATGTGTTACTATTCATTATTTCAACAGTTTGCATAGATATTACAAAATAAGAGATGATAAGTTCTTTTCTTATACTTACCATTTACTATGTCTAGCAACACACTGATGGCTTTTATTATAATTAATCAAAACTGATGCAAGCAGCAAAATGTCATTATTTCTGGAAGACATGTATCTTTATTTTTTTTACAGATAAATATATTAAGTGAGTAACATTTGATGGTCATATTGAATATTTCCGTTTCATTTTCATGGCAAATGTATAAAGTAATACGTTAGATGATGTTATTAACATCCACTCATATTTCTTCTAATTTGGGGTTTCATATTTCTGAATATTCTGTGCTACAGAGTTATTCCACTTTTAAAGCACAGTATTGTTCCTGTTTTTATATACAGAATATGTTTTGTTTCTGATCAGAAGCAGATGATGTTTTCAGCACCCAGAAGGCATTTCAGATCCTGGAAATATCACAAAAACTGGCACACACATGGTGCCTTCCTGGTAGTATCAGATGTGTATCTAGATTGTGTCTCTAACAAAGAGCATCCATGGAAATAGTAGTAATATACAAGGCAAGTAGGTGGAGACCAGATGCAAGCTTCTAAAAACATACTGGTATAAAAACACAAGAGACATTTATCCTATGAATTGAGTAATGTGATTTAACTGGATATGGCAGAACAGTATGACACACTATAAATATTACCCATGCATTCACTTGGTAAATAACATAGAAACATCAATTTAATAACTTTAGATTTTCTTTCTTCCTCAGTATCCTTATGTAAATCTTATTGCATATTGTTCAAATCCAAGCTTAGGTTGCAACTTCTCAAAAAAAAAAGGGGGGGGGACTTCCATAGCAGTTACAAGGGAGGTGATGTAAATTAAACACTTTCACAATATTCTATTTCTCTTCATAGTTTTACTTCCTTTCAGATCCTGTTGTCTGAGAGTATTAACTGGAAAATTTCAAATGTAAGATTAAATTTACATTGTGTTCTAGATAATGGGATGAAATTCCATACCAACCTAAAGTGTGCACACAGTATATATTACCTAGTAGTTACTTAGTAGTAGTTGCCCCACCATCTTATCATATCCTACATTCACAATACATGTGTAAAAATAACCCTTGTTTTAATAAATAGTCTGTGGTTTAGAATAACAGAGGAAAATTGATTTTAATAAGGGAGTAGTAGACTATTGATTTTCATTCTTTCTTGTCTTAGTACTAGTCTTATTTTATTTCTTAATCTACACTACAGAAAAGCCAATTTGGAAGAATTGGATATTTGGAACCCGAGAGAGAGGCACAAATAGTGCTCTTTTGATATTTTGTATAGTTACATAAGTAGAAATTAAGGAATATAAAATGAACCCTAGAATATTATGCAGTATGGGAGAAACTTGAATATGCTCAAATAATATTGAGAAAGATGGCAGTGGAAGAAACAGATGAAAAAAGCCAGTTGTGAGAGAATGTATGGTTTGAGCTCAATAAATGGGAGAGCCTAATATTCACAAAACATGGGAAGGAATTACTATTACTTATTATTACATTTGAGAACAGAAGGTTCTTTTTTTTTGTGAGAGTGACTGAGATGTGAACTATACAAGTTAACCACTGACTCTGTCCTCTTACTCAAAATCAGAAAAAAACAAAACCTTTTCCTGTCAGCTTATAGTCTCCTACTGAAGAACTAAAAAACTTTTTTTAGCATTTAAAAATACAGACTTTACTAAGTATACAGGTAAGCTTGTGGGGAAGCTGACCAAGATACATAAAGTGCAGGATCCAAATGACCACTTGGAGTTTCTGTACTTCATTCTACTTAAAGAATATTTATTAAGGTTGTTTAATATGTGATTTCTCATTTGATGGCCTGGAATTCCTTTATTGTGAAGATAATCCTGTTTGATGAAGAAACAGCATTCATGGCGATCACCTCTACACTGCCTATATTCCATTTATTCTTGAGAAATACGGTTCCTTCTGTATTTCTAAGTTTTTTTTAGTATTTCTTCAGTATCTGGTGGCCCTGATACATCAGCAAATCTGGAGACATACGTCCTTTAGAATGTTTGTGGCTTTACTACCTGCATGACCCTGCTGGCAGAAGCCATCTTGCTATCCATCATTACCCCTAACCAGGGGCAGCATATTGGGTACAGGCAAGTCACAAAAGTTTCAGGGTCTCAGAAACCCTTGACATCCAATATTCTTTACTTCAGCTGCAAATATTGCATCATGGAATTTTAGTTTGGAGAGTAAAGTTGTGAAATTTCCTTTCCCCTTTTCATTGGTTGAGTGTATGTACTTTTGTTGTGGGATCCTATCTTTAGTCTTCCTAGAAGACCTCCACCTGGCTTCCTGGTCTTCCTTACCTTCTCAGCCAATGAAATGGTGTTTTTCATCACCATTCCCTTTAAAAATCATGAACTTTCATTTGGAATTTTTAATGTCCCAAAACTGCTCATGTCTCATTCTACATATGTACAGGTACATAACAGTCTGATTTCCACTACTACTACATTGTGATTGTGTACTTCAATTTCTAATCTTCTTCATGCCAGGTTTGCAAACCCAGCTTTTTGTTATAAATCTTTGACAATGCACCCCCACACCTGCTGTCCTCTCCCAATTTTTAAAAAGAGAGAGAGAAAGAGAGAGATGTCAAATCCATTTCATCTCCATGAATTTGAAGGCATGAAACTCCATTTTCCTCTACCTTGCTATGACTCTAGCCCATTATCTCTTGCTCCCATCCTTTACCCAGCCTAGAAAATCTACCTTGATTTTCAGTAACATATCTGTTGCTGAAGACCTCACTCTATGCACTAGTTTATGGTCTCCTGAAAGACCTTCTTCTACATACAGATCCTTTTCCTGTGATTACTGCATTTTCCAAAATATCTACATTGCCTGTACTTCTTATTGGCAGGGTAAGGATAAATATGGCTATTCCCAGAATGCCTTGCAGCATGACTCACTTTCCCCCCTTTGTGACGTTTCCTGTGGGGTGGTCCTTAACCAAGGTTGAGTTACAGTTGAGTACGGTGGGCTTGGTCAGAAGATCAGCTCGGCTTTTGTCAGAAGAAGGAAGGAGAGGAGAAGGAGGAGAGAAGGAAATGAGGATTCGACAAGGGCTGAAGCAGGACTGAGTCTGGAGGGAACTGGGTAACAATTTGACCATATGCGTGGCAGCTGTTGTCAGTGACCGTAGTGGAGGTCCATGAGAATGTTATTCGGCTAAGCTGCAACAGCCATGGCAGTTGAATTTGGGGACCGTAACAGCGGCTTCCGCCATACTGAAGTAATCAAATTCATTAATAATGAAGTCCTTATGAATGGAGGGGGTCCTGAATTCTATATGACCTTTCGCTCTCGGTCTTGGGATGAGATAGAAGATCAACTTCATATCATCCTTGTCGATCCCAAAGTGTCACGCTCCCTAAAAAGGGCTTGTACCTGGAGTGCTTTGGCTTTGAGTGTGAGAGTGGCTGCCAGGCAG
Source organism: Apodemus sylvaticus (assembly GCF_947179515.1). NCBI lineage: Eukaryota > Metazoa > Chordata > Mammalia > Rodentia > Muridae > Apodemus > Apodemus sylvaticus. The sequence goes on from NC_067495.1 coordinate 122,756,238, forward strand.
CGTGAACAGCAGGCACGTAGAGTTTGGAGGCTGCAGGACCAGGTGGGAGAGCGTGAGTCAGCTTCCTGGACTCTGGTCTCTGAACTACAGAGGTTGCGAGAAGAGAGGGACCAGGCAGCTGCTCAACTCCAGTCTACACAGATTGCCCTCCAGGAGGCAATGGATGAGCGGGAAGTACTTCTTGGTAGGCTGCTCCAAGCAGAGAGGTCTGCACTGGCTGTTGTGTCGGAACGTAGAATGGAACATCGTAGAACATCATTGTGGTCATTCGAGGAAGAGGAGCTGGAAGAAGTGGAATTTAGAAACTCTCAGAACATGTCCCATTTGGAGGCCCAAATACCAACCTTAACTTGCCGGCCTGGACTTCCAACATCTTGTGTCCAAACAGTACATCCTTTTCTTCGAATGACTGTGCCGCATCCACTACCACTCAATGCGCCATTGTCATTGAGATCCCCATATTCAACACCCGTACCATGTCCAGAATTAATGGACTCAGAAGCAACATCAACAGCCATGGCCACAGGTTTACCTCAGATAGCTCCTTCAGGAATCCACCCACCTGGCATGTGGTTTACACTGGGGTCTCAAGAAACAATAGCTCCTGCTTGGGACCAAATCTGCCACAGGCAGAATGACTGTTCTGACATCCCCCAGGATATAAGTCACCTGGCAGACAGTATAAGCCACAGTGAAGAAGAAGGTCCAGAAAAACCTCAAAGAACATCTCTCCATGGGGCCAGCAGCAACAAAAGACACAAGGAAAAACGTGCCATACTCCAGATGATGGCTGCCACCGAGAAGAAAAATCTAGTGATGTACCAGAAAACAGCTGCAGTGGAAGTCAACAGTAATCACAGCATAAAGGAAGAATCAGTAATGCCCCAGGCCATAGCTGCCCAGGGGAAAAAAACAAGCTCCACCCAGAAGAAATGTCCAGGAATTTCCCGGAGGGTGGCTGGCTTGAAAGAGAGCAACAGCCACAACACCAAATGTGTTTCTATAACTCCCCACGAGACAGATCATCAAGGGAACAAAAACACCCCTACCCTGAAAAAATATCCAGGGATTCTCTTGAGGAAGGCTGACCTGGGAAACATCGTTAGCTACAACCAGAAAGAGAATGCAAAAACACTCCAGAGGGTGACCAGCCTGGGAGAAGGAACCAGAAATTGCCAGAAAGAAGACACTTTTCATCACATGACACGCCTGCCTGCTGGTGGGAATCCTAATGAGAAGAAAATGCCTCAAGGGACCAGCAAGAGCCAGAGCCAGAGCCAGAAGGAAGATCCAAACAGGTTCCAAGCAAACCACCAGGGAAAAGGTAAAAGTTATTTTATGAACAAATGTCCTAAAAACCAACTGGCTCCAAAGCAAAAGGTCAAGCAACCTCAAGGGATCAAATCTTTAGAAACCAAGCCACCTCAAGGGACCAAGTACTCTGAATCCAAGCAACAGGAAAAACCTCTCTCACACCATATGTCAGTGAATTGGATCTGCCCATCATGTAAAGCTGTGAATCGCTCATGGTACAAGAGTTGCTATAAATGTGCAAAAGCAAGTGCTCAACTTGAAAGAAAACATGTTGACCTATAACAAAATCATTGATTTCAAGAAGGTAAGTAATAGAAATACTCCAAAGAGAAAACCAGCTTTTTAAGATTCACCCCCCTCTTCTGATCCAACTGTAACTTTAAAGCAAAATTAAATGCAAAAATGTAGAGAAAAATGAAAAGTCCATTATCCTATTTTCCAATTTAACTACTTTTCCTCATTATGGGAAGGCACACATACATGCAAATGTGCCCATATTTATATTCTTATTAGCTTATTTGAACCAATGAGAAATATATTAGAATGTCACATCAAGTTCTTAAACTATGAATTTCTAATAATTTGATCACTATTTTGCAGATGGTAGAGTTGGTATGGCTGTTCCTGATTGTATGACATCTCGGAGAAGCTCGTCGGGAATCTTCTAAAAGCAAAAACATTCTTCGCTCTTTTCGTCTTAATTTCCTTTTCTTAAAAAGCACACATTTGACGGGCAGCAGCCATATGATTTTACTATAGAATCAATGTTGAATTTGTAACACCGTACTTCCTTGAAAATGAAACTGCTGTGAAAATGAAATTGCTGTGTTTGTGTTTGCTTATTTTTGTATTCTAAGTTTAATGGGAATGTCTAATTTGTGTGTCTCAGCCCTGCCAAAGGTGTTGCTGAAGAAGTTTCACATATGCCATTAGAATAATCCCTAAGAGCTAAAACAGAAAATATTGATTATAATAGAACCTCACCAATGTGATTCACATTGGCTTGAGACAAGAAGCATGATCAATTGGGAAAGATGAAATTCTTTAGTACTTATTGGGATTGGGGCCTGTGTAGTGAATAATGTTTTCCGGGACAATGAATTAACTTGGAATGGTGTGCAGAGATGTACTAATAGCACATATGATAAATCTCACACAATTCATGAAACATTTGCTATTGTTTAGTGTTTACTAAGAGATGGAACTTTATGGTATTTTCTGGTGATCACATTATGGTCATTTTTTGGTAAGCTGGCTAGATTACATGTGAGAATGGAATTTGGAAAAATACATTTTCATCTATTTCTTGGATATAAATACAATCCAGATCCATATTTGTAGTCATGTCTAGCAGCAAAATTCAAGAGTTTAATGAAAGACTTGCATGATCTTACTGTTCCTCTTATTAGTCCCAAAGCAGGGCAAATGATCAGGGACAGGATAAGACAAGTGAACTCCTGAAAATGGAGGGAAGGTTTTTCTGAATCTTTGACGATTTCCCCTCTCTTTTGTTATACATATTTTTCTGGCTACCCACTCACCTGTCTGCCTGACCTGTCCTGAACAAAGTATTTAGGTATATAATTTGGCCCTCATTACCAAACTGCCCCTATTCTAATTCCCTTTCCTCTTAACTGTGGATGGAAAACATCATCAGGACTATACATGGATGGTGCTTCCATGGTCTAGATTAATTGAATGAAAAATAGAACTAGTACATGGAAAACCATTTTTTATTGATATATTTTTTTGATTACATTTAAAATGATTTCCCCTTTTCTGGGTCCCCACTCCCCGCAAGTCCCATAAGCCCTCTTGCGTCCCCCTGTTCTTCCATCCACCCCTTCCCACTTCCCTGTTCTGGAATTCCCGTATACTCTTGCACTGAGTCTTTGCAGAACCAGGGGCCACTCCTCCATTCTTTTTTGACATTTAATTTGTAGATTATGTCCTGGGTATTCAAAGTTTCTAGGCTAATATCCACTTATCAGTGAGTGCATACCATGATTGATCTTTTGAGACTGGGTTACCTCACTTAGTATGATGTTCTCCAGCTCCATCCATTTGTCTAAGAATTTCATGAATTCATTGTTTCTAATGGCTGAATAGTACTCCATTGTGTAAATGTACCACATTTTTTGTATCCATTCCTCCATTGAAGGACACCTAGGTTCTTCCCAGCTTCTGGCTACTACAAATAGGGCTGCTATGAACATAGTGGAGCATGTGTCCTTATTGCATGCTGAAGAAATCCTCTGGGTATATGACCAGGAGTGGTATAACAGGATCCTCAGGAAGTGTCATGCCCAGTTTTCTGAGGAACCGCCAGACTGATTTCCAAAGTGGTTGCACCATCTTGCAATCCCACCAGCAGTGGAGGAGTGTTCCTCTTTCTCCACATCCTCGCCAACACCTGCTGCCTCCTGAGTTTTTGACCTTAGCCATTCTGACTGGTGTGAGGTGAAATCTCAGGGTTGTTTTGATTTGCATTTCCCTAATGATTAATGATGTTGAACATTTCTTAAGGTGTTTCTCAGCTCTCCGAAGTTCTTCATGTGAAAATTCTTTGTTTAGCTCTGTACCCCACTTTTTAATGGGGTTATTTGTTTCTCTGGGTTCTACTTTCTTGAGTTCTTTGTATATATTAGATATTAGCCCTCTGTCAGATTTAGGGTTGGTGAAGATCCTTTCCGAGTCTGTTGGTTGATGTTTTGTCCTTTTGACGGTGTCCTTTGCCTTACAGAAACTTTGTAGTTTTATGAGGTCCCATTTGTCAATTCTTGATCTTAGAGCATAAGCTATTAGTGTTCTATTCAGGAACTTTTCCCCTGTGCCCATGTCCTCCAGGGTCTTCCCCAGTTTCTTTTTGATTAGTTTCAGTGTGTCAGGTTTTATGTGGAGGTCCTTGATCCATTTGGCGTTGAGCTTGGTACAAGGAGATAAGAATGGATCGATGTGCATTCTTCTGCATGCTGACCTCCAATTCAACCAGCACAATTTGTTGAAAAGACTATCTTTTTTTCCACTGGATGATTTCAGCTTCTTTTTCGAAGACCAAGTGACCATATGTGTTTTGCTTCATTTCTGGGTCTTCAATCCTATTCCATTGATCCGCTTGCCTGATATTGTACCAATACCATGCAGTTTTTATCACTATTGTTCTGTAGTAGAGTTTAAAGTCTGGGATACTGAATCCCCCTGAAGTTCTTTTACTGTTGAGAATAGTTTTAACTAGGAATACAAATTGGAAAGGAAGAAGTCAAACTATCACTATTTGCAGATGATATGATCGTATACTTAAGTGACCCTAAAAACTCTACTAGAGAACTCCTACAGCTGATAAACAACTTCAGCAAAGTGGCTGGCTACAAAATCAATGCAAGCAAATCAGTAGCCTTTATATATTCAAAGGATAAGCAGACTGAGAACGAAATTAGGGAAATGACCCTGTTCACAATAGCTACAAACAGCATAAAGTATCTTGGGGTGACTCTAACCAAACAAGTGAAAGACCTATATGACAAGAACTTTAGATCTCTGAAGAAGGAAATCGAAGAAGACCTCAGAAAATGGAAAAATCTGCCATGCTCGTGGATTGGCAGGATTAATATAGTTAAAATGGCCATCTTGCCAAAGGCAATCTACAGATTCAATGCTATCCCCATAAAAATCCCAACCCAGTTCTTCATAGAGCTAGAAAGAGCAATTCTCAAATTCATCTGCAATAACAAAAAACCCAGGATAGCTAAAACTATTCTCAACTTATTGGGCCCAATCTGCAGCTTCTTAGCTCCTACAAATAAGAGACTGCAGGGCCTCTGTTAAAGCCATGATGAAACTGAGTGTAGGAGTTTATAACTCTCTGAGTCTAAACCCTTGGTAAGTCCAAATTCCCTGAAAGATTTCACGAAGATTACCAAGATCTACTTTTTCAGTTTTCTTCCTGATGCTATCTACTATTAAATAACATGCATTATTGCCTATTTTTTGTGTTATTCACTATTGGACTGTCCCTCTTCTTCCTTTGTATTAAGGATCAAAAGGGTTGTGCTGTGGTACAAGAAAACAATGGCAATTATTTTCCTTGATATTTCTTACTGTCCAAGGTCTGGAAAGAGTCTGGGATAAGCATTGTCATCTTGGGAGTTTCCTTTGAATCCAGGCTATATATAGCAAAGATCACAGCGTTCCTAACTACATCTGTTCTCTGCTTTCTGGACAGAAAGAAATATAATTCCCTTCTATTGATTAGGAAAGAATGTATATATAACTTTCTTGGTTTCTCTAGTGCTATCTGTGAGCCCAAGGATCTCATGTCATTCACATATTACTATTCATATTGGGTTATTCTTACTGCTTTTATTTTTTTAGTCTTGGACCACAACTTATGAAATGGTACTACCCACATTGGGCTGTTCTTACCACTGTAATTAATCTAATCATAACAACCTTATCTACTCATACCCAGAGTCCCAATTCCTACATGATTCTAGGTATTATCATGTTGACTACTGGAGATTAATCACCACAAATCTACCTACTGTCAACTTGACACACAAACATCACCTTTAAGACATAACATTATACTCTTTGTCTCCAGAGTTTCACTGTTGTATCATAATATAAAATACATTCACTCCAGCAAGAAAAGTCTCCATAATCTTTAACAGTTCCAATACGGTTAAACGTATAAAGCAGCTCTTGCTCTCTTGCTTTCTCTTGCTCTTGCTCTTCCCTTCCCCCTCCCCCTCTCTCCATTTCCTTCACTTTCTCTCTAGAAAAAAAGTTTAAAGCAGTTTCTGAGTCTTGGGCAATCTCCCAACTGTGAACCACCATAACTCCAAAAACAAGATCCAATATACAATCAAACAAAAAATTTTACCATTCCAAAAGAAAAGAATAGGGACAATGAAATATTGGACCACATCAAGACCAATTTACATTATGAAAAACATGAAATCCTGTATTTGTATGTTCAAAGTACCTCAGAGTCATGGTAGAATTATCTGGATTGCAAAGAACTTTAGTAGCACCACACTAGCTCATTTCAGAGATTATTTAGCTTCTTTCTTTGGTCAACTCTTTTCTTCTAGCTTTTTGCAGTAGATTATCCATGATTCAGGAACCTCTAACATATTACAGTGTTTCATGTAGTGGCATCTCAAGACTTCTTACAGGGATTCTGAAATACTACTTGTTTCAACAGATGTCTGGAACCATCAGACAAGATTGCATGACTCATTTTATCCTATATCTTTCAAACCCACAAAACTAGTAACATAGATAGTTTTTTTCCGGGGGTCTGCTCCAGAGGTTAAACACAGTTTAGCTTTCAAAGGTGAAGTTGCATAAGTTTCTTTGTGATGATTCCAGGGAAACATTTACTCCAAAAGTTACTTTCAAGGAAGAGGAAATCAAGAACCAGCATACCCTTGGTTTAGACTCTCTTCTTGCATATTCATAGTTTCATAAGATGGAGCCTTTAGTAGGTAGACCTTTCTTTCCATCAGGATACCTTTTCTGCTTGCTTAGTACAAAACCTGATTTCTCTCACTCTTTTTAAATAAATTGATTTATTATTATGGTTTGTGTATGCTCAGCCCAGGGAGTCACACTATTACAAGGTGAGGCCCTATTGGTGGAGCTTTGTTAGAATAGGTGTGTCAGTATGAGCATTGGTTTTAATACCCTAGTCCTAGCTGCCTGTAAGTCAGTATTTTGCTAGAAGCCTTCAGATGGAGATGAAGAACTCTCTACTCCTTCTGCCTCTCAAGAGACAGACGCTCTAGGTTCCTGTCGGCAAGCAAAGTAGAGTATCTTTAATAGTGTCATAGGTTGGCTGTCTCACATGCGATTGGTCTCAAGTTGGGCCAGTTGTTGCTGGAATGTCTCCTCAATATCTGCACCATCTTTCTTGCTGTGCAACTTGTAGGCAGGACAAATTGTGGGTTGATGAGGTGGCTCCTCAGTGGATAACAGCCCAGTTGTCCTTCTAGAGGTTCTAAGTTTAATTCCTAACAGGCACATGGTGGCTCAAACCATCTATAATGCGATCTGATACCCTCTTCTGGCATGTAAGGGGTACATGAAGATAGAGTACTCATATGTAAAATAAATAATTCTAAAAATGTAAAAAATAAAGAATTATCTTTTTACCCATTTTAAATTGGGTTATTTTGTTTCTTGATGTCTAGTTTCTTGGCTTTAGACATTTTAGATATGAGTACCCTGTCAGATATGGAATTGGAGAACATCTATCTCAATCTGTAGGTTTTCATTTTATCCTATTGACAGTATCCTTGACCTTATAGAAGCTTCTCAGTTACATGAGGGCCCATTTATTAAAATTAATATTGCCTGAGTGTTGGTATTCTGTTCAGGAAATTGTCTTCTGGGTCAGTGAATTTAGGATATTCCACACTTTCTATACTACTAAATTTAGTGTACTCTGGTTTTATGTTGAGGTCTTTGATCCACTTGGACTTGAATTTTACACAGGTTTATAGATATGGATCTATTTGTATTCTCTTCTATGCGAATATCCAGTTAGTTCAGAACCATTTGTTGAATATGTTCTCTTTTTTCCACTGTGTGTTTTTGCCTTCTTTGTTAAAAATCAAGTGTCCACAGCTATGTGGTTTACTTCTGGGTCCTCTGTTTTTAAGCCCATACCAAGTGGTTTTTATTATTATTGCTTTTTATACAACTTAAAATCAGGGATTATGATATCCCAAGAAGTTCTTTTATTGTAGAGGATTGTTTTTAGCTATCCTATTTTTTACATATTAAATTGAATATTGTTCTTTCAAGTTCTGTAAAAAATTGTGTTGGAATTTTGATGGAAATTGATTGAATCTGATGACTGTTTTTAGTAAGATGATCATATTTATTATGTAAATCCTATGGATCCACAAGCATCTTCTGATATCTTTCTCAATTTCTTTCCTCAGTGACTTGATGTTTTTGTCATAAAGGGTTTTAACTTGCTTGTTTAGAGTTACACCAAGATATTTTATATTATTTGTAGTTACTGTGAAGGCAGCTGTTTTCCTAAATTCTTTCTCGGCTAATTTATCTATTGTATAAAAGGTGAGCTACTGTTTTTTTCTCTTTTTTTAGAGTTAATTTTGTATCTAGCTACTTTGCAGATGGTGTGTATTAGCTTTAAGAGTTCTCTGGTAGAATTTTTGAGATTGCTTATATATAATACCATAACTTCTATGATTGATAACACTGCAACTTCTTCCTTTCCAATTTATACCCTTTGGTCTCCATTAGATGTCTTGCTGTGCCACAAAGTATTCATGAATCCCATAAGATCACCAAGGAGCCATTTCTGATCTAATCACATTAAGTTTTCTTTATACAAATTCAAGTTTGGGCTTATTGGTGAACAACAGGATGGTCACAGGGGGTGAAGCAACCCCAACTCTCAACAGGACAAGGTTATATAGGAAATGGAAATAAATGAGGGGGTAGTCCAGCCTGGCAAGCATCTAATTGAATGTTTATTGTAAGCCAACACATGGGTGCTCTGAATCAAGACCATATACAATCATGAAAGTTCTAAAAGTACATCTTAGATATATTTAAAATATATTATCAGTGAATAAAATGCTGTTAATACTTATAATGTTTTACATAAAACTACTCATTTCATTGATAGGCATATAGTTTTCATAGTATTTTATTTCCTTTTTACCCAGGGCAATTAGTTTCACTCATTATCTCTCCATTTAAACAAGTGATGAAGATATATATATATATATATATATATATATATATATATATACACATACATATATATATACACATACATATATATATATATAATCTCTGGATACACAAAAATTATTACTCAGTAAATCAACTTTTACTTTATTATGGTAATTTCATCTCTTGTCATTTTATGCTTCATAAAAAGAAATGATCTGTAATTTCTATATAATTATAATCATTGTGGTATAGCTATGCTACCATAACTTTTTTTTGATGAATGATTATTTGTCCAGTGTATTCATATTTTTAAGATCAGTTTATAATTTAAAAAGAGATTTTTTTTAATTGTCGAAGAAGTAGGAATACTATAAGTGTAGCCTGTTAGAGGTTTTCATTATAAAAGTTATCAAAATTCATTTTAACTATTGGTCTGGATAACTTTAACACAATCTGCAATTTGTACAATTTCAGATCAAATGGAGTATCTGTTTTTAATTAAATGAATACAAAAAACCCTCTGGGAAAATATTCTAACAAATACAATACTTTAAAATAATATATTGCTTATCTATTACTGTGTACCAAATTGTCTATAATTTAGCAGTTAGAAAACATATGTAGCCAGACAGTGGTGGCGTATGCCTTTAATCCCAGCACTTGGGAGGCAGAGGCAGGCAGATTTCTGAGTTCAAGGCCAGCCTAGTCTACAGAGCTAGTTCCAGGACAGCCAGGGCTACACAGAGAAACCCTGTCTTGAAAAACCAAATCTATACCTATACCTATACCTATACCTATACCTATACCTATACCTATACCTATACCTATATCTATCTATCTATCTATCTATCTATCTATCTATCTATCTATCTATCTATAGATATAGATAGATATATGTAATTAGGTACCTCATAATTTCTGTTACTCAGAAAGCTGAATATGGCCTAGATGGACCTTCTCTGCTTGATGTCCTTTCATAAAACTGCATGAATTTTGTTATTTTGGAAACTGGAGAGAAGGCTCTGTGGATAACTGCATTTGGCTCTGTCAATGAATTCAAATGCCCATAATTGTGTTGGAGTTGCTTGTAACTCCAGCATTAATAGAGCTAATGCTTCTAGCATCCTTGGGAGCTTACCCTCACATGTACTTTCATCTACCCCAAACACACAGAAAAAAATAATTAAAATAAATCTTTAAAAAAATTTAGAAAATAAAGTTGTTATCTACTGGTGGTAGCTCATCTGAATCTGAGCTAAAATATACTTTCAATGTTACTTACATGATTACTAGAAGAGTTGGTAGCAATAAAAATTGTCCCTGAAAATATATATGGTGTAGTCCATAGACATGGAGATTTGGTTTTGATAGAATTAAAATGGCAACTCAACCATTTTTTAGCAAGAAGATTATTATGCTTTATCTACTCTCTGCACAATGTATATTTAAAGTAGACCTAAGGGATGTAATAAAGGTTCAATTGACCAAAGCTACCTTTGATGGTGAATGGAATGAAGGGGTAAGATGGTGATAAGATTTTCATTTTTCGTTATGGCTATATATCAATTCATATATATATATATATATATATATATATATATATATATATATGTGTGTGTGTGTGTGTGTGTGTGTACATATATGTATACATATATAAGTGTGTATATATGTATATATACATATATAATGTATGTATATATATATATATCATTTGTACTGTCTGATCATTTGTTGTGATAGTCATCTGGTTTTGTTTCATATCACAGTATTTGTGAATAATACTTAAATAAATATGACAATTTATGGTATCTTTTATATTATGTTTTAACTTCCTTTGAACATATGTCAGAGATAATTTGGAGGGGGGTATCATGTTGTAGCTCTAGTTTTAGTTTAGAGTTGAAAGAAACTTCTCACAGTTCTTCATAATATCAAACTAACATATGCTGCCGCCAGCATTGTATAGGTTTTCTTCTTACTCCCAATCTTGCTATCATGTTATTTTAATTTTTTAATAGACATTGTAGCTGGAATAAATTATATCTCACTGTAATTTTGAACTTATATTTTCCTCATGACTAATGATATTGAGCACTTAAATTTTTATGTTTGCTGGACATTTGTATTTCTTTAAAAAAAGTTCCTGACACCTTTGATTAAAAATCAGCTAAATATACCTTTATAATAATAATGGTAGACTTTATTCTAGATCTTTTTTTATATTCCATTGGTCTATATTTCTGCCTTTCTATCAGTATCATGCAGTCTTTGTTAGTATGACTTTATAGGGCAAAGTATTTTATAAATTTTTAAATTATTTTTAAAAAGTATAAGGATGAGAAAAATTTGCCCAAAGTCATTATTTTTCTTTGTTAAAGAAGCCCAGAGCTGTCAGACCTGGGGAAAGCAGTGGTTATACTATCTCTTGTACCAAGGACCCTCTGCCTTTCGTGACAATGATTCTTTATTGCTCTGTACTTTCTCGAAGAAAGAGAAGAGATCCTGATTGAGCCTCACCTAAGACACCTGGGAGCTGATGGTACAGGGGTACATAGGGGCTCTTAGTATTGCCATAAATAAAAAATATATATATACACATACAAACCAGCCAAAGTAGTATAGCCTTCATTCTCACAGGTCACCTCTATAGTATCCATCTTACAGAACACCATATAGAATAATTCATCCTCTTTGTGGCTACTGATAAATTGGGTCAAGAATTTAAAGGGGTTACTCTGAAGAGTCAGACATGTCTAGGTCTCCAGATAATATGGACCCTTAGCCTGTTTGTCAACAAGCATTCCATGAATCCACTGAAAACTTTGTTAAAGCTGCTGATCCCATCTTTGGAAGTCCCAGTATTGGAAGGCACCAGTACCATGCTATCTGTAGGCTGTATCCTAATTCTAAATCAGCTGGTGATCCTCTGCCATTATAACCCAAATTATTTCAGATATTTCCATATGCTCCAAGGATGATGAAAGAAACAGATTAACTCCTGTTGAAAGCCACTGCCTAATTCCATAAGCATATAGTTGGGAAGCTAGAATTCAAATCATGTCTATCTGATTTTGAATCATATGGTATAATATATAATATCCCATGTTTGAGAAGCAGAAGAGGTCATGCTATAGTAGCTATGTTTTGATGCCAAACAATAGAAATTGTTTATATTTTACTGGAAAAGAAATTTTAAAATGAGTACTATTAATAAAGTTTCACACTACTAAGGGACAGGTACTAAGTTCAAGCAATCAAGGCCATTTCTTGAACAAATGAGAGGGATTTCTAGAGATGTGACACAATAATAAATTACCCGAGTGTTTTCAAGATTTACTCCTGACATCTACCAAGGCATTTCTACACACCCAATCTACTTTACATTGACTCACCTGAGTAAAAGTATCAGAGGAGCTGAGACGATATCATTAAATGTACTTGAAAGTGATAGATGGATGTGATCTATCATGGCAATATGTTTATTTTCCAGATGTAGTTATAACTTTCCTTTCAGTCCTTGAGAAATAACAAGGAACAAAATAAAAACAAAGGGGAGGGAATTTTGGATCCAGGAACTCTACATCTAACCATCTTCCACATGATTTACTGCTCACAGTATAGGATACAAATAATGGCCATGCCAGCATGTGAAAGCTGAAAATACATTCTAATGAAGATCACATTGTGAACCTTGCCAAGGCAGAATAAAATGCAATCAGGATTTAAATGTGGCTAAAATAATAGCTCCTTGGATTCAAGCATGCTGATTAATGGCAGAGACACTTACAAAGTGCTGTTGTCTGGTCATCAGCGTTATTTCTTGTGGAACATTTTGTACAGGACTCAAAAAAAAAAGAGGACTAATAAAGTAAGAGATTGCCTGATTCTATAAAAGCAATGTGACTCCTGTAAAGTGCTTTAGCTACAGATGATGCATATCCTCCAAGACTAACAAGTTAATAGCATAACTTACTTTGACATATTAATATTCTAAATATTTTTGAAATCTTCATCTTTCACAGAAGACTTTTTTGTTTCCCTTTTATCTGCATATACATGGAAATCTTCTGTTTACTGTATACTCAGCCGTTGTTGTATAGAGCCAAAGTTAGCTTTAAAAATATCATATTTTTTTTTAAAAAAAGCAGTCATTGAGGAGGAAAATGTGTTTTAACCTATAATACAACTTGGATGCATAACTTATAGGACCTGGAAAGTTTTTTTCTGATCAAAATAAAGAGTAGTATAGTCCTATGACAAATGGGTCTATATGAAACTAAAAAGGTTCTATAAAGCAAAGAATATCATCATCCAAGTAAATAGGCAGCCCACAAAATAGGTAAAATTCTCTGTCAGCTATAGAACAGAAGGTTTTATGTAGAATATTCAAAGAATCTAAAAGACCTAAACCCAAAGACACAAGCAAACAAGCTCCAAACTGAGCCATAGAATTAAGTAGAGAATTCGCAGAAGAAATACAAATGACTGAAAAATGTATTTTTAATGTTTAATATTCTTAGCTATTAGAGACATGTGAATTAAACCTACTTTGAGATTCTATCTTACCCAAATCAGAAGCTCTAAGGTTTTTATTTATTTCTTTTTAAAGATTGTGAACAATGGCATGAGGAGAAATAGAAACAGTCACTTTTTGTGGGAACAAAACCTGGTGAAGATACCATGAAAAAAATCTATGTAGAGGTTCTTCAAAATGCTAGGCAAAGATCTACTATATAATTTTCCTGTAGATATACTAAAAAAAATCCCATACTCTCCTGTAGAGACACTTGCTCATCTGTGTTCATCTGTATTCACTGTAGTCAGGGAATAAAAATAGTCTATAATCTCCACAATGGAATTTTTATAAGATTTAAAAAGTTAAATTATCAAATTTTATCCGAGTGGATAGAACTAGAAATAGTTATACATAATAATGTAATATATTGTCTTCCATATGAAGGTGATAATTTTAAATCCTTAGATGTGCATTTAAATTGGAGTAACAACCTAAGTCAGAAAAGCAATGAAGGGCCATGAGAAGTCAAAGGTTAGGCATAGAACATTGGTGATAAGAAGGAAGAATGGGGAATAATGAAACAGGAAGTCTTAAAAGGGACATAGGAGAGCTGAGTAGAGGAAGGAGTATGGGAATGAACAAAAGCCACAAGAGATCTTTGTTTAAAAATTTATATCTATACGTGTGTTTGTGGGGGGTGGGTATCATATAAATATGAGTACAGGTACAAGCAAAGGTTAGAAGAGGGTGTCAGATTCTCTGAAGATGGAGTTATATGTGGTTGTGAACTACCATTGTGACTACTGGGAACTGAACTCTAGAACTCTGGGATAACAATAAATATTATTAAGACTTTGGGAAAAGCCATATGAAAAGTCAGTAATAAAGAAGCTTCTTAAAATATAGATATAAATGAAAAACATTTAAATGTTCCTGTAGCAGGAACAAGACCTTCCCCAGGCAACACAGGATATCAAATTAAAAGCCAAATATCCCCATATCCATACTCCATGGGAGGGGCCTGACTGGGAGGAGGACAGTGAGCTGCATGTTAAGTGAACTATATATATATATATATATGTTTGGCATATATACATATATATGTATATGTGTATATATATGTATATATGCCAAATGCCAGGTATTAGTTACCTCCTTTTGTCCTTTAAATTCTCCTAATATCCTAGGCTATTTACGTTTCAGTTACTTGCCTTTATGAACTTGATAAGATTCTATTTCTGAATATATTGTATTGTAGTAAGGGTCAATATTGTTGCTTTGAAATATCATGGCAAAAAGCAATTTGGGGAAGAAGGTTTAATTTAGCTTAACCTCAATATCATTCTCCATTATTGAAGGAAGTAAAGATACCAACCTTGAGGTAGAAGCTAATTCAAAGATCATGAAGAGGTGATACTTACTTGATCACTCTGGTTTTCTCAGCTTGCATTATTAAATAACCCAAGATGACTAGCCTATGGATGTTCCCACCCACAATGGACTGGGCCTGTCTACCTCAATCACTAAGAAAATGCTCTAAAGGCTAGCCTACTGCCCAATCTTATTTAGGAATTTTCTTAATTGAGGTTCACTTCTCTCAGAAGAATTTAGTTTGTGTCAGGTTGACATAAAATATTCAGCACACATTGCATACTTGAGTAATAGCCCACAAATAAACCAAGCTTGGTACTAAACTCATAGGTTTCTACATAGTTTTCATAATAAAAAAGGAGATATACAAAATACCATTGGGGTTGGAAGGGAACATAATTAACACTTTCAACCATCTGTGAACCATAAATTTTAGAATGACAGGCCTATCAAGATATTCCCACTGCTGTAATAGTGCCACAAATGTTATGAAAGTAACAAACCATTTTAACTTAAAGTGTGCTCCATAAGATGAAATTCATTTCTGTTACAGTTACCTTGGCCAAGAACCAGAGACTGGGTATATCCTAAGCCCCAAGTGATAATCTAAGTACTTTATTAAATGATAAAACTTCTTAAGTACTTATTTTATACCCATAAGGGAAGCTTCTTTGTTCAGTAGACAACTATTAATGCAGATACAAACTGCCAGGGAGGATCTGAAGGACAAGACACTGGGACAACACAAGTCAACTCTAAATGGGATATGTATTATTACACTCTATGACTTAAAAAAGAGATGCCCTACCACCATAAGTCTGGTCATTTGAGTACTTAGTGCCCAGTTGGTGGATGTTTGGAAAGACTTAATATGTATGCCATTTGTTTCACACTTAAGGTTACAAAAGCCTTTCCCCATTCATAGTATACTTCTTGTTTTCTATGAATTACATGTGAGCTCTCACCTGCTGCTTCAGCACCATTCCTGCTTACATGATGGTGATGTTACACTCTTTTTTCTGTATTTCTTATTTTTCTTTATTTTTTACATTCTAGATTTTATTCCCCTCTTGTTCCACCCTCTGACTGTTTCGCATCCCATACCTCCTCCCCATCCACCCACCTGTCTCATAGAGATGCCCTCCACAACAGCACCAGACCTCTAAACTCCCTGATGCCTCCAGTCTCTTGAGGGTTAGGTTCATCATCTCTGACTGAACCCAGACCCAGCAATCCTTTGCTGTACATATGTTGGGGGCCTCATATTGGCTGGTGAATGCTGCCTGGTTGGTGGTCCAGTGTCTAAGAGATCTCCAGTCCAGATTATTTGATACTGCTGGTCCTCATACAGGCTCTCTGTCCTCCTCACATAAGGATCCAACCAAAAAAGAGAACTTCAGACCAATCTCACTTATGAATATTGATGCAAAAACACTCAATAAAATTCTTGCAAACTGAATCCTAGAATGTATCAAAACCCTCATTCAGCATGATCAGACACATTTCATCCCAGGGATGCAAGGTTGCTTCAATATGCAAAAATAGATTAATGTAATCCACTATATAAAAAAAAACCTATAGAAAAAATATCACATAATTGTCTCCTTAGAATCAGAAAAAAAGGATTTGACAGAATCCAACATCTCTTCATGATAAAAGTATTAGAGCAGGAATTCAAGACCCATACTAAACATAATAAAAGCAATTTATTGCAAACCAACAGCCAATATTAAATTAAATGGAGATATACTTGAAATAATCCCACTAAAATTGAGGATGACAATTCTCCCCCTATCTATTCAATATACTACTTGAGGAGGTAGCTAGAACAATAAGACAACCAAAAGGAGATCAAGGAGATACAAACTTGCAAAGAAGGAACAAAATTATTACAAAAACTCTACCAGAAAACATTTCCAGCTGATAAACAACTTCAGCAAAGTGGCTGGATATAAAATTAATGCAATAATAAATCAGTAACTTTTCTTATACACAAAATAAATAGGTTGAAAAAGAAATTAGGGAAATGTTCCTCCATCTTGGCTCCTGGCCAAACAGGCTGGGCAGCACAAGGTACAAAGAGATACCTCAAATCTAACATTGCTTTGGATGCAGCCCACTAGGCTTCTGCCTGCTCCCAGTGCCTGGACAGCTCTTCGGGTTGTCTGTTTGGCAGACCTGTCTGGGGATATTTGTCCTGCAGAGTGATTGGCACTTGGAGTGGGTCCCCGTGTCTTCGCTCCTGGGCAGACCAGACAGGCAACACCAGGTACCCAGAGACAACCCAAGTATAGCATTGCTTGGGGCAAGGCACACCCGGGCTCCAACAGCACCCAAGATTAGGGAAGCACATCAGCAATCTGTGCCAGGGGAAACCCAGTCATCCAGTGGTGCAGAAATAGCCTTACAGACTAACAGGAGGTTCAAGCACCAGCCAGTGTCAACAGGACCAACTAATACCAGAGTTAACCAGATAGCAAAAGGCAAATGTAGGAACATTAATAACAGAAATAAAGACTCAATGAAGCAGTATTCGGCAAAACCAGAACAGGGAAGTGGGAAGGGGTGGATGGGAGGACAGGGGGAGAGAAGGGGGCTTATGGGACTTTCGGGGAGTGGGGGGCTAGAAAAGGGGAAATCATTTGAAATGTAAATAAAAAATATATCAAATTAAAAAAATAACAGAAATCAAGACAATGTGGCAGCATCTGAACACAATTCTCTAACAACAGCAAGACCTGGATACCCCAACAAATCAGAAAAAACATGATTTGGATTTAAAATTACTTATCATGATGCTATTAGAGGATTACAAGAAGGAAATAAAGAAATCTCTTTAAAAAATACAGGAGAACATGAATAAGGTAGAAGCCCTTACAAAGGATACACAAAAATCATTTAAAGTAATTCAGGAGAATATGGGTCAACAGAAGCCAATAAAGAGGAAATGCAAAAATCATTTAAAGAAATGCAGGAGAAATTGGGTCAACAGGCAGAATTCATGAAAGGGGAAATGTAAAAATCTCTTACAGAAATATAGGAAAACATAAACAAATAAGTGAAGGAAATGAGCAAAACCATCCAGGATCTAAAAACAGAAGGAGGAACAACTAAAAAATCACAAAGGGAGACAACTTTGGAGATAGAAAACCTTGGGAAGAAATCAGGGGTCATAGATGCAAATATCAACAGCAGAATACAAGAGATCGAAGAAAGGATAATAGGTGGGAAAAAACAATAAAAGGGTCAAAACTACACCCTAGAAAAAGCAAGATAGTAACCTTCTTCCATCAAAACCAAAAGAAAATAACCATTCAAATATAAAAGTAACATCAAAAATAACAGGAAGAAATAATCACTATTCCTTAATATCTCTTACCATCAATGGACTCAATTCCCCAATAAAAAAAAAAACATAGACTAACAGACTGGATACATAAACAGGACCCTACCTTTTGCTGCATACAGGAAAAACACCTCACTGTCGAAGACAAACACTACCTCAGAGTAAAAGGGTGGAAGTCAATTTACAAACAAATGGTCTCTGGAAACAAGCCAGAGTAGGCAATCTAATATCAGATGAAGTTGACTTTCAACCTAAAGTCATCAAAAGAGACATGGAAGGATGCTTCTTACTGGTCAAAGGAAAAATCCACCAAGAAGAGCTCTCAATTCTAAACATCTATGCTCCAAATACAAGGTCACCCTTATTCATAAAAGAAACTTTACTAAAGGTCAAAACACACATTGCATCTAATACAATAATTGTGGGTGACTTCAACACTCCACTCTCCTCAATGGACCGATCAGGAAAACAGAAACTAAACAGGGACACAGTAAAACTAATTATAGCTTTGGAGCAATTACAGCTTTGGACCAATTGGATTTAACATTATATATATATGTGTGTGTGTGTGTGTGTGTGTATGTGTGTGTATGTGTGTGTGTGTGTGTGTGTGTGTGTGTGTGTATATATATATATATATATATATATATATATATATATATATATATATATAAAACATTTCATCCTAAAACAAAAAAATATAACTTGCTTTCAGCACCTCATGGTACCTTCTCCAAAATCAACCATATAATTGCTTACAAAACAGACCTCAACAGATATAAGAAGATTGAAGTAATCCCATGCCTCCTATCAGATCACTATGGAGTAAGAGTTGTCTTGAATAGTAACAAAAACAACAGAAAGCCCACATACACATGGAAGCTGAGCAATATTCTACTCGATGATACCTTGGTCAAGAGAGAAATAAAGAAAGAAATCAAAGACTTTTTAGAATTTAATGAAAATGAAGGCACAACATACCCAAATTTATGGGACACAATGAAAGCAGTGCTAAGAGGAAAGCTCATAGCCCTTAGTGCCTCCAAAAGAAACTGTAGAGAGCATATACTATCAGCTTAATGGCACACCTGAAAGCCCAGGAAAAAAATAAGATATTACACCCAAGAGAAGTAGAAGACAGGAAATCATCAAACTCAGGGCTGAAATCAATCAAATAGAAAGAAAGAGAACAATACAAAGAATCAACAAAACCAGGAGCTGATTCTTTGAGAAAATCAACAAGAGAGATAAATCCTTAGCCAGACTAACCAAAGGGCACAGAGACAGTATCCAAATTAACAAAATTAGAAATGAAAAGGGAGATATAACAACAGAAACCGAAGAAATTCAAAAAATCATCAGATCCTACGACAAAAGCCTATACTCAACACAACTGGAAAATCTGGAGGAAATGGACAATTTCCTAGACTGATGTCAAATATCAAAATTAAATCAGGATCAAATAGATCATCTAAACAATTCCATTACCACTAAAGAAATAGAAGTGGACATAGAAAGAATTCCAACCAAAAAAAAGCACAGGAACAGATGGTTTTAGTGCAGAATTCTATCAGATCTTCAAAGAAGACAACACCAATACTCTTCAAACTATTCCACAAGTCAGAAACAGAAGGAACACTACCCAACTTGTTCTAAAAACTACAATTATGCTGATACCAAAACCATACAAAGATTCAACAAAGAAAGAGAACCACAGACCAATTTTCCTTATGAATATACATGCAAAATTACTCAAAAAATTCTTGTGAACACATCAAAATGATCATTCACCATGACCAAGTAGGCTTCATCCCAGGGATGTAGGGATGGTTCAATATACGTAAATCCATCAACGCTATCCACTACATAAACAAACTCAAAGAAAAAAACTACATAGTCATTTCATTAAATGTTGAAGAAGCATTTGAAAAAAATTCAGCATCCTTTCATGCTAAAAGTCTTGAAAAGAACAGGAATTCAAGGCCCATACATAAACATAGTAAAAGCAATATAGAGCAAACCATTAGCCAACATCAAACTAAATGGAGAGAAACTTGAAGCAATCCCACTAAAATCAGGCACTAGACAAGGCTGCCCCCTCTCTCCATATTTTTTCAATATACTACTTGAATTTCTAGCTAAATCAATTAGACAACATAGGGAGGTCAAAGTGATACAAATTGGAAAGGAAGAAGTCAAACTATCACTATTTGCAGATGATATGATAGTATACTTAAGTGACCCAAAAACTCCAACAAAGAACTCCTAAATCTGATAAACAACTTTAGCAAAGTGGCTGGTTATAAAATCAACTCAAGCAAATCAGGAGCCTTCCTATATTCAACTGATAAGCAGGCTGAGAAAGAAATTAGGGAAATAACACCCTTCACAATAGCCACAAATAATACAAAGTACCTTGGTGTGACTCTAACCAAACAAGTGAAAGATCTGTATGACAAGAACTTCAGGTCTCTGAAGAAGGAAATCGAAGAAGACCTCAGAAAATGAAAAAATCTGCCAAGCAGTAATACAGAGAAATAGTGTTAAAAAACTGCTTGGCATTGGTACAGTGTCAGGCAGGTAGATCAATGGAATAGGATTGAAGACCCAGAAATGAACCCACACGACTATAGTAACTTGATCATTGACAAAGGAGCTGAAAGCATCCAGTGGAAAAAAGATAGTCTGTTCAACAAATGGTGCTGGTTCAAGTGAAGGTCAGCATGCAGAAGAATGCGAATCGATCCATTCTTATCTCCATGTACAAAGCTCAACTCCAAGTGGATCAAGGACCTCCACATAAAACCAGACACACTGAAACTAACAGAAAAGAAACTGGGGATGATCCTTGAGGACATAGGCACAGGGGAAAAGTTCCTGAACAGAACACCAATAGCTTATGCTATAAGATCAAGAATTGACAAATGGGACCTCATAAAATTATAATGTTTTTGTAAGGCAAAGGACACTGTCAAAAGGAAAAAATGGCAAACAACAAATTGGGATAATATCTTCACCAACCCTACATCTGAAAGAGGGCTAATATCCAATGTATACAAAGAGCTCAAGAAGTTAGATTCCAGAAAGCCAAATAACACTATTAAAAATGGGGTGCAGAGCTAAACAAAGAATTTTCACCTGAAGAACTTCGAATCTGAGAAGCACCTTAAGAAATGTTCAACATAATTAGTCATTAGGGAAATGCAAATCAAAACAACCCTGAGATTTCACATCACACCAGTGATGAGGCTAAGATTAAAAACTCAGGAGACAGCAGGTATTGGTGAGGATGTGGAGAAAGAGGAACACTTCTCCATTGCTGGTGGGAATGCAAGTTGGTACAACCACTGTGGAAATCAGTCTGGGGGTTCCTCAGAAAACTGTACATGACACTTCCGGAGGACCCTGCTATACCACTCCTGGGCATATACCCAAAGGATTCCCAGGCATGCAAAAAGGACACATGTTCCACTATTTTCATAACAGCCTCATTTATAATAGCCAGAAGCTGCAAAGAATCCTGATGTCCCTCAGTGGAAGAATGGATATAGAAAATGTGGGATATTTACACAACAGAATACTACTCAGCAATTAAAACCAATGAATTCATGAAATTCTTAGGCAAATGGTTGGAACTGGAAATTATCATCCTAAATGAGGCGTAGAGAGCCTTACTGAGGTGCCATACCACCTGGCAGGAACTTGATATCTACCAAAGTGAATTTCCTCTCCCAGCCTTTGAGTGGGAACTCCTGGGTTAGCCATAATCCCCTCCATCTAGGTGGAGTGCTTAGACAAAGGTGAAGCCTGTTGTTCTTCAAGGACCTGCAGTCTCCTGAGAAACACTAGCCACCAGTGGAGCAACTGAACGAGTTCTGTTGAAAAGCTTCTAGGCTTTTCCCCTGCCTACACACACACACATATATGTGTGTGTGTGTGTGTGTGTGTGTGTGTATGTTTGTATGTATGTATGTATGTATGTATGTATGTATGTATGTATGTATGTATATATATTGGGAATTCTTCATTAAACTTTGAGACCTTGAATAGCAGGTGTTATCTTGGTCTTTGGCTCATTTTTGGCTGCCTTTCCATACATCCCCAGCTTCCCTTCCAGGTAACCTGTTTGATATAACTGCAGGCAGTTACAGTGATGTAACTCATTCACATGGAATGCAGTCACTGATAAGTGGATATTGGCCCAGAAGCTCTGAATACCCAAGACAGAACTCACATATCAAGTAATAACCAAGAAGAAGGAAGGAGAGGGCCCTAGTCTTGGAAAGGCTTGACGCAGCATTGTAGAGGATTTCTGGGACAGAGAAGTGAGAGGAGGTTGGTTGGGGAATGGGCAGAGGGAAGATGGCTTATGGGACTTATGGGGAGGGGAGAACGGGGAGAGGGAAGATCATTTGGAATGTAAACAAAGAATATAGAAAATAAAAAAAAGCAAAGAAAAACAAAACAAAACAACAACAAAAAATTTAAGGAAACAACTCCCTTCACAATAGCCACAAATAATAGATGATATCTTGGGGTAACTTCAAAAAAAAAAAATGGAAGATCTGTGTTGTGCCCTTTGCCTAGCCTTTACCAGGTTAAATAGACCTTATGTGTTTGCCACAGTTAGTTTTCTGCTGACCTAGGTGGACTCTTCTGCCTTGCAGCCCCTGCAATTTCCTACAGGAACAGACTGTCCATTTAGCTTGCTTTACTATGTCATTTAGCTGAAACGAAGGATGGATCTGTGGGCTTTCCCTATATAAATACAGTACTAACTATTAAACTATGAGCCTTGTTCAAAAGCTTTTGTCTTGGCTTTATCCTTCTCCCTGATCCCAGGGAGATTTGTCTTTAGAGTCCTCAATTTCTTAACCCTAATCAATTATTACAAATGGATGGTACTCAAATTTCTGACTTTGGAAAATTAAAATACGTACATGTGACTTGACACCTTTTCAGGCTTTCTAGTTGTAACTGCTTTAACAGGAGAAGCAACGAAAAATGTAATTAGTCATTGCCTGCATTGTTTTTCTATGTTTGATGTTCAAAAACAGATTCAAACATTTAATGGAACTGGCTATTAGAGACAAGCATTTGAGATGTTTTGTAGACAGTTTAATATTACTCATATTATTGGGATTCTTTATAATTATCCAAATAAAATTCTTGTGGAACTTTAAAATACCATTTTCATAAGAAAACAAAAAATGGGAATTATATCCCCATGTACTACATTATTTAAGTCATGCTTTTAAATTTTAAAAATTTAAAAATTTGGATGCCAAGGAATACTCTGCTGAGTGTCTATGGCATCCTACAACTAGGTGAGATGGAAGGATCTACTTACTGGTAGAGGTCATGATTGTGATCAGGTACTTAATATGGGGGCTGCTTGAAAGATTGGTTTATAAAGTAGACACAGATCTTGATCCTTATAATGATTATGATACCAATGATGAAAACAGCTCAAAATCCCCATCAGTCTGCTGAATTAACCTAGAGTGTAGTGTCCTCTCTTACTGGAGAGTAAGTGCTCTCTATCAATTCTCAAAGCCACTCTCCATATACCTGGTAGCCAGACTTTATGTTTGATTTTAGCCAATTAGCATCTGAATTGAATACCTGGGACAATCCTGCAGATAACTTTAATTTCTAACTTAATCTTGTTGCTTTTAACTTTTGGACTTTGTATCTTAAACAGATTGGTTGCCTTCACATAGAATTGCTTTCAGTCTGCTTAGCTCTTCACCATGGCAGTCATTCATTTCTATGAAGAAATGCATTGAGTACATATTCATATGTCCTTTGTGACTGAATGGGAAAGAGTGTGCCTTTGAAGGCTGGTAGTCAGGGACAGGTAAGAGTGTTCTTGAGCTCCTATCTACCTAAGACAGAGACATACACCATAAAGCTATGTTTGTCCTCCACAATGGATAAGTAGGAGCAATATAGACACTTACCTAAGACAGGCACAGTTGCCTAGCCACTCTTTACTGTAGATGGGATTATGGAAAACAAGTAAATCTTGTGCTCCCATCCAGCTCATAGTTAAAAAACAAAAAAGGGGGAATTTTGCCCTTCTGCCAGCCTTGAGCAGGCTAAATAGACCTTAAGTATTTGCCACAGTTAATCTTCCCCCAATCTAGGCAGCGGGGGGGGGGGGGGGGTAATTTCCATGGGGTAAAATGTAGCTGCTAGAGGAGATCATGGAGGATCTACAAGGGTTCACCACTGGAAGAATCAGATTTTAATAAGGCTTAAAGGATTGGATTTTAGTTGTTGTGCCCAGAGATTGAGATAATTGCTTTTTGAAATAAGTTTCTGTTGCATTTTCCATCATGTAGAGCCTTGTCTGGGTTCAAGGTAGAAAGGTATGTCAGCCAAGCATGGTTTTGCCTGAGGTGATCCACAAAGGCCATGAGGAATTTCAAGCACAGGGTTGGGGTGGTAGGAACTCACTAGTAAAAAACAAGGGTAGAGAGATTATGGTGTTCCGAGTCAGAATCTCTGAGTCAGAATCTCCACGAGATCAAAACAGGTCAGTCATTGCCTGTCAGTGCATGGCCAGCCAGAGGCACAAGCACCGAACTAGGTGGAGTCTTCTGCCTTGCCTGAGTCTTCTGCCTTTCCATGCCTGCAATTTCCTATAGGAGCAGGCTGCCTGCTGAGCTTGCTTTGCAACCTTATCCAGCTGAAACAAAGCAACATAATCCAGCTGAAACAAAGGGTGGATCTGTGGGATTTTCCTATATAAATACAATGCTAAATATTAAACTTGGAGCCTTGATCAGAATGTTTTTTCTTGGCTTCATCCTTCTCTCACTCCCATCCGTTTTCATTTCTAGCCTTCCTTTCAGGTAATCCAGTTCAACCTTGGATTCTGGACAGCTACACTGTATGACAATAACTTCAAGTCTCTCAAGAAAGAAATACAACAAGATCTCAGAAAATGGAGAGATCTCCCATGCTCATGGATTGGCAGAGTTAACATAGTAAAAACGGCCATCCTACCAAAGGCAATCTACAGATTCAATGCAATCCTCTTCAAAATCCCACAAAAAAAAATGGCTGGTGGAATCACCATCCTTGATCTCAAGCTCTACTAAGGATAGTGATAAAAACTGCATGGTATTTATACAGACAGACACCTAGATCAATGGACTAGAATTGAAGACACAGGAATAGAACCACACACTTATGGGCACTTGGACTTTGATAAAGAAGCCAAAAATATACACTGAAAAAAGATAGCTTCTTCAATAAATGGGTGCTGGTCTAACTGGATGTCTGAATGTAGAAAAATGAAAATAGACCCATATTTGTCACCTTGCATGAAGCTCAAGTCCAACTGGATCAAGGACCTCAACATAAAACCAAGCACACTGAATCTAATACAAGAGAAAGTGGAAAAGTGCCTTAAACTCATTGGCACAGGGTGAAATTTCCTAAACAGAACTCCAATGGCTCACACTCTAAAACCAAGAATTGATAAATGAGACCTCATGAAACTGGAAAACTTCTGTAAGGCAAAGGACATATTAACACAAATAGGCAACTTATAGATTGGGAAAATATCTTCCACTAACCCCACATCCAATAGAGGGCTAATATTCAAGTTCTATAAAGAACTCAAGAAGCTAACCAACAAAAACACAAACAGCTCAATTAAAACTGGGGTATAGAACTAAACCTAGAATTCACAACAGAGGACTCTTGAATGGCTGAGAAACACCTAGAGAAATGTTCAGAGACCTTAGTGATCAGAGAATTGCAAATCAAAATAACCCTGAGATTCCACCTTTCCTCAATTAGATTGGCTAAGATCAAAACCTCAGGTGAGAACAAATATTGGCAAGAATGTGGAGAAAGAGGAACATTCCTCCATTGCTGGTGAGATCACAAACTGGTAAAGCCACTCTGGAAATCAAGCTGGAGCTTTCTCAGAAAATTGGATATAGTTCCACCTGAAGACTCAGCGATTTCACTCTTGGGAATATACCCAAAAGATGCCCCACCATGCCACAGGGACACATGTTCCACTATGTTCATAGTGGCCTTGTTTGTGATAGCCTGAACTGGAAGCAATACAGATACCCCCCCCCCATAGAAGAATGAATACAAAAGATGTGGTTCATTTACACATTGGAATATTACTCAGCTATTAAGAATGAGGGCATTCTGAGTTTTGCAGGCAAATGGATGGAACTAGAATATATCATCCTGAGTGAGGTAACTCACCCCCCAAAAGGATATGCATAGTACATACTCACTAATAAGTGGTTATTAGCCAAAGAAAAAGTATAGCATGCCCAAGATACAGCCCGCAGAACTCAAAACAGTCAACAAGCTGAAAAGCTCAAGTGAGGATGCCGGAGTCCCACTTAAGAGGGAGATGATGACTTCATATTTCTCTGGAGGTATAAACACAAAACAAATTCTTCATTCTATAAGTTGCTTTGGTCATAATGTTTTGTCACAGCAATAGAACAGTAACTAATACAAAAGTTGGTACCAATAATTGGGCTATTGCTATAGTAAGACTGATCATCTATTTTAATGGATGGCTTTGGAATTTTGGACTAAAAATGTGGTTGAAATATGTAAGCATTTGAAATCATAGTTTAAAGGTTCATCTTAGGATGATCTCTAAAATCCATGCCAAGGACTATGTGGTCTGTGGAGGCATGATTCAAGATGCTTAATACGGACAAAGGACTTTAATAACAATTCAGCTTGATGTTATTCTTGTGAAACATTGGGAAAAAAATTGGCTTCTTATTGCCATAATTCTGTGAACTTGTCTGAGGTTAGATTAAAAAGCCATCTTTGGTAGAACATTTCCAGACTGCCTAACATTGATTGTCATGTGATTATTAGTAATCACATCTTATAGAAGCCTATAACAACAAAAAAAGTAATTGAGGTAGAAAGAAATATGAAATGTATTGTTTGAAGCATCAAAGTGCGTGCACCATAAATTTAACATTGAGAGCAGGGCTTGTGCTGAAAGATATAAGCAGACTAAAAAGGGCCTGATTTAAAATAAAATCAAAAGAGGATTTCCAACAGGACAAGTTCCCACCTAACTAAAATTTCCACTTGTGAAAAAAATAAGTCCTAAGAAATTTTCTGTTCAAAAATACAACAGTGAATGGGAGCTGCTGCTAATTTGATTCAAGGGAGGCAGAATCCATTCCCAGCAGGCAGCTAAACTTGGCAATGCCTTCCATATGGTTCTGGTTTTAGAATCCTAAGGCACACATGAGTAGAGGGGTTATGGAATATTCTCCCACAGTTAAGAATGCCACCAAGGCCAGAAAACATATGTCAGGGAAATCTCTATATCATTGGTTTTCAATCTTCCTAATTCCGTGACACCCTTAAAACATTTCCTCATGTTGTGGCGACCTTTAACTTTAATTTTGCTACTGTTATAAGTTGTAATGTAAATATCTGATGTGCCAGATATCTGCTATGTGGCCATGGGAAAGTGTTATTTGACTCCCCAAAAGATGTTAACCCACAGGTTTGAATACACTGCTCTACATGAAGGCCCTGAGAAAGCAAATCTCTGAGAGGCCACTGTATAAGCTTGAAACTAATTCTTTGATTGTATTAGAGAGTCCAAGACATTAGACAAGTCAGAGCTGTGGGAATTTTGTAAGGAGACATAAACACAAGCAGGGAAACAGCCCAAGAGGGAGATGTAACTTGAAAGCAGTGAAGTTGTAAGGGCAAAGCCAATTAAGCCATTTGACATGGGACATGAGGCTATAAGATTGGAATTCCACATGCTGGATTTCAGTATTGTTTGGTCCAGTATTTCCTCACTAATCTTTGATTCTGCCCTTCCAGAATGGCAGTGTATACTCTGTGCTATCATATGTTGGAAGTGTGTTATTTTTATTATTAGTTTTACTAGAGTTATAATAAATTGATCGCACTGAGTCCCAGAAGAGATTGATCAAGTTTTAAATAGTACTGAAACTGTGAAATATGGGAGACTTTTGAAGTTGGATGGAATGTATTTAGCATTACAATATGTCCAAGAGTCCATTGGTGCCAGTGATTGGAATATGGTCATTGGAATGAGATGTCCCATATAACTATTAGGGATTTGAACACTTGGCCCCCAGTTGATTGCTGTTTGCAAATGATTAGGAGATAATGGAAGATTGTGACTGGTTACAGATTTAAGTTTTGAAAATTCTCCCGCCACCCCTAATACACTCTGTGTCTGGTTTATGAATAAAGATGTGAACTCTTAGCTGCTGTTCTCTAAAAATGTCTGCCTGTATGGCACAATGTTCTCCTGTGATAGCAATGGATCATTTCTCTCTTAGAATGCAAGTCCAAAACAGAAATTTCCTTAAGTTGCCCTGGTAATGGTACCATATCAAAGTGATATAAAAGTTACTAAGACACAGCCTTTCCCAGGGCTGAGGGAACTTAATGAAGGAGGGAACAAAATGAGTACAAGAGTCAGAAAATGTGTGTGACTACAATAAAATTGTTTCCTGGATATGAGAAGTCTGTTGCATGCATAAACTCTCAGACAGTCCCATACTATACAGTAGACCCAAATGATAAAAAGCCAGCCAAAAAATGAACATTGGTGGAAGAGATAGTTAATGAAGTCTCCCTTCTAGAAAAGGAGCAATTTGCAATTGATGACTTCTAGGGAAGGGAAAGTATGTTTTCTACAGGGATGTGTTACTTGAAAGGCAACATATGTACATAGACCTATGTGTATACACAAACTTGTAGTAACAAGTAGACTCAGTGGTTTCAAAACAAAAGTAGCACATGGTGCTTAGAGCGATAGTGATGCTTATAGGTGTATGTACTGGTAAAGAACTGGAAGGAAGGGAATAGCAAATGAGATGGATTTTATAATTTTCAATTTTAAAATCTAAAATGTTAAATTCAATACAGAACAACAAAAAAGCCTATGGAACACTTTATGTTTAAAACATAGGACAGTATTTAAATAAATTTATTTATGTACATAGAGTTACTTTAAGTCTGGACCCCATGATACATGATAAGGATTCTCTATAAATAAATTCGATTAAATTTCAAAATAACAATAATTAACAAACAAATATATATACATTCATAAAAAACCCACACACTGAGATGATCATCCATTATTGAAAGTGAGTTAAAATTAATCAACTGAATCATTGTTGTGCTTTTCATGTAAGACTGTTTTGACTTATTTCATAAGAGGGAACAGTAATAATGATGATGAAATTTCAGTGTGCTGGCATACCTTTAAGTACATCTCCGATAATACTTACTATTAACATTATATAGCACTGTGAGGAAGGAGGACATGGGGATAGTCAACTATGCTATGGCTCTGATTTAATTTCTGACTAAAATTTTTGTGTTTCTGTTATAAGGAAGGATGCATTGGAGCCAGTGAACTGGACAACTCCAGGAGTAGAGCAAAAGGTTTGTAGAAAAACAAACTGCCAATGCTACCTTTTGGGGGAGGGGAAAGCAGAGAAGTCAAGTTTCAGAAAAACAAATGGATTTTATATGACAGTCAGCAGGTTTGGGATCCTTGACCAGAAACAAAATGTGCTCCCCAGAGGTAGTTGGATTTTAGGGGGCGGGTAGATTAAGAGAGACAATGGGATTTATTTTTTTAGTAAATAGAAACCCATTTTTAGGCATCTGTTTAGGATATTGTAATCACTTCTCCCATTTGGGGCAGGGGGTGTTATACATTTTGGACATAATATATGTCATTTGTAATAATTTCAGATACAAAATGAGGATTTCCCTGGATGACTAAGGATACTGAACATGTTTTTAGGTGCTTCTCAGCCATTCGGTATTCCTCAGTTGAGAATTCTTTGTTTAGCTCTGTATCTCACTTTTAAATAGGGTTATTTAATTCTCTGGAATCTAACTTCTTGAGTTCTTTGTATATATTGGACATTAGCCCTCTATTTAATGTAGGGTAGGTAAAGATCTTCGCTCAAGTGGCTGATTGCCGTTTTGTCCTATTGACAGTGTCCTTTGCCTTATGGAAAGTTTATAATTTTATGAAGTCCCATCTATTGATTCTTTTTTTATTAAAAATAATTTACTGGATATTTTCTTTATTTATATTTCAAATGTTATCTCCTTTTCAGGATCACCCTCCCAAAAAAACCTCCCTATCCCATTCCCGCTCCTCCAGCTTCTATGAGGATGTTCCCCTACCCATCCACCTACCCATTCCTGCCTCCCCACCATCGAATTCCCCTACACTGGGGCATCCAGCCATCTATCACAGAACCAAGGGCCTCTCTTGCAATTTATGCCTGACTAGGCCATCCTCTGCTACAAGTACAGCTAGAGCCATGGGTCTCTCCATGTATACTTCTTGATTGGTGGCTTAGTCCCTGGGAGCTCTGGGTCGTTGGGTTGGTTGATATTGTTGCTTCTCCGATGGGGCTGCAAACCCCTTCAGTTCCTTCAGTCCTTTCTCTAACTCCTACATTGGGGACCCAGTGCTCAGTCCAATGGTTGGCTCAGAGCATCCACCTCTGTATTTGTCAGGCTCTGGCCGAGCCTCTCAGAAGAAAGCTATATCATGCTCCTTTGAGCAAACACTTCTTGACATCCACAATAGCATCTGGTTATTGCGAATGTATATGGGATGGATTCCAAAGTGGGGCAGCCTATAATTGGCCTTTCTGTCAGTCCCTGCTCTACACTGTGTCTCCATATTTGCTCCCATGAGCATTTTGTTCCCCTTTCTAAGAAGGGCTGAAGCACCCAAACTTTGACATTCCTTCTTCTCGAGCATCATGTGGTCTGTGAATTGTATCTTGGGTACTCTGAGCTTTTGGGCTAATATCCATGTATCAGTGAGTGTATCCATGTATCAGAGAGAGCAAACCATATGTATTCTTTTGTGATTGGGTTATTTGATAAGATGATATTTTTTAGTTCCATCCATTTGCCTACAAATTTCATGAAGTCATTGTTTCTAATAGCTGAGTACTTTGTGTAAATATACTACATTTTCTGTATACATTCCTCTGTTGAAGGACAACTGGATTTTTTTCTAGCTATTGGTTATTATAAATAAGGCTGCTTTGATCATAGTAGAACATGTGTCCTTGTTATATGATGGAGAATCTTTCGGGTATGTGCCCAGGAGTGGTATAGCTGGGTCCTCATGTAATACTAAGTCCAATTTTCTGAAGACCCACCACCCTGATTTTCAGAGTGGTTGTACTATCTTGCAGTCCCTCCAACAATGGAGGAGTGTTCCTCTTTCTCCACATCCTCACCAGCATCTGCTGTCAGCTGAGTTTTTGATCTTAGACATTCAGACTGAGTTGAGGTAGAATCTCAGGGTTGTTTTGATTTGTAAAAAAACACATAAAAATGATCATTCACCGTGATCAGGTAGGATTCATCTCAGGGATGGTTAAATATACAGAAATCCATCAATGTAATTCACAATGTAAACAAACTCAAAGAAAAATTCCACATGATCATTTCATTAGATGCTGAGAAAGCATTTGACAAATTTCAATACCCTTTCATGGTTAAAGTCTTGGAAAGATCAGAAATTCAAGGCCCAAACCTAAACATATTAAAACTAACATAATAAAGCCCAAATCAAACTAAATGGAGAAAAACTTGAAGTAATCCTAAAAAAATCAGGGACTAGACAGAGGAGGCTGTCCACTCTCTCTGTACCTGTTCAATATAGTACTCAAAGTCCTAGCCAGAGCAATAAAACAACAAAAGGAGTTCAAAGGGATACAAATTGGAAAAGAAGTAAAAATATCACTATTTGCAGATGACATGATAGTATACTTAAGCGACCTCAAAAGTCCACCAGAGAAATCCTGAACCTGATAAACAACTTCAGCAAAGTGACTGGATATAAAATCAACTCAAAGAAATCAGTGGCCTTCCTCTACTCAAAGGATAAACAGGCTGACAAAGTAATTAGAGAAACAACACCATTCACAATAGTCACAAATAATATAAAATACCTTGGTGTAACTATAAGTAAGCAAGGGCAAGGTTTGTTATGACAAGAACTTCATGTCACTGAAGAAAGAAATCGAAGAAGACCTCAGAAGACTGAAAGATCTCCCATGCTTGTGGATTGGTAGCATTAATATAGTAAAATGGCCATCTTGCTGAAAGTAATCTGCAGATGCAACCCCCATCAAAATTCCAACTCAATTCTTCATGGAGTTAGAAAGAGAAATTTCCAAATTCATCTGGAATAACAAAAACCCAGGATAGCAAAAACT